>NC_091261.1:68129166-68813333 GCF_042477335.2 Ovis canadensis | reverse complement strand
GGGTGAGAGCATTGCCCAACAGATGCGCCCTCCATTGTGCAGCAGCTAGGGAGCTGGAGAGACCTTCTGTCTGGGGTAATCTGAGGCCAAGACAGAACAGGTGGGAGCCCAGGCAGAGGCGGATGGGCCTAGAGCACACAGCACGACCTAGTCTTGGAAGTCACCCTCTGTCACTCAGCCACATTCCATTCCTTCCAAGTGAGTCATTAAGTCTGGCTCACGCTCAAGGAAAGAGGAATCAGTCTCCACCTTTGGACAGGAGGAGTACCAAAGAATTGGTGGGTATTTAAAACCACCCCAAGGCCCAAGACTTATTACCAGGAAATGGTGAACGTGGGATTTATCAATACATTCCTGCTGCGAATATGGGCAATTTTGATATCTTTTGCTTTCCAATATGGTAGCCTAGCCACATGGCGATGGAGCACTTGAAATATGGCTAGTGTGCCTGAAGAACTGTATTTTTAATTTTATTTAATTTCACTTAATCCAAAGTTTAAAAGCTCTTCATTCCACAACTGGAAAACTTTTATGTACATTTGGCACAACTTGGGTAAGTGGATTGTCTCTACCCATAAATTTGATGCAATCCAAGTAAGATTGAGTATTTCCAATGAAAACTTAGCATCCTAATTCAGATGTGCTGTGATATAAAATATACACTAGACTTTGCTTTAGTATGAGGAAAAAGAATATAAAATGTCTCATTAGCAGTCTTTATATTGACCACATGTTGAAATGATAATATTCTGAATTATTGGGTTAATGAAAATACATTACCAAAATTTATGGGACTTCCCTGGTGGTCCGGTGGTTAAGAATCCGCCATCCACTGCAGGGGATGGGGGTTTGATCCCTGGTCGATGCTCTAAGATCCCGCATTACACGGGGCAACTAGTCTTAGATGCTACAATTAAGACGTGATGCAACCAAATAAATAAATATTTTTTAAAGGGTATATTTTAAAAATCATTTTACCTGCTTCTTTTTTGCTAATTGAATTTGGCTCTTAGGAAATTTTATTGCATATATGGCCCACATTATATTTCTATTGACAGCACTATATGATATACTAAACACTATGGATTCATAGTTCCTACCTTCCTGGAGCTTACAGTCCAAAGGGGAAGATGGATAATAAGGGATTAATACAAAGAATAATGAGTGTTACAAGGTAGAAATCAGAGAGCCATGCAGGTTTCACAGGGGACCTGACCCAGACTGGCCCGTCTCTGGAGCAAGCCTGTGATTTGAGAGGGAAGGAGGAGTTACGAAGCCGGAGGCTAGGAGCAGCAGGTGGGAGGCGCAGGGCAGAGGCTGCATGCTGGGGGCACAGCGCCAGCCCGTGGGCTCAGGGCTGAAGGAAGCGGATGTGCCAGGAGCATCGCCACTTTGATGTGCAGGTGGCGGGGTGGCAGGGAGGGGCCGGGCTGCCATCAGCTGTCAGGTTGGCACTTGCTGGGTCTGCCTACGCACTCGCTGGGCTCCGGAGGCCCCCGAGGCTCTTGGGGTTGTGGCTTCATGTGGCGGCTCTGGAAAGCACCTGGGAAAGCTAGAGCGCGGAGCGTGGGGCTGGTGCCGGCTCCTGGGCTCCTTCCCAAGAAGAGGCCAGGAGGTAACTCTGATGACTATGTTACAGCAGGACTTGAACGACTAGGACTCCCTGGTCCCTGCTTCTGGTCAAAGTGATGTTCAGGGCAGTTTCAGAGGATTCTGTGGCTGCCTACCAGGTCCCTTGCCACGTCTTTCTTCCCCCAAACCTGCTCCTTGCATTGTCAACCAAATTCTTATTGTTCCTAAAGCATGCCAAACACGTTGCTGCCTCAGGGCCTTTGCACTCACAGTACCCCTGTCCTAGAATACCTCCGCTCAGAACTCACTAGAGCTGGCGTCTCCTCACGGCTCAAGTCTTAGCTCAGAGGTCACCTCTGTCCATGACTTCCCATTCTAAACTTAACTGCACAGGCTGCCTCTCTGTCTCCCTTCCCCCTTGGATTTCTGCTTGTATCACACTCCTCACCATCAGAAATTATCTTGTTCATTTGTTAGTTTGTTGTTGTCTGTCCTCCCAACCAGAAAATAAGCTCCAGGAGAACAGGGGCCTTGCCCAGTGCCTAGAACAGCTCCTGGCATGTGCTCAAAAAATATTTGTTCAATGAATTCATTCATCTTCCTAAAACTTGGATCTGAAAACAATTATGGAGACCTCATAGGAATGCGGACAAATGTTTGTGATGAAATGCTAAGTTAAAAAAGGAATAGAAAATGATACTCTCTGATACTGTACATATAAACTATGTAAGTTCAGGGACAAAGAAGGAAATGTACAAGTGGGAAACAGTCATGTGCTGGGGGTGTAGGACTAGAGGGCATTTCTGTTTTTCAAACTTTAATATGGTTTATTGTTGTTTTTTTAAATAACAATTTTACTAAGAATTCATACACCATAAAGTTCACCCTTTAAAATCAGGCAGCTCAGCGATTTTACTTTTTATTTATTTGTTTGTTTCTGGCTGTGCTGGGTCTTTGTTACCGCACGGGCTTTCCTCTAGCTGCAGCTAGCCGAGGACACTCTCCAGTTGCCGTGTGCCCGCTTCTCTTTGCCGGGCTCCTCTTGCTGCAGAGCACGGGCTCCTGGGTGTTAGGGCTTCAGTAACTGTAGCTCCCAGGCTCTCAAGCCCAGGCTCAGCAGTTGTGGCGCCTGGGCTTAGTAGCTCTGAGGCACGTGGGAATCTTCCCCAACCAGTGATTGAACCCTTGCCTCCTGCATTGGCCGGTGGACTCTTTACCACTGAACCACCAGGGAAACCCTATTATTATTAGTAGTAGTAGTACATTCTCAAAGTTGTGCATAGATCTCATTTCAGAGCGTTTTCATCATCCCCAAAGAGCCTCCTCGCTCATTAGCTGTCAGCCTCATTCCCTCTGCCTATCCAGCCTCAGGCAATTGGTAATTTATATTCTGTCTCTATGAATCTGCCTGTTCTAGACGTTTCATATAAGTGAAATGATATAATGTGTGGCCTGTTGGGCCTGACTTCTTTCACTCAGCATCCTGTTTTTAAGGTCCGTCCATCTGTTAGTACTCCATTCCTTTTGTCTGGCTGAACACTATTCCATTGTAGACTCTCCAGTGTGGATATACCATATTTTGTTCATCTGCATCAGCTGATAGACATTTGGGGTTTTGGTGTCATATAGCTTTTACCGTGACAAAAAAAATGTTAAAAAGAAAAAAAAGTGAAGTGTGGTTTTCTTTCTGTCAATCTACAAATGTGACCTTGTCATCCTGCCTCAAACTCTTTGGAGGGTAACCTTTTAAGATAACCATGCAGCTTCCTTTGCTTATGCTTGGCTATCTTTCCCGCATCATCTTCAGCTCTTTTCCCTGGACCCCTTAGCACCTGCTGCCCCCTCTGCCACTAAGTCTCAACCAGTGCTATCCCCTCTTCCTCTTGCTGGAAAAAAGTCATCTCATTCTGCTCATATGTTATTTCCTTTGGGAAGACACCCCTCCTCGTGGTCTTCGGCCTACGACTTGCTCCACTCCTAAAGGACTCAGTGTTTCGTTTGTTCCTCTGCCTGCCTTGGCCTGCGATAGTACTGCTCTCGAGCTTCTACTCATCTTTGCCTCCCTGGCATCTGACATGCTCACTTGCACTCACCGGGTACTCACTCAGGTCTGACTGAATGTCTAAATGGGGCTGTGAGCTGTTGTGATAGGCTGAATAGGCATCCAAGATACCACCCTCCGGCAAACAAGACATCAAAGCATTGAGGTTAAGAGAACAGGCTTTGATGATCTTAGTTCTAATGCTGATTCAGTTCCTTGCCAGCTGGGGGGCCACTCAGAGATCACTTCCTCATCTTTAAAATGGGGATAATTTCTCCCATCTGAGGGAAGTGTGCAGGTTAGTGCAGGTATAACATGTAGCAGAAAGCAGTTGGCTCAATGTGTTGTTTCTAAACTGAGATAGACATGGCATAAAAAGTATCATTTTAACCATTTTTAGGTGTATAGTTAGGCGACATTAAGTACCTTCAAAATATTGTGTCAGTAAGTGTTTTGTTGATGGATATATTGGAAGTCTTAATGGTGTCTATTATGCTAGACTCTGGGCATCCCAGGTGGCTCAGACAGTAAAGAATCTGCCTGCAATGCAGGAGACCCCGGTTTGATCCCTGGGTCCAGAAGGTCTCCTGGAGAGGGGAATGGCAACCCACTCCAGTATTTTGCCTGGAGAATTCCATGGACAGAGGAGCCTGGTGGACTATAGTCCATGAGGTGGCAAAGAGTCAGACACGACTGAATGACTTTCACTTCACATGCTACAGACTAGATTAAATTTTCTGAACCAGTCAGAGACTCCAAGTCTCCACTTTAAATACATCATTTCACCTTCCCAAGAAGATGAGGAGGTTTTGTGCTTGTTTATACTGGAGGCTCTGAGTGTTAAGCCCAAGGGTGCTCAGCAGGTGGGTCCAGAGCTGGGATAGTCCCCCAGGCCCACTGCCGCCCCACCACCTGTCTACAGCTGCCTGCTAGGTTACGATGACCCCTTTTCGATTCAAATTGCTTTTCTGAGGTTTTGACTCTAGCAGTAAGAGGGCTGGAGCTGAATGGGGTTGGGGCAGGCAGGGGGAAGGTGATATCATTCAGGGACCAGGTAGGTGAGGCCAAGGGCTTCTTGCCTCCTCAGCTGAGACCATGCATTCTGTATGCGGTGACAAGGCAGGGGCTTGGCCTGCTGATGTCTTCATGAGGCTGGGATGGACTCCACCACAGCAGGCCCAGCGCACACCGTGACAGATGATAAAGATCTCACTCGGCTTGTGAGATCCACTCAGGGAACTGAATGGAAACAACTGAAAAGCCCTGCGCACCAGCCACTGAAGCTGAAAGCTCACAGATTCTGCTGATTTAAGGTCTTCTGTGTGGATCTGCTGATCCTAGAGAATCTCAGCTATTTGGAAATTTTAATAGAGTCTCTGGGCTTCCTTGAAGGGAACCAGAGTATTGGAATGCGAGAAGGACTCTGTCTGGTTGAGGCCACAGCATGGAGAAAGGACAAGCGTGCATCTGACATTCGGCCCATCATGTTTTCATTTTGAAGACTAATTATGATTGCTTTTAAATTTCACACTGCCTCCTGGGGAAACTCTTAAAGGAGCCCCTGTCCCCTATTCCCTTTGCCACGGGACAGATATTTGTCCTTGCAATTGCAAAGTCTCCTCCTGCCATCCTTGCTATATTTCAGCAGCTCCTGAGAGCCCAACAAAGGCTAGTTAACCAGCTAATTGCAACTACAACTGACCCCTTGAGTGTGTGAATGAATGTGACAAGTGGCTGGTGACATGCTCAAGTCACGTATTTGTGTCACTGAGTTTACCATTTGATTCTGTTCTTCTAAGTAAAAGGGTCTCACACCAGGTGATTCCAATTCATAGTGTCTTTGAAAACAGTCATGAAATTGGCTAAAAGATTTAACAGGCTTGCATTTATGGAAAGAGGATGCTGGATAAAACCCTACAGAAATCTGACCCATTGCCTTCTAGGTGCTGACGCTCTGGCCACA
This sequence comes from Ovis canadensis, assembly GCF_042477335.2. NCBI lineage: Eukaryota > Metazoa > Chordata > Mammalia > Artiodactyla > Bovidae > Ovis > Ovis canadensis. Next base: position 68,807,757 of record NC_091261.1, on the reverse strand, counting down.
GCAGATCAGCAATATTCTGCTGCTGCTGCTAAGTCACCTTTCTTATAAAAAGCATTTCAAAATGAACGGGAATGGGCAAGTAAACCATTTGGGCATAAAATGGGATGGCCTTTGGTCACTGAGGAAGGAGAGGGACATCTTCCACACCTGGCACCATTTACCTGACTTCCCACCTGCACACCTTTGCATATTCTGGTCCCTTTATTTAAATACTTTCCCATCTTTCCCTCCCCTAGCACACATGTGTAAGGCATTCAGGACACGTCCAGCAAATGAGTAGACTTTTCCCTTCTCAAGGGTTGACAAAGTGAGGCACACAAGGGGTGGGTCTTGGGGCAGCTGGGAGTGGAGGACGGTAGGTCTTGGTGTATTAGAAACAAGAGGCCTGTGGCATATAGTGAAGTGGGAAAAAAGGGAGCTTAAAAGCAGTGTCTTATGACCAAACTTTTTTGCAAAAAGGAAACTCCATGTTTACTTGTTTGCTTTGTGCACAGAAAAGTCTGGAATGGTATACAGCACATTTGCAATGATTACTTCTAAGGAGTCAGGGGTGGCAGAGAGTATGAACAGGAACTTTTTGCTTTTAATTTTCTTCTTTCTAAAGTGTTTACTTTTTCCAATAGGCATTGTATTAATTTTATAATTAAAAATTGAATAAAGATTTTTAAATATGCTTAGGGAATAGAATAGCTATGCTTCCCAAATATTTGCAGTGGCCTTTATCATGGATGTACCAAGCTGTTGTATCATGTTGATTGCATGTGTTTTAATTATTTAACCAGATTCTGAGCTCCCAGAGGGCAGGAACCAGGTCTAACAGCAATACGGATAAAAGAAATTCCGACACTAACTCCACCATTCCTCACTGCTAAATGTGCTACCTACATCACCTGGCTAATTTCATCTGCTTTTAAGTCTTCAGAGCTCCTTACTGTTCCAGGCAGGCATAAGGATTCAATAAATATTTTTGATTGAATAGTGTGATTTGCAATACTTTGGGGAAATGTGCAACCGGGGCTCCTTATTCAACTGTGAACATTTTTCTATGAGTGGGATTTTAAAATGTTTCTCCTCACAAAAGGAAACAGCAGGTAGGAAAGAATGTAGAGGGCAAGCTTTATCCCCACCTAGGGACAGAATTCCCTAAAAGCTCCAGAACACACTAGGTCATGTTTCACAGGGTGGGTTCTGTGGAACCCCAGTCCTACACAATGCTCTGTGAAAAAGAGTTTCCATGATTTGGAAAATGCTTCTTATAGCAGATCCTCTTGGAGATTTCATGCTTGAGCATGATAAAGGCTCTGAAAAGTCCTGCAGTAAAGAAGCAGGTTTAACTTTGTTCAACCCCAAGTTTCCCCCAAATCATTTGATCACAGAGTCTGTTGTTTCATGAACAATTTTGGACAAGTTTTATGTCATACACACTGAAAAATACTGTGCTGGAATGTTCTCAATCAGCTGCCACCAAGAAATGTTTGATCCCCTCTTGGAGGCAAATCAAGGTTACACCCCAGGCTTGAAATGGTCAGTACTAGGTGCTTAAAGTTTCCTCCAATCAGGTCCAAAGGCCGGGTGGGGTGGGGGGAGAATGTGGCAAAGGTTATTCGGCCTGGAGGGGAGTAATTCATCCTACCCTCCAGCTGCTAGAAGGGCAGAGCGCACCTATTCTTGGTGCTCTCTGGAACAAATGGTCTAATCCCGGGATATATGGGGTCAGTTCTGGGATAGCTCCACCGTGGACTCACTGTGTGGCTTTGGAGGAGTCACTGTACTTCTCTGAACCTACTTCCATATTTAAAAATAAAAAAGTACATCCCTTGAAGAATCTTTTGAGGGGTGAACATCCTATACAGGAGATGCTTGAGGATGGAGAGCTGCTATTGGTATTTCCCCAGTTATTCATTTCCGCTACAGCTCTGCTCACCTGGGGAACTGCTGGGATCTCTCTTTGCTTCTCTGAGTTTCTACCTCCCAAACGCTTGGCGTGCTCTTTGGCACCGACCAACGAAACTACAGGGAAATTTGGCAGACCTGCAACAGTTAGAACTGGACATGGAACAACAGACTGGTTCCAAATAGGAAAAGGAGTACATCAAGGCTGTATATTGTCACCCTGCTTATTTAACTTCTATGCAGAGTACATCATGAGAAACGCTGGGCTGGAAGAAGCACAAGCTGGAATCAAGATTGAGGGGATAAATATCAATAACCTCAGATATGCGGATGACACCACCCTTATGGCAGAAAGTGAAGAGGAACTAAAAAGCCTCTTGATGAAAGTGAAAGAGGAGAGTGAAAAAGTTGGCTTAAAGCTCAACATTCAGAAAACGAAGATCATGGCATCCAGTCCCATCACTTCATGGCAAATAGACGGGAAAATTGTGGAAACAGTGTCAGACTTTACTTTTGGGGGCTCCAAAATCACTGCAGATAGTGACTGCAGCCATGAAATTAAAAGATGCTTACTCCATGGAAGGAAAGTTATGACCAACCTAGACAGCATATTCAAAAACAGAGACATTACTTTGCCAACAAAGGTCTGTCTAGTCAAGGCTATGGTTTTTCCAGTGGTCATGTATGGATGTGAGAGTTGGACTGTGAAGAAAGCTGAGCACCAAAGAACTGATGCTTTTGAACTGTGGTGTTGGAGAAGACTCTTGAGAGTGCCTTGGACTGCAAGGAGATCCAACCAGTCCATTCTAAAGGAGATCAGCGCTGGGATTTCTTTGGAAGGAATGATGCTAAAGCTGAAGCTCCAGTACTTTGGCCACCTCATGCAAAGAGTTGACTCATTGGAAAAAACTCTGATGCTGGGAGGGATTGGGGGCAGGAGGAAAAGGGGACGCAGAGGTTGAGATGGCTGGATGGCATCACCAACTCGATGGATGTGAGTTTGAGTGAACTCCAGGAGTTGGTGATAGACAGGGAGGCCCGGTGTGCTGCGATTCATGGGGTCACAAAGAGTCGGACAGGACTGAGCGACTGAACTGAACTGAACTGACTGAAAATTAATCGGATACAGAGAAATTCTGAATTGAAACATTTTGAAAAGAAATGTCATCTTGTAACTTTCTGCATTGTTACAAATAAAACCAACGTATCATCAGTCTCAGGAGAATCTTGTTAAGTGCTTTTAAAGACAGGGAAAAGAAACGTGACCACATTCACTGTTCATGGCAGAAACAAATACAAGAATAACCTTCGCGGTCGCCCAGCCTTGGGTTGGAGTATCAGTTACAAGGTGTCCTTGCTGGACAACCCTGGGTAAGCAAACTAAATTTCTCTGTGCCTCTGATTGCTCGTGTGTAAAACGGAGAGAAAAAGCACCAAATCTCAAGGACTCACGATCTAAAAGAGCGCAGCGCGCCTGCAGAGGACTTGGTCCAGAGTCAGCGCCCAGTATCACTCTTACTACGACTACTACTAATTACTACGCACTGAATAACTCTTGGCTCCTTCTGCTTGTAACTCTTTGCCCCTTTCCTGTCCTTTCCCCACGGCCGTCTCCCCCACTCCCTTTTATCTGTTCCAGCGATACAAACAAAAAAGCCAGCCGCGGACGCAGCTCAGCCGCTCAGGCGTTTTCTAGGAACCGGGTCAACGTCTGGGGCCGATGCTGAGCGCGGATGCCCCGGCGCGGCGTTCGCCTGCCCCGCAGCAGGCCCGGCGCTGCGCGTTCCCAGGCCATGCCCGGGTTCTCCGCGGGGCGGGGCGGGCGCGCTGGCGGCGCGGGCGGGGGAGGCGGCGTCGCCGGCGGAGGGTTCCCCGAGCGCCCGGGCCTCCGGCTGGCGGGACGCCGCGTCCCCGGGGCGGCTGCGCTGTTCAGCCCCAGCGGGCCCGCCGCGCCGCCGCCGCGCTCACTGCCGCGTGCATGCCAATTAGGCCCTAATCTGATTTCTGTTCTATCTCTGCGAACCCCATTAAAACCCAATTCTGCTTATTAACAACAGCTTTCTCGCTTCGCAGTGCCTCGCCCTCTCAGGGTTGCTCCGGCGCTGCGAGGATCGGGGCTCCGCGCGCCGGGCCGCAGGGGACCCCCTTCTCCGGGGCCGCCGCGCCAGCCCCTCCGCCCCCGGATGCGCCACCTCCCCACCTCTAGAGCCCCACCTCCCCGCGTTGCCCAGGCCGGGGTCGGGACCCAGGCCCGGCGCCCCCGCCGAGTCACGGGACCCCTTCTTCGGGAACAATGGGATCGTAGAAAGCTGGAACTGGGCGTTGTTGGGAACTCGGAGGTCATCAAGCCCCGCCTCCCACGCCCTGCAGGAATTCCCTAGACGCTGGGCGATCCTCAGGCTGTTCCCGGTACGGGGAGCTCACTCCCTCTCTCAAGGAAACCTGGTCGGCTTCAAGTTCCCGGCGCCTTCGCTGTGTGACATTAATCAGAGCTCTGGACCTCTCCGGTCCGAAGTAGCTTCATCTGTACCCCGGGGGCGCGATGATAATGCTTGCCTCCTGAGACTGTTGAAGGATAAGAAGACACCGGCAAAGCATAAGAGCCCCGGAGTGAGGCAGCTGTAAGGAGCACTACAGATCCATCTAGGTACAAAATTCAGTTGTGGTTAATTGAGTTAATGGTTAAATGATGTAAGTCCTTTCCATTTTTGGTCTCTGGAACTGCTGGAAAACTTTGTCCTTTCATGAACCGTATGGTCCTCGCCCCTGTTATAACAGCAGCAATGCTGATGAGTGAGTGTTGCCTTCTGCTTAACCCCGGTGGAAGGGGCTTGTCCCAGTCAGTTCTCAAAAGACACAAGGAAGGGCCTCCCTGGTGGCTCAGTGGTAAAGAATCTGCCTGCCAGTGCAGGAGACATGGGTTCAATCCCTGGTCTAGGAAGACTGCACATGCCCATAGAGCTACTGAACCTGTCCTCTAGAGCCTGGGAGCTGCAACTACTGACCCCACATGCTGCAACTACTGAGCCTGCTTGCCCTGGAGCCCGTGCTCCGCAGCAAGAGAGGCCACAGCAATGAGAAGCCCTCGTGCCACAACTAGAGAGTAGCTCCAGCTTGCTACAACTAGAGAAAGGCCTGCACAGCAATGAAGACCCAGAACAGCCCAAAATAAAATAAATGTATTCTATAAGATACACACACACACACACACACACACACACACACACACACACATATATATGGAAGGACCCTGAAAGATTTCATGTTTGGCCCCTTGACCTCATGGAGAAAAATAAGGAAGGAGGATAGACATCCTTTCCTCCCATGGCACCTGCAGCCAATTTCCTGTCAAAACTCTGGGCCAGTAGCCCTCCCACCACAGAAATACTCTGGATGCTGCAAGAATTATATTAATAGAAATGGCTTTGTAAGTGTGTTAAGGCTGTCCCAGTATTTCGCTCAGGGAAGCTGCTTTAACTGCCCGGCTCCTGTGGACAGAAATTTGAGTTGACTTGAGCTGATAACCTCTGGTCCACTTTGAACCTTCTCTACCAGAATCCCAGATCTGGGGGCCTGCCTTCTCTGCCTGCCAGCTCCAGACCCTTGACTTTCTGCAGGGTGCACAGATAGTAGGGTCCACAGTCTGGACTTGGCTTCTGATATTTCTTGGACCCTGGTAACTTGCAGGCACGGCTCTGACCAATCTGCTTGCTGGGCTGGGTTCCAGAGCTCTCCCCCAGACCTGTCTCAGTGCCCTTGAAGGGAACAGGTGATCTCTCTGAGGCTACTTTCCAGGCATGGAAGAATGATGTAGACAGACTGGTCCACCCCTGCTCATCTTCCTTCCTGCCTAAGGCATGCAATTTCAAGATGACTAACTGGGGCTAAATAGCTGAGATACATGAGTTCAAAGCCAGCCTCTCATTCCTTTGGCAATGAGGTCTAGTCAGTGATAATAATCAAACTATGTGACACTTAGCACTGCAGGGACCCTCAGAGCAGACCTTGGTTATAGCACAGAAGCAGGATCCTGGAGGGTCCATGTGCCCAGGTACCATTGTCCCCTTATTGCTGGATGGTGAAGAGGTCCAGGCGGTCCTGCAAAGGAAGGGGGCTGGCATAGCCGAGGTGGCAGGTGGCACTTAGGGGTTCAGATCAATGGCTTCTTACCAACTGCTACAGACAGAAGTGTCCCATCATTTCAACAGTGTCGCTGTATTAGTATGAATACATATCATTCAGCGCTGCCTCTAAGCATGGGGGCTGACATCACTGTTTTCCCACCAGATTTTAAACCCCATGGGGAGGAGCTACATTGTACCCTCTTCAGAGCATGGCATAGGGCCTCGCACAGACCCATACACATGCGCGCTCGCACATATACATTTCTTATCTCTGAAAGAGGGAGGGATGGAGGCATTCATGGACATTAATGAATAAACCTGGAGCTGATGACACCCTTCCCCTGAAGGTGCCTGGAGCAACTTGACTTCCTGTCTCTTTCTAATTAACCTGCTGACTTGTTGGCTGCCTTCTTTTAACAGCTGGAAGTTTGCGGGTGGAGGGTTCCGTTTGTTTCAGTGACTTCCAGGAAGGACTTGCCTGTGTCCTGACAGGGCACGAGAGGATCTGCTTCTGTGAATTTTAATATGTGATACCTGGGTCGTCTCGCAGCCAGCACTTCTTTCTTCTTCTTCATTCTCAAAATGATCCCCTTTCAGGATACATTCTTGTTCTGAGGCAGCCTTAACAGATGACCACAAACTGGTAATCAATCACTGACTTAAAATAACAGAAATTGATTTAAACACTCCATCTCTGCCTCTGTCCTCACGTGGATGTCTCAGATCTCTCTCTGCCTTTCTCTTGTGAGAACACTTGTCACCGGACTTAGGGAGTCAGGATGGTCTCATCTTGAGATCCTTAACTTAATTACATCTGCAAAGACCTTATTTCTATAAAGGTCGCACTCACAGGTATGGGGATTCAGAGGTGGATGTGCCTCTTGAGGGGATAGTTTGGGTCACATTGAACCCACTGCTTATCTGCTTATTCACCTCTGTGCCCTACACGAGCACAGCACGGGTCCCTAATGACTTTGTGTGGAATGAATAAACAGTCTAGACAGGACTCCCATGGTGAGGAGATTGGTCATCTTTTGGAATCAGGCCTGTCCCTAAGCACTACGCATTTCCACTCTGCGTGTGTGCGTTCATGCTCAGTCGCTTTAGTCATGCCAATTCTTTGCGACCCTATGGACGGTAGCCTGCCAGGCTCCTCTGTCGCTGGGATTCTCCAGGCAAGAATACCGGAGTGGGTTGCCATGCCCTCCTCTAGGGGATCTTCCTGACTCAGGGATCAAACCCATGTCTCTTAGTCTCCTGCATTGGCAAGGGGGTTCTTTACCTCTAGCGCTTCCTGGGAAGCCCTTCTGCTTTAGCACTCTGTATTTGAATCCCAACAAAATTTAAGGACTGGGCCCCAGAAGAGGCAGCAGCTGAAGGTGAGTCCAAGAACCAGCACACTACCTTGGTTCTACCACATACTGGGTATATGATCTTGACTGCATCCCTGAAACTCCAACCCCAGTCTTCTTCCCAGCAAAACATGAGTGATAATAATGACCCCTCTCCACCAGGATTCCCGTTCAAGGGGAATGACCTAACACCTACACACTCTGTTCCGTGAGATGTTGGATACAGGGGGAGTGGACTGTGGGAAGGGTGCGTACCGACAAAGGTGACTTTTCTGTCCAAGAAGCAATATAGTTGACCAGTTGTGGCCGCTGTCACCTCCCAGCCATGCCCTAACAGCCCTTGAAAGAAGCAGCTGCCTCCAGGAAGGGCTGGGTGGTGCAAGACAAATTCACCGACTGCATCTCATGTTAACTATGCGGAATGCACACAGCCACCCAGCAACCCACGTGGGGCATTCACTTTGGGCTCCAGGATTGCTATGAAAAAGCAGAGCCTCCTATTTTAAGTTCTCTGGCTTGACAGTTAGCAGCCGAAGGGACATTTATATCTTCAGCCTCTCCTGCTAAAGTTCCTATCCAGATGCAGCCTGCCATAGCAGGGAAAGCTTGAATTCTATGACAGGAAACCAGGATTCATGGCCCAGGACTGTCTCTGAACTACCATGTGCCTTGGGTCAGCCTCAGTTTCCTCATCTGAAAAATGGGGGTGATAATAATATCATATTGTTACCTGCCATGCCATCTCAGGCCCAATGGTATAAAATAGCAGTTTAAACAGCTCGCAATTCTAAAACATATCCCAAACATTTCGTATGACTGAAGTTGTAGTGTAGGACGGTGCTTAAGAGCTCAGTTGCCTGAGTTTGAATCCTGACTCAGTTCCTTAAAAGCTGTGTGACCTTGACCAAGTTCACTGACTTTCTCTGCCTTGGTCTCCTCATCTTGTAATACATTATTCCTAATTACTCATAACAGTTTACAATGGAATAATTTTATAGAGTGGCTGACAAGGATTTAAATGAGTTGATTAACTTAAAACCAGTATACAATAAATTGTTGTTACAGTTATTTTTACTTCCCATTCCATAGGAGGGGAATGGCAGTGACATTACAGGGCAGTGAGCTGTGAGATATTGTGGGGGCAATGCTGCACAGAGAAAGCTTCTATGGCTTGGAGAAAGAGAAGCCAGGTGTGCACAGACCAATAGGTCTCAAGGTTGGGGGGTAGTATTTTGTCCTTCAAGGATGTGTGAGCAATGTCTGGAGACATTTTTGGTTGTCATGACAGGGGCTTCCCTAGTGGCTTAGACAGTAAAGAATCTGCCCACAATGTGAGGGACCCAGGTTCAATCCCTGGGTCAGGAAGATCCCCTGGAGAAGGGAATGGCAATCCACTCCAGTATTCTTACCTGGAGAATTTCATGGACAGAGGGGCCTGGTGGGCTACAGTCCATGGGGTTGCAAAGAGTCAGACACGACTGAGCGACTAACACTATCACTACTATCACTAGGTTGGGGCAGAGAGTGCTGCTGGCCATGGACTCTGCTTGCTGCTGCTGCTGCTGCTAAGTCGCTTCAGTCGTGTCTGACTCTGTGCGACCCCATAGACGGCAGTCCACTAGGCTCCTCTGTCCCTGAGATTCTCCAGGCAAGAATACTGGAGTGGGCTGCCATTTCCTTCTCCAATGCATGAAAATGAAAAGTGAACGTGAAGTTGCTCAGTTGTGCCCAACTCTTAACGACCCCATGGACTGCAGCCTACCAGGCTCCTCCGCCCATGGGATTTTCCAGGCAAGAGTACTGGAGTGGATTGCCATTGCCTTCTCCACGGACTCTGCTTAATGCCCTACAAAACACAGGACAGACCCCACAGCAAAGAATGCCCTGGTCCTAGACGCTGATCATGCCTAGGTTCAGAGTCCTGGGGTAGAGAGATCCTTAGTGCTTCCCTGTGGACACCAGGATGGCACGGAGCTGGCAAGCCCTGCAGAAAGCCAGGGACTGGCTAGTGGTCCCATCAGCGGGGGTGGGGCAGAGCCCCTAGTGCAGCCCCGACAATGTGAGGTGTCGTGGCCACGCCTTTGTGAAAACCTGGGAACTAGAGCCAGAAGCTGCCAGAATTTCAGCAGGAATTTCCCTCATCAGTGACTGGCTCACCAGGGAACTAGAAGTCAAGACACTGATTTCTGACAGCGCTGTGAGAATCCTCTATAGGTCAGAAATCAACCTTGGCAATTCCCTGAACATGTGCGTATTCTCACGCGGTAAAGACTTACTCAGCACTGAGGGTCTTCCCTGCCCGACCGCGGGTAGAAACTGCAAAGCACTGTTCCTCTGACACATCAAAGATCAGCTCCAAGTACCTGTCCTCCTATATGGAGCTTTGCTCTTTGCTGGGAGGCCCAGGAGCCCGGGAAGCAGTACAAGGCATGGGGACAGAGTTCTGCATGTCCAGTCATCTTAGCTTGTAGGATGACATGTTCCTCTTCTTGCAGAGGACACTGCTCATCAGCTGGCTTGGCCTCTTGGATATCTGTGGGCCCCAGCATCACCTGGGTCACACGATGCATTTTCTGCCTGTGAGTGGCCTCCTTCTGCCCTCTCTCCATGCTACCAAAAGGAGCTGCTCTCAGTGGCTGTTGCTGTCTTCCCTTGACCTTGAGCTCTGGAGATGGTCTTCTGGGTAGGATATGGCTTCATTCCTCACCTCTCAAGAGGCCAGGACGGATGTGACATGACAGGCACTGGAAGCAGAGTCAGGACGCCTGGTTCTACCATCAGTAAAAGGTGGGAGTTTGCATAGCTCATGTTTCCCAGGGCCGCTGCCACATGGGCCCACAAACTTAGGTGGCTTAAAGCAACAGCGATGTCTCCTCCCACAGTTCTGGAGGCCAGATGTCCCAAATCAAGGTGTCAGTAGGGCCGTGTCCCCTCTCCCACCCCCTGAGTCTCTGGGAAGGACCCTTCCTGATTTACCCCAGCTTCTGGTGACCCCAGGTGTCTCTTGGCTTGGGGACGCATTGCTCTTGTCTCTGCCTCCATGGTCACATGGCCTTCTCTTCTCTCTGTGACTGATTTATAAAGGTATATGTTCTGGCATTCAGGTCCTGCCTGGGTGACCCAGGGGTTATCTCATCTCAAGCACAGTAAGTCAATCACATCTGCAAAGACCTTTTTTCCCAATAGGATCACAAGCAGAGGTTCCCAGAATCAGATGGGACTGTCTTTGGGGGAGGGGGGCATTTTTCACATCACTACACCCACTTCCAATCTCTGGTCTCTTCTGGAAAAGGACAGGCTGGTGGGTCTCAAATTCCCCTCTGGCTCCAAAAATCTGTAGGTGATCTTCAGAGAACAGACTGCATCTCTCCTAATGTTCACAGCAGCAGCATCTCCATAGAGCGTTCCAATTTTTTTCAACGCACTCTCCCATCTGTTTGGCTTCTTGCTGCCGACCTCCTGATGAGGAGCACAGGGTGGCTAAGATTAGGCCCATTTAATTGATGATGCAACCAAGGTCCAAAACCTCCCTACTCATTCTCCCCTTGGGTCATTCAGCTAATTAGAGCCATGAGCAGGCCTCTCGGTTTCCTTGGGCCATGGGACAGCCTCTCAGCACCATGGGCTTGGTTCTGGAAGCAGAGGAAGCTGTTTGCCATGGAGATCCAAGCCCACTGTCCATCCCTAAGTCATACTCCCTGGCTGTGTTGGAGGGACTTCATTGGAATTTGAGGTTGTCCACATGGCAGCGGTATCCTGGTCCACGTCTGGCTGCATCACACCACGGGAGACCTCTTCTTCCTTGTGAGGATCTTCCTAAACAAGGGGACTTCTCAAACCTCAGGAACTGAGAGACTGCTAGGGACATCAGCAGGATTCGAAAGATCTGCTTTGCTTCCAGGCAAAGAAAGATTTCAGCAGTGTTGTGCTGATCGTAGTCGCTTAGTCGTGTCTGACTCTTGGTGACCCCTCTGGACTGTAGCCCGCCAGGCTCCTCTGTCCATGGGGATTCTCCAGGCAAGAATACTGGAGTGGGTTGCCATGCCCTTCTCCAGGGAAATCTTCCCAACCCAGGGACTGAATCCAGATCTCTTGCATTGCAATTGGATTCTTTACCAGCTGAGCTACCAGGGGAGCCCAGACCAAATTCAGAAATGGAGACCAGAGGGGCAGGTACATAGTCCTCATTCTCCTTGCCTGTGACTTGCAGATCTGGACAAACGCTGTCCTGTCCTAGGCCTCAGTTCCTTGAAATAACAACAATTTGGTGGGAGGGCATGAGGGAGGGTAGAATACCTCACCCCTGCCTTTTACAGCTAACTCAGAAATGAGGATGAAGAGCTAATAACAGTCAAGTGTTTGGAGTTCTTGGGAAGAAAGATTCAACATCTACACAAGGTATCATTAGCTTCATTACTTCTCAGGAAGAGGTGGGGGAACCAGTTAGAAATTGGCTAGATGAGAGGTGAGTATACTAAGATCCCCAGAGGGTGTGGTGGGTAGATGGGCTGGAAATGACCATTATTTATTTATTGCTTTTGTTAAGTGCCTATAATGTGCTGGGCTCTGTGCTGGATGTGTGTGGGACACAGACATATATACAAACCACCCAGGGTCAGACTTCTGTGAGTGGGTGGAAGTTAAAGCTCTCACATCTCCTCTTCTCGAAAACAGAAGCCTCTTCCTGACAGGCCAAACCTGGTGCCAGAAATCTCTGCCTTTAGCTACAGCTCCTTGGGGGTAGCCTGCAGAGAACATGTATCTGGGTTAAGACATCTTATTACTTGGGGGGAGGAAGGCTGTGCCTGGCTTATAACATATGGACTGAGCTCATTTCACCCACGCTCAGCCACTGCTGCCGCTGGGACCTGGGCCTCTTGTGTGCACAGTGTGGAGACTGGCCCTGGGCTGATGGGCTGCTGCTGGGCGGGTCCAAGGTGGGACCAGGAACTCATGCCTGCATAAATCTAGGCGGCATTATTTCATCCGATTCTATGCTGTACTCCAGGAATGCATTTAGAGAACACAGTGAGAATGGTGGGAAGACAGGGGTCAGCACCACTGGAAGGTGGGGAAGGAAGGGTCAGTGCAGGCAGTCACTTTCCTGCTTACAGACTTACAGACTCTGGAGGAAACAGGACATCAACCAGCAAATGTTTAACTAGATCTCAGAGCAAGAGAACAAATTCAAGGGCCAGTAGCAGACCCAACTGCCAGGTGTATAATACCACGTAGCCTGTGGTGGATTACAGGTCTTTGTGAAGCTGAGAAGAGAGTTTTGGATCCTCTCTTTTGAAAAGCGCACTGACCTTTGTATACAGAGGTACACATGTGATGCATACTTTGAATGCAATTTCAGGGGGTCCACTGATCCTTGAAGCTCATCCCAGGACCCCAGTTAGGTACTCTTCTTTTCCAAGTTTCCATACTGTGTTTTCACTTCCGTGTGTGTGTGTGTGTGTGTGTGTGTGTGTGTGTGTGTGTGTGTGTGTGTGTGTGTTAGGGGCAGGGGTGGGGGGTGGCGGTGCTCAGTTGCCCAGTCCTACGACTCTACAGAGTGTAGCCTGACAGACTCCTCTGTCCATGGGATTCTCCAGGCAAGAACGCTGGAGTGGGTTGCAATTTCCCACCCCAGGGGATCTTCCCCACCGACCCAGGGATTAAACCCGGATCTCTGGCGTCTCCTGCATTGGCAGATGGATTCTTTACCACTGGCGCCACCTGGGAAGCCCTTACTGCCTTAGTTTGAAAATTTTCAGCAACCCTGGGAGGTAGGTGTGGCATCATCCTTCTCTGTGTAATGGAGGCCCAGAGGGAGCACAAAACTTGCCCTGGATCGTGTAGCTAGTGAACGTCCAAGCTGGGACCAGGAACTCATGCCTGTATAGATCTAGGAGGCACTATTTCATCCAGTTCTATGCTGTACTCCAGGAATGCATTTACAGAGAACACAGTGAGAATGGTACCTCCTGGGGGTCAGCCAGTAAGGCTGCTCTGGTAAACCTGGGTCTTCCCATAACCGTGTCTTTAGAGCTCATTTACAGGCATATATGCAAATGGACCAACTGAGTGACAGAGAAATGAGTCCAGGGGAAAATCTGATAGGGATGCAGTATCTAAAGACTTGGATGTCTAAACCTGTAAATGGAAGAATAGTTCCAAATTATCCATTTAACCAACAAATTCATATATGGAGCACCTCCGATGTGAATATCCACCCCCAACCAGCTTGAATAAAATCCAAACTCTTCACAGTGGTTTGCACGGCCCCTTGCCTGCCTTTCTCTCCTCCTGTCTTCTAGCTCTCTTCCTTACGCTATGGCAACCCTGACCTTCTGTCCATACCCGGCTCCTGCCAAGCTTTTCCCACCCCAGGGCCTTTGCATGTACTATGCCTGCTGCTTTGGAATATTCTTGCCCTGGCTCTTCTTATGGCTGGCTCAGTCTCATCCCTCAGGTCTCAGCTTGAATGTCACTTTCTCTGAGAGATCTTCTTTGACTTCATCTAAGAATATCCCTCCACTATTCTCCAGCCATCTGTTTCTGTCTTCTTAGCACGTTTAACAATCTGTAACTGTTTTATGTCTTTATTTCCTTATGTCCTCATTATCTCTCTCTCTCTTGACCATATAAAGCTCTATGGAAGTGGGAGCTGTGCTGTCTCAAACATCATTATATCCCCGGCCCCTAGCCATAATAGGGGCCCAAGTGCTGAAGACAGAGTGGCTGAAAAGTATGTTTAGAAGAAGGAGGACTCCTCAGCCATCACTTTACCCTTCCTAGTGCAGCAATACAATTAAATCTGGTCCCAGAGTGTGATGCTATCTTCACTGTGAGCTAGTGGGAGGGTGACTGTCTGAGATGGCGGCCTCTGGGTCCAAGCAAGCAGCCAAGTTGAAAAAGTAAAGGTCCTATGCCAGAACAAATATGAATTACACATACTTATTTGTTGATTTACCTATTTATTATCTGACTCTCCCACTTGACTGTAAGCTCCTTGGGGGCAGGGTTTATATCTGTTTCATTCACCACTGTATACTTAGCACTTGGCATATAATAGGTACTCAATAACCACATGTTGAATTGAAAAAAAAAAAAAAAGTAAAGGTCCTGCAACTTCACCTTGGAGAAGCAAGAGCAAATGCAGTGTGAGGGGAGGGTTGGGATGCTCCTAACTTAAAAAAGATGAGACAGTAATGCTGGCTTACAGAAAAAATGTCTTGCCTACTGTATCCATCATCAAAGGAAACCACCTTATGGACAGTTTTATGACATAGTCTGAAGCACAGGAAATGGGCTGCACGGGAGTGTCAGGGGACTTTTAGAAGTTGTATTGCTTTCTTAGGAAAATGCTGCTGGCTTCTGGAACTGCAGTTTAATTAAATTCAGTTGGCTGGATACCTTCAAAGGCTGTTCCATGTTCTTACCAGCCCTTGCAGACACAGACATCTTCCAAGCAAATGTGTGAGCACGGGAGTGGTGAAGCAATCCTTGGCGAGATAAGGCGGGCACTCTCCTATCTTGGATCATACCACCCCGGCATGTGGCAGAGGCTTAGGGGGCACAGAGTCTGAGGGACATGACTGTCCAGTCCTTCCTCCACCCACCCGGCCCTGCCTCCCCAAGGGACCACAGAGGCAAGAACAATGCTTTCTTCTTGGAGGTGTGTGGGACATCTGGGCTAGCAGAGAGGCACCCAAAGGGACAGACCCACATCGACTGGTTCTTCTGTCTTAAGCACTGCTGAAGACCCTCCCAGAGAGACTCATGTCCACCCGCAGGGGTGGAACCTGTTGGGCAGGTTACCCAAAGCTGATCTCCCACAGAAGAGAGCTTTGGGGGCTGCAGGGCTGCTGTCCTTCTGAACTGACCCTGATGGTGAGCCCACGACCACCTGCACACCCTTTATCTCATTGGACTGTGTCAACCACGCTGAGAAAAAGCTTTTGCTGGGCCCCTCTTCCAAATCAAGGCAGAAAGGTCATCACCGCTGGCCTGAGATCATTCAGCTTGTAAGTGGCACAGGTTGAGAGATTGAGCTCATACATTTGGCACTGTTGGTTAATGACCTATCGCTACTGATTATCAGGCACTGCTTTGGGCGCTTTGGATTTGAGTATATAGATACTTTCCCCCAACCCTCAAGAGTATATATTAAAAAAAAAAAAATGCAATCCTTGCCCTCAAGGAGTTTACTCTTTTCTTTTACACTTAAGGGTGAATCTTTAATATTGATGTATGTATTTGTCTTATTCTCCAATTAGGCGGCACACCTTTTAAGAACAAGGAGCCTCACCTCAACTTCCCATGGCATGGGCCATGGACCCTTGGAGCAGCTTGGTGAAGGTCAGGGACCCCTGTTCAGGATCAAGCTTTTCAATCCATAAAATAATGCATTTAGGATTGCAAAGGAAACCAATTATACCGTAATACAGATATCAAAGGGCTTCCCTGGTGGCTCAGAGGGTAAAGCGTCTGCCTACAATGCAGGAGACCTGGGTTCAATCCCGGGGTCAGGAAGATACCCTGGAGAAGGAAATGGCAACCCACCCCAGCACTCTTGCCTGGAAAATCCCATGGACAGAGAAGCCTGGTAGACTATAGTCCATGGGATCGCAAAGAGTCGGACACGACTGAGCGACTTCACTTCACTTCACTTCACTTCACAGATATCAAAATATGAAGATCCACATTTGTGAAATAGTACTTTATGAGCTTCTTTATTATGTATTAAGTATCAAGATCTAGCCGCTGGTCAATCTACTACTGAGATTTTTGTGAGGCGCAGAAACAATATTTTGATATCTCTACCACAACTGCTAACGATAGTCTCTGTAATTTGCACGTGTGCTGTGGTCACAGGAACTGCCAATGCTACAGTCGTTTCTCACCTGCATTCCTCATGCAAGAAAATGCTGCCTTTCTACTAGAAGTTAGTGAGAGTAAAGACGTTATTTTTTTTCACCAGGTAAATTCATGGATCCCTGAATTCTACCTTTGCACCTGCAAGGGTGCAGGTGGCTGAGGATGCCAGGTTTGGGGCCCTGTTAATCTAGTGGTATTTCCACACTCTGTGCTACTTTGCAGTCAGCCAGGACTGCTGAGAGCCTCAGCAACCCTGCTGAGAAGACGCCACTGGCCAGGGGTTGCTGTCCTGTCTCGTTTTGTGATTGAGTGCATGCTTCTTCAGCTTTTCCGCATCATCCGAGAGGGTACAGTGATGGTGATGGCATGTGGCAATGAAGCAGTAAATAAAGGCAGGAGAGAAGAGTGGTCAGGAGCACGGTTGAGGTGATGGGGCGGGGGCTGGCACAGGGGATCAGATTCACAATCAGATGATCCCCTGCCCTCCACTCATCAGCTGTGTGTCCTCAGGCAGGTCAATAAGCAATCAAGACTCGGCTCTCTCATCTGTGCAATGGGCTGAAGCATACACCCTCATGGGCTGGCTCTGAGGACCCAGTGAGACAAGGGATGGAAAGTTCTGGAACAATGCTGGTGCATGGGGAACACTCAGTAAAACACAACGGTCTGAGAGCCACCTTGCCCTTTCACTGTTTACCGAGTGCCTCTCTCCAAAAAGGAGATTGCAACGGGATAGCTTTTGAATCAGAGTGTTCCAGTCTCCTGCTTATTGCTGTCACCCAGAATTCCACTCTAGGAAGTGGCTATTCACAGCTGGGAGGGGCTGGTGCCTCTGGGGAGCCTCAGAAAGTTTCTCTCTTCTTCCTGGCCCAGTCCAAGCTGATGAGTTTGGGGAGCTGATGAGTTTAACCATTGGTTCCATGGCTTTTCTTTTCTTTTTGCTTCCTGCCGCCCCCATGGGTTTTTTTTTGTGTGTGTGTGTGTCCACCAAAGCTGAGTTGCTGAGTGAATCGTTAAGGGAGTGAATTCCAAGAGCGTGAGCTTCTCTTGTTTCCCAGGACAGGTTTGGGCCAAGACAAACCTTGGTGATGCCAACAGCAGTTGCTTAAACAGTGGAGCTCAGAGCTGGCTTCCCGGCCTGGCTTGCGGGGCTCTGTTTGAACTTTCTCCTCTCTCCTTCCACCCAGTGATTAAAGGAACCACATGGAACTTTCTCCTTATGCCTCTTCCCCTTCCTTCCCCGTGTGCCCCCTTGGAAAGGCTCCGCAAAGTCCCAGTTTCTCAAAGAGCCCAGAGCTGTGGCCTCTTGATTTATGTTCACTTGGCAACGCGAGGTTGCAGCGGCCTGAGAAGCCTGAATAACTGGAAAAGGGAAATGGAGGAGGGTGGGGCTGATGGGAGGGTCTGATTGTGGCTTGAACTTGGCCCTCCCCACATCAGCACAGAGCCAAGGACTCTGGGACCAGTGGCCAAAAGAAAATCAAACCAAGTGGCTGGAGTGTGAAAAAGAAGTTAAAGTTGTTCAAAGAAATGAACAGTATCTGTCCTTTCTGGATGCTTGGTGACTCTTTGGGTTTTCTCCTTCAATAGATGCCTCCCCCTGGCCATTTTGGATTTAATGTGTAAACACAAGGAAATAGGGAAATCTTAATCCCCGGCCCATTAGAGGGGCTCCACAAATGTTATCTAAATTAAGTGCTCTTATAAAAGAAATGAAAGTCGACTCTCTTTGGTTTGGTTCTGTTTTGTGTCTTGCCTGGACCCGAGTTCACATCTCTATGAAAGCTTTCACCCCTGCACATGGAAGGTTGTGTCTGTTCCCAGAATTAGATCTTAGGTGACTTGAGGGCAGGAGCTATTCTTCTTTCCTTCTCTCCCTCCCTTCTTCTCTTCCACAAATATTTACTGAGCACCTATATGTGCCATCATTGTCTCCTCTTCACCACCACCCTAACGCTTAGCATGCCTGTCTTCTAATAGGTCCATAATATGCATTGGATGGATGGATGGATGGGCAGATGAGTGAATGAACAGATGGAGGTTTAGGTGGGACTCCAAGAAGTAAGCTAGGGTCTTAGAAGGTTGTACACATGGTTATATCTCAGAATTGGGATCCCAGGCAGCAAACAGGTGGGCTGGGACTGGAGCTGGAAATAAGAACCCTTGGTTGCCAGTCCCAACTTGGCGGCCATCTTGCTGTGGGTCTGGGAAACAGTTTATTTAAGGCTTTGGGCTGCAGTTGTGTTATCTATAAAATGAAAGCAATCTCAAGACTTCTTTAGAGTTTTGTTACTCTCCAAAACTCTTTACCCTCAAACCAATGAACTCAGATCCTTCCATAGAAGAATTATGAGACCACCAGATCCACTCCGAGTTCGTTCATTTCTTGCATTGCCTCTTCTTGGTCTGACTCAGAATTGCCCATGTCTTTTCTTGTTCAAGAATCTACAGCGGCTCCCAAGTGCCTATCACATCCAGTGTACTTTCCTTTTCTTGGATTTGAAAGATTCACAATCTGTCCACAACCCACAAACCCACCACACTTCTCAGCTCTCAGCATTGGGAATCTCCCACTAGAGTCCAGCTGGTTGCTCCCTGACACCGATTTGCCTCTAGGCCCTTACTTATGGCACTTGCTATTCCATTTATGACTTCTAAATCTTAGTGATTTTATAAAATTTCTATTACAGTCAACCAAATTTAAGACAGTTTTGAAGAGATCATCTAAAAACAAGAACTTACTACAGGAAAGGGGAAAATGACCCATATTTCCACAGCCAAAGACAAGCTCTGTAGACATCTTGGTTTATTTCCTTCTGGTCTTTTTTTTTTTAATCTCAGCAGGGTTTTAGGGGATGGACTACATCATTTATTTAGCAGCCATGAAGAGATACCCCACGCCCAAGGTAAGAGAAACCCAAGTAAGATGGTAGCTGTTGCAAGAGGGCATCAGAGGGCAGACACACTGAAACCATACTCACAGAAAACTAGTCAATCTAATCACACTAGGACCACAGCCTTGTCTAACTCAATGAAACCAAGCCATGCCTGCGGGGCAACCCAAGACAGGCGGGTCATGGTGGAGAGGTCTGAATGTGGTCCACTGGAGAAGGAAATGGCAAGCCACTTCAGTATTCTTGCCTTGAGAACTCCATGAACAGTATGAAAAGGCAAAATGATAGGATACTGAAAGAGGAACTCCCCAGGTTAGTAGGTGCCCAACATGCTACTGGAGATCAGTGGAGAAATAACTCCAGAAAGAATGAAGGGATGGAGCCAAAGCAAAAACAATACCCAGTTGTGGATGTGACTGGTAATAGATGCAAGGTCCGATGCTGTAAAGAGCAATATAGCATAGGAACGTGGCATGTTAGGTCCATGAATCAAGGCAAATTGGAAGTGGTTAAACAAGAGATGGCGAGAGTTAACGTCGACATTCTAGGAATCAGCGAACTAAAATGGACTGGAATGGGTGAATTTAACTCAGATGACCATTATATCTACTACTGCGGGCAGAAATCCCTCAGAAGAAATGGAGTAGCCATCATGGTCAACAAAAGAGTCTGAAATGCAGTATTTGGATGCAATCTCAAAAGCGACAGAATGATCTCTGTTTGTTTCCAAGGCAAACCATTCAATATCATGGTAATCCAAGTCTATGCCCCAATCAGTAATGTTGAAGAAGCTGAAGTTGAACGGTTCTATGAAGACCTACAAGACCTTTTAGAACTAACACCCAAAAAAGATGTCCTTTTCATGATAGGGGACTGGAATGCAAAAGTAGGAAGTCAAGAAACACCTGGAGTAACAGGCAAATTTGGCCTTGGAATGTGGAATGAAGCAGGGCAAAGACTAATAGAGTTTTGCCAAGAAAATGCACTGGTCATAGCAAACACCCTCTTCCAACAACACAAGAGAAGACTCTACACATGGACATCACCAGATGGTTAACACCGAAATCAGATTGATTATATTTTTTGCAGCCAAAGATGGAGAAGCTCTATACAGTCAGCAAAAACAAGACCAGGAGCTGACTGTGGCTCAGATCAGGAACTCCTTATTACCAAATTCAGACTCAAATTGAAGAAAGTAGGGAAAACCACTAGACCATTCAGGTATGACCTAAGTCAAATCCCTTATGATTATACAGTGGAAGTGAGAAATAGATTTAAGGGCCTAGATCTGATAGATAGAGTGCCTGATGAACTATGGCATGAGGTTCATGACATTGTACAGGAGACAGGGATCAAGACCATCCCCATGGAAAAGAAATACAAAAAGGCAAAATGGCTGTCTGGGGAGGCCTTACAAATAGCTGTGAAAAGAAGAGAGGTGAAAAAGGATAAAAGGAAAGATATAAGCATCTGAATGCAGAGTTCTAAAGAATAGCAAGAAGAGATAAGAAAGCCTTCTCCAGTGGTCAATGCAAAGAAATAGGGGGAACAAACAGAATGGGAAAGACTAGAGATCTCTTCAAGAAAATTAGAGATACCAAGGGAACATTTCATGCAAAGATGGGCTCGATAAGGGACAGAAATGGTATGGACCTAACAGAAGCAGAAGATATTAAGAAGAGGTGGCAAGAATACACAGAAGAACTGTACAAAAAAGATCATGACCCAGATAATCACAATGGTGTGATTACTCATCTAGAGCCAGACATCCTGGAATGTGAAGTCAAGTGGGCCTTAGAAAGCATCACTACGAACAAAGCTAGTGGAGGTGATGGAATTCCAGTTGAGCTATTTCAAATCCTGAAAGATGACGCTGTGAAAGTGCTGTACTCAATATGCCAGCAAATTTGGAAAACTCAGCAGTGGCCACAGGACTGGACAAGGTCAGTTTTCATTCCAATCCCAAAGAAAGGCAATGCCAAAGAATGCTCAAACTACCAAACAATTCCACTCATCTCATATGCTAGTAAAGTGATGCTCAAAATTCTCCAAGCCAGGCTTCAGCAATACGTGAACCATGAACTTCCTGATGTTCAAGCTGGTTTTAGAAAAGGCAGAGGAACCAGAGATCAAATTGCCAACATCTGCTGAATCATGGAAAAAGCAAGAGAGTTCCAGAAAAACATCTATTTCTGCTTTATCGACTATGCCAAAGCCTTTGACTGTGTGGATCACAATAAACTGTGGACAATTCTGAAAGAGCTGGGAATACCAGACCACCTAACGTGCCTCTTGTGAAATCTGTATGCAGATCAGTAAGCAACAGTTAGAACTGGACATGGAACAATAAACTGGTTCCAAATAGGAAAAGGAGTCCATCAAGGCTGTATATTGTCACCCTGCTTATTTAACTTCTATGCAGAGTACATCATGAGAAACGCTGGGCTGGAAGAAACACAAGCTGGAATCCAGATTGAGGGGATAAATATCAATCACCTCAGATATGCAGATGACACCACCCTTATGGCAGAAAGTGAAGAGGAACTAAAAAGCCTCTTGATGAAAGTGAAAGAAGAGAGCGAAAAAGTTGGCTTAAAGCTCAACATTCAGAAAACGAAGATCATAACATCCGGTCCCATCACTTCATGGGAAATAGATGGGAAAACAGTGGAAACAATGTCAGACTTTATTTTGGGGGGCTCCAAAATCACTGCAGATGGTGAATGCAGCCATGAAATTAAAAGACGCTTACTCCTTGGAAGGAAAGTTATGACCAACCTAGATAGCATATTCAAAAGCAGAGACATTACTTTGCCAACAAAGGTCTGTCTAGTCAAGGCTATGGTTTTTTCAGTAGCCATGTATGGATGTGTGAGTTGGACTGTGAAGAAAGCTGAGTGCGGAAGAATTGATGCTTTTGAACTGTGGTGTTGGAGAAGACTCTTGAGAGTGCCTTGGACTGCACGGAGATCCAACCAGTCCATTCTGAAGGAGATCAGCCCTGGGATTTCTTTGGAAGGAATGATGCTGAAGCTGAAACTCCAGTACTTTGGCCACCTCATGCGAAGAGTTGACTCATTGGAAAAGACTCTGATGCTCGGAGGGATTGGGGGCAGGAGGACAAGGGGACGACAGAGGATGAGATGGCTGGATGGCATCACGGACTCGATGGACGTGAGTCTGAGTGAACTCCGGGAGTTGGTGATGGACAGGGAGGCCTGGCATGCTGAGATTCATGGGGTTGCAAAGAGAGGGACACGACTGAGCAGCTGAACAGAACTGATGGCTGGTTGGCTGTGGAGGCTATTTCTAATCTCCGACTATAGTCTGTGTTATGAGAAATATCCTGTTGTAAAATCTTACACATCTTTAATTATTTCCTTGGGCTAAATTCTTAACAGTAGAATCACTGAGATTAAAGGCTTTTTGACAATTGGCGTTGAGGGGGAGTGCATTGCATGGGAGTGGGGTAAGAGGAACCAGGTTGAGATCCAAATTCTTCTGTGAGTCGGAGACCATGTTGAATGAGAAGGTGCCACCCCCATCTTTTCTTTGTGAACTGGCCAGATAGGCATCCCAGCACCCTTGCTTCCCTTCCTACTCATGTTCTGGCCCAACATCAAGCTTCTGAGACATCTAGGAGGTTCTTTGAAGGCACTAAGCTAAAGAGAAAACCACCATGGCGTCTTCAGCTGGAACAGAGGATTCAGAACCAAGTCCCTCCTGGGTCTCCCCGCCTCCACCACCCTCACCCCACTTCCCCCCACCTCCCTTCTTGGTTGATGGAACTGTGCACTTGGACGTGTGTGATTGACTGTGGTATTAACAAAATATGTATGACACAATGTTTTTAAGCTTTTTCCAGAGATATTTATATCACACAAATGGCATGTTGGTTTTTTCTCCCCTCTCAACCACCAAGAATGAATAAATCAATTGTCTTAATCAAGCTAATGGAGAGGGCATGGGCTAGATGGGTGAGAGAGGGCTCTTTGCCTGAGCCTACGGCTCCTGTATTGGGGGTAGTGGTGGGGGGTGGGCCCTGGCAAAGTTGCTCCACGTCTCTGGGCCTCTGATCCCTGTCTTCTAGATGGGAATGGTCATATCCAAAATCTAATGACTTCATGGGATAAAGATCATCTTCTAAGTGTTTGGAATTCCTTGGAAGAGAGTAGCTGCATGAATTTTTAATCCTCTATTTTCAGCTCTTTGGAGCTGCATGTAGGAGCAGAGCTGTAAACACAGAGAACTCACCACTACGGTCTAGTGTGTAAAGATTTTGTCTCACACAATCCCATAGAATCTGACCTCAAGAACGACTCAGAGTGTGGGGGAAATGCAGTTTGTCATGGTGGCTGTTATTACATAAAAATTAATGCCTTGGCAAACACAGGGATCACCCTGTCATGCTGAGGTCATGTTTACACCAAGCGTATATATTTCAAGTTCCTAAACCTTCAGCAGCACTGCAGGGCAGAATCGGCACAATTCCCACTCGAGACACAGAATCCCAGGCTGGAATTGCCATGGCTCTTAAGGAGGACATTAGTGAGGATGAATTGTGCAAGCAGAATCTCCTAAGCCTCCACATTTCTTATGTAGGAAGCAGGTTCTTCAGGTTCTGATGTATCGAGACCTACCAACTCCACTGAGAAGTGAAGAAAAGAGAAATTCAGAAGGATGCAGGACCCGAACTTGGATCTCATTCATTGTTCATCCATCCATTCACCAAGTATTTTTGGAGCACCTAAACTCTACCTGGGTCTGTGCTACGTGCTGAAGGTACAGAGGATGAACAAAAGCAGAATGGTTCCTGCCTGGGGGTAGGTTGTTGTCAAGTCAAGAAGGTGGACGTTAATCAGTAATCACACAGGAAACGTAAACTCACAACCAAGCTGGGAGCTATGAAAGGAAGGCTATGGGTCTTAGGTGCATCATCACTGGGAAATCTGATCTAGCTTTGGAGATGAGGGAAGGCAGAAGTCATTGTATATACAAGCCCCCTTCTAAGAGAAAGAGGTCTACTTGAGGATGCAGAAGCCCAGAGAAGTAAAAGTGAGGGGAAGAGAAAAGATGGAGCTAGACACACCCATTGGGATGGCTACTAAAAAAAAAAAAAAAAAAAATAGGAAAGTAACAAGTGTTGGCAAGGATGTGGAAAAATTAGAAGCTTTGTGCTCTGCTAGTAAGAATGTAAAATGATGCAGTCACTGGAAAACAGTCTTGGTGGTTACTCTACAAGTTCAATATAGAATTACCATATGACCCAGCAATTCCACTCCTAAGTATATACCCCAAAGAATTGAAAACAGATGTTCAAACAAAATCTTGTATGCACATATTTACAGAGGGATTATTCACAATAGCCAGAAGTTGGAAACAACCCAAATATTCATTAATGAAAAAACAAAAGTTGGGTTGTCCATGCCGTGGAATATTATTCACCCATCAAAAGAAATGAAGTTGCTACAACATGGATGAACATTGAAAACATAGTGCTAAGTGAAAGAAGTTATAAAAGGCCACACACCACAGGCTTTCATTTATATGAAATTTCCAGAATAGACAAACCCATAGAAATAGAAAGCAAATTGGTAGCTGCCAGGGGCTGAAGGAGGGTGGAATGAGAGGTGACCTCTAATGGGTAAGGGGTTTCTGTTTGGGTGATGAAAAGTTCAGGACTAGAGAGTAGTGATGGTTGCATGACAGTGAGAATCTACGTAATGTCCCTGAGTTACACATGCTAAAATCATTAAGATGGTAAACTTTATGTTACATGAATTTTATAGTAAGGATGATGATAATGATAGTATGAATAGCAAAAGATGTAGCTAGTGAGGTAGACTGAGCCAGCTGGTGAAAGATCTGGATGGTGTTCTCATGTTCAGAACAACGAACAGATCATCCTGATGGCTGGTGGAAAATGGATGTGAGTGGGCAGCAATATTAGGCTGGGTATGGGAGAGGAGGTAGAAGCCTTGGTGCAGGAGCACGATGGCTTGGATCAGGGGGCACAGTAGCGGTGGAAAGAAAGAGGCAGATCTGAACAATACGTAGCAGGTTAAAGCAAGAGGGTTTGGTCATCCCAAACAAACTCAGCTCTCCTCCCTCATTATCCCTTTGCACACTTATTCTTGGGGCTTGAAGGAAGAAAGCACGTGGACAGCATGGAAGAAAAGACCCTTGGGTTCCATTTTTTATTCTTTTTGCTGCCAGGTCTTAAGCAAGTAACTTCGTTTCTTTGTGCCTCCATTTCTTCCCCTGTAAAATTGGGACCCTAAGACCTATTTCATGAATTCTTATGTGGAGACGGGAAGAAATAAGCGAATTGAGACAAGAGCGCCTGCCCTAGCTTTCTTCCTGGGATTCTTGGGAGACCTAGAGAAGCTGTTAATTTTTCAGAGACCACACAGATCACCGAGGGGAGGCAGCTCACACCGCTGGGGCTGATATCACAGCTTTTAGAAGGCAGGTCTCTCGAGCAGTCTCCAAAAGCAGCGGCTTTATAAGAATCTCCAAAGTAACAGATTACAGTTGTCGAAGCTATAGGATTAAAAGAGAGTGCATTCTAGGAAGCAGTGGGAGATGGAAAGCAATCGCCCATCACGTTACTGTCTTTCTCTGTGCTCACTCCGCCCCCGGCTAAGCCCCACCCAGACCCCGCCCCCGATTTTAGCGCGGGCCACGCCCCCTCAACGCCCAGCTCCCAGGGTAGGAGGCTCACCTGCGCTAAGCCATCGGTAACCGAGAGGGGACGAGAGGGCATTTGGTGGGTGAGGATCGGAGGGCTAGAAATTGGCAGGGTGAGAATTGGGGAGACGAATCCATCCCTGTCTCTGCTCTTCACTCACTCCCTTGTTGAGGGCTTTGGCTTTTGCATATTGTAAGTACTTATTTAATGCGTGCGCTGGCTCGAGAGCTCTTCGTTTGTCTTGCTGTCCTTCATATGCCAATGGGCTTCCGCCTCGTGTCTGTCTGGGCTGAAGCTCCTGGAGAGGAAGGTGCTTCCCAGCAGCTCCTTTTCGACCCCAGCCCCCGGGCCCAGGGCAGAGTGAGGCTGGGGCTGGGGAGGGGTTAGGGGTGGGGGATGAGAGCAGACGAGTGAGAGCCCCACTTGACAGACTTCTGGAACCAGACCCGATGCCAACTTGGATTCTGTTCTTTCCCTCAATAAAAGGAACTTTTCATTTGTGTTCTGTTTCCCCAGACACCCTTTACATTTTTAAAATGTAAAGATACTGGTTCCTATTCATCTGATTGGAGGCATCACAGAGCAAAAGAGAAGCTAAGTCCCGCACACACTAGCACACGAGCACGCGCGCGCACGCGCGCACACACACACACACACACATACACACACACACCCTCCTCCCGAGGTTTTCCCGAACATACCTACTCCGGTTACAACTAGACCCGGCCCCTCCCCCACCTCGCCTTTCCCCTGCCCCTCTTCAGTCTTGGGAGGAGCATTCTATCTGTGTCTTCCCAAGTCCCCGAGGGGGATCTCCTGTGTTGGAGTGGCACGGGGTGGGGGCGGGGGCGGGGGCGGGGGCGGCGGGAGGGTCACATAACGAAGACCAGAAAGAACAAATTAGATAATCAGAGGAATTATAGTAATTGCTTTCACTTTCCCCGAGCCCGCTCTGCGGATTCTCTGCCCCCGCCCCTTCCCGGGCTTTCTGTCTGTCGGGAATACTCAGTCTTTCCGACCCTCTCCCCTCCCCCAGGCTCCTCCTCTCCTCTGCCCTCGCTCGCTTGTTCCCTCTCTTCCTCCGTTTTCTGGTGTGCTGGAACGTTCAGCGGAATATGATGAATGATCACCTGTCACGGCTTGTTTATTATAATGCAGGCAATCAATTACACATCCCCAACGCTGGCCGGCCCGCAGGAAATTTATATGCTCAGCACAAACCAATGTGAAAATGGAATCTCATTTGCCAAATGTCTTTCTCCCCGTACAGCACGATGATTACAGTCTGTGTTTGTTTCAACAGTCGTGTACAACTGACAGTGCCATCATTTACTGCCTGGCTCGGGTCACGTTTCTCTAAGGGTTTATTTATTGCGTTAGGAAGGCCAGCACAGGAAAAGGACAAGAGGGTCTGTCAGAGATGCCACCGTGTTAAAAAGTGGGCGGGTTGGGCCACATTCCTGGGCAGGCTGTCCTCGCCCCTGGGCCCTGCCTCCCCAGGCCACCTCCTCCAGCATCCTGTTGCCAGCACTCCTAGGCTCCCAGAGGGAGGCAGCTCTGGGTATAAGAAGCTCCACAGGTCCTAGTATCAGAAGGACCACAGTATAAACTGTGGTTCTCCCACTGCACAGTTTTGTGTGTGGTCAGAGTTTCAACCTCCTTATCTGGAAAATGGGAGTTTTAATATGCTCCTTGCAGGAATGTTGTGATGTCTGGGATATCAGAGGGGTCACTATGTGTTGGTTCTAGTGACTTCAGATCACGCTCTGGCCAGACTAAAACCCACCCACGGGAGGCAGAGGTGAGGTCCCTTTGTGAGTTGGAATTCATACTCTGTGTTATCATCTTCCTCCATCTCTACTTTCTGAGACTCACCTGTCTCAAGATCGTCTGTTCTCTTTGCCACTAGAATTTTGCGCTTTTGTTTCCTCTTCTTTGACAGATAGTGTGCCTCTGGGAAAGTAAGATGACCGCCCTGCTCTGCTTCCGTTTCTGTCGTTGTAAAAATAGGTGTAGCATTCCTGGCCTTTCGAGCTGTGTGACCTCAGGAAGGCCAATCCCTTTATCTCTCCCGGTCTCGAATTCCTCCCGCGGAGAGAATGACTCCTAAACAGCCAAACCCAGTCTTACTGGCAGGATCCAGAGTGTCCATGGTGTAAAAGAGCCATGTATACTGGAAAGTGCCACTGTGGTCCCTGCCTGGCCTCTTTCTGTCATGAGTTCTGGTTGGTCTTTGGGATTTTGCTGCACCAGGCATTGATTCAGATCTGTGGCCCCTATAGCACTTGGCATAAGGCGGGAGATCAGTAAAAGAGGAGCAGGGAGATTCTCGTGTGTATTTAACTGCTCTTTTTTTTTTAAATTGTATATTTCTTTATAATTTTACGTAGATATTTGTTTAATGAACACCCTGCTGGGATGAAAACTTTCAGAGGAAAGGCACCAGGCTGACTTTGGTCATCTTTGTGTCCCCCAGCGTATAGCCTCGACTTGGCACACCCTAAAAAAAAAATCAGTAAATATTTGTGGCTTTAATGGAGGAGTGAATGAGTGGCTACCTGAATAAATTCATGACAAGGGCAACCTCTGTGGTACACAGGGTGGGCCCAGGTGAACGGATATTTACAGGTATCTTTACCATCCCTGATCCTCACAGAACCACCTGTGTCACACGTGTCTCAGCCTTGTCTGGGTGCCCAGGGTCATGCATCCTACGTGTTGCTGTTTAGTCGCTCAGTCATGTCCGACTCTTTTGCAACCTCATGGGACTGTAGCCCGCCAGGCTCCTCTGTCCATGGGATTTCCCAGGCGAGAATACTTGAGTGGGCTGCCACTTCCTTCTCCAGGGGATATTCCCCATCCAGGGATTGAACCCATGTCTCATGCATTGACAGGCAGGAGCCACCAGTAAGCCACTTGGGAAACCCTGCACACAGTACATGTACTCATTGCCAACTGGTGAGAGATCATAGACGTGTCTGCCTGGCTACTCCTACCAGCCCTCAGACCAACATCCCCTGTATAAACTCCCTGATTATTGCTCTCCACCCCATGTTGCCATAAAATCACGACACCACTTTATGGTATTCAGGTCCCCCACATGCCCAGAACAGTGCTTGTCAAAAACAGATGTTTTCAATCAATAAAGATGATGTTTTCTAAGCATTGATGTATGGAATACTACTTAGAATTCCATTAAAACATGCTGGGTCAGGTAAAAAAAGATTCAAGTTCATATTCAAAAAGCGAAAAATTAACAGCTGCAGTGTATATTTTAGTCAAGTGCTTTGGATTCGTGGAAGGGGTTTCTTTCTATAAATATAATTATTAGTCGCCATGAGTATACTAATAATGGGCGGGTGGGGGGAGGAGGTGGCACAGAACCGAGCCTCCGCAGCAGGCTGGGCTGTGTAGCGCCGAGTATTCCCTCTGCTGACGTGCTTCACTAGTTGACTAACAGACCTTATTCCCCGGCCGAGCCGATCAAATCCTGCCAACGCCAGCTTCCTGACGTGGAGGGGGAGCAGGAGCAAGCGCCGTGGGGTCCTGGGGGAAAAGCAGCCTGTGTTTGTTGCTGCTTTGACAGTTGAGGCTCGGAGAGGGGCTGGCAAACAATGGGAAATGAAACATTTGAGTGGTTGCAAAAAATTCCGTGGGAAATCCCCCCTGGTGGTATTTATGTGCGCTAGCAGTGACAAGGGGAGCTCAGGGCTTTCGATTTCAAGGGTTCCTGGGCAGACCACAATAGCGTGCTGAGATGGCAGTCCCCAGAAACAGCTCTTCTGGGGCTGCACAAGCCTGACCCTGGTCTGTCCAGCTAAGGTTTGGCCACGTGCGTGGAGCTGGCTGTGAGCTTGTCAAGCGCTCATCCACGGTTTCACAGCGCAGGCCTCCCTACTTCCTTCTCTAAGACAAACCCCTCTCAACTCTTCCTCTAGATTTTCCCTGGCCTCAAGAGCCTGGGGGGAAGGAGGGAAGTGGAGAAGGGGGTGGGTTATATGATTGGTAGAGTTTCCCTTGGGCTCAGCCCCACCTGCATAATTGTGGGAATGTTAGTCCCCTGCAGACCCCTTCCCCACCATCGAATTGAAAAAAGTCCAAAACTGAGGCCTTATATACATTCCCCTGGCATTTTCCCGTTAATATCTGGCCTCCTGCTTTCTCCTTTCCTGCTTATGATGGACATTTATTTGTCTTCTGCTTCTCCTCTCGACTCTCATTTAGAGAATATAGAGAACTGATAGTAGCCACCTTTTGTTTTGCTTTCCTGAGAACTAGAGAGTATTCAAAATCCTTAACCACTCTTGCCGATGTCTTGCTGCTGCTGCTGTAATGGCATACATGTGTTTATAGATCCACTTAGGGGTGTGGTGGAGGTGGGGCTTCCCTGATGGCACAGACAGTAAAGAATCCGCCTGCGATGTGGGAAACCTGGGTTTGATACCTGGGTAGGGAAGATCCCCTGGAGAAGGGAACGGCTACCCACACCAATCTTCTTGGCTAGAGAATCCCATGGACAGAGGAGCCTGCAAACTACAGTCCGTGGGGTTGCAAAGAGTTGCGCAGGAATGAGCAACTTTCGCTCCACAGGGGTGAGGTGTATGGATTTTTAGAGACATTTAGTAGATGAGAAAACCGAAACTTACGGGGGATAAAGAAAACACTTGCCCATTGTATTAGTCGAGAGGTTTCAGTTGCAAAATGACAAACTCCTAACTTGAATGGACGTAAGCCAGATCAAAAGTGTATGACTTTTTAACTGAGAAGTAAGGGCCGTGTGAGTTTCGGGCATGGCAGGACCCAGGCTCTCCTTGAAGTCTTCAGGAATTTGCCTCTCCTCACCTCTTCAGCCCTGCTTTTCCCTGTTTGGATTTCTGTTTTATAGAGTCTGATGGAGGCTTTCTCCTGGTTGCCTCCTGGAAAAGTCCCAGGGTTGGGTCTGGTGGGTTCTGATAGGTTCAGCTGCCCATTGCTAAGCCAATGACTAGGGCAAAGGGGCTAGAATGATCTGATTGCCCGTGTCTCCATTACATGCTCGCTGCTAAAGCCTGGCCAAGTCACAGGGACAGAGTAAGGGTGAGTGGTTCCCCTGGGGAACACCAACGTGCTCTTACCAGAAGGAGAAATGGATGCTGGGTGGGCAGAAAGCCACGGTGTCCTGTACTCCCACGTCACGCTGCCAGGCGCACAGGGCAGGCAGGCCTGCACGCAGATCTGTGCTCCTCCGTGTTGCGGCAGACCACCTCGGGGACCCCCACCCTCTATCCAGCCCTGGGACTCTAGGCCCACTTCTACCCCAGGAATTCACTCCAGTTTTTAAATTGTGCTCCTTGGGTGCTGCTGGATGGAAGAAGAGTGGTGGCAAGCCAGGAGGACTGCCGGCTGGGACTAGAGGACACCTGCCCTTCTCTCCACTATGCAACAACTCTTGGGTACATTTGTATGTTTCATTCCCTTGAACACTTTCATTTAAATAAACAGTTTCTTATAGTTTTAAAGCTTGAAAATCAGCGGGGTTTTTTGTTTGTTTTTTGCAACCTTTGCCCGCTCACTCATTCATAAATGAGTAACAATAATAGCCAGAAAGAGGCAGGAGCCTAGCCAAGGCCACGTGGGCAGCAGCAAAGTGCAGGGTCTGAGAAGTCACACCTCAGGGTTCCCGTGTCCTGCCCTTCCCACTTGCCACCTTGCGGGTTGGCTAGAGGTCTGTGGACAGAGACCATCGCACGCACTCCTGCCGTGCCTCACTGACTGGTTAGTCAAGGAGGCAAAATGGCGCAGCTTCCCAGAGCAGAGCAGAGAGAGGGAAACTCTGTGTGGCTTTTTCTCTGGTCTCTGGGTACAAGCAGCCACGGGGGACTCCCTCTGTAGGTAAAATCCTGCCAGCATGGAGAACACCAGCCAGATTCCGCTACTCCTGCCTTGTCCTGGGAGCTTACGTCACTGTCCCAGAAGAACTTACATGAGTGAGCCATGCGCTTCTGTTTAAGATGTTTACAAACAACTTCTCTGCTCTGTCCTCTGTGTCTGGAAAGCTGGTCTCTGGGCTCCAGACCTGCCATGTGTTTCAGACCCACCACTCTGCAGCACTGGTCACTGCTAATCATTGCAGCTAACCTTTTTCAAGTGCTTACAGTCTTCTCAAAAGTGTATGTTAAGTTCTTGATGGGTATTGTTTCGTCGCATCCTCCCAAGAACCCCATCAAATCCTCCCAAGACCCTCTTCGTCTCCCCATCTGTAAAATAGGTGCTATTATTATTATTTCACAGGTTAGGAGATGAAGGTGCAGAGAGGTGAATCTGATTCTCCAGGGTGCTCAGCCAGCTTCAAACTAAAGCCATCAGAACCAAGAGCATGAGCTCATGTACATGAGGTGCATGATGAATGTGTGGACAAGGAAGAGGCAGTTGGGGCTGCACCTGTACCCAGACAGAAATTTCTCCACTTCCGTTTCCCTTCTCTCCTACGCTCTCTTGCCTGGTGTCTCCGGCAAACACACACACGGGATTCCAGGGAGAGAAGGCTCCCAAAGTGCAGGCAGAACATGGGTGGGTCGGGTAAGGAGAGGCACGTGGGCTCATTATTTAGACTACCTTGTGGCCACTTATTGAATTAGTGTGATTCTTAACATCTTCAGCTTGGATCTCCTCCAGGCCAGCCAGCTGGTGCATTCAGTACGACTCAGCTCGCCTTAACTCAATTAACAAAGCCGGACTGAGCTGAACTCAACAAGTATTTCTGAAGCACTGAACTGGCTGCCGGGGCAGAAAAAACAAAGGAGGGCAAGACTCAAGACTATCAGAGTCAACCCTGACGGAGATGCCTTGAACTTCTAGCAGATAATGCGGTGCCATATTGTCTAAGAACCACCTTTGCACTCCCCCTGTGCTATGGCTTACTTCCTAGTCTTCTTTAAATTAACTTTTAAGAAAATTCATTTCCTTCTTTAAACTTAAATATTTTTTAAAATTATCGAAGTGAAATCGACAGAACATGAAAACAACTATTTCAAAGTGGACAATTCAAGAGCATTTAGTGCATTCCCAGTGTTGTGTCACCACTACCTCCATCTAGTTCCAAAACATTCCCATCCCTCCAACATAAAAACCCTGCACCCATGAAGCAGTTTCTTCTCGTATCCACCTCCTCCTAAGCCCTCATAACCGTTAACCTGCTTTCTGTCCCTGTGGATTTGCCAGTTCCGGGTATTTCATATAAACAGAGTCATACACTATGTGATTTTGTGTCTGGCTCCTTTCGCTCAGCACCACGTCCTTGAGGTCCGTCCATGTTGTGGCCTGTATCAGTTCATCATTCCTTTTTACGGCTGAGTAATATTCTGCCATCTGCATCTATCACGTTTCGACTGTTCATTCATCTGTTGGTAGATATTTGAGCTGTTGCCACCTTTAGGCTATTGTGAATAGTGCTGCTAAACAAGTTTACCCCATTCATTCATTTAGATATAATTGACATATAATACTGTGAAAACATGAAATGCTTCATGTATTTGCATGCCATCCTTTCTCAGGGGCTGTTAAATCTTCTCTGTATGTTCCAGTTTGGGGATATGTGGTACCAAAGTGAATGCTGAATGTTTATTTTAAAAGGAAAATTTAAATAGGATCTGTAACTATTATAAGTAAAAATGTCACCTATGTGGCACATAAAATCAGCCCCATGTACTACTCTTCAATGTAGTAGTAAAAAACCAGGCTTCTAGATGTGGTCAGCCTTGACTCTGAATCCAGGTTTCACCCACTGTGGGGCCCTGGCCAATGTCCTGTCTTCCTCCAGCCCCCTGAATAGCACATGGGTTAGTGGCATGGACTCCTGCACAGTCAAAACCATCCCAGTATAACTCTCTAGGTGGCCCTCATATCCGCGGTTCCACATGGAGGATTCAACTGGCCACAGGTCATGTAGGACCATAGTATTTATTGAAAAAAATCTGCAGGTAAGTGGATCCGTGTTGTTCAAGGGTCAATGGGCCTTGTAATTGCTTCCTCCTGAAGCTGTTGTGAGAATTAAAATCATGTAAGGTGCTCAGTGCTGTCAGGCACGTAGTCAGTGCTCAGTATATGAAAGCTTGTAGGTAGGATCACAGATTCTAAACAGGCACACTAACAGGACTGGTAGCTAACAAAGCAAGTTGTGCACCGTGTGCCAGGAACTTGGGAAATGCTTTGCGTTTGCATTAATTCATGTAATCCCCACAAATTATTATTACCCCCATATTGTAGGTCAGAAAACAGACTGAGAGAGGTGAACCCAGGAGCTGAAGCAGAGACCTGAGCTCTGGGAAGGTTAAATGACAATATGAGAAGTAATCCCAAGTCCACTGGAATGTCAGGCTGTCCCTGGGCACAGATAATTAATTGCAAAAGGGCTGCCTGGGCCCTGGCCTGGCAACTTGCTGCAGACCCTGCCTGGAGGTGCCTCGCAGCTGTGTGTTTTTATCAAGTCCCTCTTTCTTGGGTCTGCCAAGAAGAGGCTCCTCACATCTTTTCTAGTTGACTTGTCTTTCGTAGCTAATGGGATTCACCTGCCCTCCCTGTACCTCATCATCCCTTAGAGGCCCTAAAACTGCCCCTTTCCTCTGCAATCTCCCCTCTTCCACCACTTTGGGAAATGCCACACTGTATAAAATATTGTAAAATGCAAAGTACATTCACAACTCTTCTGTGTGCACAGCAATAGAAGATAAGTTTTGGGGTAAATATACCAACTCTGGAGTGATTTTGTGATTTATTCAGAAAATTGGCTTCCAGATCACTGTGGACAAGACCCAACTTGGCTGGAAGACTGTGATCCGTCAGCAGAGCCACACGGACAGCTGAGCTGGCCAAATTTTCTTCTGAGAAAAGATAACTCTCATAGTGAAAGGCAAGAACTTTTAAGAAAAATTTATGCTACAGTCTGGTCCTACAATGTATGCAGTTATGTTCTGTATATTCATTCAATTATGGGACTCTGCAGAATAGTAATAATAACAGCATGATAATGAGAGAAAAGATAGACTAAAATACATGTAAGTGCTAAGGCAAGGGTTCACCTGCCTTTCCTCTCTGGGGTGCATGCAGTATCAGCCCTCAGCATGAGTCCAGCACATAAATATCTGCTGTTTTCGTGTAAGACAGCCTCTAAAATTTGGCCAGCTTCATCTGGTGCTCAGCTGAGCAATCAACAACCTTCTCCAAAGCTGGAGAAACCCAGCTGTGTTGGGCTGACAGCGAGAAATCACGACCACCCCCAGTGGAACGTCTCTCCAAGGGCTTTCAAGGTTAATTTCTGATCATGATCTGAATTCGATTAGCTGGAGAGCTGTACCGTCACCTCAGATGTGACTCTGCCATATTCTCAAAGATGAACAGAAACTGGTTTCGGCTGTATTGTCAAGGCAACTATTTTCTGAAAGCCAGGACCAAACCTACCTCGGGGTTCAGTAGGGGCCATCAAAGTGATAAGATCTGAAGAAAGTCAATTAGCATCACTCCATGCCTCATTTCCCATTCTCTCCCCACCCCATACTAAAAAAGCCTAGAGGGGAAAACAGCAAAAAAAAAAAAAAACCACCAAACTTTTAAAATCTGGTGGTGTTACTTTAATGGGGAAACTCTCATCCTCCGTAGTCTAGTACGTTTATCAGTTTACCTACTTAGTCATCAGCCGCTAAAAGTCAGAGGGTGCAGAGATTCCCAGCAGTCTGGGGAGCACAGAGCCAGTTCTCTCTCTCTCAACCTTGTCCCTGCGTAAAAACTCCCACTGCCCACAGAATGACATCCAAACTCAAGGATCTTCATCTGCTGGGCCCTACCCACCTCATAAACTAAGTTCCCAGGGCAGGGTCTGGTTCTCACTTATCTGCAGGTCTGCCTAGCACTGAATGTGCAGAGTTTGGCAGATAAGCCAGAGCACAAGGAATACATGTCAAATAAGTTTTTAAAAAAAAGGTAACCTGTTTAGAGGCTGCCCTGGTGGTCCAGTGGTTAAGAATCCACCTGCCAATGCATGAAACACAGGTTCGATCCCTGGTCCAAGAAGATCCCACACGCCATGGGGCAGCTAAGCCCGTGTGCCACAACTGCTGAGCCTGTGCTCTAGATCTGTGCTCTGCAACAAGAGAAGCTACTGCAGTGAGAAGCCCATGCACTGCAGCTAGAGAGTAGCCCTCACTCGCCACAATAAAGCCCGCGGTGCAGCAATGAAGACCCAAAGCAGACGAAATAAATACATGTTTTGAAAAAAGTAACCTGTGTAAAACACAGGTAAAGTGCAAATCTCAGCACTGTCTTATTAAAAAAAATTTTTTTTTTTAGAGATAACTAGAGAGCAATTTAAATCTTTACCAAAATTTTCAGGAAACATCCAAAAAAAAATCTTATTTATAATGTAAAGCAAAACTTTGGAACTTTGGTATTTCTCCTAAATGGCATCTGGCCCCCAAGTCACTCTTGAATTCTCCCCAACTCTCCTTCAGCTCTAACTTTTCATTTCCCCTCCCATCTCCCTTTCCAAATACAGCATCTGCTCTTTTCTAGAAGTACAGGGTAGCTGCTTAAAAGAATGAGTGCTGGGGCTCACCTTGCTGATTACCAACACAGTTCTGTCACTCTGATTTGAGCGGGAACCTGGCATGTAAGTGCCCCATAGATGCAACCTGTTATTTAAATCCTATTGGCTTCCCCATTCTTTTTTTTTTTTTTCCCCAACTTGGCCCGCTTTTCCATTAATGCAACAAGAAATGTATATGAGTTTTCTAGGGGTGCCAAAACAAATTGCCATAAACTTCATGGCTTAAAATAACAAGAATTGACTCTCTCATAGTTCTGTAGGCCAGAAGTCTAAAATCAAGGTGGCAGTAAGGCTGTGCTCCCTCCAGAGGCTCCAGAGGAGAGTTTTGCTCCTTGTCTCTTCCAGCTCCTGGTGGCTGTTAGCATTTCTGGGCTTGTGTTGTCAGAGCTTCACTTCCTGCCCGTCTTCACATGGCCTGCCCCTGTGACTCTCTCCTCTGTGTGTCTCATGGGAACGCTTGTCATTGGATTTAGGGCCCACCCAGATGAATCCCAGATAGTCTCATTTCAAATTCCTTAATTTAATTACATCTGCAAAGATGCTTTTTCTAAATAAGGTCACATTCACAGGTTCTGCGGGGTCAGAATACGGACACGCCTTTTGCAGGGGGCCATCACTCCACCCACTACAAGATGATACTGGGTCCTTCCTCTTGTGGGTTGTGGGTGGGGGGAGACAAGGCTGCACACTCCCGTAATTCTTTTTTTTTTTTTAATCTTTTTATTCTCATTATAAGTCAGTAGCCAGCATCAGGTACTTGGGAATGACGAAGGAAAGAGGCAGATGACAGGAAGGCACTGTCAACTTTTCCTTTTCACTGATGTTCGTCAGCTCCTTAAATGACGCAGGTCTGCAGCCATTGCACACCTGATTGCAAGAGCTGCTGCGTCCTGGGGGCTGAAGTGGGTGCAGGAAGCAGAGGGTTTCAGCCACAGGTCTGACCCTCAGGCAGACATATCCTGTCAAAGGCCTAGGGACAGAGCATCTCAGCTTTCCCACCGGGGGTCGTGAGCTGCCTGCATCGCTGGCTGGGGCCAGGGGACAGTTCACATTAGTTATTTATTGATATCCTGTGTTAAGGTTCTACCTCGGCTGCACTGAAGGGATCCAAGAGGCAGTGGCTTCACACGACTCACACTGCAATCAGCCAGCTTCTTGGTGCAATGTGTTTATCTACCCAGAACTATTTTTGGTGTGTGTTCATAGACAGCACACACTAAAGTATTTGGTATTTGAGATGCAAGCGTTAAAGATGACTAAAGTTAGCTGATAATGAGCATGCCTAGAATAGACGGATTCTGTGTGTGTGTGTGTGCACTCCATGTGTGTGCTCTGTTGTGTGTCTGCAAAGCAGATGTCTACAAGCCTGCCCTTATGTGACCTCACCAGTGTCCTGGATCAGCTAAGATGTCCATGGATGGAAGACGGAAATGGATGGGAACTGGCCTGTCTCAAAATACTGCCTTACCAGACACCCCAACCTCTCCCAACTCTATTCTGCCCATCCTTCAAAGCCCAGCCCATTCTGCCTTATCAAAGACCCTTGCTTGGCCATTCTCTGAACTCCTAGACCACAGATAACAAAGAGGCTTCATCTCCAGGACAAGCCCGGAAGAAATGGGCAGGGAACACCCAGAGTAGTATGCTGAGTGGGATGCTGAGAGCATTCAGACCACACCTACAGCATAAAGCCTTTACATGTCCCTGCTGTCCAGCCCAGGATCTAGATGTAGTAGGCACTTAATCAATACTTGTGCAGTAATTAATTTTCATTGTTTGGACTCTGAAATTAGGTCAGAAGAAAGGTCTCTCTCTGAAGCGCAATTCCCTGAGGACTTCTGAGAGTAAACTTGGATGACCACTAGAGGGTTAGGTGCCTGGGCATGTTCTTTTTTTTTTTAATTGGAGTATAGCTGATCTACAATGTTGTGTTAGTTTCAGGTGTACAACAAAGTGACTCAGCTACACTAGTACATATATCTAATCTTTTTCAGATTCTTTTCCCATAGAGGTTGTCACAGAGCACTGAGTAGCTCCCTGTGCTATCCAGTAGGTCTTTGGTGATTATCTACTTTATAGATGCTGCTGCTGCTGCTAAGTCGCTTCAGTTGTATCCGACTCTGTGCAACCCCATAGATGGCAGCCCACCAGGCTCCCCCGTCCCTGGGATTCTCCTGGCAAGAACACTGGAGTGGGTTGCCATTTCCTTCTCCAATGCATGAAAGTGAAAACTGAAAGTGAAGTTGTTCAGTCATGTCTGACTCTTTGCGACCCCATGGACTACAGCCTACCAGGCTCCTCCGTCCATGGGATTTTCCAGGCAAGAGTACTGGAGTGGGGTGCAATTGCCTTTATATATAGAAGTATGTATATGCCAGTTCCAAACTCCTAACCTTCCCCCACATTCTGCACATTTCGTAGACCAAATCCTACATGTGTACTGGGGTGTCCCCCTCTAAAAGGATGGCCCTGTTGTTTAGTGAGGTAATAACACCAGGCTCATCTGTCAAGTCCATCTCTAATTGTTTGGTTTTCCTAATGGAATGTAGTGTCCTCAAGAAGAAGAGAAGCACCATAATGTAAGGTTTCATGTAGGCTGGTTTACAGCTGTGAGCTGTGGACCTGAAATGATAGTTAAATCAATAAAGAGGCACTAAGCTATTGTCTCAGAATCTGCGTGTTGGTAAAACCCAAGTATTGACAGCCTTCCGTGGATGTGTTGCAGGCCAGGCTTGATTGGGGTGCTCGCTCTCTCTCTCTCTGGACAGAAGCAGCCAAAGAGAAATGGAAGTATGAGGCTAGCTGATTGTTTTCACAGTCTGCATGTCAGACCGCCCCCCTAACAAGACTCCAGGTCAAGTGCTCTTCACTCTGCGGATCTAGTGGGGAGAAATTAGCTCTCAGTAGTATTCCCAATTATGGAGAGAAGCGATTCCTCCCTGCTATGGCTGTCACGGGTCTGGCAGTGGACCAAGAGGCAGGAAGCCTGTCTTCTTCCTCAGCCTCTTTCTCCATCTTGCGGTATGACCTTGGCAGGTGACTTAACCTCTCAACTTCTTCGCTGCCTCATCTGTAATGTCCCACCTTTTATCACTTTCATAGTCCTGGTTCTAGGATAAATGAGACAAGCCTCTAAAAGCCATATTTTAGTCTCCAAGAAATACTGGAGCCAGGTAAATGCTAAGGATATTCACTACGTTTGTTTTTACTGTGTGTTACTAACTTGTGGGATTTTAATAATGGCAAAAAATGAATGGATTTATGTAATTGTTTTGTTTTGTCCTAGGTGCCTTGAGGCATTTCCAGAGTATTGTGTTATTGCTCACCTCTTTTATGGAGTGGATGTTGTTGTGCCAATTCCTTAGCAAACGAAGGGAGCTGGCTTTGAAATGAGCCACATGGATGGGCTGGAAGTAATTCCTACTCCTAACGTAGTGTGGGGCTTCCCTGCGGACGGATAGGTCCCTAGCACACACTCACGGATACTGGCTCAGCCAATTATTCAGCCATATCCCCAACCTCCCCCCACCAGCTATGCTGACTTTCTTTTACTTCTTTACAAGCACCAAATGCTTTCCCATCTCAAGCTATGCACACCTTTTCTTTGTGGTGGGAGGCCCTTCCTGCCCATGTTTCCTCTGGCCAATCCTGACCCACCCTTCTGGCCTCAGCTTTGATGTCACCTTTGCAATGAAGTTTTCCATGACCCTCCATTCTCTGCTCTCACAGGCACTATATCTGTCCTTTACAGAGCTTATCACACTTGTGTCTAAATAACTGTTAGCTTAATGTCTGTCTTCCCCACTAAAGATGAGTTCCATGAAGGCAAAGAACTACTTGTCTTATTCATTACTGTGGAGCCAGAACTGAGAAATAACTCAATAAAAATCTGTGGAGAGAGAGGATGGATGGATAATGGATAGATAGATGGATGAAAGGACGGAGGGATGGATGAATAATATATAACTAGGTGGATGGATGGATAGATGGAGAAATAAATGAATGTATGTATAGATGGATGAATAAATGGCTAGATGGATGGATGATGGATGGATGGATGGATAGATGGATGGATGGAGAGTGTTTGTATATGAGAGTGATCCAAGTCATCAGTATTCATCATCAAAAGAAAGTTTAAGTTCCAAATATTCAGAGAAGCCTAAGGATACAGACCTAGGGTACATGTCAACAGGGCAACAGAGACTCTGGGTAGAATCCTTCTTTGCCTCAACCTAGTTTCTGATGATGCCTGCTAATCCTTGACATTCCTTGGCTTGCAACTGCTGTTGCTGCTGCTGTCGCTTCAGTCGTGTCCAACTCTGTGCGACCCCATAGACTGCAGCCCACTAGGCTCCCCCATCCCTGGGATTCTCCTGGCAAGAACACTGGAGTGAGGTGCCATTTCCTTCTCCAATGCATGAAAGTGAAAAGTGAAAGTGAAGTCGCTCAGTCGTGTCCGACTCTTGGCGACTCCATGGACTGCGGCCCACCAGGCTCCTCCGTCCATGGGATTTTCCAGGCAAGAGTACTGGAGTGGGGTGCCATCACCTTCTCCGCTACATTGCTCCAATTTCTGCCTCCATGGTCACATGGTATTTTCTCACCAGGCAGAGGAACCAGATCAAATTGCCAACATTCATTG
Organism: Ovis canadensis; assembly: GCF_042477335.2. Lineage (NCBI taxonomy): Eukaryota > Metazoa > Chordata > Mammalia > Artiodactyla > Bovidae > Ovis > Ovis canadensis. The sequence continues at coordinate 68,766,720 of NC_091261.1, read as the reverse complement.
GATCACAGAGAAAGCAAGGAATTCCAGGAAAAAAACCTACTTCTGCTTCATTGACTATGCCAAAGCCTTTGACTCTGAATCACAACAAACTGTGGAAAATTCTTAAAGAGATGGGAATACCAGACCACTTCACCTGTCTTCTCTACACAGGTCAAGAGGCAACAGTTAGAACTGCACATGAAACAACAGACTGGATCCAAATCGAGAAAGGAGTACATCAAGGTTTTATATTGTCACCCTACTTATTTAACTTATATAGAGAGTACACCGTGTGAAATGTTGGACTGGATGAATCACAAGCTGGAATCCAGATTGCTGGGAGAAATATCAACAACCTCAGATATGCAAATGATACCACTTTAATGGAAGAAAGTGAGGAGGAACTAAAGAGCCTCTTGATGAGGGTGAAAGAGGAGAGTGAAAAAACTGTCTTAAAACTCAACATTCAAAAAACTAAGATCATGGCATCCAGTCCCATCACTTCATGGCAAATAGAAGGGGGAATGTGGAAACAGAAACAGATTTTATTTTCTTGGACTCCAAAATCACTGTGGACAGTGACTTCAACCTTGAAATTAAAAGATGCTAGCTCCTTGGAAGGAAAGCTATGACAGACCTAGACACTGTATTAAAAAGCAGAAATATCACTTTTCCCACAAAGGTCCATCAAGTCAAAGCCATGACTTTTCCAGTCGTCATGTACAGATGTGAGAGTTGGACCATAAAAAAGGCTGAGCACCAAAGAATTGATCCTTTTGAATTGTGGTGCTGGAGGAAACTCTTGAGAGTCCCTTGGACTGCAAGGAAATCAAACCAGTCAATCCTAAAGGAAATCAACCCTAAATATTCATTGGAAGGACTGATGCTGAAGCTGAAGCTCCAATACTTTGACCATCTGATGCAAAGAGCCAAATCACTGGAAAAGACCCTGATGCTGGGAAAGACTGAAGACAAAAGGAGAAGGGGGCAGCAGAGGATGAGGTGGTTAGACAGCATCACTGATTCAATGGACATGAATTTGAACAAACTCTGGGAGATTATGAAGGGCAGGGAAGACTGGCATGCTGAAGTCCATGAGGTCACAAAGAGTCGGAGATGACTTAGAGACTGAACAGGTAAGGACATCAGTCGTACAGGGTTAAAGTTCCAGGCTACTCCAGTGTGACCTCATCTTAACTAATTACACCTGAAATAACCTTAGTTAGGACTTCAAATGTGTCTTTGGTTGGGGAACTCAATTCAACCCATAACAATCTGGGAAACAGCAATGCTTCTCCCAGGTATGTATCTTGGAGACACTCCTGCCTAGGGTGACAAGGAGACATGTGTGAGCATGTTGGTGGCAGCCAGGTTTGTCACAGCAAGGAGCTTGAGGTGACCTACCTGTCCATGACAAGGGAAACAGATAAACCAAACATGATGAATGCAGATCATGGAATAACATGCAGCCGGCAGAAATAATACACTGGGTTTGCATATATCACCATGGATAGATCTTAAAAACAGCATGAGATGAAAAAAAGTAGGAACTAGACTGAGATTTATGATACAAAACCATTGACATAAATTTAAAACACACACACCCAAAGAACAACATTATGTATGTTTCATAAGCATTGGAAAGTGGGTTGGAAGGATTTATTTTGCACACACTGGAGTCACTGCCTGTGAGAGTGGTAATACTAGATGAAGGCAAAAAATAATACGAGAAAGCACGAGAAAATAATACGAGAGGGTTCTGAGGCAGACAAGTGCTGAATCTGTAGCATAAATTGGGACGTGTGATTCTACGAATGCATGCATCTGGGGTCCAAACTTTACAAAAGGGAAGAAATTATGTAACGGATTAATTAGTGACAATTGTGCTGGGGACTCGGGGCAGTTGGGGGGCGCTCACGGTCTTCCAAGGACACACAGCAAGGAAACTTGATGTGCTCTGGAACAGCAGGTAAGCCTTTGTGGAGAGAACAGTGCTTACGCTAAGACCTGGAGAAGAACTGGAGTTGGGCTGGGTGGGGAAGGGCAGGACAGAGGGTTCCAGGAAGAAGGATGGCGTGAGTAAGAACCCAGGAGAGTCCAGGCTGGCCCGGCGCGTCAGCCTGGGAGAAGGGCACAGGCCCCACGTCATTGTTCTGCCCTCCCCCCAACCCCTAAGGGAGGAGGGGGCACAGGGCTGGCTGTGAGTGTGTGTCGCCCACTCAGATGCACACAGGGACCAGGTGGCAGAAAAGAGTAAAGGATACAGACGCATATGAAACACTTCCACAGAGAATCACGGGTCTTCCTATACTTTAAAAACACAGGGCTCTCTCCAAGTCTTTTTTGCCTCCTGTTTGATGGAGACATGGGTGCTTGTTTCTTTAAGAAAAACAGCAGTGGAGTGTGATGAGAAGCCGATGAGAAGCTGGGGGAACTCTAGGGTCGGGTGGGGCCTGTGGAGCACCAGGAAATGATGCCCCAGTGGAAGGCCCAGCTGCTGCTGAGCCATGGACAATGCCCGCCTCCTCCTGAATGCAATCCCGTGTTGACAGCTCTTTCCTTTTTTTCAAGAGAAACCTGAAGTTGCTCTCGATATTTATGGGAAATCTTTTCCTTTTACCTATTACGATCTAACACAACCATAATGAGGTACCACTTCACACTAGCTAGGATGCTATCATAAAAAAATAAAATGGTAAGTAACAAGTGTTGAGGAGGATGTGGAGAAATTTGGAACCCTCACCCATGGCTGGTGGGAATGCAAAGTGGCCCAGACACCATGGAAAACAGTGTGGTGTTTTCTCAAAACGTCACACAGAATTACCATACGACCCGGCAACTCCACTCCTCGTTACACACCCAGAAGAGCTCAAAGCAGGTGCTCAAACCAGTGTGCCCACAGACACATTCATAGCAGCATGGTTCATAAATAGCCAAACGGCGGAAACAGTCAAAAGTCTGTGAATGGCTAAAGGCATAAACAAAAAGTGGTCTATCCATACAGTGGAATAGTATTTGGCCACAAAAAAAAGGAAATGAGGTGCTGACACAGACTACAACAGGGATGAACCTCGATAACATGATGTTAAACGGAAGAAGCCAGACACAAATGGTCGTACAGTGTATAGTTCCACTTATACGTAGTGTCCAGCACAGGTACATCTCTAGAGACAGAAAGATCAGTGGTTGCCAGGAGCTGGGGGAGAGGCAGATGGGGATGAATGAATAATGGGCATGGGGCTTCCTTCTGGGTGATGAACATTTTTTGGAACGAAATCAAGGGGGCAGTTGCACAAGACTGTGACTGTACTGAATGCCGTGGAGTTGTTCACTTTAAAACGATTCACCTCATATTATGTAAAGTACCCCTCAATTAAAAATACTAGAAAATATGTAATTCAAACATTCAATAGAAAATATATATATATATAGGCCCAATGAAACAAGCCTGCAGACTGAATCTCAGGCCTGGGATGCCCATGTGTAAGTCTGGTGCGCTTAAGCAAGCCCCCAGAGACAAGTTTTGTGCAGAGTTGGGGGTTAGGATCCCTATTTTATTGGGAAGGAAATGGAGGACCTCGGAGGTAAAGGGAGTGGATGAGGGTTGAGTGTAGGAGCTGGGGCAGGGGGCCAGAGTGTGGTCTCTAAGCAAACTGACCCCATGTTCCCTGAATTTGGGGCTGAGGTCTGGGAAAAGACAAGAGGGACAACTATTGGAGCAGAGAGTGGTCAGAGGTGTGGTCTGAGCTGCAAGTTCAGATAAGAACCATGTGTCGAGATTCCCTGGAACGGTCGCCTTCTCCTCCACAAGGCCAGGAGCATTCCTGTTGAATTTAGGCAATTCAGCAAACCCATGCTGAACACCTACTGTGTATACGATTTGAGCTACATGTGAAAATAATAAAAGTTAGCAAGTGGGACACCTAAGGGTTTGCTCTGTGCAAAGCCCATTCTATGCAGGGCCTCTCTGATACCCACAGCAAGTCTATGAGGCAACAGCAGGGCTGGCACACCCTGCATGCATCGACATATACCAGCTCAACCACACACCACTGGCCAAAAAGAAGAGAGGGGGATGCTCATTAAAAGGGTGTGGACAGCACCCCGTGTCCTGTCCCTATGTAGACTTGCCACACAGGAAGCACGCAAAGGAAATGTGTGGACCTGCGCACCTTCAGCCTCCAAACCCAGGAGCCTTTCCTCTTGTGAGCATCTGTCATGTCACCACTAAGTGTGATTCTCCAGCAAGGTGTCTCAACTCTTCGGGGGAAGGGTGGGGGTCTGAAAGATTTTCATGGACGCTTTTGCCTTCGCCCTGGCCTTAGAGTCTAGCACCCACATACACTGCCATTCATAGGTAGTACTATCCTCCCATGACACAGCTGAGAAAACAGAGAACCACAGGGAATAAGTTACTTGCCCAAGGTCTCTGAGCTAATAAATGATGAAGATTTGAGCTCAATTTGTTCTACCCTAAAATTCACTCCTTTTTTCTTTTTTCTCCACCATATGACATTCCTGTCTTCAAGAGGGGCCCAAAGGAAATCAGCATGCCAGAACACAGAGACTCTTCACAGACTCTCACTCCTGGAGGTGGCAGTGAGCAGAACCTCCTGGTTCTGCATGAGGCCACAAGTAAGTTCAAATTCAAAAAGATATGTATTGAGCTGTGTGATACTTAGGATTGCAAGACATAGAACCTAACTCAGACTGGCTTAAACCCAAAAGTGAATGTATTAGCTCATATAACTAGAAAGTTCGTGGGGGCAATGGCTTCAGGCATGGCTGGATCAAGGGGCTCAAATGGTCAGAACACAGTCACTGCATGATTGTTTTCTTCTGTGTTGGCTTTATTCTTAGGCAGATTCTCCCTCCCTTTATATAAAGAGATCCACCAGCAGCACCATGTTTCAAATTTCACCACTGAGAAACCCAGCAGAAAGATTTCCCTCCATCCCCATAATTCCACCAGCATCCCTGAAGTTAGCTCTGATGATCTAAAGCTTGAGTCCTGTGCATATCCAGGAAGTAGTCCCTACAGTCAGGAGTGTGAGAGTCTCCAGGATCAGTCCCAGGTCACAAGCTCACCTCCAAAGTGTGAGAATGACGGTGAGCCCTGAACCTTTACAGAGAAGAGAGCGAGGGCTGCTGTGGCCAGAAGGTAAGGGGGCAGGCTGAGGCAGGTGAAACAGATGCACTGAAGCCACCCTGGGACACCACGAACTGGGCTGGGCATGCTCATCGCATGACAGTGCGCACAACAAGCGTATCATTCCTGCTTCATGAGGCTCAGAGGCTCGACGTTGTAGCCAGCACCTTATTTCCAGGTGAGGAAACAGCCTTCCTTGCCCAGAGGCATCCTGCCGTCGGGTATCACAGCCAGGACTTGAAGTCAGATCTGTCTAACTCCAGGACCACAGCTTGCTGCTGTCCCAGAGGAACCCGTCCATGCTGGTGAGCCCCATGAAACCTCTTCAGTGCTTTGTTCTATTCTCTTAACTCGCAGACCCAGTCAGCAAGTTCTTTATTTCCACAGACGGTGCTGTTAAACTAATGGCTCTGGGACCTAGAGGCTGGCCTCTGAGCAGTCAAGCCTTCCCCACATTCTGCCTTGCAAAGAATTCGTTAGAAAGTCCAGGAGCCAAGGCCCATGTGGAAACATTTGGTGGCCGCCATTTTGCTTCAGGATGGCAAACATGAGCACCTTATACAACCTCTTGCCCAGCGTTAAAGGCAGCCGGCGGCCGGGGTCGGTCATCTCCTAGAAAGGCCCCTTGTAAAGGGTGGTGGCGGACCTCATCAGGCTGAAAAATGCTAAGAAGCCAGGGTTGAAATAGAGGCCTCTTTCTGTTTGGTCAATAAGCAGCTGTGAAGGATGCGTAGGACGGAGCTAAATTTATTTGCTCCTTTCTGTCTCGGAACAGCAGCAGCCAGGCTCAGAATGCAGCTGTCTCACTCTCCCGTGAGCGTTCTGCAGGCACCAGCATGCACAGAGGTTGGCCCTCCAGGACGCAATTTCCCCCCCCTCTGGTTGGTTCCCTTCCTGCTGCAGGCAGGATTTCCAGGGCCTCTCTCCAGTCGGGAGAACTGGGGAGCTGCCTCCCAGGCCCTGGGTGGAATCATTTACCTTTTTAAAAACAGACGGGCTGCTGAACAGAGATACCCTGGCCCTTGCGGCCACACCCTGGAAAACCACACAAGTCCTGACCGCCTCTGCTTTCACTGCTCAGACCTGTGGGAAACTTGTAAGACACAGCCTTGTGGGGAGCGGGCGGGGGCGCCGCGGGAGGGGCCCTTCCACCGACACAGCCCAGGCGGGCTTGGCAGAGTCCTTTCTGGAATCCATCTGCCTTTGCAAAGCCTAGCTGAGGGCCACCTTCAGCCAGGGCCTTGAGCATACTGGTCAAACTGGGTTGGTTTTTTGTTGTGTGTGTGTGTGTGTTTTTTTTTTTTAAAGAAGTGCTTTGTTGAGTCTTTCAGAAGGTCCCTGCGGGTGGGGAAGTGAAAGGAGGAGGGGATGCCGGGGGAAGAAACTGCTTCTTTATTTCTAGCCTTGCCTGAACGGCTTCTTGACGGTTACTGCTACGGTTCTGCTGAGTCAGATGCACACCCCCCCAGCTGCTCACCGGAAACACAGCTGTGAGGCGAAAATAACCACAGGGCCCGGCATGGAGCACCGTGCGCCTTCCAGAAAAGAGGGCAGAAAACCTCAAAACAGAAGAGAAAAATACAAAACAACAACAACAAAGAAAAAGCCACCCGTCAAAAACCCACCGCGGCTCGCTCACCTGGCCAGGCCTGTGGCGCTCTCCTTGGCGGTCACAGCTCAGAGATGGGAGCCGGAGAGCCGGAGAGCCGAGTCTGGCGGCTCTTCCACTGTAGCAGGTTAAGTAGGGAGGCCCCCTTCCCTCCCCTGCAAATGTGAGATGTCTGTTTCTTAACCACCGCGACCTGTGAACGTGATCTTACTTGGAAGAGGGGTCTTTTCAGGTGTGACAAATTTAAAGATCTCAAGATGAGGTCATCTTGGATTGCCTCGGTGGGCTCTACATCCAGTGACGGGGGTCCTTACAGGCTGAGGGCGAGGAGAGAGACCCTTGGGGAGAACACACTGCAGACACTGATGGGAGGGCCAGGGAAGATGGGGAAGGCGAGTCCTGATGCAGCTGCTAGCCAAGGAGCACCAAGGATCTGGCGCGGAAGCCGTGGGGAACTGACAAAGCCACCATGGCGCCCGCTTGCCAGGTGTTCTGCTCGCCACCCTTCTCCCTTTGTCTGGACTTGAAACACTCATAGCATCTTGGTTGCAAGGTGTCTTACACAGATATTGAGGTTCCCTTTTTTCTGGGCTTAGTAATTATCAGGAAGTAGGGTGGTGCCCCAAGGACTCCAGGATCTAGGGAGCAGCTGGGGTCCCCAGTTCTAGATAAGACTCTGCCACAGACAGAGACACAGCTGTGTGACCTCATTAACCAGCCACCATTCACTGACGGAGCTGAGCATGCTATGGTAGAAAATGGGTTCTACGTTTGATTGCTGGCTCTGCCACTTACTAGCTGTGTGGCCTGGGGTAAGCTACTTAACTTTTCTGGGCCTCCGTTTCCTCACTGATTCAATGGGGGAGCTGTCCCGTTATACACTGGGGATCTATCGGTACCATGGAGAGATGACCTGAAAATGATCCTGCTATTAAACATACAGAGAGGTGTTGAAAAGAACAGTCAGTACAGAACAGAGTTTCTAAGGAAATCAGGGTAACTCCTGGGTATGTGAATGTGAATGTGAAGTTGCTCAGTCGTGTCCGACTCTGTGCGACCCCGTGGACTGTAGCCCACCAGGCTCCTGCGTCCATGGGATTCTCCAGGCAAGAATACTGGAGTGGGTTGCCATTTAATTCCAAAATAAAGAAGGAAAGAAAGCCCAAAGCTGATAGCACAATACCTACAGTGCCTGGGGACAGGAGGCATGACCTTGGGTCACAACAAGGCTGGGAGCTGGAACTAGAAAACTGTCATAAGACTGGTCTTTCATGAGCTTCCACTCTGACACAGTTGTAAGGATTATGTGAGTTTGTACCTGCAAAGTTGTATTTGGATGAGGCTGTACTTGACAGCTCTTTTAATGCCTGTTGTTTTTGGCAGTTCGGTAATTATGACACTGTATTTTGGTGACAGCATCCCGGTTTATCTTTGGGAGATCATCTCTCTTCCACCACCTTGGTAGGAGGATATGCAACTCAGACCTGGCCCATCAGAGTCAAGGATTATTCACAGATGGATGTGCAATCCAAAATGGGCTGATCAGAGTGAATGATATCTGAAAATATTGTGAAAGAGAAAAATTCAGTCTCTCTTGGATCTGCATGTGAGCGGTGTCTAAGCCGGGGGCTGCCGGAGGACGTCTCTGCCACTATCTGGGAAGAACCTGCCAGAGGATGGTGCCAAAACCAAAGAAAGGAAAGATGAGAGGGAGAGAAGTTCCCAGTGATACTGTCTGAGTCCCCCTGGATCCAGCAGAGCCTGAGACTATCAGCACCTCCAAACTTCTGGGCTCCTTCCCTCAGTCAGTCAGTCAGTTCAGTCGCTCAGTCATGTCTGACTCTTTGTGACCTCATGGACCGCAGCACGCCAGGCCTCTCTGTCCATCACCAACTTCTGGAGTTTACCCAAACTCACGTCCATTGAGTCGGTGATACCATCCAACCATCTCATCCTCTGTCGTCCCCATCTCCTGCCTTCAATCTTTCCCAGCATAGGGCCACTTCCTTCGTTCTTCACATCAGGTGGCCAAAGTACTGGAGTTTCAGCTTCAGCATCAGTCCTTCCAATGAACACTCAGGACTGATCTCCTTTAGGATAGACTGGTTGGATCTCCTTGCAGTCCAAGGGACTCTCAAGAGTCTTCTCCAACACCAGAGTTCAGAAGCAACTGAGACTCTAATTACATGTAGGGTCAGTCACCTAATACTGTTGCAGAGTCTCCAATGCTGTGGTAATTTTTTTTCCAAGTCTTTTTTCTCCCTACAGTTTGAATAACTTCCATTATTGTGTTAACGTGTGTACTAATCTTTTCCTTACGCAACTTTTTATTGTGCTGTTGTTTAATATGCTAAGAAGATGTTTAATATGTTACTTAATATGTAAACCTGTCCAGTGGATTTTACATTTAAGATATTTTTTTTTCTAGAGGTTTCCTTTAAATTTTTTTCTCCTACTTTTCATTCATGTTTTTCTTTAAATCTTTGAACGTATTTGTAATAGCTGTTTTAAAGTCCTTGTCTGTTAATTACACCATCTTTATTATTTTGAGTCTGTTTATCTTGACTGATGTTTCCCTTGGTAATGGTTTACATTTCAGTGCTTCTTTCTTAGATGTCTAGTGTTTTTTTATTTAGATTTTGTTGGTTTTGGAGGGCAGTGATTTACTGGTTAGTTTGATTTTTTGAGGCTTTTTTAAAAGCTTTGTTTGAGTGGATCTAGAGGAGTCCTTCTTCTAAGGCTGTTTTAGCCCTGTTACTAAGGTCTGACCTCACCGTGGCCTCTAATGCGTACCTTGGATGTTCAATAGGATGTTATTCTCATCCTGGCTTGCTGCAATAAGTGCACCTAATCCCATGAGCACTCTGGGAAGTATTCAGCCTATACCTCCAGTTAGATATGTTTTGCCATCTTTGTAGTGTTTTACCCAAAGCCTGAGCAATTCAGTCTTCAGTCAGTGACTCCAAGAGCTCCTCACACAGATTTCTGGCACTGTTTATCTACGTGGTACCTTCCTCTCTGGAACTGTACTTCACAGATTCCAGCCTCTTTAGCCTCTGCATATGATAATCCATGTCTCCTCAACTCTAAGAGGCCACTATGCTTTGTTTAGAATCATCCTTCTTGTGGCTCAGTGGTAGGGAACCTGCCTGCCAATTCAGAGAAAGCAAGAGACACAGGTTCAATCCCTGGGTCTGGAAGATCCCCTAGAGTAGGAAATGGCAACCCACTCCAATATTCTTGCCTGGTAAATTCCATGGACAGGGGCCTGGCGGGCTACAGTCCATGGGGACGTGGCTGAGCAAGAACACACACCCTTCCTGTGCTGCAATCTAAAAAGTACTCCCATGCAGCAAAGTGGTCATGGGCTGAGTCATCTGCTTCCCTTCTTTCAGGCTCACAGTTCTGCACAGCCTGTTGCCCAGGGCCTGAAAACAGTCATTTCATATATTTTGTCCATTTTCCTACCTGCGTACAGCTAGAAAATAAGTCTGGTGCCAGTTACTTTATTATGGCCAGAGGCAGAAGGCGACTCTAACTAACTTGAGAGAGAGAAAAAAAAGTATGCATTGGATGAACCTAGGGGGACTCACAGAATAGATGTACTAGCCAAAGAACAGTCCTCAGAAGGGACATTGGCCACAGCAGCTCTGGAGTACAAGGGGAACTAAGAGAGTGTCTCTTCTGGGCACGGAAACCTGGATGGACGAGCTCCCACACTGTGGAGTCCTTCAAGAATCAAATTTCTGGGAGACTGTGTCTGGACTAGCCACAGTCAGGGGCTTATGTCTTGGCCAGAGGAGAGCAAGTCACTCTGATTAATGATTACTACCAAGACAACATCCAATGGAAGAGAAGGGGTCACCAAAACAAAACCGGGTTTCTCTATCCAAAAAAAAGGAAAATGGCTAATAGCCAAGGATAAACAACAGACACAATATCCAACCAGTCCACTCTAAAGAAGATCAGTCCTGGGTGTTCTTTGGAAGGAATGATGCTAAAGCTGAAACTCTAGTACTTTGGCCACCTCATGCGAAGACTTGACTCATTGGAAAAGACTCTGATGCTGGGAGGGATTGAGGGCAGGAGAGAAGGGGACGACCGAGGATGAGATGGCTGGATGGCATCACTGACTTAATGGATGTGAGTCTGAGTGAACTCCAGGAGTTGGTGATGGACAGGGAGGCCTGGCGTGCTGCGACTCATGGGGTCACAAAGAGTTGGACACGACTGAGTGACTGAACTGAACTGATTAGAGAGCAGCATTTTTAAGAGGAGTTGGCTCTTAAATGCTGAGCCTCGGTGTTTATTTTTGCTGTTTCCACACTAGACTGCATAGCTGTCCTTCCCCTGACATCCCTGCCTTCCCCGGCAACAGAGAAAGACTTTCCCAGCAACAACTGCCCTATATGGGCAACATACAGACAAGATAAAGGGGCTTCCCAGGTGGCACAGTTGGTAAAGAACCTGCCTCCCAATGCAGGAGACATAAGAGACTCGGTTCGATCCCTAAGTCAGGAAGATTCCCTAGAGAAAGAAGTGGCACCCCTACTGCAATATTCTTGCCTGGAAAATTCCATGCACAAAGGAGCTTGGAGGGCTACAGTCCAGGGGTTTGCAGAGAGTCAAACACGACTAAGTGCACACACACACACAGACAATACGAACTTCACATCAGGTGAGAAACATCAGTGTAGGGCTCATTGGTAATAGATTCTCTGAGCCTGCCAATGTTCAAGGAAGACTTCCAGAAAATAAAACACATGGGGCGGGGGTGGGGGAGGCAAGCTTGAACCTGTGTCCTGGGAACAGAGCAAGGAACAAGACATGTCCATTCTGCTTCCTTTATTCATAAGCCCTCAGAGCTGGAAGCTCCCTGCCTGAAAGAGAATGTTTTGTGTTTCAAGAGTGAGGATGAGGTGGCTGCAGGCTAGTTCATCCAGCAGCTTAATTCAACCAAACATACGGTCAGATGCAACAACAGGTGAAGGAACCAAACGTTCTCTGCTTAGATTGTTCTGAGGAAATTCTGCCACCCCCAGTCTGCGTACAGGCTAATCAGATACTGTGTTTGTGTGTCTGTGTGTGTCTGTGTCTGTGTGAAAGTTCTACAGAACTCATCACCTGAGGTTCTAAAATTTCCACAAACATGACTTTCTTGTATAATCATACCCATCTCGGAGATGGAAAATCAGAGGTACAGTACGTGGAATGGTGAGTCAGTGACACAACCTAGAATCGAGTTCATGACTGCAGGGTAAAGTTCTCTGGAGCCTTGAAAACAAATTTTGAAAGCATGGGCAGGGGGAATCAGGGAGGAAAGAGAGAGAGGGGGGAGAGAGAGAAAGGAAAACAAGTCTTCACAGGTGCTAGGTTTTCAGAATGTTGAGAGATGATGTTTATATACAATCAAGATTTAAATTGAAATCATAGTCAAGTAAAAGCACATCGAATCTCATGGCTATGTTTTTTTTCCCCCCCCTCATACTTTGTTTATTAGCTATGTCCATTGTCTGGTTCAACTTAGAAAGAAGTCTTTTCATTCCTTGTTGGGGCTTTTCCTTTCCTAAGAAAGAGACTGTGGTGCGTTCGTGCTGACTGAGCTCACCTCCTCGGCCAGTGAGAAAAGGATATGGGGATTCGGTTAGCCTTCTGGGGAGGTGTCCAGAGCTTGTGAGGGTTATCGAGGGACAAACGATTCACTGCTGTGTTTCTGATGCCAAGCACAACGTCTGATGCATGGTGGGTGTTCAGGAAATTATTTGTTGAATGAAAGAATGATGGCATGAATGTGAACTTCCAGTCATGCCTCGACTGCATATTTGCCAAGACAGACCCCAGTGCTGCCAGGGCTTTGCACATTTTTTTCATTCTTTGTCGTCCTGGCGATTGTCTCCTCACCCCTTTTAAGGCAACGGATCTTAACCTTTTGTGGGTCATGAACTCCTCTGAGAATCTGATGAGAGCATCGGAGCCTCTTCTCAAAAAATGCATAGACTCAGACACATGGTTTTGTGGATCTTGTCTAGTTGTGAGCACGTGCCCTGAACCTCATCCGCTGTCTCAGCCGAGCAATCCCAGCCTTATTCTCCTTCGTCCCCACAGAGTTGCTTGCTCCTTCACTGGGTTCCCATAGCACTTTCTTTTTAGTTCAAAACAACAATATTCTGCTCACACGTGTCATTTGGGGAGGGCTCGGATGTGCCCTCTGCTCTGTTAGCTGGGGCGGCTTGAGACTTTGATTGGAATCATCCAAAACTTGCTCACTCACCTGCCTGGAGGTTGATGTTGGAAAGACCTAGACACGGTTTTGCGGATCCTGTCCACTTGTGAGCACGTGCCCTGAACTTCATCTGCTGTCTCAGCTGAGCAATCCCAGCCTTACTCTCCTTTGTCCTGGAGGGGAGCTCTGCCCTACCCTGTCTCCTTCTCTCCTCTCCCCGGGCCCCTCCCCTCAGGCTCTCTGAAATGTCCAGAGCACTTTACACATACTTCTCTCATAATTTAACAAACAACACTTTAGTGATTATTTATGCCTGTTGATGGTGGTAACTGACTTAGTCACCAACAACAACACAGCACATTCCACCGGGGATGACAACCACGTGTGCATATCTATTTCCCTGTGGCCCTAATGAGTACCTTGCACATGGTATCTGTTAGGGACCTGGGTAAATAGGGCTATATATGCTAATTGAAATACCAAAGTAAGTATGTGCTTATTATTATGCCCCATTACATTTAAGAAATAGGATTAGAAGTTAGCCTATTACATACATCAATACCACAAAACAAAAAATTTTAAACGAGGAGATGGGGACTCGGTGAAAGGTAGGAAAATATGCTGAAATGAAGAATAAGATCGGTACCCAAAATATACACCATGGACTACTACACCATTATTGGCAGTGACCTAGAAATCTGCTTTCAGCATCCTGCCAGTAAGAGCAAAGAGGAAAATATAATCAGTTGCAAAACTGATGGTGTTGGGTATAAGCAAACTGACTGCATAGGAAAGCACAGCTCCTACTGGTAAAATTGCAACCTTCCAGCATTAAAAATGATAGCAAGTTTATACTCCATGCAGGTTAAGGAAAGTTCAATACAAGCCAATCTATATAAGTGGCCTTAAAACAAATGGATAAAGGGGTGCAGGTCTCTGAGAGTCTTGTTTCATCCACAGAAAAATGTAAGGCTATCTAGTCCAGTTTTTCCTAAAGGGCATGTGATGGCATACAGTCCTGGAAAAGCTCTGCCCACAGAGGGTTCTGCAGTCAAGGAGGCAGGAAACCGCCCCCAACCCCATTGACTTCCTCTTGGGATCTCACAGTGAACACTAGCATTTTAAAGGCTCTGAGAAGTCCTGCAGTAAAGAAACCCAGCATTTCTCAAGCTCCTTTGCCCACTATTGTGCAGGAACCTAAGGACAGTCTCCAGATGGGACCTAGGTCCCTTGATCCTACTGTAAATAGCTTTTCTTTCTCCTAAGAATAGGTTAGATGAACAGACTGCCATTCTTAAGCAGCATATGCCAATATCTCTTTCTTTTGTTCCTTCTTAAAAGGATGCGGGCAGGGGGGAACTTCCCTGGTGGTCCAGTGGCTAAGACTCTGTGCTCTCAATGAAGGTAGCCTGTGTTTGATCCCTGATCAGAGAATTAGATCCCACCTGCCACAACTAAGAGTTTGCATGCTGCAACTAAAGCGTGATGCAGCCGAATAAATAAATCAATACTTTTTAAAAGACATAGCGTAAGAAGGAAACAAAGTAATGCCTGCAAATCTCCTCCTTAAAATCACCTTTATTTAAAATCCTATTTGCTCTTTTTTTCTAGGTATGACTCCAAATAAAGAAATAATTTTTAGAAAAGAAACTGGTCATTCAAATTCCAAGTAAGGCAGAAAAAAGGTGTGAGGCACAACCACTCAGAGCCCACAGTTTCTCCCCATGAGAAACTAATAAGGGGTCAGCACACCTCTTTTTCTTGCTGGCCACCTCTGTAGATATCAGATAAGACCCCTGCGGTATCTGTAACCATAGCCAAGGGATTTCCCTGGTGGTCCAGTGGTTAAGAATCTGCCTTGCAATAGATGAGACACAGGGTCGATTCCTGGTCAGGAAACTAAGAGCCCACAGGCTGTGGAGCAGCTGAGCCCTCACACCACTACTAGACAGTATGTGTGGCGCAGTAAAATATCTCACATGCCAAAACTAAGATCCAACGCAGCCAAATAAATCAAAGCATCAACAGCAACAGCAACAAAACCCCCCATAACCATAGCCATGTCCTCCATTACCTATAACTGAGCGCTAAACCAGCAGTACTTACTCAGACCAGTGGGAAAACCATAGAGTTGCGCCTTCGGCAGATGGCAGGGAACAACAGGGACAGTCTGTTGGCTTAGCCTGTGAAGAGAAATTAAGGGTGTGTGTTACCTTTTGTCCAGTGTCTCTAAAGAATCCAATCCCTTCGAAAAGGGAAAGCATGTCTGATTTTGGCAGGCCATGGAACAATCCCAGAGTCCTTTCTTCACAAAGCACTTGTTAATATCCTACGGAACACATAGCAGAAAACTGATGGAATGAGTGGAAGGAGTGCAGAACCTTTAAGGTCGATTCTCAAACTAGGTTCCATGGAGCACCAGTGGTTCCCCAGTGCTTCAGGGGCTAAGGGAAGGAAGGAAAGAGGCCCCTGGCAAGCAGAGATCTGAGTTCCCAGATGCAATCAACCAGGGCAGTTTCTCTTTTTCCAACGCAAGGACATATTTGGGGAAGAGAAGGGGCAGGGATTTGGGTACTTAAATTAGAAAATGTTGAGAACTACTGCTTATATGGCGCTTCACATATATTATTTCTCATAGCTGAGATTCTGATAAGAATTGAAAAGCTAACAATTAACGTTATATTCTTAGCAAGAACCCAGGGGGCAGAAATTTAATTTTTTTTTTTAATCAAAAGCAGAGCAGAACCATGGCAAAACATGTGATAAATGATGAAAATACTTGAAGCCATATAATTAATAAAGAGTTAATATGCTTAGGTTATAAAATGATGCTACAAATTAATGAGGAAAAGACCAATAACCCAGTAGAAACGTGCGCCAAGGATACAGAATTCACAGAGGCAGAAATGCAAATATTCAATAAACATATGAAAAGATGCTCAGGCTCACTTGTCAGGGAAATGCAAATGAGAACAATGAGATACTATTTTTTACCCATCAGATTGGCAAAAACGGAAAATATGTGTAACATCCAGAGCTGGCAAGAGTGTGAGGAATCTAGCTCTCTCGAGCCGTCGGGGGAGGACTGTAAATTATTATAAAGTGGTGGAAAATCAACTGTTGGTATTTTTGAAAATTTAAACTGTAGCCCGGCACTCCCACTCCTGGGAATATATCCACCAGAAATGAAAATGCCAGTGTATAAAGATATAAATATATGAAGAAGCATATCGCAGCATCGTTTGTAATAGTTAAAAAAAAAAAACCTGGAAACACTCTGAAAGTACATTAATAAGAAAATGGTTGAACAAATCATGATTATTTATATTAAGGAATACAGTACAGATATTAAAAATTATAAAATAAAATTGTACACATTGACTGGGAGATATGCCTACAACTCCTTGTTAAACAGAATAAAAGCAAGTACGATCCTATTTTTATTTAAAAAACATAACAAAAAGACCAAAAAAAAAAATGTCACAACCAGTAAAAGGGTCTCTATGTGTTTTTATAAATAAAGAAAACAGTAGGGAAACATTTATACCTAACTGTTAACACTGATTGCATCAGGGAGCTGGATTGGAGAGGAATAGTAAGACTATCAATTTTATTTCAGACACTTCTTTATTATTTCAAATATTACAAAAGATATGTATTACTTTTGTAATTCAAATGATCAGAATTTTTAACAACAGAATTAGGACAGGAAATTCAAAGCAAATCAAATTACTTTGACAATCACTGGAAGGCAGAATGGAGCTGGTCTCCTGGTATGGGGTCTTAAAGCATTGAACCCAAGGGGATGCACAGCTAATAGAAGGCACCCCAGCTATGCAAGGGAGTGGGCTGAAGGAGAGCCTTTGAACAGGGCTGACATTTTCCTTGAAAAACAGTCATGACTCTTCTCTAATATAAGCGGAAGGATTGAATGAGACCCCAAAGTGACAGGCTATAGCAGAGGAGTCAGAGGGATTTCCCTGGCGGCTCAGTGGTTTAGGCATTGTGCTTTCCCTACTGAAGGCCCAGGTTCAGTCCCTGGTTGAGGAAGTAAGATCCTGCAAGCTGCTACCTGGCCAAAAGTAGAAACAAAAAAAACAAAACAAAGAAAAGGAGTCAGCAAATTTTTCTGTAAAAGACCAAATAGTACCTCTATTAGAGTTTGTGGACTGTTTGGTGTCTGTCACAACTGTTCAAGTCATTGTAGCAGTATGTAAATAAAATGGGCATAGCTATGTCTCAATAAAACTTTGAAAAAACAGGTAATGGGTGTTTGACCCTAGGGCTGACCTCTGCTACAGAACATGGGCTTAATTATTTTTTAAAAGCAAACCATTTCATTAAAGTATATCTAATATATGTATGATAAAAGTATGCCAATCTGATGAATTTTTCAAAGGGAACATATCTTTATAACTACCGCCCAGATTAAGTTGCAGAACATCACCAGCACACCAAATGTGTTCCTTGGGCTTCTCCCAGGTATACCCCAGCCCCCAGAGATAGCCCCTAATTTGACTTCTGTCCTCACAATGTGTTTTGCATGGTTGTAAACTTCATATACATGGAATCATACAACACTTTCTTTCACTCAGTGATATGTGAGATCCCTCCATGCTTTCCTGTAGTTTTGTCCAATTTCATTACTATATAGTGTTCTATATATAGCATTGCAATTATCAAATTGTAAGAATACGTCACACTTTATATATCTGTTCTGATACTGATGATATTTGGGTTGTTTCCAGTTTGGGGCTGGCTACAGAGTGAACATTTTTGTCCCTCTAAAATTCATATGTTGAAACCTAATCCCTGTTGTGACGGTATTAAGAGGTGGGGTTCGGGGAAGGTAATTAGGTCACATGGGTGGAGCCCTCATGAGTGGAATTAGTGCCTTTATAAAAGAGACCCTAGGGAGATCCTTGTCCCTTCCACCCTCTGAGGACACAGTGAGAAGATGGCATCTATGAATCAGGAAGTGGTCCCTCCCAGCACACCAACTCTGCCGAAACTTTGATCTTGGACTTCCCAGCCTCCAGAACTGTGAGAAACAGACATCTGTTGTTTATAAGCCGCTCAGTCTACGGTATTCTGTGATAGCCCCCTGAGTGGACCAAGACAGGGCTGTTACAGACTATGAATATTCTTGGCCATGTCTTTTGGTGCACACATTTACCTATTGCTACTGAGCATATTCCTAGAGTACATGTGCTGCATCCAGCTTTTGTAAATACCAAGTAACTTTCCAAAGTGGGTGTCCTAATCTGCCCTCCTATCCTAAGCATATGACAGTTCCAGCGGTTCCCAGCATTGCCAACACTTGGTATTGACAGATTTCTTTGTAATTTTAGCCATTCTTGTATATGTGCAAAATTTTTATGCAGCAAAGTTCAAAAATCTTAGGTGTTCATCTAAAAGCTTTTACTCGTATGAAAACTATTTGTGGTTCGAATCACCTTCCCTTAATTACTAATGATGTTGGCTCTCTTTTGACAGGTTTATCTGCCCTTTGGATTTCTCTTTTGTGAAAAGAGTGTTCATGTGTTTTGCTCATTAAAAAAGAAAAGGATTTTCTTTTCCTTATTGATTTACAAGAGTGCTTGAAATATTCTGAATACAAGCTCTCCATTGATATCTTTATTCCAACTATCTTCTCCCACTATGTGGCTTGCATTTTCATCATCTTAATGGAGTCTTTTGATGAACAGAAGCTCTTAATTTTATTGAACAATTGATGAATTATTTTTTCCTGGTTATTTGTGTGTGTGCCTGTGCCCTGTTTCAGAAATATTTGCTAAAGGAAAACTGTTTCTATACTCACAATACTTGTGAATGAAATGTGTTGAATTTTTTTCCCTCAAACCAACCAATTTCCCAATCTTGGAACACAAACCAGGTGTCCTATAATTTGACTCGATTCTGACACTAAACTCCACAAGTTAAGAGCTCAGTTCCCACAAGACTGTCCTCAGTCAGATGCCTGTTACAAGTAACAAGTGCCCCAGGTACCCATACCTCCATCTGACTTGGCTACAAAGTCAGGAGTTCCCACAACTCCCCACATTTGATAATTTGCTGGAACAGCCCGCAAAATTCAGGAAAATATTTACTTATAAAGGGTACAGATGAAGAGGTACATAGGGTGGGGTCTAGAAAGGTCACAATCACAGAAGCTTCTGTCTTCATGGAGTAGAGATGTGCCACTCTTCAAAAATGATATGTCCCCCCACCCAGAAGCTCTCCAAATCTCATAGTTTAGGGGTTTTTATGGGGGCTTCATTATATAGGCATGACTGGCTTTAACTCAGTCTCCAGCCCCTCTCCTCTCCCTGGAGGATGGACAGTGGGGCTGAAAGTTCAAAGCCTCTAATCATGACTCGATCTTTTTGGTGACAAGCCCTGGAGCAGGAAATGGCCACCCAGCTGAGCATGGACGCACGCATGCCCCATCCTGAAGTTATCCAGGAGACCACCAAGAGTTGCTTCATTAGGATGAAAGAAGTTCCTTTGACCCAGCGAATTTCAAGGGATTTAGAAGCTGTGTGTCAGAAAATAGACACAGAGTCCAATACATATATCTTATTATGTCACATCTGCCTATCCTAAAAGTCATGAAGACATTCTCTTATGTTGTCTCTTAGAAATGTAGAAATATTCCTGTTTTACCTTGTACATTTGAGTCTACAACCGTCCAAACAACCTCAATCAGAAACCTTTAGAAGTGAGCGTTACCCACTGCAATAGTTTCAGTCCCTGTGTTCTTCCAGAACCTTGACATTTGCCATCAAGAGGTAGAGTTTATCTTCCCTTCTTTTCAACCTGGGCTGGCCAACAGAATTCTCAACCAACAGAATGCCACAGAAGTGACAGCGTGACTTTTTCCAAGAATAGGTCACAGAAAGTGATGTGGTTTCCACCTGGCTCTCTCTGTCTCAGGACATCTGCTGTGGGTGCCTTGGCCACCATGTAAGAGAGCCAGCTTCCCTGAAGCCACTGTGCTGGAGAGACCACACTGAGATGTGACATACACCCAAGGAACCCCGCTGTTCCAGCCCCCAACCAGGAGTATAAGTCTGTCCAGCCAGACATGAGCATCTAGGTGACCTAGACTTCTAGGTGACCCTACTTTCGCCACATGAGATACCCTGAGCTAGAACTGCTCAGCAAAATGACCCATCTTTCCAGGCTCTGGACTTTTTGGTGGCTTAGTCATAAAGATTCCAGGCTCTAGCTTAGCACTAGTTTTACTGGGAAAACTAACCTGTGACTGGGGTAGGCTGCTTTCTACTCCTGCTGTTTATTTCAGGGGTGAGTTTTCAAACTCCAAAGACAAAGGAAGCGTTGACTTTCCTTTGTCAAGCCTCATTTTAATCTATTTAGTGGCTATGCAAATGGAAGAGCCCTTTCATGAACGGAGAAAGACTCCTGGAGATTAAACAGATGGGAAAGATGAGATAAGATGGTCCCCTTGGATACTCTTAAAGGGTAGTGAAGTCTTGGTGTTCATCCAGAGAGATTAGCTGGGGATCACTTCACTAACTTTGGTCAGAAAGATAAGACCAAAGCAGGGCTGGGGGAAATTTTACCCCATCCAAAACTGGGATAAGGTTGATTTCACAAAGAGATTTCCCTGCTCCACAGTCCCTGTCACTCAGCTTCTGTCTCCAGCCATCTGGCAGTTCAGGTTAAAGAAAAAACTCCTTCCAATTAGTACTCAGGGACTAACCAGGCCTTGGGGAGTCAACCCAGGGAAAAAGGCTGGTTCTACTTCCTGGAGGCTTAAGTGGAACATGCAAATCATTGTGTTTGAATTATCAGCAGAACTGCATTTTTCACTTTTGTTTCAAGTGATGCTTGGATGGGGAGACACGTGTGCACGCGTAGGTGATTTGTGCCAATGTATGGCAAAAACCTTGGAGAAATATCAATCACCTCAGATATGCAGATGACAACACCCTTATGGCAGAAAGTGAAGAGGAGCTAAAAAGCCTCTTGATGAAAGTGAAAGAGGAGAGCGAAAGAGTTGGCTTAAAGCTCAACATTCAGAAAACGAAGATCATGGCATCCGGTCCCATCACTTCATGGCAAATAGATGGAAAAACAAATGAAACAGTGTCAGACTTTATTTTGGGAGGCTCCAAAATCACTGCTGATGGTGACTGCAGCCATGAAATTAAAAGACGCTTACTCCTTGGAAGAAAAGTTATGATCAACCTAGAGAGCATATTCAAAAGCAGAGACGTTACTTTGCCAACTAAGGTCCGTCTAGTCAAGGCTATGGTTTTTCCTGTGGTCATGTATGGACGTGAGAGTTGGACTGTGAAGAAGGCTGAGTGCCAAAGAATTGATGCTTTTGAACTGTGGTGTTGGAGAAGACTCTTGAGAGTCCCTCGGACTGCAAGGAGATCCAACCAGTCCATTCTGAAGGAGATCAGCCCTGGGATTTCTTTGGAAGGAATGATGCTAAAGCTGAAACTCCAGTACTTTGGCCACCTCATGCGAAGAATTGACTCATTGGAAAAGACTTTGATGCTGGGAGGGATTGGGGGCAGGAGGAGAAGGGGACTACCAAGGATGAGATGGCTGGATGGCATCACGGACTCAATGGACGTGAGTCTGAGTGAACTCCGGGAGATGGTGATGAACCGGGAGGCCTGGCGTGCTGCGATTCATGGGGTCGCAAAGAGTCGGACACAACTGAGCCAGTCAACTGAACTGATGGCAAAAACCACTACCATATTATAAAGAAATTATCCTCCTATTAAAATTAATTAATTAATTAATGATTGACTTGCTAATAATGGCAATAACACCTACCTCTATGCACAACCATATTATTTACCTGTTTATTCGCCACCTCCACACCACCACACGAGCTACAGAAGGTCAGAGACCTGGCTTGTCCACTTCTTGCTGCTTCCCCTGCACCCAGCCCAGTGGGCTCCAGAACAACTTCCTGAATGAATGAATGAATGAATGAATGAGTGATAAATGATAACAGCAACCTTTTAGGGGCACCTACTCCAGGCAGGCACTGTCCATTATTTCACGTCCTCCTTCAGCTTCCCTTGAGGGGAAACCTCTGTCTTGGTTTTACAGAGATTAGAAAATTTGCCCCAAATCTCAGACTCTCTGAGGAGCAGAACACAATTTCAAACCCAGCCTGTCTGACTCACATAAACTTCTCTTTAATACTAAGCACAAAATTGGCCACAGAGGGGTTGGGGGAGACCACCAACCCTTTTTGTCTTTCCTGAGATAAGAGGGTTTTCATAAGGGCCTTGAAGACCAGAGTCGAAAACTCTACACTGCTCTGCTGAGCCTGGACCCAGCTTTGCAGCCCCAGCCAGAAACCTCTCCTTAGGCCAGGGTTCCTGTCCCACTTCTGTGGCCTGGGAACTTGCGGGGAAAGGGCAATTAAATTAACGGGGTCATGGAAAGAGGAGGAGGGTGAGAAGCTGGTGGCCAAATCCAGAAAGACCAGATTTCAATTTGCATAATAATTTTGTTAGCAACAATAGGCATCCAGGACATCTATTTAAAGGCTGTAATGTTAATTTAATGGGAAAAAAGCTAATACAATTCCCCTAGAATTTTTCAATTAAATTAATGTGTTGGGCTTTAATGGATAGCTTAAGTAAAGAGCGTGAATTGGAGAAATATTGCATAAATTATACATACACTTATATATATGCTGCCCATATATATAATCTCTCTGCTCTAAGGTTCTGACATATTGAGAGGCCCTATGCTTAAATCTGGCAACCAGTTATAACTCTATTTCAATTAAAGTGACCCTTTTATTATCCAGAGAAGGGGAGGGCTTCTTCCTGTGGGGTTTCTTCAAACCCCTACCCTTCAACAACACACCAGGAGACTACAGTCTTAATGAAACAGAGGACTCACTGAGCGATAGGCCACGACAGGAGAGAGCACAAAAAGTCGATGATAATGAGACATCTCGCAACATAAAAGCCTCTTACTCCATCCCTGCTCCCTGAAGACATCTAACAGGAGAGCAAATAAAATGCACTGAGTTTCAAGAACCACTTTACTTTCTTGAGCATGAATTTATTCACACGTCTCGTTCAGTGAGTGCGAACTGAACAGCCACTAAACTCTGGACACCGTTGTGGATGCTTCCAGGAATGTCAAAGTGAGCAATCAGATGTGATCCCTGCCTCGCAAAAACATCCAGGCAGTGTTCAGTTACGCTCTTCATGCTTCTGTA
Organism: Ovis canadensis; assembly: GCF_042477335.2. NCBI lineage: Eukaryota > Metazoa > Chordata > Mammalia > Artiodactyla > Bovidae > Ovis > Ovis canadensis. Next base: position 68,743,529 of record NC_091261.1, on the reverse strand, counting down.
TTGTCACTTGTTAAAGACGATGATGTTAAAAGATGCTTACTTCTTGGAAGGAACGTTATGACCAAACTAGACAGCATATTAATAAGCAGAGACATTACATTGCCAACTGAGGTCCCTCTAGTCAAAGCTATGATTTTTCCAGTAGTCCTATATGGATGTGAGAGTTGGACTGTGAAGAAAGCTGAGCACCAAAGAAATGATGCTTTTGAACTGTGGTGTTGGAGAAGACTCTTGAGAGTCCCTTGGACTGCAAGGATATCCAATCAGTCCATGCTAAAGGAGATCAGTTCTGAGTGTTCACTGGAAGGATTGATGTTGAAGCTGGAACTCCAATACTTTGGCCACCTGATGTGAAGAACTGACTCAGCTGAAAAGACCCTGATGCTGGGAAAGATTGAAGGCAGGAGGAGAAGGGGACGACAGAGAATGAGATGGTTGGATGGCATCATTGACTCAGTGGACATGAGTTTGGGTGAACTCTGGGAGCTGGTGATGGACAGGGAGGCCTGCTGTGCTGTGGTCCATGGGGTTGCAAAGAGTTGGACACGACTGAGCAACTGAACTAAACTGAACTGAAAGATGATGACAGCAGAAGCCGCAGGTCACTGTCCGAGATGGTCCCCAATAACCTCACCACCTCGGTTTCCTACCTTTGTGTGGAACTCTCCCTCACTGAAGAGTGGAGCCAGTAGGATATGCAGAAATGGAGGAGGTGATTGCTAAGCCAAGATCATAAAGGATATCGCAGCCTCCTCTTTCTTCTCTCTCTCTCTCCCTCTCTCAGCTCATTTGCTCTGAGGGAAGCCAGCCACCAGGTTGTGAGGATGCTCAAGCAGCCCGAGGGGTAGCCTATCTGGGGGAGGGACTGAAACCCCCTGCGTCATCCTGCCAACAGCCATGTGAGTGAGTCACTTTGAGCAGATCCTTCAGCCCCAGCCAAGCCACTGGATGAGACAGCAGCCCAGCTGCCATCTCACCGTGTTGAGAGATCAGGAGTCAGAACCACTTTGCTAACCATACTCAGGTTTCTGACCCACAGAAACTGTGCAAGATGATAAATGTTTATCATTACTTTAAGCGTGTAAGTGTCAGAATAATCTGTAATGCCCCAATAAATAGCAGACACAACAGTCTCCCCATTCTGCTGCTGCTGCTGCTGCTAAGTCGCTTCAGTCGTGTCCGACTCTGTGTGACCCCATAGATGGCAGCCCACCAGGCTCCCGTCCCTGGGATTCTCCTGGCAAGAACACTGGAGTGGGTTGCCATTTCCTTCTCCAACGCATGAAAGTGAAAAGTGAAAGTGAAGTCGCTCAGTCGTGTCCGACCTTCAGCGACCCCACGGACTGCAGCCTACCAGGCTCCTCCATCCATGGTATTTTCCAGGCAGGAGTACTGGAGTGGGGTGCCATTGCCTTCTCCACCCCATTCAGCTAGCCTTGGGTGAAATCACGCTGAAGGCAAAGTTGGTCCTCTCTTCAGGGTCCACACCTGCTTCCATTCACCTTTCTATCCCCTTTACCAAGGCCACACTCTCTGCTCCTTTGCTTAAGCTCTGACCTGATGCACAGGCTCAAAGCCTGACTGACCATTCTCAGGGGTATTGTCATTGTAATTAAAGTCTTTCAAAAAATCAAAAAGGATTTCAGATATTAAGAAACAAAGGTCCCCAGGTGAAATCTCAGGAAACTGAGGAGCTGTTAGGTACTGGGAGCACTTAGGGATCCTTACATCACCTCTCCCAGGGGCCCATGCTTTTTACTCAGTTTCAGCAGCCAAAACAGAAAGGGCACACAAGTGCTAACACTGACTCACTTCCAGTTTTTAGCATCAGTCTTTGTTTCCGTGGGCCACTTTTCTCCCTCACAGACTATTGAGTTCATGAATTGCTGATACAAAAGATAAATAGCTAAGTGAGGTTTATATTGATTCAACTCCAAAATGGACCAGCAGTGAAGCCCTGGCTGTATCGGTCCATAGAGGTGGCTGTGAACTTGCAGGGAGCCCCAGACTGAGTCTTGGCTCATGCATGAACACAAGTGAGTCCAAGCATCTCTCCAAGCCCATTTTCTCTTTCGTAAAGTGGGGATATTAATAGCTGTCTCACGAAGGTAGGAGGGAGCCTGGCATGTAGGAAGAGCTGAATGCACACTGCTCTTGTACAGCACCCTGCAGAGAGCGTGGCAGAGGCAGCAGGAAATAGCCTTTCTGCTCAGCATCCAGCAAACTATCTCACTGAGCCTCACAAGAGCTGACACCTAAGGGAGAGGGCGGGTTTGCTGTGTCTGATGGTCAGTGCTCTCTGACTGGCAACCTGGACTCCAGGGGGCTGCCCGGCTACCAGCAGCTCTGCTGCCTGCCCATGCAGGTGGTCCCTCTGGGCTGTTTCCCAAGGGGGTTTCCCTCTGAGAGGGACTGCTGTGTTGGCCCCTTTCCCAGGAGGCATGAAGGCCACAGCAAGAGGGGTAGGGAAGCCGGAGTTCCACAGGGTGGAGTGCAATGCCCTCCCTGTTGGGACTGACTCCCATCTGAAGTGGAGGAAGGCTGAGTCTTTAAGGGCAGCACATTTAGGAAAGTCATGTAGCGGGTGGGGGGGCTGTCTCCAGAGCATACCACCCATGGGATGCCCCAACCACCCAGATGCTTGGGTCCTTCTCCTGGTTTGTGCACACCAGGGTAAGAGAGCTACCACTCCGCAGAGTCAGAAAGATGCGACTTGAGGGTTACCCCAGCTGTCTCTGCCACTGTGTGGATCAAGTCTGTCTGCAGGAAGAGAGAGCAGGGCACACAGTTCCTACTTCTCAACCATTTCCTTCCCTTTTTGAGCAGACAGCTGGGTCCTTGTCCTTTGCAGCACAGTTCATCACTGTCCATGAATGATCAACAGGAGAATCCAAACAAAATTCACTAGGGAAATGAGTACTGACACCCTGTCTTATAAGTGAAAGTGGGCAGGTTGTGTTACAGAAATCAGGCAGCCAATGAGAGAATTCGGGAGTTTTTTGCCCTTGATAGGAGATGCTCTTTGCAGTGGAGGCTGTGATGGAGTGATGATCCTGATAGTATCTGTCGACTCTCCCCCACATCCCTGCATCCGTACATCAGCTTATTCACCTATCCACTCATCCATTCATGCATCCACCCGTTCATCAATGCACCAGTCAACTGATCCATCTATTCATCCATCCACCCATCTATTCTTTTATCCACCTACCTATCCATGTGTCTATCCATCCATGTATCCATGTATCCATCCACCCACGTATCCATCCATCCATCATTCATTCAATCATTCACTCATTCACTTGGCAAGATTTTATGGAGTACCTAGGACTTCACTTTCACGTTTCACTTTCATGCCTTGGAGAAGGAAATGGCAACCCACTCCAGTGTTCTTGGCTGGAGTGTCCCAGCGACAGCGGAGCCTGGTGGGCTGCTGTCTATGGGGTAGCACAGAGTCGGACACGATTGAAGCGACTTAGCAGCAGCAGGACATCCGTGGCCCTATGGGATTCCCAGTTCAATGCGCACTTAACTGAGAGCCTACTCTACGCCTGCTGTGCTACCTGCTGGTTTGTGAAAGGGAATATGCCAGGGCCCTCCAAAGAGTTTACAGTCTGGTTATGGGTGGGGGATAGAAAAGTAAACACCTGTTAGAGTGAAAGGAGTCTAGAGAAACACAGAGGAGACCAATCCGTCTGTGATTCAAACTGGCCCACAGCAGTGACAATGGGACTGCCCAGAGCCTCTCAGTCTCCGCCCAAACACCACTGAAAGTAATTGTGCATCTGCTGAAGAGCTAGTGGGGGAGGGGGTGGGCAGGAGAGATAACTCACCACTGTTTCACCTGACCAGCACCTCTGGGGAGAATAATAAGTGCTCTTCCGTTCTCAGCTACCGTGGTTCAGGCAGAGCTGACCTCACTCATCTGCTCCAGGTCTGGCCAAGCAGAGAACCAAATACTGCTGGCTGGAGGAATGAGTTCTGCGGTGTGGGTAGCAAACCTTCCTTGAAACCTTGGTAGGAACCTGGGGAAAGGGAAGACTCTTTCTAATTCTAACGGGCCTGGAGCGGCCAGAACCCATGCTTCCCACCACAGAGCCAGTGTGTCTGAGGATGATGCCAACACCAGGGAAGCAAGACCCAGAGGAGGAGAGAGGGAGGGGGCGTTGTTTGGGCTCCTGGATCCGGCCCTGCTTCCTCTGATACGTGAGCCAATAAATCCCTCTTATGGCTTCAGACAGCCTATACTGGTTTCTGCCACAACCTAGAGTCCAGAGAACACACCTGGCAACATTCAGAAATAAGACCCACGGCCATAACTGCCCCATCAGGCAGCTTTGTCTGCATATTGGGAGATAAAGCAGTGGAATGGTGGGTGGGCAGATGGGCAGGTGGACGAGATGATGAACTGATGAATGCCGTCTTGTTCACCGGCCAGTCGGAAACTCTTATACCAAGAGCAACTTCTGTCAAGGACGTGTAGGGTTCACCGACTCTCTCCTCAGGGGGAGAGGTGACCTAGATTTTCATTTTAGCCCTGCCGCTAATCTGCTGTGTGATCTTGAGCTGGTGACTGTCTCTCTCTGGGCCTCAGACGTCTCAACTGCAAAGTGAAGGAACTGCAATGAGATCCACTTTTCTTGAAGCATAATCAGCAATCTTTTGAAATGAAGTGGAAAAGCTATTTACACATGCATATGCTTAGGAACTGTGATGTGTTAAACTGTGTCCCTTCTCCCCTCCCCTCAAAGATATGTTGAAGACTTGCAGACTTTCAGAGTATTTCCTTATTTGGAAGTAGAGCAATTGTAATCAATTGTAATCAGTTAAAATCAAATCATAGTGGAGTAGGGTGGGCCCCTAGTCCAGCATGACTAGTGCCCTTATCAGACAACTGCCAGGTGAGGACAGACACACAGGAAGAAGGCCAGATGAGGATGAAGGCAGAGATCACAAGGATTCAGCTGCAAGCCAAGGGATGCCAACAACCGCCACATACTTCCAGAAGCTACAAAGAAGCAAGGAAGAACGCGTCCCTACAGCCTTCAGAGGGAGCGTGGCCCCGCTGACATATTGATTTCCAGCTCCTAGTCTCCAAAACTGGAAGACAACCAATTTCTGCTGTCTTGAGCCCCCCAGTTCGAGGTGCTTTGTTACAGCTGCCCCAGGGCACTGCTGAGGCAGTCTGGACGTCTGCTGATTCCGTGTGGCGTGACCCCTTGGAGACCACCAGTCACACTCTTGCCTTAAAAGATCTAACAATTCCTCCAGAAGAGACCCACTTAAACACATCTAATCTAGGGTTTCCACAAGCTCTTTGATGGCTGCTAAGATTTGATGATCTCTAAGATCTGTTCCAACAGTGAATTTGTGGGATTGCTCTTAAGTTCATCATCTCAAAGGGAGAAGACACGGCTAGAAAAGAAGCCAGGCGGGGAATGTGGGTAGGTCTAGTCAAACTTTCATCCTTTTTATATTTTAATTTAAGAAAAAAGAATCTGCGTACGTGGTTTAAAAATACTCAGTTTTAAAAAAGCCGTACACCTCTGTACATGGAAAATAAATCCCTCTTCCACACCTCTCCCTCAGGCCTTCACAAAACACTCTCTTATTTATTCATCTGGAGATAATTCTATGCATATATGAGCACATATATAGATATGGTAGCCTACTATCAATATACTTATTGTTTTCTGCAGTATCTTTTTTAAACTTAACATACCTTTAAGATTCTGTATCAGTAGCTACAGATCAAAGTTTCTCAGTCTTGGCACCACTGGTATTGTGGGCTGTATAATTCTTTATTGTGGGGGCAATGCCAGGCGTTGCAGAATGTTTAGTGACATCCCTGGCCTCCACCCACTAGATGCTATTAGTGCTGCCCTTCCCCCGACAGTCATCACAACTTATCACAACCAAAAGTGTCTCCAGACTTCGCCAAATGTCCTCTGAGGGGTCAAGCTGGCCGGAGTGAGAACTGCTGATATAAATCTGCCTCGTTCTTCCGAAGGGCCATCCAGCCTTCCGTTGCATAATTTATTGTCAGCCCCTTACTGGCAGCCACTTACATTGTTTCCAGTCTTTGGTTGGTGTAAACAATGTTATAATGAATATTCTTGCACAGGTGTCTTTGGCACAAAAACATAAGTTTATCTGTTGGCTAAATCTGTAGGACATTGTCTTGTTCACCACTTAGTCAATATTGGTTAAGCAAACATACAAATGGGCTTCCCAGGTGGCTCAGTGGTAAAGCATCTGCCTGCCAAGCAGGAGATGACGTGGGTGTGATCCCTGGGTTGGGAAGATCCCTTGGAGGAGGAAATGGCAACCCACTCCAGTATTCTTGCCTGGGAAATCCCACGGACAGAGTGGGCTACAGTCCATGGGGTCGTAGAGTCGGACACAGCTCAGCAACTGTACATACACATATGAATAGGAGAACAGGAACCAGGAGCTTCCAATTCCCTTCTTTTCTACTAAGTGGGGGAAATTCTGCCTAGAGTTGGGAATGAAGCCAAGGCGGAGTAAGAAGCAGCACCAAGGAATGGAGGCCTCATCTAAGCCCCTTGATGCAGCCGCTCCTGCAGCCACCACCTCCTGGATTTGTCCACTCTGTGAGCCAATGTATTGTCTCTATGGCTTAAGCCTGTCTGAGTTAGGGTTTTGTAACCTTTAACTAAAAGATTCCTGGATATCGACAGAAGCGTTAGTCCTCCAAGAGGCCTGTCCTGATCCAAACCTAATTTCCTGGGCTGCTACGGACCCCATGCTGCGCGCACTCAGTCGGTTACTTCTTCCGTGACAGGCGCCCCCATGGATAGGTCTCCTCACCCCTCCATGCAGAGCCCCTGCCCAGACTGGATGCTCAGAAGCCTCTGCTGAATGAAAGAATGTGAGTACCATATGACTCGCATCCTCAACGCTTCTGCTAAGTAGGGGATCAATAAATCCATGTGAGGAGCCTTCTGGCCGCAGGAGAAGCCTCTTAACGCAATTCTGGAAGCTCCGCCAAAGGAGCAGAACAATTCCAGCTCCAGGGCACGAGGCTGGGCGGGGAGGAAGGGGTCTCTAGGGGTTGAGGGGCTGTCTTCCAGGAATCTCTGCTGTCCAGAGCCACCCACTGGACTTCACTGGGCAAGTGGCTTCTGAGGCCTCTGACTGCGCCTAAACTTTCCACTCACTTCCAGAACAGGGTTGGCTTCACTGGGAACCATCCTGCTTCGGCGAACATGCCCCACCTGCCGCAAACAAAGCACACCATTTACGTCGTTCATGTTTATAAAGTGCTCTGAGTGTCTTGGACCAGAGCCTCCACACAAGCGCAAAGCTTCACAAGCCAGCAGAAAGGACTAGAATCTCCTTCAACAGCTTCCACCTTGCAAAGCGGCCCGAATCCATGCCAGAGGACCCTGAAAGACCCAAAGGCAACAAGTAGGCATCCTAAGTGCCGGGCTTGTTTACACACATTCTATATTGACAAATGAGCACCTACTGTGTGCCAGACACTGGTCTAGGAGCTAGACTGGTGTTCAGCAGGGAATGAAAGTTTTCATTCTAATGGGATGGGGGCAGGCAGAGAAAGGAAGGAGTCGTTTCAAATACAAATAAACAGTATAAAGAAAAGAGAACAGGGACTTCCCTGGCGGTCCAGTGGTTAGGACTCTGCGTTTCCATGGCAGCAGGGTGGGGGGACATTGATCCCTGGTTGGGGAATTAAGATCCCACAAGTTAAGTGGCACAACCAAAAAAAGAGAAAGAGAGAGAAGAGTGAGCGTGGTGGTAAACAGGACTCTGGGGAGGTGTTTCTCGAGGTTGGGAAACCACTCTCTCTCCTCCTCAATCCCCCCAGCCGCTGGAAGTCACCTCACTGGGGGAGGAGGCTGCAGGTTATGGAGCACAGGCAAGTGACCTGCCTCAGCCACACGGCCAGACAGAGTGGGCCGTGTTCAGGGTGCCGGGGGTTTGTTTTCAGCAGCTTTGATAAGACGCTCAGACATAGAAATGACTGTCATGAAATAAAGGAATTTCTCATACTCCCAGATCCCGAGAAACAGGAGGCGTGGCCGACATGCCGGGTCCCACGGGGAAGCACCAGGGACTGTCAGGAGGTGGAGGCAGCAAGGGAAAAGTACAGGCGAGAACTTTTACTATGGTTTCTCCTGGGAGGAACGGGTGAGGCAGGGGAGCAGGCTCCAGATGGGCTAGTTGGAATAACCTCAGTGAGATCCGGGGTGTGAGGGCTGTGCCCACGTTGTATGTCCTCGGTTAGCAGGGCAGGTGGACAGTGGCTCAGAGGGTGAGAGTCCTGTCAGGAAGAGGGTCGGAGATGTGACCTCTGGATTGGTTGGTCTGCATCTGTAAGGCATGCTTCCTGGCGACTTGTTCCCTATCTCTAGGAACTGGCTAAACCCAGGAGGAGTAGGTCCCAAGATGTTCAAAGCATCAGAATACAGGAAATAAGACACAGCTAATATGCAGACTCAGCCTGGGGGCTCAGACTATCCCCCCAGCTGCCCACAGTCACTGCAGGGACCGAGACCCTGGCTATGTGGGACTCTCCACCTGTGGGAAGGATACAACAGGTCTGGTTCCACTACATAAGGAAAGAGAAGAGTTGCTCTGGTGTCACTTAGGACACTGTCTTGGCATGGCCCATTCATCCTCATAAGCCTGCAGACAGAGGGTACAATGAGATAGACAAAGGCCCTTAAACTGTGAAGCTGATGAGAAGGAAAATGAGTTTGTGCTGCGATGCCCAAGAATTGTTTTATTTTCTTATAAATTCTGCCCCATTTCAATTCAGAGCTTGTTGTCAAGAGCAAAGGACAGAGGAGGTGGTGTCCTTGATTAAAACAACACAAATACTGTTTTCAAAAATGTAGCTGGCTGGTGCCCATGTTGTTTTAATTTGCTGGGACCAGATTGTCCAGCCCTCGTGGATGTGATCCCAGACAGGCTCGTTTGACTTATTCAGAGAAAAACTCTGTTTTCAGCCACAAACTGCACCCCTCACCCTGGCCAAATATGTTGTAATCCTTGCTAAAGGTCCCAACAGTTATTGCCCAGGAGTCCCAAGCCCACCTTCTGGATGCCAACTCCAGAGGCTACACACATGTTCTCCACGTGCCACTGACCCCAGAGGGAGACCACAGAGCTGGTCCAGGCTTACCCTTACAGTAAAGCAGGTTGAGCTACCAGCATATGGTAGGCACTCCGTAATTGTTTGCCCAATGAATGAGTGAGCAATTGGATCGGTGGATGGATGGATGGGTGGATAAGTGATGGATGGATGGATAGATGGTTGGATGGATGGATGGCTGCATTTTCTTTAGCCATTCATCAACTGATGGCTTTGGGCTTTAGGCTTGGTTCAATTTCTACCAGGCAGGTAAAAAGAATTTTCTCTCTCTTTTCCAGTGAAATGTTTTCATCCCCATATTGACTAGAACAGCTCTCTCTTTGGGGTCTCACAGAGTCGGACATGACTGAGCAACTTCACTTTCACTTTCACCTCCATAAAAAAAAAAAAAAAAAAAAAAAAAAAAACAGGGTTTCCCTGGTGGCTCAGTGGTAAAGAACCCACCTGCCAATGCAGGAGAGACAGGTTCGATCTCTGGTCCAGGAAGATCTCACATGCCACGGAGCAACTAAGTCCGTGCACCGCAAGTGTCGAGCCTGAGCTCTAGGACCCGTGCTCCGCAACTAGAGGAGCCGCTGCAATGAGAGAAGCCGGCGCAATACCGCAAGGGCAGCCCCCGCTCTCCACAACTAGAGAAGAGTCCACACAGCTGTGAAGACCCAGCACAGCCAAAGATACAAACAAATAAGCATTTAAAAAAAGCAAACACAGAACTACTACTGCATGATCCATCAGTGCCACTGCTGCGTACAACTCCAAAGGAGACGAGACCAGAATCTTGAAGAGATACCTGAACTTCCAGGTCAATGAAGCATTATTCACAATAGCCATGACGTGGAAGCAACCTAAGTGTTCACTGACAGGTGAATGGCTAAAGAAAATGTGGCATATTTACACAAGGGAATATTATTAGGCCATTAAAAAAAAAAAAAAGGAGATCCTGCCATATGCAACAACGAGAACCTGGAAGACATTAGGCTCAGTGAAATTAGCCAGACCCAGAAACACGACACTGCACGGTATCACTTATGTGTGGAATCTGAAAAAGTTGACCTTGCAGAAGCAGACAGTAGAACAGTGCTTGCCAGGGGCTGGGAGAGTACAGGAGATGGGGAGATGGTGTGGTCAAGGGCACAAAACTTTCACGGTGAAGATGAATAAGTTCTGGGGATCTACTTAACACTGCTGGTTAATAGTACTGAACTCCATTCTTGAAACTTGATAAGAGTGTAGATTTCAAGTGTTCTCCCCCCAACACACACAAAATTGTAAGTATGGAAAATAAAGATAAAAGAATCCACCTCTGTCTCTTTCCTTTTATTCTGCTCTCTTACTTCATGCCTTAAAACAAGTCTGGCAGCAGAAGAACGCAGGGAGCTCATGAAGACAGTCTCTCCTTTAAAAATGACCATGATCTCACTCCTCCTCCCACCCCCGTGGAAACTGGAGCACGGCTCAAGGAGACCTGCTGTCACAGGATCCGGCTTACGGGCACAAAAGCCGGGAAATTTCAGAGCCAATCTGGGCCAGGGGAGGCCAGAGCTCGTGAGCTGGGCTGAAATGATTCTTCCAGACTGCAGAGAAGAGAGTGGCCTGCCCGCCCGCCAGCCTGCCCAGCGGCAAACAGGAAATCCCAGAATTTATAGATGACCCCGTTACAAGGCAAATGTTTTGGAACAAATTGTTCTTCTTTTTAAATCCTTGTTTTCCACTAGTTCTTCTTTCTGGATTCCCCCCTCCTTTCCACCTTCCCGCTGTCCTTGTTAAACCGGGGCCACAGCGCCACCTGCTGCCCATCGCGGGCAGAGGGCCTCCACTCGGACAGGCCCTGGGTCCTGCCCCCAGCCCCCCTGCCCTACCAGGGGTGAGTGAGCGGCTTTCTGGCTCCTGTCCCAAGGGTTTGTGCTTAAGGTCACGTACCAAGCCGCAGGAGAACTGCTCCTGTGGTTCTTACGTGACCTGAAGACTCGTGGTAAGCTGTCTCCCCACCGCCCGTCCTCTGGGAAGGCTGGTGGAAAAAGCAAGTCATGTGGTATGACCGGCCAAAGCCAGGTCTCCACTCCGCGCACACCAGCTGGGCCAGCTTTGGTCAATCATGTCAACCCAAGGAGCCTCGACTTCATCCGGGCCCAAATGCAGCAACTTGGCCCGGTGGTCTGGAAAACGTGAGGTGCACGTGCCACAGAAGATGCTCCACGGACATTGGTCTCCTTTCTTTCTGTTTGGAGTGCTGCTCATTGGGAGGGAATAGCCAGAGAGTCTTAGGGGCAAAGCCTGCACCTCGTGTTTCTCTCCTGACAGGAGAGCTCCGCACGGGCACAGCCCGCCCCGGGCACACGATGAGCCTCAGCACAGCCCCCGCGTGTGAGCTGACGACTCTGGGTGGGCTGCTTCCCCCTCTTCAGGCTTGGGTTCCTCCCCTGTATCTGGGGTGGCATTCATGCCCACAGCACAAAGCTTGCTGAGCACTGAAGTGAAAGCACATCCAGAATTTAGCGGGGAGGACTTGGAGAGTAGTAAAGTCGCCCACGACCCTAGCTGTCGTCATTATCGTGAGACGAACATGGTGCCTCACACGTGGGAAGAAGCATTTGGTAAATGAATGAATGAAAATCATCAGAGGACGTGAGGCAGAAGTTAGTCACAGTTCAGGCACCGATGTGCCATGAGATACTAAATGTCTGCACTTGACCATTCCCATCCAGAAACCTTCCTTTATTGAGTATACGATCCTCCACCCAGGACCTCAATTTTTCCACTTGTTGGATGGGCATGACATCCATCCTCCCTATTTCTGAGAGGGGATCTGTCCAGGGGTATGTGTGAAACAGCTTTGAAAAGTTTTAATAGAGTGTAAGAAGGAAGGAAGGCTTTATTTTCATTTAGGGTGGTTCCATGTGCCTGGTGGCTTCACCCTTACCCTCCAAGGGTTCCTGGGGCTCTCTGGGGGTATGTGAGGTTTCTCTTGATGCAAAGTGGTAGCCATGTCCCCGAGCCCCAAATCACTGGGTGGAGTTGGGGGAGGGGGTCAGATCAATTTTATACTACAGAGCCTGGGCTAATCAGCTCTTTTGCTACTGACCCAAGTTGAATACACTCCAAGAAGTGAGTTCCCCTCTAGGAAAGCTCCTCCTCTAACCCAGAGAGAGAATCATGCCCTATAATGCGTCTCCAATATGGCGACTAGTTGGGGAAGAGATTCGAGGCAGGAGACGGGTGGGTTGGATGACATCAGGAAGCAAGGCTGGGGGCTACCATAAGCACCGTGACAGAGTCCCAGCCTAGTCTGGAGGGTCCCAGGGAGCCACAGAGTATTCATAGCAAGGGAGGGACGTGTCCAGAAAGAGAATTTAGGCAGCCGCATGAGGGATAAATGACAGCAAGGACCACACAGCTCCTTCCATGCTATGTGGCCTAGAGGCAGGATAATCGACTATCCTGGATCACCCAGGACAGAGGGAGTTCTCAGGGCATGGGGTCTTCAGGAAAACCCAAGGAGAGTCCTAGGACGAGCCAGACATGCTAATTCAGTGTAAACAGCGCCTCCTGGAGTTGTACAGTCCCGATTCTGACTCCTGCCCTCTAAGGCAGGCTTTCCCCTCACCTCCTCACCTGCCCTCACAGATAACCTGTCTCTGGTCCCACTCCCTCTCAGTTCTATTCTGCTGAACAACAGCTAGCTTATTGGATTAATACACAGGGATGGATTGCACGCTTATCCTTTCTAGGTAAGCTTTACGCATTTAAACAAAGGCTTCTTGGAGACAATGTTTAATCCAATGGAGTGACTCTAACCATAAACATGTTTAACCCAGAAGAGGTGGGGGAGACATGGAGGTGCTAAGCGGGGAGTTGCCCACGGCGCATCCCCCGCCTGGCATCCTGTCGGCGGCCATCTATTTCACCTTGCACGGAGCCAGCTGTGTCTTCCTGGCTTTCCACTCACCCTCCTGCCCTGGCAAGGGAGCCGGCAGGAGCCCAGGCTGCTTAAATATTCTGTAAATAATGCTGACTGTGGAACTTTATAGATAGACTCACAGAATCACAGCCATAGAATCACAGAATGTCAGAGGAGAAACAGATGCTAGACATCATAGAGTCCAGGGTCAGAAAACACACCGACTCAGGCTGCCACGTCCCCCTGCCAGGCCCATGGCAGACATCACTAATCCATCATGACACCGTCTAGCTGAGCTTGTTTGTCGCCTTAGACTCCTCCGAGGCATTCCAGGAAGCAACTACCAATTATCTCGGACCTACTAATAATAGCTAAGGTTTATTGAATACACTTACTGCGTGCCTTTTTCCACACCCTTTCTCACTGTTACCACTTGAGTCACTAATTGTCTGCCAAGCCCTTTATATCAGCGTTTCTCAATCACAGCACCATTGACAAGTGGGCTGGACAATTCTGTGGTGGGGGGGGGGGGCAGTGGGCTGCCCCGTGCATCCCTGGCCTCTACCCACCAGGTATCGGCAGCACTTCCCTCCCACCCCCCAACTCCCACCCAAGTCATGACAACCTAAACTATCCCCAGGCATTGTCAAATGTCCCCTGGGTGTGGGGGTCGGGGGGGGGGGGGCATGTCCCTCCTGGTTGATAACTGTTTATAGAGTTTCTCTAATCTTCATAATACTCCCCTGAATTTGTATTATATGGGTGAAGAAACCAAGGCCAAGAAAGGGCTCAAGACAAGTTGGTGACAAAAGCAGGATGCAGGGCCCAAATTCCCCTCCGAGGACTCTTCCTCCTCCAGCCATTCGGGAAATTCCGTTCGGGTTCATTGTCTTCGGCTGCAGATTCCCAGGGGAAGGAGTGGAACCTGCGAGGCTGAGAAAAACCAGATGCCTAATCGATGCTCCCCCACGTATGACGAGGGCGCTGGAGGAGGACAGGGCCTGGCTTGGCAACCATCTTGGGCTTACCTCCCCTGAAAATGGCCCTGGGTTGTGGAGGCAGCTCCCCACCCCGGGGAGGAGAGGGTGTCTGGGAGCCTGCAAAGCTTGCCAGCGGCTCAGAGACTGTTAGAGAAGGGGGAGCAGCAATAGCGATAATACCCTCCTTCCCGCCAACACTGACAAGGCTCTCCCCACTTCATGAGGAGCACGTGAAACCCGGCTTTGCCCCCAGAGGTTTGGGATTGAAATTCTGACAGTTTGGACATATAGCCCGTGGGCAATGTTTCCCTTCTCCGGGGGCTTGTGTCTGTGCCAAGAATTCCTAACAAAGGCGGAGGGGGGTGGAGATTAATTAATTGTAACCCATTTAAAAAAAGGGAGGGGGCTCACGAAACTGACTGGTAAGATGCTAAGAAACTGTCCATTTTTCTCCTTGGTAGCGATGAAAATGTCGTGAGTTTCTACACACATATTTTACAGACGTTCCATAAATCCTCTCGCTGTGCTTCTTCCCTATAAGTAAGGTCCCCTGGGAGGTCATTGAGTTTCCTCACTACGTGTATTCAAGAGAAAATTGGATGTAACACTTAGAGTAGGCAGCGGTCGGTCGGGGGAGGAAAGGGGAGGGCGTCTGAGGAGAGAACGTGGACCCAAAGTTCAGTGCCAAGGACAGCGACACCCCTTGTCTTGGAAATTCCTGACATTTCCAAACTGTCTTTGGCTACTAGTGCACAAATAATCTCTTTGTACTATCTTTTTATTCCTTTTACGTATTTATTTCCAACCACAAAAGTAATACTTTTTTTTTTTTTGCACAAAATCTGAAAGAGGAGAGGAAAGTAGAAACAAAACAGGACCCCCACCCCCACCTCCCGCAAAAAAAAACACACACACACAAAAACCCCCACCTTGGACCCCAAGATTTTTTGCTTTGTTCTGTTTTGTTTTGAAGATTTTCCTGGGCAGTTTGGTAGCATCATTTCAGCCACAGTAGTCCCACCTTCAGTGTGTGTGACAGGCACTCAGGGAGCTTGTTAAAACTGCAGAATCCCCAAGCCTGTACTCCCAAGAGTGGGGGAGGTTGTAGGTCGGGTTGGGTCCCACAGATCTGCGTTTTTAATAAAACCCTTGGGTGACTCTGATGCGGGCGGACATTGGACCACACTTTGAGAAATAATGAGTTTCAGGTTTTTCAGACCCTCCGCAAATCAGAGATGTGAAAATCCAGATTTAAAACAAAAATTGGGGTGGTGGAGGCAGGGGGGCGGTGAGGATTTGTTTTCTGGAAGGGCTCAGCTTAAACAGGCATTTCCCTTAGTGCTGCTAACATATGATTCCGTTCACACTCGGTGATTCAGCGACGCAGCCCGGACTTCATCCGCGCACTCTGGGCCAATACGGCAAAACGCCACCTTTTTACAGAGCAGCGGTGACACCCATCTGCTCGGATAAATTAACGTTTCCATCTCAGATAACTCATTTGGCTGGATCATCAAGGTTACATGCCAACTCAGAGAGAGGGGAGGAGACGATGTGGAGGGGGGGTGGGGGGCAGGAGAGGCGTTTTGCAATGTATAAATTGCAACACTGCCGCATTTTTATAGCCAAAGTGTGTGTGTGTGGGGGGGGAACACAGCTATAGTGAGGGCCAAACGCACCCCGTTTCTGTCTCCTTTCATAATTCCTGCTGATGCCTCGGGGTAGGTCACAGCCAAAGCTGCATCAGCTGCAGATGGGTGCAGTGAGTTGGGGCTGATGTTCCTGTGCAAGACACTGTGTGGAGCACGTGTGAGCATGAGGGTGTGCGCCTGTGTGTGCGTGTGCATGTGTGTGTGTGTGCATGTGTGTTGGGGGTACGGCATCGAGATGTGAAGATTGTTCTAGACAATGACATCAAGAATTTCAGTGAAGGGCACGGAGTCCATAGTAAAAAGGTATTTCTTTTTTTTCTTTAACTTTTTACTTTGAAATAAATTTAGAGTTGAAGAAAAGGCTCGGAGATAGTAGAGATTTCCTGTACATGCTTTGTCCAGCTTTCTCTAATGTTAGCATCTTACACAACTATTGCCCAACGAGCCAAACCAGGAAACCAGCATTGGCACATCGCTGTTAACTAACCTACAGGTCCTATTCTCCATTTCACTATTTTTTCTCTCCTCACGTCCTTTTATTCCTGCCAAACAGGTACTTTCAGGTCAGAGAGGGTTGGGTATGAACCCCAGCTTTGTCACTGGGAAAGTGCCCAAAACTCTGCCGATGCTCAGAGTCCTGGTTTCTTCACCATCAAATGGGAGAGAGCCATCTCCACCTGATAGGATCCTGGTGAGGACTGCACGCAAAACTGTGTCCTGAACTTGGCACAAAAGTAGGCACTGATGTTCATTTTTCTTTTTTCCACCCTCTTTCAAAGGAGCACAATTCATCCTCAAGGACAAATGGATATTTGCATAAATTCCTGTTGGACCAGCTTGACTTAATCTCAGCTGCTGGTTCCGTTTTTTTTTTTTTTTTTTAGTTAAAAAAAAAAGACAAGAAGAGGAAATAAATTAGGAAGCCATTGCAATAGCCCTAAGCCTGCACAGTGGCAGTAGAGAGGTAAGGAGAGAAGAGGTTTAATAAACATTTCAAATGCAGAATAAAGAGGAGCTGATGACCGTTTGGATGTGGAGAAGGGAAATGGGAGGAGCCAACGATTAGCAGATTATACTTCTGAATGACTGCTAATCCCTTTCACTGAGATGAGCAAAAGGAAGCAGCTCAAGGGAGGAGAGAGGCCAGACACAATAATAACCCTAACCAGCACTTGTTGAGTGCCTGATGTATGCCTGCCAGGTGCCACTCCTAGCACTTTCCCAGACAGCATCACTGAATTTTCTAAAACAACCAAAGAAAATTGTGACACAGAGAAATTAAGTCACTTGCCCACATAATTTTTGGGAAACAAAGTAAAACAAAGTAACCTGCAGGCAGGACAGGCTACATAGCTTGCAGGGCTCACTGCAAAATATAGATGAGAACACCTGGTTAAAAATGCATTAAGTATTTCAGGATGGTGAGAGCAGAACACTAAACCAAAAGCAGGGTCCTGCTGAGAGCGGGGCCTGGTGCGACCCCACAGGTCTCAGGCCCTGCTGCAGGAAATCTACATGAGGGCAGGCACAAGGAAAGGCTTTGAGACAAGACAAGAGCTAAGGAAGGGCACGGAGGGCCACACTCACAGCAACCAGCAAGAGAAACGCACAAGGAGTAGCCAGCATGTAGAAGCAGGAAGAGGAAGATGCACTCAGAGCCACCGAGGATGGAGGCGCCCCTCTGTTTGCCAACTGGGACATTGCTGTTGGCCTTGGAAGCCCAGTTTTCAGGAGCGGAGGAGGCAGAAGCTGACTGCATTAGTCAGTGGGCTGAATGGAAGTGCGGGAGCCTCAGGGCGGCCCTGGCATTCATATCTTAAGAAGTCCTTCCCTTGCCAAGATCCGAGGGCAAGTTTGTGGCACCACAAAAGTGATTTTTTTAAAAAAATCAAACCACTGAAAGACTGCTTCTCATTTGGGTCCCCTGGGCACTGAGAAATGCCTTTCTCCTTCGGCTCCTTCTCCTCCCACTTAGCCTCACAAATGTTTGGCTGACTCCATCCTCAAGTTGTGGCCGGGGACTGGAGCTGAAATGCCTTTGAGGATTCTTGTACAGCCACCACGAGATTCTCTTTCTGGGGACTTCAGTGCTGCCAAGGCTTCAGCGTGGCCGGGGTTGGGGGGTAGCGCTCGGATCCGGGAAAGGGCTACTTTCCTTTGTTTGGACAGTTGCAACCAGAAGGGACAGAGCGTCATGGACTGTTTATTTATAGACGTTGGCTGGGCTGTGGGTCTCATTCCGAATAGAGATACTAAAAGGAAAAGAGGCAGCTCATAGCGCCTAGATTCGGCCTCACGGAGAGAAACTTGCCTTCTGCGCCAAGCTGCCTGCTTTCAGTGTCATCCCTGAATGGCCCCACTCCCCTTTTTCCTTCCTAAGCCAGAAAGTCCCCAAATGATTGGAAGCCCCAGCAAGCAACTGGCCTTCCAGGCAAGTGTGCAGATCACCGACATTGGCACTGAACACTTAGACTTGCCATGACTGGTTAATTCCTGCCTGCGTGCATGCTAAGTTGCTTCAGTCATGTCCGACTCTTTGTGACCCTATGGACTGTAGCCGGCCAGGCTCCTCTGTCCATGGGATTCTCCAGGCAAGAACACTGGAGTGTGTTGCCATGCCCTCCCCAGGGAATCTTCCCCACCCAGGGATTGAACCCGCGCATCTCTTAGGTCTCCTGCCCTGGCAGGCAGGTTCTTTACCACTAGTGCCACCTGGGAAGCCCCGGTTAATTCCTGAGTATAACAATGATCAGAGTTTTCAGCAAGCTGTATGTTTCTAAAAGTCACAGGAATGGTCCATACCACAGTGAAAGTTTAACTTTTTAAAAAATGGACTTCGTTTTTAGAGCAGTTTTAGGTTCACAGCAAAACTGAAAGTGAAAGTTGCCCAGTTGTGTCTGACTCTTTGCGGCCCCACGGCCTATATACAGTCCAGGGATCGAACCCAGGCCTCCCACATTGCAGGCGGGTTCTTTACCAGCTGAGCCAAGAGGGAAGCCCCAGCAAAACTGAGTGGAAAGTAAAGAGAGTTTCCATTTACCCCCACCCATCAACACATACTGCCTCCCCCCACTATCCTTATCCCAACAAAAGTGGGGCGTTTGTTACAACCAATGAACGGACTCACCATCATCACCCAAGCCAACAACCGACACTCTGGGTTTGGACAAATGTATAATGACATGTTACCACCATTATAAGAGCGCACAGAGTGGTTTCATTGCCCTGGAAAGTCCTCTGTGCTCCACCTCCTTACCATCATCCTCCAACCTCACCCCTCCCCCAACCCAGCTGCTGGCAACTTCTCATCTGTTTACTTTCTCCATAGTTTTGCCTTTTCCAGAATGTCACATAGTTGGAATCATATGGTATATAGGTCTTTTAACAGGTAAGCTTAATATTAACTTTTAAAATACACGCTTAATGTGGAAAACCCCAGCTGCACAGAAGTGGATGCTGCTGCCAGTGTGAACTAGTCTGTATGAACCAGCTATGCTGCGCTGTGGTAACAACTTGGCCCTGAAACCTCAGTCCCCCCCAACAAGTCCCTTTCTCAACCATACAAAGTCTGATGCAGGAAAACGGGGACTCCCCCCACTTCAGCACGTGGCGCCAGAGATGCTGCAGCAAAGCGGGGAGCGAGAGCCGAAAACTCCCACCTGCTGTTAAACGCCTCCACCCAGAAGGGACACGCAGACACGCTCACACTAATGGCCAGACTCGCCACTCAGCCTCTATCAAACCACACAGAGACAAGAACGGATGTGAACACAAGGGCTACACAGCAAGCAGGACTGTCTCTACCCCAAAATGAAAGTTATCTCCAAACCCTGATCCCACTCCACAGAGGTGACTAGCTCCTGGTAACTGCTGGGTTCATAACTTTCCAGATTGTCCTCTAATATATGCATATTTATGTACGTTACTCATAACCTGCTCTCCTACACATTCACTTTGTAATGCCTAAAACTTCTTTTACATAAATGGGACTGTGCTTTGCCTGAGTTCTTGCAATGTACTTTTTTTCCACTGGACAGTGTATCTTGGACGTCCATTCCAGTAGCAATGAGCTTAAATGTGGTTTCACAATAAAACAGTAAATTTAAACTGCTCTCCTGGTGCTCTCTGCTCCAGCTGTGAGCTCTGGGCTACAGAGATAGCATCTTATCACCGGTGCCATAAATTGGGGCTTCCCCGTGTACAAGGCATGGTGCTAAGTGACCTACCCACTCCCAACACCACCAGAGAGATGATGCCATTGTCATCTCCTCCCAGTGTTCAGGTGATGTAGCTGTAGCCCAGAGATGTGAAGAAATGGACTGTCCAAGGTCACGTGGCTGGCGAGCGGAAGGAGGACTCCATAACTTGGGTTTTCTCCTCCTTCTTGCCTGTGGTGCATTTTCAAAGCCTCAGTGCCTACCCTGGTCTTGGTACTAGATAGGTGTTAAGTAGTATTCATTGAATAAATGGCTAGGAGGTGCCCAAAGACTGAAAGGAATCCCCCAAACTATATGGAAATGGCTATAGGCATCTGAGGGGCTTCCCAGGTGGTGCTAGCAGTGAAGAATCTGCCTGCTAACTCAGGAGATGTAAGAAACGTGGGTTCGATCCCTGGGTTGGGAAGATCCCCTGGAGGAGGGCATGGCAACCCACACCAGTATTCTTGCCTGGAGAATCCCAGGGACAGAGGGACCTGCAAGCCTTTGGTCCACAGGGTTGCAAAGAGTCAGACATGACTGAAACAGCTGAGCACACACACACAGGCCCCTGTAGTATTTACTGCCAATACCAGTCTCCACGCTTAAATACAGTGTGTCCTTGGATTCGTAGTCTGACGATACTACAAATTCCTAAGGGCCTAAACCATGTGTTTCCTACTAAGTATCTCCAGCTCCCATCAACACAGGGTAAGCGAGAGCATCTCACCATCCTGCTGGGAAGCCCCAGGCTCCCAGGCGCTCACGCTGAAACACCCAGTCCCACCAGGCAGTGTGCTGTGTTTGCGCCTCCCCCCTGCCCACAGACATCCTTCCCTCCCCTGGACCTAAGCTCGAATGCCCCTCTCCAGAGGACTTCCATCACCCCTATCCTGAAGACCACTCACTGTCTTCTCTGAGCCGGGGTCCTCAGCCTCAACACTAGTCACATTTCAGTTCAGTTCAGTTGCTCAGTCGTGTCCGACTCTTTGCGACCCCCATGGACAGCAGCACGCCAAGCTTCCCTGTCCATCACCAAGTCCTGGAGCATGCTCAAACTCGTGTCCGTCTGGGCCCAGACAGTGCTCTGTGGTGGGGCTATGCTGTGCATTGCAGGCTGCTCAGCAGCACCCCCCCCCTGCCCCCCACCCCCCGCACACACAGTTGTGACAACCAAAAATGTCCAGCCGTTGCTGACGGTCCCCGTGCAGCAAAGCCACCCTCACAGAGAACTCCTGCACTAAGTGATCAGCATGCACACAGCCATCTCTTAAAAAAGGTCAAAAGGATGAACCTATTCTAAGAGGCTGGCGTAGCTCCTCTAAAGAGGCATTTCTCTGTGTCCTTCCGGAAATGACTTACAGCACTAACCACGGCAGCGCTCAAAGCAGCCTAGGACTGGTCTTCTGTTAAACAGAATTAGACCTTCTAAGCAAAGGTCTTCTGTGAAACAGACTTTCTGGGATGTACAGGGGGAAACCGCTCAGGGTTTCTCTTTGCTTCCACGGAAGGGGAAAGGAGGGAAAGGATGCTCGTTCTTTATGACAGCATCTTAGAATTCCTGCCTGGACTTCTCACTCAAAAACCAGGTAGAGGCTGCTGACAGGTGCGGCTGGACTGAAAGGCAGGGAGTGAAGGGCTGGCTTAGAACCCTTCCCAGGTCTACTCCAGAAGAAAGTTGTCTGTATATATAACTCACCTAATACGAAGGTTAGGAACGCAAGCTCTGAACAAGCCTGACAAATGCATGCTATAAATGGCGATAGTTGAGGCAAAAGCAATACGCCACATTCATTAGGGACACCCTCGGCCTGGGGCTTCTGGCTTCGAAGGGATAATCCAAACAGAGCTTCAGACCTTGTCATTTCCCATGGCTGTGACCTCCAAGCAGGACACACTGTAAACCAACCAGGAAGCTCCCACTTGTGCCCCCTGGAAGCTCAGCTAGGGGATGGCTGCTCTAAGAAGTGCCTTCAGCCCCCAGCATTGAAATATGATAACTGTTTTGCTTCTTGGAATGAGTTTCAGGTTCATTCATTCAAATGGTCTGCAAGTGCTGATTGGGCCCTAACCACGTTCCTGGTAGTCTATGAGCTAGTGGTTAAGAGTGCCACGGGCTCTGTAAACAGATAGCTCACTTAAATGCCATCTCTGCCACTTACTGTGTGATGCTGGGAAAGTTACTTAACTTCTCTGAGCCTAATGTTGCTCGTCTGTAAAACTGGGATAAAAATACCTACCCCTGGGGCAGTGATGATTAAATGAGATAGTGTCTATAAAGTGCTTATCAAAGTAGCATCAAAGAGGAAGCAGATGGTATTATTATTACTATTATCATTCAGGAAAAATAGCTTTGTAAAGAATAAATAGCTCTGTAATCCCTGAAGGCAGAGTGCAAAGGGACAGCGGTGGACAGCAAGGCTGGTTAGTAGATAGAACTGCATTATTGACCAGGAGAGGATAGAAAATCATACAATCTTAGAGCAGAAAGGAGTATTCAAGATCATTCAGTTCAACACACTTTGCAAGCAAGGAAATAGAGCTGAAGTACACGGATGTTGGGTGACGTGACTTGTCCAAGGTCACAGAGAAAGCTAAGGGCAGGTCTGAGCCAGACGGAGCTCAGGCTTCCTGACGCCCGAGGCTTTTCCATGGCTTTATCTATCACCGATGCATGGACGAAAGGGAAGTACCTCCTCCCTCAATGTAAACCAAGACCATAGTCACAGACAGATGTTCCAAAGACTTTGCTGGTGGAAAATTCAAGTTGACGTATAGTAGTTTTAAGGAATGTTTCCATAGAGATGCACAAATAATTGGAACAATAATCCCTTATATGGACAGAAAAGAACCATTCATTCAGACAGGACATGGAGAGGAGGTGGGGGTGATGTGCTTTTTCTGGAACGGTGGACAGAAAGGCCAAGCTGAGAGCTCCAGTGATCTGGGTTTAAAAGTCAACATACTGGACAGTCAGTCCTGCTCACAGATAACACCCAGCCTGCACGTCTTCATTGAACAAGCATGTTTTTCTGCAAGCCAGGCCCTGGCTGGGGTACTGACCACAGACTGTCAACTCCTCTCCCGAAAAGCATTTCTGCCTGTATGAGTCTGCTTTTGCTGCTGTGACATATGGCCACAGACCTAGCAGCTTATAGCAACACTGGTTCACGTTCTGCATGTCTGAAGTCTAAACTCAAGGTGTCAGCAGGGCTGGCTCCTTCTGGAGGCTTCAGGGGAGTGTAGGTTTCCTCGCCTTTTTCCACTTGTGGAGGCCACCACCCGCATTCCGCAGCGTGTGGCACCTTCCCGGTGTCCTTCCCCTCTCCAGGATCGATCGTCACGGCTCCTACTGCTGACGCCAGCACAGGTGCAGCGTGTGATAGCTGAGCGGCCATCGGAAAGGTGCTTGACTTCTCTGAGTCCCAGTCTCCTCTTCAGAAAGGCATCAGTGGTGGGAACGCGTGAAACGAGGTATGTGTGAATGCTGAGCACCAGGCCTGGCCCCCAGTAAGGACTCGAGAAAGGCTGCAGTTTTTATGATAGCAGTGATTATTGTTACAGCCACCATCATCATCTGATGCTCTCATTTCCATCACACAGCTCAGGGGACACAGATGAAGAGGTGTGACATTTGCCAGGGATCTCAGGAGAGACTTCAGAAGAGGAGAGCCCTGAGCTGGCCCTGACTGGATGGTTGTGAAGAAATCTGGCCAACAGACAAAGGGGAGAAGAAGGGATTTCCTGGACAAAGGAACTGCACAGCGCAAGGCACGGGTGTCCGCAAGTACACAGGGCGTTTATAGAACCAGGAGAGCTCAGGCGGCCAGAGTAGAGGGTCAGGAGTCGGGTCAGGAGGCAGGATGGATGGCGGAGAGCTCAAGAGCTAGGTCTTTGGGATCAGAGGGGCCTGGGCTCAAGCCCCACGGCTCCTCTTAAGAGCTCTATAACCTGCTGCTGCTGCTGCTGAGTCACTTCAGTCGCACACTCTGTCCCTGGGCATCTTCCTTCTCTCTCCTCAAACTCCTTTGTAAAAAGGGGGAGGTGACAGTGCCCACCTCCCATGGTTGTTGCAAAGAAATGATTCGGGAGAGCCGAGAGGTCTCCTGGGAAGGGCTTTGCAGACCTGACTGCGGAGCCACTTTCTCTCCTCTTGTTTTCCCTTCGCTCTGTGCCCTCTGTCCCTTCTCCTCTGCCAACAGGAAGTCTGAGCACTGACCTTCCTAATCTCATGTTTCTATCGCTGTCCTCCTGAACTTAAAATAATAGACTTTGCACAGGTGGAAAAGATGTTACGAGACCTTTGCTCATCTATAAAACGTGGGTAATGCTATAAAACGACGCTATCATCGGCCCTCTATGGTTGCCCTGAGGATTCGCAGCGACTGTGCAGAAGGCGTTTGATAGCGCATCGCAGGAGGTTAATGGCGTGGGCACCGGAGTCGGACGCACAGAGCCCAGGTTCTGGCTATGTCGGTTACCAGCTCTGTGACTGTGGGCAAACCTCTCTCAGTCACAGTCCCTCGTCTGCAAAATGAGGATGTTCATGCCAGTGGCAGAGGTCCTTTGAAGGGGGTAACTGAGAGAATGCCTGGGATATACTCGTTACCTGTTATTATGATGATGCTCTTTTCATTTACATATGAGGAAAATCGGTCTCAGAGAGGGGAAGTGCCTTGCCCAAGGTCACACAGCAACTTGGTGGCAATGCATCATACAGGAGGCAGCTTCCTGTCGGATCAGAGGTCCGGGCGCGTTCTTGGCACGGGTTCCAGTGCCTGGGACCTGAGACTATGCGGCGCACTCTCCCTTCATAGGCTGTTGTCCTGTGTGAAGGGCAAGGTGGTCTCCCCCGCCCCCACCCCGCTCCCCTACAGCCTACAAATCCGCCTTGGTGGCCCTGCATCTCAGGGCGGTGCTGCTCTGCCTGCTGAGGAATCAGATGGCACCAGCAGACGGTCTCTCCATGCTACGGGAGCCTGAATCGCTCCCATCATTTATTTTGGACAGAACACAAGATGGGATATCAAAGGAATCAGCTGCTGGTCAGAGGAAACGGCTAAGGGGCCAGACCTCCTCCCAGGGCTTCCGGGAACAGAGTAAACACCCTGTGCAAGTGGGAAGCTGGCTCCCCCATTTTAATCCGACTTTATGAATTGAAACTTAATCCATTCAAAGATATTGGAGGCCAACTGGTTTCCCGGTAGAAAGCTTTTTACTAAAAAAAAAAAAGTTATATATACTTTTTTTTAATTAAAAAAACTAGACGTATTTGTATTTATAGAATTCAAGTTAAGATCGAAGAGTCTCAAGCAACAGTTGGGGGTGAATGAAAGGAAAGGGTCAAGACCACTGGCTCCCTGCATTCAAAGGAGCCAGAGGATGACCTTTGGCTCGGGGCTATATTTTCCATCGTGCTCTGCGGAATAAGTGAGCTTTTCAGACTTCTTGGGAGCAGATGCTGGTGTGAGTAATGCCTTCCTTTGCTCAAGGCACAACATAAACATGTCCTAATGCCCAGTCAGTGGGCACACAACTACAATCCAGGCCAACGGGCACCACTGTCATTAAGAGGCAATTGCCATCGTCAGGCTTCAACAGCAAGCATGCCTGAGGAAGAAGTTCTGGGGAGGATGCCTTGTAGGGGCCAAAGACGTCAGTGTTCGTGTCTTCCGTTCTGGGTGTGGGCGACCGGGTCACGGATGGGTTGGTGCTGACATTTTCCTTGGCAGGTAGGGTGCAGTGGAAAGGACAATGACCTCAAGGTCGGCAGATCTGAAGTCATATGCCTGCAGGATGTCCAAATCTATCCTTAGTTTCCCTGTCTATAAATTGGGCATCTCCCGGAGACATACTCTAGGTTTTGTGTGTGGGTGTATTTTAAGTAAATTTTAATTTTTAGAGTGGTTTTAGGTTCATAGCAATGTTGAGCAGAAACACATGTGCAGCTCCCTCATTCTCAAAGTCCCCTAGCAGAACGGGACATTTGTTACAGTCGATGAATCTACACGGACACATCGTCATTGCTTAAAGTCATAGCTTACATTCGGGTTCAATCTTCGTGTTGTACGTCCTATAGGTTCTGACAAGAGTATAATGGCATGCATCTGTCATCCATGTATCACACAGTGTCACTGCCCTAAAAATCCTCTTCTTGTTGTTTAGCTGCCTAAGTCGTGTCCAACTCTTTCACGACCCCATGAAAGTTGCCGTTTCCTTCTCCAATGCATGAAGGTGAAAAGTGAAAGTGAAGTTACTCAGTCGTGTCCAACTCCCAGCGACCCCATGGACTGCAGCCCACCAGGCTCCTCTGTCCATGGGATTTCCCAGGCAAGAATACTGGAGTGGGTTGCCATTTCCTTCTCCAGGGGATCTTCCCCACCCAGGTGTCAAACCTGCATCTCCTGTGTCTCCTGCTTGACAGGCGGATTCTTTACCACTATGCCACCTGAGCCACCAAAAAATGTTCTGCACTCTTCCTATTCTTCCCTCCTCCCACCCAGCTGCTGGCAACTTCTCTTTTTACTGTCTTCACAGGTCTGCCTTTTCCAGAATGTCATATAGTTGGAATCATATAGTATCTTGCCTTTTCAAGATTGGTTTCTTTTACTCACTAATACGCATTTAATTTTCCTCCATGCCTTTTCATGGCTTAATAGCTCATTTCTTTTTAGTGCTAATAATAGTCTGCTGTCTGGATGGACCGCAGTTTATTTATCCATTCACCTACTGAAGGGCATCTTGGTTGCTTCCAAGTTTTGGCAATTATGAATGAAGCTGTTATGAACATCTGCATGCAGGGTTTCATGTGGACCTAAGTTTTTAACTCCCCAAGTCTGAAAACCAAACCAGCTGTGTCTCAGATGCTCAGCATCCTTTTGATCGTTTGCAGTCTAGAAGTAAGCCCAGAGGAATTTACTCTGCTGTGTCAGTCACACTGGCCACTAGAATCTGAAAAAAAATGTAGCTGAGAATACCAGGGAAATGGCTGAAGTGGAGATCAGAATGTAAGAATTATCTTTATACCCACAGGAATAACAACCCTTTGTTCAATCAGTTTTTCACAGCAAAATCAAAAGGTTATCAAGGAACCTCATCCCCCTCAACCTCAACAATCAATTACAGGCATACCTCGTTTTATTACGCTTCGCAGATACTGCTTTTTCTTTCTTTCTTTCTTTCTTTCTTTTTTTTAACAAATGGAAGGTTTGTAGCAACCCTGTGTCAAGCAAGTCTAGCGGCACCATTTTTCCAATAGCATTTGCCCACTTCCTCTGTCTGTGTCATATTTTGGTTAATTCTCGAAATATTTCAAACTTTTTCACTATTATTCTGTTTGTTATGGTGATCTGTGACCAATGATCCTTGATGAAGGCTCAGATGAAGCTTAGCATATTTGAGCAAAGAAGGATTTTTAATTTAAGGTCTGTACTTTGTTTTAAGACATAACGCTAGTATAGACTTCACAGACTGCAGTAGAGGGTAAACATGACTTTTACATGTGCTGGGAAACCAAAAAAGATACATGTGATTGATTCATTTTATTTCAGTGGTCTGGAACTGAACTTGTGATATCTCCCAGGTCCTCCTGTACTATCATGTAGGATGAACAACAATAGAATTGCCCTCCACTTCAGCCCCGTCTAGAATTCAAAACTGCTTTTGGCATACTGCTCCATTCATTTTCACAGTAACCCTGGGAGTGTTCTGTTAGGTAAAATCTATATTATTTTTACCACTACAAAATACATAGTGCTGTTCTCTTGACGGAAACTTACTCGGGCTATGGTCTTTAAAGGAATAACTGGGAGAAAATGCTCTGGGTGGTCTGAGCTCTTGCGGACAGTCCGAGTAACTCCCAGATGTAAGCATTGCACACACCCCCACCCGACCCCGACCTCTGCAGCAGTGAGGAAATGCTGCTTCTGAAGGGTCAGGGCTGGGAAACAGCTTCTGACGACCTGAGTACCACGGGGCCCTGGGAAGCTCTTAGGTTCACGGCGTTTGAGTCTCCTGAAACAATATTATGTATTATTCTTGGCTCTGTAGCTCTCTTACTGGGTGAATTTAGAGGTTCGTGTAAACTCTCCACTTTCCTCACTTATAAATGGGTTCATTGTTTTTGTCCACCTCATGAAGGTGTTGCACTGATAAAACAAATTGAAGGCAGACCAGTAAGGCCCCTGAATCATTACATGGGCTGCGTCAGAAATCCTAACTGCATGTAGTGAAAGAGCTTGCAGAGATGTTCACAGTCCTGACCAGCAATCACCAACTGGGGGTGGACTCTGCAATCAGACAACTAGTGTCCAGGATTGGGAGGACCTGGAAGAATGCAGGTGTGGAGCAAATGGATGGTCTTCTGAATTGGAAAGAACTGGGCTCAAATCCCAGCTCTGCTACTTGCTGGCTGTGTGACATTGGGTAAGTCAACTAACCTCTCTGAGCCTTCATTTCCATGAACTGTTCCATGAACTGAGAAAGCCCAGTCTCTGAGGATGAAATGGCAACCCACTCCAGTACTCTTGCCTGGAAAATCCCATGGATGGAGAAACCCAGTAGGCTACAGTCCATGGGGTCGCAAAGAGTCGGACATGACTGAGCGACTTCACTTTCTGAGGACTGCTGTAGGGATTAAATGAAGCATCTGACATTTAGTAGATGCTTAATAAAGGACAATGCTTATAAGAGCCTGTCATTTTTCATGAGGTCTTATGAATGTAATGCAGTGTTTGCAAAATGTGCAGCATTGTTGCCGCTTACAGGAAACAGAGCATTTCAGGTGGGCCACGGAAATTCTTAGATATGTGAGATTAGGAACAAACAAGGCACATCAGACTTGTTATTTCACGACTGTTACCACTTAGAAGGGGGCTAAGTTTTTAGAAAATCAGTCATTTTTAAAATGATAATAGATAAGTGATTATACAGTTGGACTTGGGGTAACAAAACCTGAAGGTGGTGTATGAAAGCCTTAAACCACAAATGGTTGATGGAATAGCACAAAGGCACCGTGCTAGGAGCAGGTTCTGACCTTAGGTTCACACTCATCAGTCACATGGCCAAGGCCAGCTCCTAAATCTCTGAGCCTCAGTTCCCTCATATGTAAAATGGGATGATAATATCTAAGAAGGTAAAAATGAGGTTAAAAAAAGAAAACTCTTGGAAAACTGCACAAGCACCATCCAGCATAAGAGGTTTATTACTTGTTATCCCTAATGTGTGCTTTGGCAGAGAAGTAATCTATGCTTAGCTGCCAGTTGATAAGACTGAAACATAGAGTAAGTTCAAAGTCAAGGAGGGTGTCAATCCCCACCCTGCCATTTACCATCCTGCAGCTTTGAGAAAGCAGTTCAAAGTTTCTATACTTTAACTTTCTCGCCAGTGGAAAAAAAAAAAATGGGGTTAAGAAAAACAATACCATTTGCAATTCGGCTCAAAGGTTGTAAAGGCCAACAACCCAAAGGAAGGTGGGTAAACTGTGACAGGACAGGACCAGAGGTGAACCATACGATGTCTCTTCAACATGCAAACATATTCTTTAATTCACTCATAAGATACACACTAATTAAAACCACAATGGTATGACTTTTTTCTCATTTTTAGGGGTATGGCTTTTTATCACCAAATAATCAGTTTGGTAAAGCTGTGTTAATGGTATAAGAAAAAGTTTTGCCTTCATAACAACGGTGAGGAGGTGAACTGTTACCACCTCTGGAAAAAAAGTGAAAGAAAATGAAAGTTAGTCGCTCAGTTGTGTCTGACTCTGCAATCCCATGGACTATAGCCCGCCAGGCTCCTCTATCCATGGAGATTCTCCAGGCAAGAATACTGTAGTGTGTTGCCATTTCCTTCTCCAGGGGATCTTCTCAACGCAGGGACTGAACCCAGGTCTCCTGCACTATAGGCAGATCCTTTACTGTTTGAGCTAAAAGGGACGCCCACCTGTATGGAGGGCAATTTATAATTTGTCAAGAGCATATAAAAGTACAGATCCTTCGAGGCTGAATGCTAGGGTCCACATCCTAATCCCTGGAATATGTGTTACCTTATGTGGCAAAAAGGATTTAAGATTAAGTTAGGAATCCTGAGACTGGGAAGTTATTCTAGGTTATCCAGGTAGGTCTGCTATTATCCAGGGGTCCTTATAAAAGGGAGGCAGGAGTTGAGGGAGGAGGAGGCAATGTGCTGATGGAGAAGAGATTAGTGGCTCTTGAGAACAGAGGAAGGGGCCACAAGCCACAGAAGACAGCTGGCCACCAGAAGTAGAAAAAGGCCAGGACACGCTTTTCCTGGAGTCTGCAGAAGGAAGCTGACCTGCCAACACCTGGGTTTTAGCCCGATGAAATTGATTTTGGACTTCTGACCCCTAGAGCTGCAAGAGAAGATGGTTCAGTGTTGTCCTGAGCCACTCGTTTGTGGCTAGGCAGCCATGGGAGACTAACATACGTTCTGCCACGCAGTGACCCCATTTCTAGGGCTTCATCCTGCAGACACACCTGGGTAGGCACAAAATAATGACAGACAGGGTTGCACGTTGATCTCCACAGGTCAGCTCTCTTGTCCACGAACAGGCTCTGACTGTGCTTTCATGCCGTCGTCTGCAGGACTCGGTCACACCCAGGCACGCTTCATCCTTCCCGCTACACTGACGCTGGCAAGACGGTGCCTATCTGCTAGCCCCGGGCCCGACGCTGACACTGCGGGCAGATTGCCCTTGCCGCAGCAAGTTTCTAGCCCCTACTCCCAGGGTCAAGTGTTAGGGAAAATTCCCTCCTTATCTAATCCTGAGAAGCCCTCGGGTGAGCCCAAACGGAGCTCTCCTCTCTCTACAAACACAATACACAGCTCTTTGTCTTCATTGTGGAGCGAGGCTTTTTTCCTGACATGGGAGAAATACTCCTGCATGATGGATTAAAATTCCTCAAAGAGGGAGAAAGAGGAAAGCAAAATAAATGTATCTGCATGACTTTGAGTACAGATCCCCTTGTGGGGCCTTGTACCATCCTCAGAGCTGGGCTGGAGCTATTTTAAAACTAATGTTGTGCGTGAGACGAACCTACTCGATTGAAAAATCTTCTGTTCAGGGATGGAGATGGGCAAGAAA
Source organism: Ovis canadensis (assembly GCF_042477335.2). Lineage (NCBI taxonomy): Eukaryota > Metazoa > Chordata > Mammalia > Artiodactyla > Bovidae > Ovis > Ovis canadensis. Next base: position 68,712,557 of record NC_091261.1, on the reverse strand, counting down.
TCAGTGCCGGGGCTCTGCGAGAGCTTGCTATGGTTATAAACGTTCCCAGCTGCATTAGCAAAGCTGCTCCGAGTTGACTGTAAACCTTTTGCGGGGAACTCAGGAGGCAGGGCTGACAAGGCAAATTGAAAACTGGAGTCCCTTTGACTGGGAGTCCTCTCAGGCTGCTAAAAATACCCAGCGATCTGTCCCATGTAGGGGCAGGCCAGGGAACCCTTTCTCCCCCCACCTCCCTGTGCCCAGTAAGAAAAGGGGCCAGTTAAGGAGGTGCGGATTGTGGGCCAGGAGAATTCAGCAGATACCAGGTGAAGCAACTCTTGCCAGACCTGGTGCTGTGTGCCAGAGCTGCAGAGTGTCTCCCTAGGCTAGGAGGTGAGGGCAAAGCATGGACTTCAGAGCCAGAGAGATCTGGGTTCAAATTCCAGCTCTGCCATTTATACTTGTCTGTAAAGTCACAAAGCACGTGGCTTTATAAGCCTCAGTTTTCCCATCTGCAAAGTGGAGCTAATAATCTGAACTTGTGGACTGCAAGCTTTAGGGATTATGTATGGCAAGTGCCTGGCATAGAATGGGTTCTGTACAAATAGGAGCTGCTATTATTGCTCTGCCAATCTAGTGAAGAAAGACCTTTAAAAGCAATGGGAAATCAAACAAGGAGGAAAACCGCACACAATCCCAGGTTTGTAAGGTTTGGGCAGCATGTATCAGAAAAATTCTCAGGAAGGAAACGTTCTTGATAAGACCTCACCCAATCTCTGTAGTCACAGAAATCTCTCCCCAACTTCTGATGTCAATAAATGCTGCCTTTCTTCCAGCCTGCCCAGATCTCCTAGGGGGGTGTCCTTTTGTCCGGCATCTTTGCAATATTCACCTGTTTGGTGTCTGCAGCACTGAATGGCATCGTTCCTTCTCTGATACCCAGGGAACTGGAAAATGGCAGGTGGCAGAGATCCAAGAGGGCCTGCAGCTGGGAAGGTGCTGCCAAGGCTACCAGTCCAGTTGGGACCCCGATTCTGCGGCAGAAGCAGAAAGGAAAGCTGTGCTGAGGGCACGTGGAGCGCACCATCGGCAGCACAGGGATTTAAGCATAGGGCCCCTGTGCAGACATTGTTTTGGGGGCTGCTATTGGGAGCTTGGTTTCAAATCTGGTCCTCTCCCATAACTTTGAGAGTGACTGCATATCCTTAAAAAAAAAAAAACCAAATATATCTATATCTATATCTATATATATCTTTTCTCTGGTTCCTCTGCCTTTTCCAGAGAAAAGATATATATAGATATAGATTTATTTGGGTTTTTTTTTTTTTCAGAGATGGGGATACCAGACCAGCTAACCTGCCTCTTGAGAAATCCGTATGCAGATCAGGAAGCAACAGTTAGAACTGGACATGGAACAATAGACTGGTTCCATTTAGGAAAAGGAGTACATCAAGTCTGTATATTGTCACCCTGCTTATTTAACTTATATGCAGAGTACATCATGAGAAATGCTGGACTGGAAGAAACACAAGCTGGAATCAAGATTGTCGGGAGAAATATCAATAACCTCAGATATGCAGATGACACCACCCTTATGGCAGAAAGTGAAGAGGAGCTAAAAAGCCTCTTGATGAAAGTGAAAGAGGAGTGTGAAAAAGTTGGCTTAATGCTCAACATTCAGAAAACGAAGATCACGGCATCCGGTTCCATCACTTCATGGGAAATAGATGGAGAAACAGTGGTAGCAGTGTCAGACTTTATTTTGGGGGCTCCAAACTCACTGCAGATGGTGATTGCAGCCATGAAATTAAAAGACATTTACTCCTTGGAAGAAAAGTTATGACCAACCTAGATAGCATATTCAAAAGCAGACTGCATGCCAGCGAGTCCCTCTGCCAGGCAGGTTTGCCCTTAGACCCTCCCCATGCTTGACCCTCGGATCACAGGTCAATGTCATCTCTTCCAAAAGGGCTGCCTGGACCGTGCTGTGGCGGAAGCCCACGTCTCCCTCATTATTCTCTGTCTGGCCACACTGTGGATTCCTTCAGAGAGTCTACCCCAATTTGTAATTATTTCACCTGTTTACTTGCTTATTGTTGTATTATTGTTCATTGTATTACTTGTTGTTTATTGGCCACCTCTAGATGGTAGATTCTATAAGAGCAGAGATAAATTTTCTCCTTAATGCAAGGTCCCCAGACCTAGCATACTCCTTGTTCCGTTTTATTGTAATAACTTGGAAGATCTTAGGTGAATGAACGAATTAGCATTTACTGAGCATCTGTGTACAAGAATTGTCATAGAACATGCGCCTATACATGCATATTAACTTGTCGAATCCTCATACTAACCCTATGTGATAGGCATTAGGTCTTATTATTCTCCCTATTTTACAGATGAGAAAATTGAGCACAGAAAGGTTAGGTCATTTGCCCAAGGGCATACACAGCTAGTCAATGGAGAATGGAGTCTATACCTAAATAGACTAGCTTGGGAATCCATAGTCTCAGCAAGAGCTGCCTGGAAGGAAGGAAGAAAGGAAGAAAGGAAAGAAAGAGGGAAGGAAGGAAAAGTAATGAATGAAAAGTAGACAAGTCCAGTATTTCCAGAAGCAGGGCGATCTCTAGGGGTCCCTTCAGGTCCCAGGACCCTATTGTTCAGTGGGGCAGAGGCTGCCCGGGGCTGCTGCTCATGCTGAGTGTTTGCACTCATGGAGTATGTGGGTATCTACACTGCCAGATGCTGGCAAATATTATTGCATCCACATCTCACAAGGGAACTGAGCTTTAAGACTCAGAGTCACAGAGCTTTTCCTGTGTGCTGACTTACAGAGTCTCCTGTGAGACTCAGAGATCCCCAGGGAGAGAAAAAGTCAAGCTTCCCAAGTTAGACCCTGCTGGAGTAACTGGACTGGTCAACAGGTCTAGACGTTGGCCAAGGAGAGCCCTCCAAAGATATCTCATGTCACACGCTGAGCAGTCAAGTTCACACGTTTGGGTAGTGATTCTCTTAGCTGCCCCCTTACCCTCAACCTCAAACACATTTTGGAGTGAATTCAGATCAAAACAAAGTTCATTTTTCATTAGTGATGGCAGAAAATACTATTTTGTCATGATTATGATGTTGTCATTTACCATTGTCTCTTCTGATATGACGTTATGATATACCATTACACACAATGTTATGAACAGTAGAATCTCCATATCTGGGTCTCTTTGGAGTATCTAGAATAATCACAATGGAGATACAGTAGAGACCACAGTCATATTTTCCCCAGGTCATTAAACAGTGAATGGATGAAATAGGATATGACCAGAAGATTTGTGACTTCCTTGCTCCAAAGATTAATAAAGGAGTCTGCACAAAGATACTGACTGTTTTTTCCGAGAGCTGAGATTTGAGCGATCTCTGTTTTGCTCTATTTATAGTCTCTGTATATTTACATTCTCTTTATATTTTGCTGCCTTTTCTGTTGGTATTCTTTTTAAAATTAATCAACCAATTAATTAATTTTAAATTGAAGGATTTAAAATTACAATGATTTACGATGTGTGAGTTTCAAGTGTACAGCAGATTGATTCAGTTATACATATACATTTTTTTTCAGATTCTTTTCCAGTATAGGTTATTACAAGGTATTAAATATAGTTCCCTGGGCTATATAGTAGGTCCTTGTTGTTTATGTCTTTTATATATAGTGATGTGTATCTGCTAAACCCAAACTCCTAATTTATCTCTCCCCTGCCCCTAGTATTCTTTGTCAGTAAGGATGTTTTAGTTGTTTTTATAGTCAGAAAAATAATAATAATAAACAAACAACCAAAGGAAGGCATTTGATGAGTCAGTCTGGACATTGATCAACACAATAACCTTAATGTTCTGTGAGCTCTACGGTTTCCCGAGGCTAAAGGACTGGGTGTAGGAGGATAGAGAGCTTTGCCAAAAAGAGTTAAGGGGAGACTGGGGCCAAGGCCTGGAGCCCAGAGGAAGCAGGAAGTGGAAAGAATCGATGTAGAGGGTATAGGGCTCAGGACACGAGGCTCTCCCATCTCTATCGCTGAAAATCTCGTGTCCTGGGGAACCCCCAGTCCTGAGCACACAGTGACAATCAGTCAGCCTGACGGGCAGCAGGGCAGTGCTGTAGAGACAGCCCACTTACAAGGCAGCTGTGGCCACCTTATGACTTTGCTCTGTCACCTCATGAACACTCAGAATCCTTTAATAAAACAGCTTGTCCAAGAGGTCTGCTCTTTCTCCATCCCCGAGAGGCCCCCTTCATTTCCTGAGAGAGGACTTTATTCTCGATTTGTTTTCACAGTGGTATTTTTAAAGTCTCAGCTGTTCCAGGGAGAGTAAATAGGCTTTAAAATTAATTATCAATTAAAGGGAGGTTAATTGGCACTGGGCTAGCCATCTATTTTGTCTGTAACTGAGGCAGCCCACCCCTCCCCGCTCTCCAGAACCCCAAAGACCTACACGAGGGCCAATAAACCCCAGCAGTGGAGGCTGTTGGTGTGTGATCTGAGGACTAATGAAAATCATCCTTGGTATTTACCTCTTCCCTGTTGGAAGGTGAATTCTGTGGTCATTTTGATTTTCCTGCTCATCAGTATGTATGCCAGTCTTCCAGGTGGACTTACCAAATTAAAAAAAGTGGCTTGCGAATATTTTATTGGCATAAAGATTTCTCAGCAGCCCCCACTGCACTTAGGGAAATTGCCACGACAGAGGAGATGAGAACAGCAATAGCGGAGTAGCTCGTTTGTTACCCGGTGTGTATCTTCCCCTGTGATTAACATCTGGCACATCTTCTCATGTCCTGACTCCATTTAAGTTCAGTCTGATTCCTTAGCTCTTTCTGATTCCTTAGCTCTTGACATGTGATCCCGTGCCTTCTCGCTCCTGCTGGAAGGCCCGGAGTCCTTCAGGTGGGGGAGAAGGCTGTGGTTTGTGTTAACAATGATCCTTTGCTGAATTCCACAGCTCATCTGACCTCAACATTAATGAATATTTATAGGGAGCCAATAGGGTGCATTTGCCAATTTGGCTCAGGCCAGACAGGTGAACACTTGCAACCAAGATGATTACCTCGCCTGGTGTAATGATGGGTAGGAATATGGAAATACACCAAATTATACAAACAGGACAGGCTGGCTCTTCTCTGCATCCTGTCACTGACCTCGAACGCCTTAAAATGCAGAAAACAGGACTTGAAAAAGCCATGCGTCGTTTGGGTGTCCTAGGAATGTCAGTTGATGATCTGAGACCCAGGGAATCTCTTGGGAGTCAGTTGGAGTGTGATAGCCAGCGGGTCGTGTTAGGCAAAGATGCATCTGGGGCCTGCCCTGTGCCCACAGCCACGCTTTCTCCTCACTCTCTCCGCTCCTCTCCTCTGCTAGTCTCAGAAAGGTTGAACCTATGATATGCTGGTGGGTGATATGGCGGCCGTCACAGGCCCTGGAGGTCAAGCATGTTCAACCTCCGGTTCAGTTCAGTTCAGTTCAGTTCAGTCGCTCAGTCGTGTCTGACTCTGCAACCCCATGAATCGCAGCACGCATGGTTGCACCTTGCATTGTCGCTCTCAGTCACTATGTCAGGCACAGGGGGCTGGCGTTTGCCCCATTGAGCAGAGGAAGATACTGAGGCAGAGACAGTGGTTTGGGACATGGTGATTTTGGAAGGGGGGACTGGGGTCACTGGAGAGGTGGGAGGAAAAGCCCAGCTCATCTCTTGACTCCCTGGCTGAGGTTCTAGCATTGCTCCCATGGCAAATGTGTTCACTGCTGACTTTCTCCCTCCAGGCTCCCTTCTCCAGGTCAACATCCATTCCTTTCCTTTCTCTTCCTTCTTCCTTGCATCTCTTAAACAGAAGTTTCTCATTCTCAACACTACTGACAGTTGGAGTCAGGTAATCCTTGGTCTTCAGGGGCTGTGCTGTCCCTGCAGGTTGTTCAACAGCATCCCTGGCCTCTACCACCTACCAGACATCCACAGCAGCCCAACCGCATTGTGAAAATGAAATGTGTCAAATTCACAGAGACAGAAAGTGGAGTGGTGGTTACTGGAGCTGCAGGGTGTAGGGAAAGGGGGGTTAGTGTTTAACAGGTATGGGGTTTCAGTTTTGCAAAATGAAAACAGGTTTCTGTGAATGGTCGGCCGCCGATGGTTGCACAAAAATGTGAAGGCACTTAATGTCATTGAACTGCACACTTAAAAGCGGTTAGGATGGTAAATTTTATGTATGTAGTATCTACCGCAGCAAAAAAACAATAGTGAAATAAATGACTTAAATGGAAAAGAAACCAGAGCTGAGTTTAATGGGGAAATCCCAGGGATGTGCAAAAGCACCGGCGCTGGGTATTTGAACTCTTGTCTTGGTTTTCGTTCTCGCCCAGCACAGAGGAAGGAGAGCATGTGGACACAGCCGTGCTGGTCTCTGGAGACAAGCCGTGCTGCCCCCCAGGCTGGAGAGCCCCCAGTGACCAGTGAGAGTCCTGAAGAGCATTTTCCGTTCCTCACGTCCTACCACTCTCCCCCCGCCCCCCATCCCACGTTAAAAATATGACTCATCATCTTAACCCAAGTAGCAAACAGAAATAGCAATTGCCTCCTTGTGTCTCTCTGTGTCCGTCCCTGCGATCTCGTTTGTCATGATTTCCTTGAGATTTTTGAGACACTATTTTAAAATCCCCTACTGGCAGAAAGGGAGATTGCACCTTTTCCATGGCAGCCTCCCAGCTCCGCCCACACCAACCCATTGATTCTCCAGATAGGAAAAACTGAGGACGATTTGTTCTGATCTGCCACCGTGAGTGACGGGGCTCTGCTGTCCTCCTCTCAGTGGGCTTTCCGGAAAGAAGGCTGTGCAGTTCAGTGGTCAGACTGGCTCTACCCAGGCTCTGTGTGGAATTTCCCAGGAATGGGGTTAATTTATGTGGTCTCGAAGATGACTACCAGAGGACTCTTAAACGGAAATGGGTGAGGTTAGAAAACATTGTCAGTCCAGTCTTTGAGAGGTGAAGCTGGCCCAGGTCAGTGACTAGGAGCTGCTCTAAAGCAGCCGTGAGGGGCCCGTGGCGTGAGTTATTCAGTGTTGTACACAGTGGGTGCGGCATCATTTAGCAAGGTGGAAAGGCAGCAGGTTTTCCAGACTGCTTTAGCACTCTTAAATTACCCTTCAGAAGGAGTTATGAGTGAACTGGACAGCTGATGATTCTCAATGGGAAGACTATAAGGTGTGTGTTGGGAGCAGGGGTTGTCTATAGTCAACTTAAGATTTCAGGTAGAAGTGAGCCGGCCTACTACTCTCTCTTGCCAAGCCACGAAAGTCTGTCTCAAACAGATGAAGGTCAGAGCTGGAGAGTCTGAGTGACAAATACTGGCGTAGCTTTTATTTTGAGCAACCTCAGGTTATTTCATCTTCCACTGTGCTCCTTGGGAAAATATTTTCCAGAAGCCAAACTGTGTCCAGGCACAAAACAAAACCTGTTCATCTCGTTGGGAGTTAAATAGTGAGGGAAATGGAATTTAGCATGTTTCTGTAAATATTCATTAATTCAGCAAAATGATCTTAACATGGGCAAGGCGCTGTGCTCCCTAGCTCTGAGGCTATCAAGATAAGAGTGTTTTAAAATGACATATGTTTAAGCAAAGATACCTAGTGTTTAAATACCAATGAATCTCCCTCATTTTAGGACAGAGATCAGCTCGAGGCCCAGTGTGGCGAGCCGGGGACAGCCCGCTCCCTAGATGATGGAAACAGCCTTCTTGTTTGATGTTACTTCTGCTAACTATGCTTCTCAGAGTGAAGGTAAACATGAAGGCCAGGGGAGTTTCACAAATATTTGCTCTTTGGTTAATATTAATGTATATTCATGTTTACTTGAATTTTCAAGTATACCCTGAATTGGTACCAACTGGCCATAAATGAACTAGTAGCAAAATCAGTAAGAGCAACACGGGAACAGGTGCTAGATTCTTCACAACCCTATCAGAGCCCTTAAACGGGGTTCAGGCATTTCTTTTTTTTTTTTTTCCTGTTTTTCATCTTTATCACCAATATTAAGCCCCGGTGTTGAGGAAGAAGAAGAGACATTCTAAGCACCCCTATGGAAGTGTTCCTTTTCACAGTCTTAGTCCTGGACTAGCATCCAAGAGTGAGTTATCATTCCCATTTTACAGACTGAGGGAACAGGCACAGAAATGAAGTCTTTTGCCAAAGGTCAAACGATTGGAGCCTAAGTCTGTTTGGCTGCAGGCTCTTTATTATTATGCAAATAAACGAAAACATATGCTTTCCTTTACGTGGCATAGAAGTATGGAAAAATAAATGAAATCAGAATTTGTTTTCCCTAGTGCATTATGAAAGGTTGTTTTTCAGATCATTAATCATCTGATAGAGAATAGGGAAGGGATGGGGAAACTGAAAACTCAAACACCCCAAACCATTGGCGGTTACAGATGAAGCACCACTGAAATCATAATGCTGACCACTGGGAAAATACAACTCGATTTGAAATGTTTGATCTATACCCAGCTTTCAGCAAGCTCAATTATATCAAATATTTAAATAGATTAGCAACAAGGGCAGAGAAGCAGGGGGTAATATTGAGAAGAGAAGAAGCTTTGGAGTCAGAGCATCCTGGACCCCAAATCTGAGTGCCCTCTACTACTTCTAAGCTGTGAGACCTTAGGCAAACTGCTTAACCTCTCTGAGTTTCAGTGTCCTCATTTATGAACTGAAGATAATAACACTCCAGCAGGGTTATGGCGAAGTTTAAATAAGACAAAGTATACAAAATCCCGTGGATGGAGGAGCCTGGTGGGCTGCAGTCCGCGGGGTCATGAAGAGTCGGACACGACTGAGAGATTTCACTTTCACTTTTCATTTTCATGCATTGGAGAAGGAAATGGCAACCCACTCCAGTGTTCTTGCCTGGAGAATCCCAGCGACAGCGGAGCCTAAAGTGACTTAGCAGCAGCAGCATACAAACACCCAGGCTTCCCAGGTGGCGCTAGCGGTAGAGAACCCACTTGCCAACACAGGGGCTGTAAGAGATGCAGGTTTGACCTCTGGGTCAGGAGGATGCCCTGGAGAAGGGCATGGCAACCCACCCCAGTATCCTTGTCTGGGGAAGCCCATGGACTGGGGAGCCTGGCGGGCTACAATCCAAAGGATCGCAAAGAGTCAGACATGACTGAAGTGACTTGGCACACACGCACGCATACAAAGGACCCATCCCATTGGGGATGATCAATAAATATTGATTTCTTTCTTTTTTCCATTCATTTGTTTATAAAATTGTAACAAGTGTCTGAGGCAATTTCTAAGGCTAGGTTGAGAATAATATTAATAGACTGTGAAGGAATTAGGAAATAATCATACCGGGAAATTTATTTGAGGCAGAAAAAGTGCTATCCATCTTTATGATCTAAATGTGTGCATCTATGACCCACATACATGTACTTGTCACACAAATGTGGAGACGTGTCCATTTCTGAGTTGCTGCGACAAAGGTGCCAACACACATAGTCCTGCTTTCTGAGTCAGAGACTTTGTTCAACACAGTCCTTCCCAAAGCGTGCTCCTTAAAGCTCCAATCTTATAAATATTTCCTAAATGGAAAACCAAAATGAGCATTCAGACTCTAAGTTTGGAAATCACAGCATACTGTATCTCTCCCTCAGAAATTTTAATACATGTTAATGGCAAACCTATTTGACCACAGAACCCTTTTCCACTTAACATCTATTATTCATCTTATGAAAATAGTGTCCCAGTATGCTGGAAAATGCTGTTGTTAGACTAGTTGAAAACCTACTGCATTTTGACAGTATTAAAAGAGCGACATTTCTAGTCACTTCTGACTTGACCTCTGTTCCCCCTGGCTTTCTCTCTCAAAGTCATTTCTGCTTTCACATGTGCTCACTGTGGTTTATTCTACTTAATATAACAAGAAGCAATTTATTCCCGTTTCAGAACATGAGAGCTAGACTCTCATACAGGGGAGGGAAATGACACATTTCCTAAATGCACTGTCCATCATGAGGAGCAAACAGAAAGTGGCACTTGCACCAATGTGGGCAGACACTAATTTTGGCACTTAAAATCCCTTAAAAGTTCAACTGCCCGTATTTGACACATCAAAGAGGATTTTATTGGGCACATCAGAAGGGTGATCGTTTCAAAGGAGCCACAGAATCAAACAAGGACATAAAAGTGCAATTTATCACTTTGTCAAGGTTCAGCAAGGTCCCAGTCCACAAGCTAAGAGCCCCTAAAGCGAACAGGAGCCATCAATTCCATAATCAACAAGAGTCAGTAGAGACAATATCAATGAGCTGCAGAATACTGTCATACTTTAAACGGTTCTTGGCCAATGTCTGCCATAAAGCTGGAACTTCTTGCACGACTGGTACATTAAAACATTTTGAAGCTGTAATCAACAAAAGATCTATTTCAGTGTTTGTGTCAAAAGCCCTGTGGGAAGCAGAATTCTAGTTTGGCCCCCAAGATGCCCAGCTCTTGCTATGTATACGCCTTTCCCCAGTTTTTTAAACACCAATCTAGGTACTGCTAAGAAGGGATTCTGCAGAAGTAATTAAGGTCGTAAATCAGTTGACCTTTAGAGACAGAGATTATCCAGGTGGGTCTCACCTACCCACATGAGCTCTATAAAGCTAGATCTGAATGTCAGAGATTCAAAGAGCAAGGATTCTATATGCCCTCACTGGCTTAATGATGGAGGGGGCCACGTGGCAAAGAATGTGGGTCGCCTCTAGGAGTTGAGAGTGGCTCACAGCTGACAGCAAGTTCTAGAGTCATAAGAAACTGAATTCCACCATCAACAAGAACAGTCTTGGAAACAATTTTCCCCAGAGCCTCCAGATGAAAACTCAGCCCAGATGACATCTTGATTTGAGCCTGGAGATATTCTGAGCAGAGAACCCAGCTCCTCCATGTTGGACCTCCAACCTACAGAACCGGGAAATGGTAACACTGCGGGTGTTATTTGAAGCCACTGAGCTTGTGGTGACTCGTTAAACAACAATATAAAACTAAAACAAGTCTCAGTCAACTCAGGGTTAGTCTGGAGAGCATAGGGAGATGATTCTTAAGTAAGGGCAGAATGCAATTGCTATTAGGACCCTCTATTGCTTTTCTTAGTCTGGTTTCTCAGCTGACAGTCAACCATCAGAATTAAAATTAAAAAACACAAGTGGTGGAAATACAAATCAAGACCATGAGAAATCACTTCATACTCAATAGAGTGACTATTAGAAAAAGAAAAAGGACAACAACAAGTGTTGGTAAAGATATGGGAAACTGGAACCCTCACACATTGCTGGTGGGAATGTAAAATGGTGCAGTCACTTTGGAAGACAATCCAACAGGTAAAATATAGAGTTATCATATGACCCAACAATTTTGCTCCTAACTATATACCCAAGAGAATTAAAAACGTACAGTCACGCAAAAGCTTGAACATGAGTCTGCATAGTAGCATTATTCATAATGGCCCCAAAGTAGAACCAACTCCAATTTCCATCAATGGATGAATGGGTAAAGAAAATATTATATATCCATACAATGGATATATATAGCATACAACATTATGCTACGTGAAAAAAGCCAGATACCAAAGGTCATATACTAGATCAATCCATTTGTATGAAATGTCCAGAACAGGCAAATCCATTGAGAGAGAAAGTAGTAGATTAGTAGTTGCCAGGGGACAGAGAAGGGAAAATGAGAGCCTAATCATAAGTATGGGGCTCCTTTCTGGAGTGATGGAAATGTCCTAGAATTAGACAATGGTGATGATTGTATAGGGGCTTCCCTGGTGGCTCAGTGGTAAAGGGTCTGCCCGGATGCGGGAGATGTGGGTTTGATCTCTGGGTCAGGAAGATCCCCTGGAGGAGGAAATGGGAACCCACTGCAGTATTCCTGCCTGGGAAACCCCATGGACAGAGGAGCCTGGTGCGTCCATGGGGTCGCAAAAGAGTCGGACACAACTTAGTGACTAAACAACAAAAGCACGATGACTGTATAATATAGTGGGTATACCAAAAAACTACCGAAAATGTACTGTAAAATAGTGAATTTTATGTTACGCAAATTATATTTCCATAAAAATTTAAAGAAACAGAAGTGACAAAAAGCTCATAAATGAAGTGGGTTTTTTCCCCAAATGCATCAACTCTCTGTATTTTATTCCATCCCCATCTTTTTATTGTGAAAAGTTCCAAACATATAAAGTTGAAAGAATAAATTCCTGAATACCTTCCACCCACATTCAACAACTGCCGACATCTTGTCATATTTGCAATTTGCTTCGATGCCTCTCACTTTCTTTCCACACATGCACATACATGGATTTTGTTTTTCCTTAACGGATCATGTGAGTTTGTCTTGCCCGCACCACAAGCATAAGTATTTTGAGGGTAAATATTGATAACACCTTTTGCATTCCCCAAGCCATCTAACAATAAACACTGGAGAGCAAACACAGTGGGATGCCTCACTCATCTCCAGAAACACTATTCTCTAGGGCAGTAAGCTTCAAACACTGTGTAAGCAACAGAACCCTTCCTTTGGTTGATATCATATTCAGATGAACTTCGTTTGGATACCTAGAAAATATTTGTGAGGATTAAATGTAGCATGCTCAGTACACGGTGAGTGATCAGTAGCTGGCATTATTGGGTCACAAAGAAACCAGGTTTTACTAAAATAGTAAATGGCAGCTTAAGCTTTAGTACAAACAACAGGTCAAAAGAGCCTTCTGAATTAGGTAAGATAGTTAACGCAGTAAAAGTGATGTTCTAGGGTTATCATCTAGTACAGAGACGATAGCTAGGGTTTGTTGACTGGGGGGAGCGCAGGTTTGCTATGATTTATTAGGGATGTCTGCCATGATGCTGGACGTTCTCTATTCTGAGTGGACATGTCTTCCACGTCTGATCTGGATTCACAAATGCAGCATGAACGCAGAGTAGAGGCCTGACCAGTCAAAAAGCAGTTTCAATAATAACATCTAGGTTCTCACTAAACGTTCTTCCCCGTGCCTGACTTTTTCTTTCCGGTGTTGTTTCACTGCTTACCTGTGCAACCTCCCACCCACGCTGCTCTCCCTCCATCCTTTCTCTGTTACCCAGATGACCGAAACCAGAGAGTGAACACACAAAAGCATCATGCGGTATCATTGCAACCCAATTCTAACACGCTGGTTACGAGTGCCTGGAAGCATGAAGAGATCAATAAGCATCATAAGGAGTGAAACTTCCCTGCCCTTCCCCCCTAAGCTTGAAATAATTCAGCATTTCTCCCTTTCCTTCTCTGGGAAGTGGCTTCCAGGTACAATTCCTCAAACAGGGCAGATTTCTAAACATATCTACATCAGAACCTTATTCACAATCTTAAGTGAAGACTCAGTGCCCCAAGCCAGGGTGATGATACCTGTGAACTTTTTGGCATTTCACTCATGGTATTCAGCTAAGTCATCTCTTTTCCATGAAGATTTTCTTTGGAATACACTCTAGATAATAAAAACCACTTACATCTATTACATAATACTTTTCAAGGAATTTTCATCAACAATTATCTAATTGATTCTCATTTTACAGATGAAAATTCAGATGTTGAAGCATCTGAGAAGTTAACTGAACTCTCTGGAGTCACACAGGATGGTCCAGTGTCTCTCCCAAGAACATTCTTTGGGAGTAGCAGAAAGAGGCTGGCCCACTTACCAGCTGCATACCGGCAAGATAGCAAAACTCACTGAGCCTCGATTTCCTCTTCTGTAAAACTTCAAAAGTTATAGCTACCTTTTAGGCTTGATATGAGAGATAAAGATGTATAAAGTGCCTATCCCCTTGTGGAATGATGAAAAGCGGCCCTCCAAAGGTATCTATTTACTTCCTAAGTCCTGGAATCTGTGAATATTATGTCATATGGCAAAAGATATGATTAAGCTGAGGATTTTGAGATGGGAAGGTCATCCTGGATTAACCCGGCAGGCCCTAAATACAATCACATGTTTCTAGAAGAGAGAGGCAGGGGGAGATTTGACACTGGCACACAGAGGAGAGAAGGTGATGTGAAGACAGAAGCAGAGATTGGAGCGGTGTAGAACACAAGCCAAGGAATGCTGGCGGCCACCAGACGCTGGAGGAGGCCAGGGATGGATTTCCCTTAGAATCTCTGGAGGGAGTGTTGTCCTGCCAACACCCTGATTCTGGACGCACACATACGTACTGTACGAACAAGCGCATGATGGTGCCTGTCTAGCAGTGTCGCTGGGAGGATGGAACGGGATGATGTCTGTTCCAGGTCTGGCACAGTTCCTGGCACATCGCTCTCATGCAGTAGCTGTGGGACATTATCTCAGTAAGGAAGAGCCATCGTCTCCAAGCAAAACTCAAACTGAAGGTAGAAATCTAGGTGAGTTCCCTGTTGCTGCTGTAGCAAATTACCGCAAACTGAGTGGCTCACAGCAACACAAGTCTACTGTCCGTCATTCTGGAGGTCGGTAGTCTGAGATGGGTCCCCAGGGCTGCCTCCCTTATGGGTGCTCTGGGGACAATCTTCTTCCTTGCCTTTTCTGGCTTCTAGAGGTCACCCGTGTCCCATGGCTCTTGGCCCCACCTCACTGCTACCTCCTCTTCCGTGGCTACATTGTCTGGAACTCTGACCTTCCTGCCTCCCTCTGATGAGAACCCTTGTGATCACATTGAGCCCGTCTGGATAATTCACACTAATCCCCGCATCTCCAGATTCTTACCCACATCTGCAAAGTCCCTTTCATCACATAAGGCAGCAGATTTGCAGGTTTTGGGAATTAGGTGGTAGACAATCTGAGGGGCCATTATTTTCCCTCCCACAGAAAACCTCAGTGCTTTGCTTCTCCCATTAGAGGGCAAAGAAGTCCTCTAAATGGACCTGCTGTTTTCCTTTTCTTTTTAATTGAACATAGTGGGGAAAGATGGAAATCTGCATTTCAATACAATATTTATACTCAGCAGACAAGTTAACATGTTCAGGAGCTTATTTAAATTAGGAGACTTAGAATCAAACATGCAGATCACTTACCTCATACACATAAAAGTGGGATGGAAAGAGGACCCTAGATAATGTTCGTCACTTTCTTTTAAAACCATGGACACCGATCACACACAGCAGCATTTGTGCAGCAGCTTGTCAGCAGCTCATGTAATCAATGGGAACATTCATCCCAACAATATGTCCAGCCATCTACTTTCCATGACATCACTGTTTCTTTCCATAGAAAAGAACTCTGCAAACTTTCCCAAAGGAACACGTTTTGGCTCTCTCCCTGCTAATTTCTCCCATCTTTTGCTTTCTTTCTTTCTATGAATCTTCTGAGCCAGACGGTCCCAGTATCACATGTATCTGCGGCCTCTGTGCCCCAGTGTCTGTCCCTTCCTTCCTTCCTCTCTCTGACAAAGCTGCCTCTCTCTCTCCGCCTCTGCCTGGAAAAATTTTCTCACTAACTAGGATGTTCAAACCCAACATACAAAGGGGAGGGAGGGTGTCTAATGTTTGCGGGTATTAAGGCAACCTGAGAGAGGACAGAAGCGGCTGCCTAGGGTAGTGTGGGGAATGAGGGGCATGGGAAGTCACTGCCATTGGGTATATGATTCCTATCATGAGCATTGCACAACTCTGTGAATATTTTAAGGAACCACTGATCTGCACACTTTTCATGGGTAAATGATATCTCACCCATGAAATATTTTTTAAAATAGAGCTTTTCTTTAAAAAAAAAAATATTGATTGATGGATTTGGCTGTGCCAGGTCTTAGGTGCAGCATGTGGGATCTCTGATCTTCATTGTGGCATGCAGAATCTTTTAGTTACAGCATGTGAACTCTTAGTTGCAGCATGTGGCATCTAGTTTCCTGACCAGGGATCAGACCCAGACCCCCTGCATTGGAAGTGCAGAGTCTTAGCCACTGGACCACCAGGAAAGTCCCAATAGAGATATGAAAAAAGAAGAGAGAGACAATCTACTACTACTACTAGACTACTACTCAATTAGTAAGAGTAGGTCTTCTTCCCTTAGGAAAAGTGCCTGTTTTCAGTATATGTAGTAGGCTCTGTGTCCATTGGAGGAGACGGTCGGATTAATGGACTGTGACGCAGTGACAAGGTAAGAGTTATGACACAGGGAAGCAGAGAGTCTCAGGAATACAGCAGGAACCAGCAGACCTGAGCTGCGTCTAGCCTGTCTGTTCCACTGAAGCCAGAAATCCACCCCTAGTAAAACCGTCTCTGACCCCCGACACCACTCACAATGCCCCCTTGCCTCACTGCACCATACCCTCCTCTGCTCTACTAGTTCACCAGCGGCTAGGTTCCTGGATCTGCTCCTGGTCTCTGCCTGGCTGCTCTGCCTAAGCCAGGAAGGTAGGCCAGGCTAGGGCGCTCTTCCCAGCATAGGTGACACTTCATCTCAGCCTTGAAGGGCACTTAAGAGGTAGCCAGGTGAAGAAAGGACAGAAAGCATTCCAAGCCAAGGATGCACCTGTGCAAAGACACGGGAGTTAAAAGCACATTTAGTCAAATTCAGGAATTATAAGCAGTTTGTGTGGCCAGGCCATAAGGAGGGTGCACACCATGGACAGGGGAATAGAAGAAGCCACACAATTGATGCCATACTGAGGAGTGTGGACATTATGCTGAGGGTTATGGGCACTTTTCAAACACCTATGAGAGATGTGACTGTTCACAGCAGCACTATTCACAAAAGATGTAAAGGGAAAGCAACTCAAATGTCCATCAACAGATGAATGGATAAACAAAATGTGGTGGGTCCTGGCAATGGAGTATTATCCAGCCACAAGAAGGGATAAAGCGGTGACACAGGCTACAACATGGATTAATTTTGAAGTCATCTAAGTGGAAGAAGCCAGATATAATGAACAAATATTGTACCATTTCATGTGTATGAGTTATCTTGACTAGGCAAATTCACAGAGACTGTAAGCACATCAGAGAACACCAGGGGCTAGTGTTGGGGTTAGGGATAGAAAGTTACTGCTTCCTGGGTATGGGATTTCCTTTAGGGGTGATGGAAAAGATTGGGAAGCAGACTATGGTGATGGCTGCACAACGTGATGAAGGTAATTAGTGTCACTGAAGTGCAAACCTTGAAATCGTCAAAACGGCATATTTTATGTCTGCATATTTCACCACAGTCTTTTTTTTTTTTTAATTTAAGTATGAGAAACACAAACGTTCATACAGTATTATTCAGAATAGCCAAAAGGTGGAAGCAACCTAAATGCCCATCAGTAGATGGGTGGACAAACAAAATGTGCCATGTCTATACAAGGCTAAAAAGGAATGAAGGGCTGACATCTGCTATGAATGGATGAACCTCCAAAACATATGCCAGGTGTAAGAAGTCAGATACAGAGAGTCACATACTGTATGGTTCCATTTATATGAAATGTCCAGAACAGGTAAATCCATAGAAACAGCAGATTCAATATCTGTAAGAGGCTAGGGGAAGAGGCACGGAGAGTTACTTCTTAATGGGTATGAAGTTTCCTCTGGGGGCAGCGGAAGTATTTTGGAGCTAGATAGAGATGATGGTTGCACAGCATTGTGAATGCACTGAACATAAGTGAATTATATATACTGTAAAAATTGATTAATCTTATGTTTGCAACCCTTTCGACTATAACCCACCAGGCTCCTCTGTCCATGGGATTTTTCAGGTGTGAATTTTACCTCAATTTTTTTTTTAACATATCAGAGGAAAAGCTTCCTCATCCAGTAAAAATCTGTCCCACAGTTTGAAGGATTTACATCACTGAGCAGGGCCCAAAACCTAAGGCAGGGTCTCCACTCTGAAACAACATTTTCTTAATTCCTCAGGAACCCCTGTCAACCAGTCTGAAGAGGAGAGCCCTTCAGCCTACAATGTAGCAGCTTCCAAACTGAAACCAAAGATAAGAGTTGAGAAAAGAAGGCAGATTCTAGGTCATTTCCAAACAGCAAGTCCTGCCTGCTCCCTTAGAACCACAAAACAGAAGTGAAAGTGAATTCGCTCAGTCATGTCGGACTCTTTGCGACCCCATGGACTGTAGGCCACCAGGTTCCTCCATCCATGGAATTTTCTAGGCAAGAGCACTGGAGTGGGTTGCCATTTCCTTCTCCAGGGGATCTTCCTGTTAAAGGGTCACAATCTGATCTGCCTGGGATGAGGGCAGTTGGGTCTGTGTTTGGAAACCATTGCAGGAAATACTTGCAATCTAGAACTATCTAGAAATAGTTCTAGAGAGTACAGGGCCACCATGGACTCTTTTTCCCAGCTCTCCTGTCCACCAATGTACTACTTTTAAAATTCCCTCCAGATAATGATTTATTTCCACCCCTGGCTTTTGATCTTTCTTCTAACACCACAATCTTATTCCTTCTAGTTCAATGAGTTGAGGAGGAACTCAGCAAGGGCTTCAGAAGATTCTGGGGGTGACAGTGAAGTTAACGGGGCTCCGCATACCAGAGCACTGGCTTGGTTCCTCATGTTCCTCGAGTCCTCGAGTCTTTACAAGAAACAGGGGCATTAATTTTTCCCTCTGCATGAATGAGGCCACCCACAGGCCCCAGATGTACAGAGGCAGTGGCGACGGAAAGCTGAGCCACGCAACTTACTCACAGCTCCAGTGGTCTCAGTACAGAGCAGCTTTAAGGGTCGAGGAGAGGATTAATAAGAAAGCAGAACAAAGAGAAATTTGGATGATTTTTGTCATGTTTACATTAAGAATTCAACTGCCTTGTGATACTCTACCATAGCTCTCAACTGAGGGATTCTTGGCTATATGACATTTTTAGTTGTTACAACTAGGGAGGAAGGGGTTACTGGTACCTGCTAGACAGAGGTCGGAGGCTGCTCAGCATCCTACAATGCACAGGACAGTCCCTGCAGCAAAGAATAATCTGACCCAGAACGTCAGTAGTGCCAAGGCTGAGAAACTCGGATATACCACATCTACATTAAAAGACTGTTTTATTTTGTTTTTGTTTTTTTTTGAACATAGAGTAGTCACTAAGAAAAGAGAATTTTACACATGAATACATAAATAGGATCTCAAATGCTTAGCCAGAGTATTTCCTAAAGATAACATTCCTAAAATAAAAAATTAAATAACACAGGACCTTGAAAACTTCCTCATTTTCTTCATTAATCTACAAGGCTAGGGATTGTTTACATATGTGCCTAAAATGCTCACATTAGGAAAAGCTTTGCCATGAAGGAAATCTAAATGGGATTATGGGACCTTGAGCTCTATTTCCAGATGAATAAGATGGCTTCTGTCCCTAGGTGCGGCACAATGTGAGAAATTTTCTAATAGTAATGCAAAAATGCTTATAAATATAGGCAAAGAAGTGATTCACTTCTCCTGGGGTATTCAGAAAAAAATACCCAAGAAGGCAGATTTTGAACTTGGCCCTCTAGTAATTTTTCAAGAGAATAAAATGAGGAAGAACATTTGAGATGAAGAAAGAGCTAAGACACTGCTATGTACTGAATTGTGTTCCCCCCAAAGGAAATATTAAAGTCATCATCTCCAGAACCTAAGGATGCAACCTTATTTGGAAATAGGGTCATCACAGATGTAACAGTTAGATCACACTG
Source organism: Ovis canadensis (assembly GCF_042477335.2). Lineage (NCBI taxonomy): Eukaryota > Metazoa > Chordata > Mammalia > Artiodactyla > Bovidae > Ovis > Ovis canadensis. Next base: position 68,692,911 of record NC_091261.1, on the reverse strand, counting down.
GAGTGTGCCGACCCTTAATCCAGTATGACTGGTGTCTTTATAAGAAAAGAAGAAATAGTCACACACAGGGAGAATGCCATGTGAAGATGGAAGCGGAAAGTGAGGTATATGGTTGCAAGCCAGGGAATGCCAAGGACTGCTGAGAACTACCAGCAGCTGGAAGAGGCAAGGAAGGATTCTCCCCGACAGGTGACAGAGGGAGTGTGGCCCTGCCAACTCTTTGATTTTTAGACTGCAGCCTCCAGAACTGTGAGAAAATAAGCTTCTATTGTTTCAAGCCACCCAGTTGGTGGCACCTTATTACAGCAGCCCAAGGTAACTAACGCAGGCACACAAGAGTTCAATAACATAAAATTCCTTCATTTTGAACAAACAACTGGATAATTGTTTCAATTAATGTGGTGGTGAGTAACAGAAGAGTCAGTGTTGAAAAGATACCACAGTACCTGTCACATCTTTCTTGAAGGCTGTATGGAGGAGGTGTGACTGTGGGAGCTGTGAAAAGGGATGAAAGTGATAGAAGGGAGATGGTTTGATAAGCTGAGAATTATGCTAAGAAAAGCTGTAAATGCTGAGATGAGAGGCAACATGTAGAGTAGCATCAATGCCAATTCTCGACTAAACTATCAACTGGGAAATTTTTGAACCCTGGATATCAGTAGTGTCAAGGATAAAAAAATATATTTAAGGCTTTAATGTCAGGATTAGAATCAAAACTGAAAAAAAGGAGGAAGAAGAGAGGGTAATCAACAAATGGAAACAAATAAATATAATTCCATACTTATAATACCACAAAGCATGAACTAAAAGTTTTTTTTTAAGTATGTACACAACCTGTACAATGGAAACTACAAAACACTGCTCAAAGAAATTTTAAAAGACTAAAATAAATGGATTGATATACCATGTTCATGGATGGATAGGGTCAAATTGTTAAGATGTTGATTCTCCCCAAACAGATTTAACATGACCCCAACCAAAATCCCAGCAGAGTGTTTAATAGAAACAAGCTGATCCTAAAATTTATGTGGAAATGCAAATGAGCTAGAACAGACAAAATAGGAGACATAAGAGATGCGAGTCCGATCCCTGGGTTGGGAAGATTCCCTGGAATAGGAAATGGCAACCCATTCTAGGATTCTTATCTGGGAAATCCCATGGACAGAAGAGCCTGGTGGGCTACCGTCCATGGGGTCACAAGAGTCAGACACGACTTAGTGACTAAGCAACAAAGAAAAGAAGGTATACAATGACCAGTAAACCCACGGAAAAGTGCTCAACACTAGTCACCAAGGAAACGCAAATAATTGAGATACCATTGCATCCATTAGAAATGGCTACCATTAGAAAGACTGATAAAACCAAGTGCTGATGATACGGAACACCCAGAAGCAGACACTGCTGGTGGGAATGTGAAAATGGAACATCGACTTCGGATAAAAGGTCTGGCAGTTGCTTAAGAAGCAAATATATACCTACCTCACAACCCAGATACTCTTAGGTATGTGTCCAAGAGAAATGAAAACATATGTCCACACAATCTCATACACAGCTAGTTATAAGAACTTTTATTCATAACATCCAAATCTGGAACCAACCCAAATGCCCATCAACTAGGTGAATCTATAAACAAATTGTGAAATGCTGTTCAACGGTAAAAGGAAATAAACTACTAATACATGTAACAATGTGGCTGAATCTCATAAACCAGTAAAAAGAAGGCAGACACAAGAGTACGCACTGTTTGATTCCATTACCTGGAATCATACAAATTGTAAAAGTGGAGTGACAGAGAGCAGATCAGTGGTTGCCTGAGGGCAGAGGTGAAAGGGGACTGACTTCTTCCAAAAGCTGGAAGGGATTTGGAGGGGTGGAGTGTTGGAAATACTCTATACTTTGATTGAAGTGATGGTTATCCGGTCGCAGACATTTGTCAGAACGTCAGCCCATACACTTGAAATGAGTGCTATTTATTGTGTGAAAATTACACCTCAATAAAGTTGACTAAAAGAATAATAAAGGTAAAGTCAAAGATCACCTTGATACTTTGGGAGCGTAAGGAGACTTGGCTGGGCTGTGGTTTAATTCTGCTTGGTGTTACAGCAGGTGACATCATTGCGGTGTTTTGTTGACACGCAGCTAGAGACCAGGACTCTGAGTTTTTCTCCGCTGACTTATGAGTGTGTCTTTCCAGTGCTCAGTAAATGATGACAGGAAGAGGTTTGAGATCAATTCTCATCTTGTGTGCTCTGCAGCAGGGAACTCTGATTGTGATTCACAACATTCTCTCAGTGTCAGCTTCTCTTTGAAAACACAGAGAGTGAAAAATGTGTCCTTTACTTGAAAGAGGGAGGCCAGTTTGGGTAAGCACCAGCCGGAGTCAAGAGCTGCTGAGCACAGGCTCTGACTGGGAAGAGTTGTGACACTCACTCTTCCTCACCGATCTGCAAACCAGGAGCCCTGGTGGGGCCTGCTGGACTCCGCGTGAGGAACCTGACCTATTGGGAGGTGGCAGTCTCATTGACTGATTCTCTCCCACCTCGGCTCATGTCACAGACTCATAGGGCCTGTCAGCGCCAAAAAAATGCCCACAAGTTTCCCCCCATTCTCAGGCCTGATGCTATGTAAGCCTAAACCATCCTGCAGGTGAGAGGATGGCTTGTCCTGCGTCTTGGGTAACCAGCTGCTGTGTTGACAGCAAACAACTGCGTGAGCTGTTGAAAGAGTGAGGGACGACCGGAGGCCCAGATGCGGCCAATCCAGGAGCCAGTATCCGTCCACCGGTCCTCCTGGGGCCCAAGCGGCCACCACGTGAGGGCCCCGATGGCCAGGGAGAATCCAGCAGGTGCCGCAGGACCAGTCAACAAGGTCAGGATTCAGTCCAGCTGGTGCTGCTAACAGGGAAGCAAAGGACGAGGAGGCAATGTGGACTTCTGCCTCAGCCACCCAGGGATTCAGTCCTCCCCCCACATCCCACTCCACTCAATACCTCCCATGTGTATTTTTTGACTTAGATAATTCTCATTGCCTCAAAAGCCTGCAAAGTGCTATTTTCAACACTGCTTCAGGACAAGTTATCAATGTGTGTCTCTGAGGTAGAATATTCTGGAGCCACCAGTGTTCTTTTCTTTTTCGCGTTGTTCTTATGGCCTGTGTTTCTCTACCTAGAAACTCAGTCTCTGCCCTCATTCCACCCTGTCCCGTTCTTTGAGTTCAATGTCTATCTCCCTACAAGATGGAAAGCCCTCTGAGGACAAGTGCTTTATCTCTCTTCTTCCTTGTTAGACAACAGGGCTGAGCTCACTGACTGGTATATAATCAATATTCAGTAGCCTAACCGCCCCCCCGCCTCAACCATATTCCCTGCTGGGGGGCAGTGGGAAACCTTCCCTGTGCTATTTGGGGAAGCAAGACCCACAGGTTCCAGCAGCAGAGAGGATCTCAGTCCTTAATACCAATGAACACTTGCAAATGGTTCCAGGACTCTTCCTGACCTTTTAAACCCTCTGCCAGATGCCACAGCTCAGTTCGGACTCAGGAACCACCTGCGACAGTGGGACCTTGGGCTCCCCTTGCTCACCCCATTCCCCAGAGGCAGCAATGACACAACTTTAGAGTCCCAAGATTTTCACCAGACTCACCCCACCTCCGACCCCTGGGAGACCAGATTTAACTCACTTGAAATTAAAGTTTCTTTATATGTCTTTTGGCAGGGGATGGGGGCGAGTGGGTGTGGGAACCCTAAAGGAGATGTTCTAATGAACTTATTTTCCTTCATTTAAGGGTAGGGAGATTTTAGGTCATTTTAAATATTCCTTCTCCGTTTTACTAAAGCTTTGTTTGTTTTCCCAGCAGATCTACTATGATAATTAACTAAGCTCCCTAGACTCCTCTCCCCAGGTGCCACTAGTCATAAAGAACCTGCTTCTCAAGGCAGGAGACATAAGACGCGGGTTCGATCCCTGAGTTGGGAAGATGCCCTGGAGAAGGGAATGGCAACCCACTCCAGTATTCTTGACTGGAAAATCCCAAGAACAGAGGAGCCTGGCTGGCTACAGTCCAGTCACAAAGAGTCGGACAAGATTGAAGCAACTTAGCACACACAGACTTCTTGTGAGAGGGACGTGGTTTTACTAGGCCGTGAACCCCTTGTGGATATTCATGGCTTTTGATCCTTTTTTAAAAGATTGAAAATCGTTGGTATAGAAGCAGCAGCAGAATCTCCGTAAGCAAAAGGCTTGTGTTCAAATCCCAGCTCCACACCTTCAAAATGAAGTAACTCTGGGCAGGCTATTTATGTCATGTTGGAAGATCTGTAGAGGGCTGTTGAACGGTGTTTCTACACGGAAGCCCTCCTGGGCTACCAGGTCAGAGGGCACTCATGTTCTTCGGGAACTCCAGCCCAATGCCCTTAGGCAGTGGCATCTGCTCTCTTCACCCACAAGTGCAGGTGAGTCTGTCCTACAGACGAGGAAACAGGCCAAGGGAGGTTACCGAACATCCCTGATAATGATAGAGAGGGGCTGAATCTTGCAAGCAGAAGGGAAGAGGAAAAGAAAAAAAAAAATCCAAACCCCAAATCATGCTTCTTTGTTCGCCTTCTGGAACTCAGACTCCCGACTTGCCAGAGCGAGCATTGCGTTGAGTCCTGGAATGTTTTTCGAGACGAAGATAGCTTCCCCATCCTGTCGTGTTTTTCACTCTCCCCTGACTCCCACCTGCTTGTTGCTGTCTGCTGGTGTCACACCTTCTGCACACTCGGAGCTCAGAGCTGAGCCGGGCTGGGTGAAACCGGGGCTCCATCTGCCCGCGTGCTTGCTGGGGGGTGTCTGAAGGTAACTTTGTGCCGGCACCCTTTGCCAGGAGGCTGAGAAGCCTTCTGCAGTGCCACCCGGCTCCCATCCACTCTCGGCAGAAGAAGTCGGTACCAAATCCAGCCCCTGGTGCCACTCAGCCAGATGGCAGGGGAAGCAAAACAAAAGTGACCTTGTTAGCAGACTGTGTCTTCCCCGGGAGAAGCTATTTTTGTTGTGGTTGTGAACTGAAGTTGTCTCGGCTGAGTTCTCCTTCCCTGCAAGGCTGTGGAATGTTAATTTGTTCCAAAGTTCAGTATTTTGATTAGAACCAGGAGTGCCAGATTTTGTCAGAAATATTTTGGAATGGGGTAGGCTCATGCGCGCTCACTCTTGCCGGCTCGCTCTCTCCCTCTCCCTCTCTCTCTTGGCCGCTGTACAAAGTAAATGTTGCTGCAGCAGCTGCTCTGGGGCAACAGCCCAGCACAAATCGGAGCTGAGGGGTGAACCCGCTCCTCCCTGCGTGCGGCCATGACCTCATCGCCACAGAGGCACCAGGACTGGGGACAGACGTGAGACCATACTATCAGGACACACCCTTGGTTCGTGTGGAAATTGCCGAGAGCCCGACCCAGAGCCTGAAACACAGTAAAGAAATGTGTGCTGGAGGAAAACATGAGCTCCTCCAAGGCTCAAGGCCGGCAGAATTTCTGTAGCCAAGAGGTCACATTCAATGTTTGAATTCACATCAAAGGTTTTGGACTCCCAAAACCCTCCAGGTCTTTATCTTTGGTTCTTTTCCCCGACCATCTTCACTTCTCTCTCTCTTATGAGTTATGAACCCAAGTCCTGTACAAGTATATTCTGTATTGCAGAATAAACACAGATAAGATGAAAGTGCCCACCAACCTCCAGCCCCAGTCTTAGCCTGTAGGCCTTTTTTGGACGTAATGAGGTGCAGGCCCTTTGCCACTGCCTCATGGTGATTTGATTGTATCAAACCTATTACTTGTCGTCAGTCTGGTGGATGAAAATCGGCTTTTGATTTTGGATTTGATTTTTTTGTTTGTTTGTTTTATAGCATAAGAGTAGTTAAAAGCATGGACTTTGAACCCAGCTTCCCTGTGATCTGATCCTAGCCTAGTAGTAGAAGTAGCAGCAACAGCAGCTGTGTGGACAGGTTACTCAACCTGGCTGAGAGTCCATTTCCTCGTGTGTGGGATAGGAAGGTTTCAGTGTTTAGTTCCAGGGGGTTTGGGGGTGTTGAATGGACTTACACAAGCAGAGTATTCAGACCGGGCTGGCCCGTGCAGCACCCTGGGTTGGGGGGTGGGGGCGGTTATCATCAGCACCATGATCTCCCTGGTCACACATACCCCCGGCCCCACACCATCCCTTTCAATTTTGGGCTCAACGATTTCCTAGGTCTCCCAGGTTCCGCACCACACAGAACTTTGGAGCAGGGATTTCTGGGCTTTTGTTCCAGCCTCCATGCGAAGAGAGAACAAATACTTGGGGAGGAGCAACTTTCCTGCTTCTTCCAGCTGGGACAACGAAAGTCTCACGGAGGCAGCCAGGATGAGCATCCTACAGGACAGCTCCCCTCTCCCTCTCCAGGGCCTGCGCTGACCCTGAGGGCAGCAGTTGAGGAGGATTCCAAAGTACAGTAGGGATGCTGACAGGGAGCCCATGCTCTGCTGCGAACATAAGGGAGTGGTGGTGCCTGCTCTTTCCTGTTCCTGCTGCCCCCGCTCACCTCCCGCCCTTTCTACCCCGCCACCAACCACCACTGGTTTGCCTGCCATCAGTGAGAGGAAGGGATAAAAGCTCTGCTGAACCCAGGGTGCTCAGGCTTTGCTTCTGGGACCGTTTGTAGATCCTACCTCCACTTGATCTACAGTTTCCTGGGTACGGTCATCTCCAGCAGACAAAGCTGGACGCCCTGGCCGCTCCCTCATCCACACTGTGGCCAATGTGGAGGCTTGGTGGGACCCTTGAGTGGGTGTTCACAGCAACACAGCCCCCAGACAATAACCGTTTAGAAGCACTAGTAGGCCTGCAGTGAAGACCAGCTCTTTGAGATGCCTGTGTACTCCAGGCCTTGGATCGATCCTTGGAAGGGAGGAGCAGGTGTGCGTGCTATATACACAGAGGCGGGCGCTGCAGTTCCAGGCTGAGGCTCCTCAGGAGCCCGGCCAGCTCCGCTCTCCCTCTCATTTCCCTCTGCAGGGCCAGGGAACCGTGGGGGTGCTGCAGGCTGACATCTGCTGCTACACACACCTGTGCTAGATGCCTTCCATGCAGACCAACTGTCTGTCCTTCTTCCTCTCTTCCCTCCAGCAGCTCTTCCTCCCTTTTCCCCCAAGGGGGCCTTTCAAATGGGTGTGCAAACTGCAGGCAGATGCTCAGGGTGCTTCCTGGACTGTCCAGGTACAGGGCAGCCAGCACTTCATCCTCGGCACCTGGGCAGCCAGGTCCCGAGCCTCCGGAGAGCTCACAGGTGGGTGAGCTCACCTGTGAGCTTTGGGAAAACCCAGTAGGAACAAAGTACACGCTAGTCAAGCAGATCCAATGGGCAAAGTGTCTGTACCCTGCACGGTGACACTTCTCGTCGGTTTGAAGATTTCTGTCCTCCGTTGGCTCTAAGTTGACAACCAGAAGAAGAGGGGCACATATATTGGATCACCCGGAGTGTTTTCTTCCTCATTTACTTCTTTTTATTATTTTTGGTTGTGCTGGGGCTTTGTTGCTGTGTGCAGCCTTACAGACTCTGGGTACGTGGGCTTCAGTAGTCGCAGCAAGTGGGCTCAGTGGTTGCGGCATATGGGCTTAGTTGCTCCTCAGCATGTGGAATCTTCCCGGACCAGGGGTCAAACCCATGACCCTTGCATTGAGAGGTGGATTTTTATCTACTGTACCACCAGGTATGTCCTCACCTGGAGCTTTTTCCAGATTCACCTGGCCAGTCTGCACACCTCCCACTCCCAGGCAAACTGGGGAGAGGAGTTAGTTGAAAGATGTCCCTAGGGCCAAGGTAATACTAACAGACCCCTTCTCTACCACCACCACTGCTATCCTTGTGCGTTTAAGCTCTGATTTAAAAATCAGTAGTTACTGACACAATGGGGGAAAGGATGGTCTTTTCAACAAACGGTGGTGAGAAAACTGGATATCCATAAGCAAAAGAATGAAGCTAAAGAGGTATCTAAACGTGGGATGTCTCAGAGTCTTTAAATGCCAAAGTGCATGGTCAGTCTTGAAATGGGTAAAGAGGATGCAGATAGTCCTCAAAACCATTTGACATCGGGGTCCTTCTGGATCCCCCTCTTTGAGGAGGACTTTTATAATATGTGCCAGTAGATGCTGAACCAAAAGATTTTGCTTAGAGTAAGAAGAATTCATCCTGCCTGGGATTAGAGAGAGCCGGAGGGCAGCATGCGGAGTTAAAGAGGTTCCTCCCATCCTTTCATTCATTCACTCAGCACACACTGTTAAACACACGCTAAGAGTTGGGCCTTTTGACACACACTGAAGATATGGAGATGGATGAGAAATGGGCCCCCCTCACCCTCACACAGGAAAATCTGAATAGCAGGGCTCCCTGCTGCCCCACCGAGAGAACTTAGGCCAAATAGTACAAATTATGGGCTCAACTATTTGAACCTGACAGGGAATGGGGAAGGGGACAGGCAGGGAGGTGAAATGGGAAATTATCATAAAGGCCCAAGAAACAGATGATGAGGGCCTGAGTGGCAGAAGGAGAGTGGGATCCAAGAAACATTAGATTTGTCCTGTCAACCAACAGGTGACTCTTGAAGGCTGTTTTATTCTGGGCACTGTGGGGATACAGGAAAATAAACACAAGGCATGATTCTGAGCCTGCAGGAGTTTCTGTCTAGTTGATCCACTAACTATCCATGAACTATCTTCTCAACGAGGCTTATCAACTTTGTCAGAAGCAAACACATCCCGGGACTAAAGGGATGGAGATGAAAATGGCACTCAGACCCAGGCGTAGAGAACACAGCAGGGGAACAGGAAGACTGACCAGCTCCTTTGGTGCCAGTTGTCACAGACGTGCTGCCTTTGGGAACCCAGACAACCACTAGGTGACAGATGGAAACGCTGTACCCTTTCTCTCCCACGATAACCAGAATAACACCAGAGTAAGAGAGGAAGGAAGTAGAACAGAACAAGAACAAGGGTGGGGTTGCAAGTGAACAAGCTAAATGGGACCACAAACAGCAAGGCACAGTGGCAGCCGCCAAGCTGAGCTGTGCCGGAAGCTGAGAACTGGCCCCGAGGCCAGGTGTGACTCCAGACATTCAGAAGGGCCAATGACTTCTACAACGTGCTTTGGGAGCCGCGACTCCCTAAAACGGCATTCTGCCCCCTCCCAATCACTTCCTGACCCCTAAAATAAGCGGCAACCAATAGTGAGGTGAACCGTGAATGCAGGTTGAGGGGAACATATACCTGTCAAGGAAAGAGGCCAGAGTCGGAGGTGAAATTCAAAGTTGATGTTCTATTGGTTTCTTCTTGCAATTTGTGCGTCTTAGGGTCACAAACCCAGACTTAGTGTGCCTTTGGAGCATTCTGGGCTGTGTAATGGTGATATGTGCTCGCTCCTGTGGGGGTTAGGGGGAAGAGGATGCTGCAGAGACTGTGTCTTTTCATCTCTAAGCACTCGGAGGCCTCCTGCAGGCAGCTTTGGAAACCCAGTCCTGAGGTTAGGACACTAACGAGGGCTGCTACCACACAGGAATGAGAGGGTGAGAATGTGAAGGCAGGGGAGGGAAGGAGGTGGGGAGAGGGGACTACTGGTCTCTCCAGAACGAGAAACAGAAAAGGAAAGGGACTTGTCTGGTGTAGGTTTGACTTTCACGCTGGGGAAAAATCCCCCAAACGCTAAACCAACCCTGACTCCATTTCCCCCTTGTGCAGTTAGGATGTCACCAGGCTTCTTAGCAGACTTACTCGTTTTCTTTAGACTCCAGCATGGCTGGGGCCTGAAGGGCAGTACTGGATGGAGAAATGTATCCATGGTACTCAGTATTCTGAATATGACTCAGGAATGCTTTAACAGAGCCTGCCCTGGGTCCCCAACCCCACTCAGCCCCCATTGCAGGATCTTAGGTTTTCAGTTATTCCTGTTTTACTGACAAGCAAGCTGAAGGGAGAAGGGAAACGTCCCCTGACAACTAGCCTACAGCTGACAACTTAAACACCAAAGATTCCAACTCCTGCATCTCCTTCTGGGCTGTGGTGGGGGGTTGTCAAACTACAGCCCACAGGCCAAACCTGGTCCAAGGCCCGCAAGTTAAGAACGGTTTTTACCTTTCTTAATGGTTGGGTTGAGGGGGTGGGGTGGGGGAAATGTAAAAGAAGAATATTTTGTGAAAAGTGAAAATTATGTAAAATTAAAAATTTTTATCCATAAAAAGTTTTATTGACCAACAACCATGCCAACTCATGATGTAGCGTCTACAGCTGCTTTTGCGCCTTAACCGCAGAGCAGAGCAGTTGCAACAGAGACCGTATGGCCCAAAGACCTGAAAATATTCACTCCCAGGCCCTTAACAGAAAAAGTGCATTCCCTAGGGGCCAGCAGTATTGGCTGCTGGGCGTTGAGACCCTCACCCGGAAGTGACATCAGAGCTGCTCACCGGAGATTCCCCACTGCCCCCATGGCAGCCACTCACCCGGCAGGTGCAAAGGCCCTGCCCCCTGGCCTCCGTGGGGGCTGCTGCCCCAGGGAGCCCCATGGGAGTGCCTGACACTTCTGCTGCATCTGCTGGGTCCTGCCCTCACTCCTTTACAGACACTGTTCCCCAGAGCACACTCCCGGGAATCTGCACGCAATCTCTGTCTCAGAATCTGTTTCCTGAAGGCCCGATCCAGGTTGGGGGAGCATAATGAAAGCCGAGGCAAAATATTGTCTTTTCTTCTCCGCTAATCACGGACCAGCAGCTGTGTCTCCGTTTCTTTTTCACATAGTTTGATCCCTGATCAATTTCAAACCAGTTCTCATTCTGGCGATTAGATTTAATAGAGAGAATTTGAAGATAGGGAGCATAATGGTCTTCTAGTCTTTTTTTTTTTTTAATATTTATTTATTTGGCCACACCAGGTCTTAGCTGCAGCACACAGGGTCTTCAGTCTTCATTTCAGATGCGGGATCTTTAGTTGCAGCAAGGGGGATCTAGTTCCCTGACCACAGATCAGACCTGGGTCGCTTGCACTGGGAGCGTGAAGTCTTAGCCACTGGACCACCAGGGAGGTACCCATGGGAGCATCACCGGTTTTTCAGTCAGCTCTTCCTAGTGATATCTTCAGAAGTCATCCAGACTGCCCTGCTTAAAACTTGTCAACTTCCCACGGCCCTGGGGCAAAGGTCACAATAACATCCATGTCCCATATGGTCCTGCCTTGTCTCTAGCTTCACTTTATCTCTGCGTCCCCTTGTTCTCTGCACTACACATCTCTGACACTCCCCAAGGGTTAGTTCCCCTACCACAGGGCCTTTGCATGTGCTGTCTCCATTACCTGGCTCACTGAATTAAGTCCTGTTTATTCTCTGGATCTGTTTAGTTGTCTCTTCCTCAGGGCAGCTTTTCCTGGGCTGATTTCTCCATTAGAGATAGCCATGGACCCACAATACCTTAGGGGCCCAGGAGCAAAATGTTTAACTTCTTTTAAAATCAGAAGAACAAAGTGACTATAATAGCAACTATATATTGATGATCTAGCCTGGGTTTATACTAACTCCATTGTAAAATGTAATTTTTAAAAAGAATGGGGTCCCCCAAGGCCTGATTAATGCAACCCGGGCCTTTTCTGAACTCCTCAACCTCCCAGCACCACTAGTGGGTCAGGTGACCCCATTAAATGCCTGCAAAGTGCCCTGAACTCTTCTATCAGAGCACTTACCTTGACTGTCATCTTGCACCTGTCACCTAAACTGCAAGCTTAACAAGGGCAGGGGCCACACCAGACACACTCTGACAGCATCGTGTCTGACACGGCACCTGGCTTATCAGATAAGCTCAAGAGATATATGCTGCAGGTGTGAGGGCAGGCAGGCGACACACCTGCACAACTCAGCCTACTTTTTAAGCAAGAAACTCACTTGATCTGCTTTCAACCACCCACCTCACAGGCGGGTTGAGGGGAGGGGACAGGACGGAAACCCAGAGGAAAGACTCACAATGGACTTAGGAGAATGGACCTTGCCAAACTTTTCCCCTTGGGGAGGGGGGCAGGGATGACAGAGATGGAGTATAAACAAACATTTCCTTGTCTGGTAGGTCATTTTGTAATTATGTGCAGGTCAAGCACTTTAGACTCCCGGAAGTCAGACAATATCTGCTTCCAGAGGCCATTAATGCTCAAGGGCCCCCCAGAGTGAAGGGGGACTTTCATTACCAGGTCTTGTCCTATTTGGGCAGGAAGCGTGCTAAGTGACAGTCCAGAGTGAAACAACGGAGCCAGGAAAAAGCAATAGGAAGGGGCACTGACCTCAGAGTTCAGAGAAGAGGAGGGGGAACAAAGCAAATGTGCTATGAACTCAGGGAATCGGTTAAGCCAGCTTGAAGCCCTGAGCAAGGTGCTCTGGGGGAAAGTGGTGAGACTTGGCAAGGGGACTGGAGAGCGGTGCTGGCTCCCCGGGACGGTCTTCACCACCACTGGGGCTCTCCGCTGATGGGAAATGCGTGGAGCCGGCTGGAGGACAACAGGAGCCTGTTAAGAGAAAGCAGATGCGGCTGCTGCCAGATGTGGGACCTGGTTCTTGCCACGTGGCTGCCCCTTCATTCATGTCCATTCAGCAACAATGGCAGGGACCATCCAGTTCACCCTCGATGGTGGGGTTACATCGATGGGGTTGGAGAGTGAAGAGGATAAAGAGGAAGCTTGACTGGCAGCCGAAAGGAAAACATAACCACACACACCCATCCACATACAACCCCCAACTGGTAGCAAACAGGATGGACTGGTGGCCATGAGCCAAGATCCTCTGGGTTCAGACTTGACACTGGCTCGGTGGCACAGCTGCTGGGCTTCCCTTTGCCGGAACGAGGCGGGTTATGGAAAGAGGCACCGGCATTCTTAAAATTCTCCTGTCCTTGCAGACCTAAAATTAACAAGACTGTTTACACTGCTGGATGTGGATTCAGAACACAATATTAGTAAACAATATAATAAGGATCCAGTGATCCAATGGTCTGAACTGCAGTTGTCTTTGCCTGTGGCAACCAATTGCCAATGCATTTAACAGGCTGTAATTGTCACTAATTATGTCGCTGTCCTTTGTATTCAGGGATGACTGATACCGTCCCTGTATGTGGCAAAGAGCATCAAAGAAGGAATCATGTAATCTTTTTTCTTCAAATGGCTTTTTGAGATACTATTCACATACCATACAGTTCAATTTTTTTTTCTTATATATTCACAGGGTTGTGCAACCATTACTGCAATCTAATTTTAGAACATTTTTGTCTCCCCTAAAAGAAACTCCATCCCAATAGCAGTGAATCGAGTTCCCCTTCCCACCACCGTCTGGAAACCACTAACCTCCTTTCTGTTTCTGTGGTTCAGCTTATTCCATGTATTCCATATAAATAGAATCCTAGTGTTATCTTGGGGTTATCTTGGCTTTCACTGTGCAGCATATTTTCAAGGCTCGTCCATGTTGGGGCATCTCCCCGTGTCGCATCATCCATTCTCACTGCCCAATATTACTCCATTGTATGGATATGCTGCATTTTGCTTCTTGATTCACCGGCTGATGGCCATCTGGGCTATCTTCCACCTTTGGGCTACTACTGCCAATGCTGCTGCGAACACTGGCACGCTCAACCAGGTAACATCTCAAACGGCAGCTGCACTGATTATCACACAACTTTAAACCCTGAGTACCTTTCTTCTAACCTCACACATTGTATGAAAACACCCTATGCTTTCCAACTTATCTTTTCCTAAAAGGCAGTTCCGTGTAAAGGGATCATGGCAGACTATGGGTTAGAACAGTGGAGTCTGTGAAGAGACAACATCTGAATGATTTGGGAAGGCAAAATTGCTTAGCTAGGCAATGCTTGGAGAAGGCAATGGCACCCCACTCCAGTACTCTTGCCTGGAAAATCCCATGGGCGGAGGAGCCTGGTAGGCTGTAGTCCATGGGGTCGCTGAGGGTTGGACATGACTGAGCGATTTCACTTTCACTTTTCACTCTCATACACTGGAGAAGGAACTGGCATCCCACTCCAGTGTTCTTGCCTGGAGAATCCCAGGGACGGGGGAGCCTGGTGGGCTGCCGTCTATGGGGCCACACAGAGTCGAATGAAGCGACTTGGCAGCAGCAGCAGCAGCAGCAGGCAATGCTTCTTATGTAACAACTGTGTGATGTGCATGAATTTGCACATCGGTACACTTATGAGACAGGCTATATGCAAAAGGTGCAAACCTGGGGCCCAGAGGCCAAATTCATCCGCATGGACATGCTGTGCTGGGCCAGCATATTAAAACTGTTGTATCCGACATTTTAAAAACATGATACAAATCTTGATTTCTGCTCTCTCTTGAAAGTGCAGAAGCTCTAGCCTCACAAGGACTTGCCCTTTTGGATGGGGTCACCTTACTGCAGTTGCCAAGACTCCGCAGCTCCCCTTCTTCGCCGATTTTGAGGCCAGGCTCGGCTGTCACTGATCATGTACATGCACTGCTGTTTCTATGATGACAAGAGAACCCTCTCTCTGTAGCCAGGCCTCTGCCAAATGTGAGAAAATCCAGGTGAGCAAGCTTCAAGACAAATGGAGAAAGCATAATCCTTTGTGGAGAAGATCACTCCTTTGCGATTTAAGGAGCACAACCATCTGCATATGGCTGCGTCATACTGCGTGCGTCACTCCTGTCTGAGGCCTGTCTGTCCTCCATAGGTGTTGAGAGTCTGCAGCCCTAGGCCTGCAGTCTTCTCGTGTGTGTTTGTGGCATTTCTCCTATCTGAGCGTATCTCCTAGGTTCTCTGAGGACCATCTCTCTAGTTTCTTTTTGTATCCATCACCCCTGGTTCCCTGAAGCACCTCCTATGGGACTATCAATCAAAGATGCCTCGATATATTAACATGACAGGCTATCAAATCCAATAAAATATTTGAAGATGATAAGTGCATTCATTAAGCACTTGCTGTATGCCTCGCTCTGTTCTAAGCTCCTTAGGCACTCAGGTCTTCACCTGCCCCATGACAAACAAGGCAGGTGAGTCGTCCAAAGTCACCTAGTAAATGGTGGAGCTGGATTTGAAGTTTGGTGGTCAGATTCTGGAACCCACCCTCCTGACTACTAGTCCAGATGGCTACTCTAGAGTGACTTTTCTCGGATTTAAGGTCTCTTTTATAACCAACTGAGAGAAACTGAAACACAAAGTGGTCCAAGTCTCACTCAGGATCAAATTAAGCCTGAGAGCCCAGGACTTTCTTCCATGTGGACTGGAAGTGAGTTCCTTCTAGGTACCTGATTCTGCTTCACACAGACCTTCCCATTCCAAGCTCACCTTTACTTTCTAAATGTCAGCGGTTTGGGGATACAAGAATATATTCAGAAAAAAAAACTCAGAAGCTGCCTTTTCTCATTAAGAGTTAAAAAATAAAAAAAGTCACATCCCGCATGGAGATGAATTATAAGTTTTTACAACTTCATTTGATTACAGGCTGAGGCACATGAATAGCAGCAAAGAGGTGGCTGAGCATTTCAACTTTTCATCTGCAGAGCTCACTGGGGTTCATCAAGTGCAATCAACCCATTTCTCCCTTTACTCTAGAGACCCCTTGCAATAGCTCCTGGGGTGAAGTATCCTATCTTCACAGATGGGGATAGTGTGATTCAGAGATGTGAAGGGATGTACTGAGTCCCAAAATCACATGCACCAAATCAGCAGCAGCTCGGGGGTCAGAATTAGTTGATTCCATACAATGCGACAATGCCCAAGCTTGTGCCAAGGCCTGCAAGCAGTGCTGGGAACATACGGAGACAGGTAAGATGCACCTCTTTCCCTATGATGATAGAGTCTCTGTGTTCGGCTCAGATATGTACCCCAGAGAAGCCTCTGTTTCTCCAGGTGCCAGAGAGCTAGCCACTCTGGGTTTCAGCAGCCCCTGGGGACTAAAGCCCCAGCCTGCTATGGCCCTGGACCCTCCACTGCAAATTCTCCCCCCAGCCTCCTGCTGGTGGTCCCCCCCCTCCTAATCTGGTGAAGCCTGGGCATTAAGGAGTCCAAAGAGCTTCCCCTCAAAGCCAAACATGAGCCGGACCCCTATATCACTCCTTACATCAAAATAAATTCCAAACGGACTAGCATTCAATTTAAAAATTAAAGCCATGAAAAGGCTAAGGAGAAAAAAAACTGGTCATTAAATATATAAATATAGTCATGGAGAGGAAAAGGCAAACATAAAACCCAAAAGCCATAAAGAAAAGATTAATATATCTAACTACATAAAAATTAAAATATCCATGGTGAAAAAAATTACAAATGCAAACAATAAACTAGAAAAATATTTGTAACACATTTCTTTAGTATTCATAGAGCTCTTAAATATCTCTATTTTTTTTTTTTAAAGACAAAGTCAAAGCACAAACTGTGCAAAGGGCATGGAAAACCAGTTCATAAAATAATTATAAATGGCCAAATAAACACATGAAAAAAATGTACTCATAATGCACGTGAGTTACAATGAGCTAATTTTTCAGTGGGAAGAGTGTCAAAGATTAAACAGGTTGATAATGCTCAGGGAGGGTGAGGATAGGGGGCTGGTACTTTCATACACTCTGGGAGAGGGGAAACCGGGCAGATATCTGGAGCATAATTTAGCATCATCTACTGGAAGGTAAAGCGTGCATACCTGGTGACTAGCAAGCCCACTTTGGTCATTTATTCTACAGGTACATTTGCTCCTGCACTGCAAGGTATACACACAAGGATGCTTCAGAAGCACTAGTTAGAGGTGAACATTAGACGCAACGGAAACATCTATTGATAGGTAAAGGATGAAGCAACTGAAGTTAAGTATCCAGCCATGTAAAAGAAGTCTGCATGTGTTGATCTGGAAATACCTCCAAGGTATGCTAATATCCTCAAAAAAGCAAGACCCAAACATCTGCAGGCTGGCCCTGACTACCAGTGGCATCTCCTGTCCAGTCTTATTTCAATTCCAGCCCTAGAGTCAGGGCTAATTTACTAACCAAATGACCCTGGGTGAGTCACTCAATCTCTCTGTGCCCCAGTTTCCTCCTGGTGAATGGGGATTGTAAACACTTGCCCCTGTCATGGGATTCAGTGGGATAATACAGGAAGCACTTAGAAGAATTTGGGGCACTTGGTAAGCACTATCTAAATATTGAAATTTTTTAAATTACCACAAAACAAAAGAGTATGAGGTAGAACAGTGTCGGTAGCACTTGTTATAGCTTTTGTACTTACAGGGAAAATAGATATAACACGTGCAAAGCATGAGCCTGTATTTGCATAAATACAAGATAATGGTGACACTGGAGAAGAACAGAGAGGCTGGGGACAGCAGTGGGAGAGGGACTTTTCTCAGTAAAATCCTTTTGAATGTTGAACCATGTACACGTAGTAGCTGGGCAGAAATGGACAAAATTAAAAAAAGAAAGTTATACATACGTACAGATCCTTATACATGAACAGAAAATTTCAGGAAAGCTATACAAGAAATTGGTAACTGTTTACATCAGGGGAATGGGATGAACTGGAAGGGAACTTTTACTTTTGTTTCTCTTTTATACCACATTGTTGCATTTTTTAAATTTCACACATGAGCTTTATGTGAGCTTTATCGGAAAGAACAAAAAAGGCATACCCAAGCCAAAAGAGATGAATAGAAAATGGCTCCCTTCCTACATCACTTATGAGATTCGTCCTCCCTAGTGGTCTAGTTCTTTCGGCTGAGGGGCTAGTCATCCCTGACGATGGGCAAGAAGCTGGATGGGCAGGACTTGAATCTGACTGTGGTCAAAGTTCCAGGCAAGGTCCGGCCCGGGTTATTTCTCCATCCATCTCCCATTGGTAATGGAATCAATATCCACTTAAAAACCTGTGCTGGCTTCCCACTGCCTACAGGAAAAAGTCCAAACTCCATAACACACCATGAAAAGTCCTTTGCAATCTGTCCCCCTACACCTCTCCAGCTCCATTTTCTACATTCAAATCATACCAAGTAGGGCAGCGCTGGGGGACAGCATGTGGGGTAGGGTGGGAGGGACAGATAGGCCTGGGGAGAAATCTTAGTTCTCCACCTGGTTAGCCTTGACCTCAGCTGAGCAATGCAGTCTCCCCCAGCATCATCTGAAAAACAAGGATAATACCACCTACTCCTTGCAGGATATTGGAGGATTAAACAAGAAAATAGTTAAGCTCATCCTTCTGTCTCTTGATCTCCTCCCTCATCTTCTGCCTGGCAAACTTCTCATGAAACCTTTCCTGAGTCCCTCTCCAACTTCCCTTAGTATCATGGTGATACCTGCCAGTTCATATTATAATTAGGTTATGCATCACTTAGTTCAGATTTGGGCAGAGTAGGTGCTCAGTAAATATTTTCTGAACCAATACATCTGATCATTTACCTTCAGTGAACTCCGGGCACCACCTTTACCACATTCATCTTGAGATGGGGAGTAACTGAGAAAAGGAAAATAGGCTTCCAATTCAAGGAAGCAGACAAGGGCTGCAGTGTACTCCTCAGGGTCGGTCTTTTGTCTCAAAGAAAGTTGCACAGAACTTTGCCATGGATTTCTTAATGCTTTGCTATTTCTCACTTCCCAAGACTTCCCTTTAATGCTTACCTGTTTGCATACAATGTAACCCCTGGGCACCATAACCCTGACTTCACTTTCAAATGAAATGTTTTTGACAAATGGAGAAGCAACCCAACCATTCCATTTTCCAATTACAGATGCACTAGGGCCCCACACCTGAGAAATATCAGCCTCATTCTCTTCCTGTCTGTGACCCCAGAAAAGGTCAGAACAGATGTTTCTAAATTGTGTACAAAAATAAACAAAGCCACAATGAAAGGCTCCCTGGCTGGCCCCGACTTGACCAGCAGCGGGGCCTGGAGTGTGGTTCAGCGGCTGTGGTGGAAGCGGGTGAAAGGAAAGGAGAGTTCCTCACGGCAACAATGCTTTGGTGGGTGGAGAGAGGAGGGTCCCAGCCCCTTGAGCTGGGGGGCAGGAGCTCCTTGATGCCTGCCTGAGGCGGGTGAACGACAGGGGAGGCAGGGGAGGCTTGGCAGGATTTGGATCTTCGCATTACTCTAGGATCTGAGTCCCTGCTGTCAAATCATTAAGCACTTTGAAGCAGAGATTCTATGGCTGGTGAAAGGAGACTGGGGAAGTGGAGGAAGGATAGGGCAGATGAGGACAAGGAAGTCGCCATTTATCCGTTTGCCTAGTGCCGCGCTGCAGACTTTCATATATATGATCTCATTTCATCCCCATGTCCCGTCTGGGAGATAGGCATTCCCATTCTGCAGATAAGGAAACTGAGTCCAGAGAGGGCAGTGTAGTCAAAAGTACAGCACCATGGGTAGCCCTTGTTACCCTACCCCAGCAACAGACTGGGGCAGGCCCTCACGCTCTGCAAGGCAGCACTCGTCCTATGGGTTCCTGCGACCTTTAGTTGGTGGAAGCCAGCGACTCCCGATCTCTCCTCTACCCGCAAGAGGAAAGCTGTTCCTAGAAAAACCACATCCTAGGGTAGGGGAAGAGGTGATACTGCCCCCTAGTGTTCGACGGACCACACGCACCTCCGCATCTCTTATGGCAGTTCTTTCCCTTTAAGACTGCCCCAGATATCCATTTCAATCAGATTTTGACTTAGTAATAAGTCAAAGCACAGGAGAAGCGCTCCTGTCATTCACCCTGTCGCTCATCCAGAGTTGTGCGGGTGGCCCTGGCCCAGCAGTGATAATGCGCATAAAGAGGTCACGTGTGGAGGGGCCCAGGGTAGTCCTTAACCGCCCTGGGCATTTCGAGTTAGTGGAATTAGATTCCAGGGCTCTCTTTCCTTTAAAAGGCACATCCATCAACTTGAGTACAGCAGAGGCTCTGATTCCAAGCACATCTTTGCTGAAACACAGAGTTCCGAGCAGGTAAACACTGCCCCTAACCCATCTTTAAAGACAGGGTGACTCACCCACAAAAGCCCAGCAAGGCAGGCATTCCATGTTTGCTTGGGGTGGGGGGCAGGGGAGGGTGGAGAAAGGAGAGTCTTCTGATGGGGAAAAACCAAGGTTTATGTATAATTGGTGCAAGATGTCATTTTTTGGATTGGATGAAAGATTTTCTGGTCTTTATCCTATTAAAGAGACTTTCTAGAAATTTCTCTTTATAGAGTAAGAGCTTAGTAATCAGAAAAGAATCCAATCCCAGATAAGCCCATGCTTTAAAACAGATTCTCAGGCAGCCCCTCTCCTCCAACAAGGGATGGATCCCAGTTTCAGAACACTCACATGGGCTCTGCAAGTTCCTGGAAACTTCCCTGACCCTTGCTTGCCTCAGTTTCTCCTACTGTAAAATGGAGCCGTGCTAGCTGCCATTTGTGAAGAGTTTCAAGGAGACTGAAGGGTCTTAAAGAAGGTTTCAAGTATCCTGGACTTGGAATTCTCATTACAAAACCTTATTTCACCTTCAAAGCACTGTAGCATTAACTAGATCTGCCTAATTACACTGCAGAGAAATGCCTTGAGTTTATTTCGCCTGAATGTGACAGAAATTGGGGTGGTCATCTGTCAAAAACGTTCCTGTGCCCACGAGATAGATACATAAACTTTCAGTCTTACCTGATTACCAATGAAGGTTCTGTGTGGGATTTTTTTTTTTTTAAGGTCTAAATACTGAGTGCATGATAAGAGAACAGTTCCTTTTTGCAATATGCCAGCTGTCAAGGGTTTCTAGGCAAGATATTATTTCTGATAAATAGATATGGACAATAGATAATGTCTATATTAATCTCACTAAAACGTGGTCCTCTCCTGCAGCTCACCCAGGACGGGGACAATGGTGTGTAAAGAGGCAGATGCCAGACAAGAGACTTTTTTCTTGTGACAGTTTGAGCTCCCCTGCCACAATTAACTTTTTCTCCCCCTCCCTCTCCTCCTTCATCTCATGCAATGTGGTTCAGTAAAAGGGGGTCTGTATTTTCCTCCTGCTGATGGAAGTTGATTAGCAGTCAGGTGGAGTGATGCTCAGGGGACAACACAGCGGATTAATTAAATCACTTCTACTGGCTAAGTGGTGACACTTTGATTTATAGCAGAGCTCACTCAACCAGACAGCAGCTTTTCTTGCATGCCGAAGGAGAGGAGGGCCACACTGGCCACTGGTTGGAGGCCGAGGGCTTGGCAAACTTTAAAGACAAGCATCCTAGTCATTAAAGCAGAGGCCACCCGCTGGGCTCGTCTCTCCAGGGCAGGGGGACCTGCAGGCTCAGGAGAGGAGCTGGAAAGAATGGAGCTGCTGAGGCAGGCCAGCAGTATAACAAAAAGCTAGGGGATCTGTTTCAGAACATGAAGAGCTCCATCACACCCCTGCAGAAAGGCAGGCTTGAAACAGCTTAGCATACTTTTCTCCAGGTTCGCCTCTACTGGAAGGGTTCATTAGCATCACACCTTGGTTTGCTCAAAAGACACAGCCCTATGATGGTCCTGTTGAACTGATTCCGGGCTGTTTGTGACTATTTTCCATCATAGCACAGGGTCTTCTCAATGAGGAGCCCTCAGGCCAAGATGCACACAATAGCTGTGCTCCTGGTGGCATGTTTTATGTTATGAGCTGGATACATCTGATGGCTAATCTTATTTCACTCTTTGCTTGGGCTCCTAGGAAGCTCAGAGCTGACCCTGCAGCCCAAACCACAGGCCCTCACAGATGCCCCTGTATGTGAATGCCTCATGGGATGCAACTGTCCCTTTACCCAGAACACTTCTGTTTATCTTAAAATGTTTGGGGTGAAAGCTGCCTCCAACTCTCTTAGGAACAAGATCATATAGGATAGTAGTCAAAACCCCTAGACTTCACCCATATTAAGCACACTCTAGTTCTCTAGATGACCTGTATTGAAGAAGTGTGCTTATTAAGACACACATTCCTGGGACCTACTGCAGACCTTCTGAGTAGGTCAAGACAGGGCCTAGGAACCTCCTAAACAATCCTGGAATGTTTGAGAACTATAGTTTCATGTTTTTAAATTTTTATTTATTATTTATGTACTTGGCTGCGCTGGGTCTTAGTTGTACATGAGAACTCTTAGCTGTGGCAAATGGGATCTAGATCCCTGAACGGGGATCAAACCCAAGCCCCCTGCATTGGAAGCTCAGAGTTGTGGCTACTGAACCACCAAGGCAGTGCCAAGAACTATAGTGCTAAGCCCCAAAACCAAATCTCAGCACCACCAATTAATAGTGGGTCGCCTCAAGCAAGACCTTTCATTTCTCCAGGCTTCCTTTCCTCAACTGTAAAATAGCATTGGTGAGAATTAAATTAGATGTTTGTAGGTAGGCACACACCTCAAATGGATGCCTGGAAACCATAATATTCAATAAATAGTGGGCAGCCCAAGTGGCCATCAGCTGATGAATGGATAAGCAATGCAGTATATACAAAAACGCAATATTAGTTGTTAAAAGAAAGTTCTGACACCTGCCACAACATGCATGAATCTTGAGAACATGATGCTAAGTGAAAGAAATCAGACACTAAGAAATAAATATTGTATGATTCCACTCATACGAGAGTCTTAGAGGAGTCAAAGCCATAGAGACAGGAAGTAGAACGGTGCTGCCAAGGGCTGGGGAGTGGGGGTGGGATTAGGGTTTAACAGGTACAGTGTCAGTTTGGGAAAATGAAAGACTTTAGGAGTTTGGGATGGAGGTGATGGCTGCAAAATGATGTGAATGTACTTCACGCCACTGAACTGTGCACTGAGAAATGGTTAAAACGGTAAACTCTATATTAGGTATATTTTATCACAATAAAAGAGAAAATAAACAATAGATATAGTTACCTCTCCCACCACCAACAAACCAAATTTATTTTGGACACCCTCCTCCCATTTCCCACCTTGCTCCCTCAGATCCTCTACAATCAATTTAGCAACGAAGCATCTGGTTGAGGTGTGGGAGGAAGGAGAACAGATGAGGAATGGGAAAGAAATGACAGTATCTAGCCCTCTCATTGTTTTTTCTTTAACCCAGGGATCCCAAAAGTCCCCAAGATGCCACAGAACACTTATCCCAACTGTGAAGGAAGCTGATGCAACATCAAATATTAAAGGGTATAGGAACCAGCATAGCTTTCCATATAAATGAATCTACTAACATATATGAAGATTGCTTTTAAAATTCAAACATAATTATTTTTTAAAAGGCATCCTGTGAGCACTGTCTCTCTCCCAACACTGACACTTCTGGGCCCCTGTCATGCTCCAGTGAGGCGCCTGTTGGCAGCCAGCCCAAAGCACTTTGTAACATGCCCTCCAGATCCTAAGTGAAAACTGATCAAAGAATTGGCACCGGCAAAGACAAGACTGAAATCAGCTCTCAAAGGGGTGGGGCTGGGCTATTGTCCCTCTTTGTGGGAACAGCTGCTTAACGGGGAATTGGAGCAGCGTGATTATAATATGCAGACGGGCCGCTCTGTTAACAGAAGCCGGCTTAAAGTACTCTGGGGGCCTCCACCTTGCATTTTGGCCAAGGGCTCTGCGAGGATGCTGTGTCAAATCTTTTTTGAAAATGTCTCCTTGACACGGAGGGTGAGTGAGGGCGCCTGCGAATCTCATTACAGCCCCAGGCCTCCCCTCTGCTGTCCCCCTGCTCCCTTTTCTTGGCTGCTGCCGAGTTGCGGGGAGCTGCACAGGGGGGTCATCCTGCCCCCTGCTTTAATCAGGACAGAGGCAGTGCAGGAAAGGAGAGCTTTGGTTACCTGGGTGGGCCTGGGAGCCTGGCTCCCGAACCCTGTGAGAGATCTACAGATTCTCCTGGGTGGGGAGGGGAGGAAGATGGAGTGAGTTTCACCCAAGTTCTTCTGAATGACAATGTGTCACGGAGAAATTCATCTTCATCGTGCTCGGCGCCATCTCTCGACACTGGGGACCTCAAGGAGCCCCGTGGACACACGTGACCTCTGGTTTCACAGACCCGGAGCAGGGGTGGGGTGGGGGGGAAGCGATCCTTGGGGAGGGGAGGGGAGGGGTGGAGAGGGGAGGGAAGCAAGCCCTGAGGCCTTAGGCTCTTCCATGTTCCTCATCTGACATAATCCTCCCCATGCTGACATCCCCTTCAGGAGAGGAGGAAACTGCATTAGGAAGGTTAAAGCTATTTTCCCGAGGTCTCCTAGGAGAAAGTACCGGGGCTACCACACAGCTCCTGGTCAGTTTCCCTCCAAGGCCTTTTGTCTGTGGGTTGGTTTTGTTTTTAATTGCACTCTGCCCTAAGGAAACGGATGCATTTCTTTTTCTAGGGGGAAAAGTCGGCTGCTCCCAAAATCCTGTCTGCCCCAGTTCGGAAGGATCTCACTGCCTCCTCTGCCCGTTGGCAGCTAAAAGGCCCCCTGGCCTCCATCTCTGCAGAGACACAGGAGGAGATGTGGCGGGAGAGGGGGGAGCCGGGAAGAGTTTTTAAATGAATATATGCATGTGTCTCTCCTGCTAATCACTGGAATGCATTTTCAGGAGAGGTAAGCACAGGGATTAGCTGCAGGACTCCCATTAATGTTAACTTTATTTCAGTAATGAGGTGGCGAGGCATGCAACAATCACGGTGGCTAACACGGCGTAATCACAGTGATGAGATATGCGTGCTGGGAAGAGGGGAGAGGGGGCGAGAGTCGGGAGGGGGGAGGTCGTTCGCTGGTGGGGACGATGACACCGCAGAGGCAGCAGGAGCCGCACTTGAGAGGCGAAGGGAGGAGGCGGGTGAGCCCTGTCGATGGGCTGAGCTGGGTAAAGGCAGGCCCCAGCAGGTAGGAAATAATAACAGCAGCTCCCCAGTGAGGCCTTCAGTAGGCCAGGCCAGGTGAGGAGCCCTGCTCTTCTCATGGCATCCTCATGAGGAAATGGAGACCTGGGTATTATTACCCCCATTGTAGAGACTGGCAAACTGAGTTTTTAAAAAGTGAAGATATTTGCTGAAGCCATGCAGTCAGTGGAAGAGTCCCAGTTTGAAGTCATATTTCTCCTAATTAGCTACACTTTACAGTATGCCCCCATCGCTATGAATATAAGGTGGGAGAAATAACCTGCAAACACCAGACGCTGAAAGAGCAGTACCAGAAGGAAGAAGAAGTGGCTTTGTACACGGGCCCCCTGCCTCCATGACACTGGTTTGCAGTTGTATTTGTAGGGCTCACCACGCCTGACCACAGCCATCACCTGGAAGTCTCGGTGATGCTGGGAGAGGGGATGGAGAAAAGAATTGCCCTCATTAGCCAAGTTCCAAGTACCGCCCGCAGCCAGGAAAGAAAGCCTCAAGACAACCGCGAGCAAAAGCTAGAATACGCGCTGGCTCTCCAGACCACACAAATCCTTCCGTTTGAGAATGTATGCTGGCCAGAGACCAGTCACTCTCAACAGAGCCTGGTGGCCTCCAAGGATGACCTGCAGGCTCATCTGGGTGCCTGCGAAAAATGCCACTTATCCCTGGCAGTGCTTATTCCGCTGGTAGAGGGGCTCTGGAGCCACCCTTCCACCAGACCCCTGGCCTAGGTTTCCTGAGATTTCTCTGTGCTTTAAAGAGCTTGCGGGTGGCCAAGGCAGAGCATTTCAGTGTCCATGACCAGTTAAGGCACACTCTGCAGGACAGCCCTGCCCCCCTCCATGACCCCTTCCCCTCACAGGTTACTCAGAAGCATGAAGTTCGTAACATTCAACGTGATTACAGAGCACCTGACACGACTGAAGCGACTTAGCAGCAGCAGCAGCACCATGTCCCAGGCTCCACCCTATGCCCTTGGAATACAGCAGGGGACAAATCTAAGTCCCTGCTTTTCTAAAGCTTGCATTCCACTGAAGAAGACAAACAGATCGGATGGCCTGTCAGAGAGCGCCACGAAGAAAAATAAAACACCTGCCGGAGAGCAGTGATTCTCCACCAGGGCGACGCTGCCTCTCCGGGGACAGTGGGCCATGTCTGGAGATATTATTGGGCGTCACAGTGGAGGTGCCACTGTCATCAGGTGGGGAGGGGTGAGGGACGCTGCCCAACAGCTTACAATGCCCACTGCAGCTCCCACTACAGAAATCATCTGGCCCCAAATGGCACTAGTGCTGAGGCTGTGGACCCTGGCTCAGAGAACACGGATGTCTGGTCTTCAGGGAAGGGGTGAGGGAAGGCCTCTGGAGAGATTCAACCAGAGATCCAGGGGCGGGAAGGATGTCTGTGGGCAGTGGGGAGGCGCCCACAGAGCACACCGCCTGGTGGGCCTGCTGATTTCAAGAGTACATGCCCGGGAGCCTGCGGCTTCCAGCAGGAGAGTGAGATGCTCTCGCTTTCCTTTCCTGAGGGTCCCTCTGTAGGGAGCAAAGGGGAGTGGGAGAACCAGCTGGGAGGCTGCTGGCCTCTTCTAGACCAGAAATGTAGGGGCTTGAATGAGAGCAGGCGAGGCAGGGTGGCAGGAAGTAGTCTGCTGCAGAACATGCCGTCGAGGTAGAACTTTTGAGACTCGCTCGTGGATTAGAGGAGGATATGGCACAAAGGACTCAAGAGTGATGCTTGGAGCCCCCTCTCCACTAGGTCGCTGGTACAAGTGTGTCCCTGAACAACGTGACTCCCTGCCCCACCCCTCCCCTTAACCCGGTGGTTCTCAGGAACATGAGACTGTGTCTGGGACATCGTGGGACACTGGGACACACTGGGACATTGTCACCACTGGGAAGGAGGGCTGCTACTGGCACCTAATGGGTAGAGGCCAGAGATGCTGCTCAATGCCTTACAGCGCACAGAGCAGCCTCCCCGCTCCCACCTCAAAGACTCACCTGGCCTCAGATGCCAGTGGTGGTGAGGCTAAGGAATTCCTCCCCGGTCCCGGGCTGGGGGCCTCCTCTCACATGGCACCCGGCCCTGCCAATTTAGCGGGACTTTGTCAGAGCCTGGAGATTCCCAATCAATGCCCGTCGGTGGCTAAGGTCCATATTAACCACATCTCACTTGCTTCTGACGGTGACACAAATCAGATGCCGCTGCTGTCGCCACCGCCACCACATGAAACGAGACTGCTGGAGAGCAAATTCATTACGCAGCTGTTAAGAGCGACAGAGCATACACGCGTCTCTCCCAGACGGGGGACCTGGGAGCCGGCCCCGCTGCAAGATTGAGTGGCTGCCCACCTCCTCCTCTCCGTGACCTTGACGCGCCGGGGCAGGGCCTCCGACGCACAAGCTAAAAATCCGAAAGGCAACATAGGCAAGCGACAAATGGATGGGTTAATGTATTTCATGTCTCCCTTGCCACCAGACTTTCATTCGAAAAAAAACCCCCAACAACAGCAAACCTCCATTTTGTGGGCTTAATATCCCAGCTGCTAGGAATCAGATTCAGCAGAAGGAAGAAAGTGTGACATCAACGTAGAGATCTGTTTGTATTCAGTTGCGTTTGCTTAAAAACCGGTTTGGGGTCCGCAGGTTATTCTTGCTGGCTGGGACCTCGAGCAACAAGCGCTCACACTTCCAGGTGGTATCTTTAAGGAAAGCTAATTAGAATTCTTGGCACTTGGAGCACGGAACATTTTACAATTTTCTTCAAAGCAATTTGCCAACATTAGCTAATTAAAACACCCAGCCTTCCGTTGAGGGACAATGGGAAGAAAGTAGAATCTTCATTTCTCAGCATCTGCCGGAGGGTAAAAGCTCCAAATTCCTGTTGCTTCCACTTGGTGGAGGTTTTTCTCTAAAGGTGGCCTTTCGTGGTTGTTAGTGACCTTTTTGTGATCACTGAACAGACTCGGCCTTTTCTAACACTTTGTCTCTAAAATAAGGGACAACACTAAGAAGGGAAGGAGTTTGAACAATTAAGATCGGCCTGCTAAACCAGAGGTTAGCACACTATAGCCTGCAGGCTGAATACGGCTCCCCCCCACCCCCCAATTGTCCCTTCACAGATGCCTTGACCAAGATCTTCTACCTGGGAGGGTCAGACTGCCCTCAGCCCTGACTGGGTTTATCTCCTACCCATCTCCAGGTATCTGTGTCATCAATGGGGCTTCAGCACTCAGGCAGAAGCAAGAACCAGCATATGTTTGCAGGGAGAAAGGCTTCTTCATACAGGATAAACAGCTCAGCCGGGACATGTGCTGGCAGAAGGGCGGAGAGGGCTCAGGAATGAGCACAGATGGCCTTCATTTTCAGCCACTTCTTGCCTAATGCCTTCATCTCACATCGAGATGCAGGGCTGGGTCTGACCCCTACTTCCTGGCCTCACTCAGGGTGAGTTCAGGACTCACTCCCCCGTGTTGGGCACCGCCCCACTAAGTGAGGCCTCGGGTTCAAAGAAGAGCACAGGATGGGACTCGCCAGGTCCCCAGGCTACCTAGGATTGTTGGGAGGGGTCAGAGGTCACCAATGGAGCTAATTTCCTCTGGTCCTGAGGTGTCTGATGGAACAACAGATGTGACTTGTTGGCTTGGGGTCGGTAGAGACATTCAAGACACCCCCTTCCATTTCTCCCCCAGCCTCACTGGCACATGCTTATCTGCCTTTATCCCAAGCATTGTTCGTGTAGAGTAGCTTGAAGGGTCCTTATTCATCCAAGACAAAACTGCTTTACGAGGGTATGGGAAAAGCTGCTCTTGGCCACACTCCCAGCATCCCCCTTATAACAAGGCCCCTCTGCCAGTCGGCCCCTTGAGGAAGGAGCTGGTGGAGGCAGAGGTGGGGGTGACCGGCAGACAGGAGGAGGGCACTGCCTAGAGATGCTGCACAGGCCTTTCAGGACTGGAGGACAATGCAGGTGTGCCCACAGGCTCACAAGCCGCCATGCGCAGGACTGGGGTCTTGCAGGACAGACCAGAGTGGGCTCAAGCAGACCACTAACAGGGTATCAAAACAAAGACACCACAGACTCCTGCAGTGGCCAGGCTTTTAGCTTAGTCCAAACCCCTCATTTCACATTTTGGATCCACTCGACTGCGTTAACCCTAACCCACTAGATGCTTCTGGGAGGCAAAGGGGGCTTCAGAGTCTGTTCACTAGCCTGAAGTCACAGATTCATGGCAATTCAGGGTCAAAAGACAGGGATGAGTATTTGCTGAGTGTGGCTATGTGTAAGAAACTTTACACACACCATCTATTTAATCCAAAAAGAGCCTGTGAGGAGGGTACTGTCATACTATCATGCCTGTCTCACAAATAAGGAAACAAGCTCCAGAGCAGCTAAGTACTAAGGTAAAATGATGCTACTTGTCCAGGGCAGAACTGGGGTTTAAGCTGGGGTCCTTCTGGCTGAGCCCAGCGCTCCACTTCCTCCGTGGGGTCCCAAGTCCAACACCCTTTCCCAATACACACACCAGCTCTTTGCAAAGCTCACTGTACACACTTTAAAAACAGCTTTATTGGGATGTAGTATAAAATGCACACCTATTTCAAGTGTATTTTCAGTATATTTCTTGGTATATTCAGAGTTGCGCAGCCATCTCTACCATCAACTTCAGATCCTTTTCCTCACCCTGAAAGAAATCCCACATCCATTAGCAGCTACCCTTAATTCCCCTCATATAGTAATCTGCTTCCAGTCTCTATAAATTCGCTTATTCTAGACATTCCATATAAGTGGAATGATATAACACATGGCCTTTGGGGACTGGCTTCTCTCACTAAGCATCACATTTTCAACAGTCACCATGCTGCAGCTTGTGTCAATACTCACTCCTTTCTGTGGCTGACTCATATTCCCCTGTATGGATGGTGCACATTTTTATCTGTTGATCTGTTGATGGGCATTTCGATTGTTTCTACTTTTCGGTTGTGACTAACACTGGTATGAATATTGGTGTAGGTGTTTTTTTTGCACATTCTTTTAATAATCACATTTTTACTCCTTTTATTAAAGATTGAAAGTTATAAACACCTGTTCTCTCATTGAACAACAGTGCAAATATTCGTTGAAATGACTGAGGCATTTACGATAGGAGAAGCAGTTGGGTGTGGTGAAGGAAAAGTAGGTCAGGAGTCAGGACACAGAATTTCTTTTTTTTCTTCATTCAATAAAGATTTATTAAAATAGAGTATAAGGCATTATATTGGATACCAAAGATTCAGTTCAGTTCAGGTCAGTCGCTCAGTCGTGTCCGACTCTTTGCGACCCCATGAATCGCAGCACACCAGGCCTCCCTGTCCATCACCAACTCCCGGAGTTCACTCAGACTCACATCCATCGAGTCAGTGATGCCATCCAGCCATCTCATCCTCTGTTGTCCCCTCCTCCTCCTGCCCCCAATCCCTCCCAGCATCAGAGTCTTTTCCAATGAGTCAACTCTTCACATCAGGTGGCCAAAGTACTGGAGTTTCAGCTTCAGGATCACTCCTTCCAAAGAAATCCCAGGGCTGATCTCCTTCAGAATGGACTGGTTGGATCTCCTTGCAGTCCAAGGGACTCTCAAGAGTCTTCTCCAACACCACAGTTCAAAAGCATCAATTCTTCGGCGCTCAGCTTTCTTCACAGTCCAACTCTCACATCCATACGTGACCACCAGAAAAACTATAGCCTTGACTAGACGGATTGTACGTCGTAATTGTTCCATCATTTTTTTTTTTAAATTGTTGCCCATTCTGTCCTAGAAAACAAAGATTAGTCACTTATCTTCCTAGGGCCTCACTCTCAACAGCAAAGTGGGAACAATACATAGACCTGGGTAGACCTGGGAGGGCTGGGAAAAGCTGGCAAAATGGTACACCTGAGAGAGTCCTAGCCTACCAGGGACTCAACAAACATAATAATTTGACCCAAATGACGCAAGAAATGACTTGTATTCATTTGCCTTTCCACACTGAAGGTAAAGAACTGCTTCCTACTCGATAGTAAAAATGTTTTAACACACTAGGAATTGCCTGTAGACTGAGAGACACACAAGCTTCCCTGCCTTATAGAAAACAGGTTCACTTTTTGTAAGTGGCTGAATTTTTAAACATTACCTCCAAAGGTGAAAAGACCTTAAAGCAACAGGAGTAGGTCAGAATGAAAAGAGTTAATTGGTACCTGACAAACTGCCATGGAGAAAGGAAAAAACAAAAAGACCTTCCGTAAAGCCTTCAAGTTTCTGGCATTGCACTTTTCCGACTTTGCCAGAAGATGGCGACGCGGTCCCACAAGGTTGCATTACTGCAACGCTGGCGATCAAAGGACAGGGACTTGGAGGGCAGCTAAGTTGTGCTGTATGGAGACTTCTGCTCCTTGTCAGTTGCACTGCAGAGGTCTGGGCACCGCTAAGCACATTCGTAGGGGAGGAAAATAGGACACATGGAACAATGATGTGTTTGCAAAGGCTACAGGAATCTAATGCAATTTGCAAACGGCTTGAGGTATAAATCCAGATGTCACCAGAATAAAGATATTGGGGGTGAGGGTGGGCACGAAGACATTAAAACAAAGAACATTATGCAATTAGTATCAAACAATTATCTTTTTATGCTACATCTATTCCAAGGAATATTATCATTCATTAAAAATCAATTAGCATCACAATATGACACCAAAACCACAAGCAACCAAAGAAAAATTAAATTGAACTTCATCAAAACTAAAACTTTTATGCTTCAAAGAACACCATCAAGAAAGTGAAATGACAATCCATAGAATAGGAGAAAACGTTTGCAAATCATATATCTGACAAGGGGCTCATATCTAAAATACATAAAGAAGTCTAACAATTTATAAAGACAACTCAATTTTAAAATGGGCAAAGAATTAAGATAGACACCTCCCTAAAGATGTCCATGTGGCCACTAAGTACATGAAGAGATGTTCAGCATCATGAGCCATCAAGGATACGCTAATTCAAAACCCCCAACGAGATACCACTTCATTATCATTAGGATGGCTACAATAACAAAGGCAAGTCTTGGCAAGGGTGTGAAGTAATCAGAATCCTCGTACACTGCTGGGTGGGAATGTAAAGTGGTACAACTGCTTTGGAAAACAGACTGGCAATTCCTCAAAAGATGAAACCCATATCATAACCCAGTAATTCCACTTCTAGGTATATGCACAGAAGGGAACAGCAATCATATGTCCACCTAAAACTTGTACACAAATGCTCAGAGCAACGTTATTCACAATAACCAAAAATGCCCATCAACTGATGAATGGATAAGGCAAAGGGGGTCTATCCATACTGCGGAACACTTAGCCATAAGGAGGGATGAAGTACTGACACATGCTACAACATGAGTGAACTCTGAAAACATGCTGGGTGAAAGAGGTTAGTAACAAGCGACTACATGGTGTGCAATTCTGTTTATGTGAACTATTCAGAATAGGTCAGTCAGTAGAGACAGAAGGTAAATTGTTGCCACAGGCTGGCAGGGAGGAAGAATGAGGAATGACTGCCAATAGGTATGGGGTTTCTTTCGGAGGGATGAAAATACTCTGGAATTAGTGGTAGTGGCGGCACAGCTTTGTGAACAGGAAAGAATACTGAACTGTATACTTTAAAAAGGTGAATGAGCTCTATATGAACAATTCAACTAGAAAAATAAATTTTAAAAAAAGAACAAAGTTCTGATACATGCTATAATTGGACAAGTCATGGAAACATGATGATATAGGAAAGGAGCCAGGCCCAAAGATCATATATGGTTCCATTTAAATGAAATGTCCAGAATAGGCAGATCTACAGACTGAGTAGGTCAGTGGTCACCTAGGGCTGGACAGATCAGGGGACCTGGGAGAGTGATGGCTAACAGATATGGGACTTCTTTCCGGGGTGATGAAAATGTTCGAAAATTGATTGTGGTGATGGCTGCACAGCTCTGAATACACTAACATCATTGAACTGTACACTTTAAATGGGTGAACTGCATGCTAAGTGAACTACAGCTCAACAAAGCCACTACAAAAAATAAGAGTTCCAGGGCTGCTGGGTCACACAAGGGGGGAGGGGCGGAGGGGTGACACAGAATACACCATTCTGGTACTATGGGAACGATGCCCTCTGGAGTTGTGAAGTATGGGTGTTCGCCCATCTCCCTGGATCAATGCCTTCTTGGTAGGCAGTGCCCTGGTCACTTAACTCCACAGCCAGTCTGGCATGCAGACATCTTTCTCTGCCTTGTGATCACCAAATTAGATGTCAAAGCCCCTTTCAAGGGCCATTCACTTGGTGACAAAATGGTAAAATAGGGTTGCAATTTTCTTGTTAAATATATGTGCATGTGTACAAAAAGAGATGTATCACATAGTGGTTATCTGCAGATAGAAGGGTTATGAAAGTTTTTATTCTGTTTACTTCTCTTTCTATAATGTGTCACTTTGTGACTAGGAAAAATGCATATATGGGTTTACGCATCAACTGTGTTGCTTTCTCACACCTGCATGTTGGCATTCCATTTTAAAAGTGTCAGTCACTCAGTCACATCCGACTCTTTGCGACCCCATGGACTATAGCCTGCCAGGCTCCTCTGTCCACGGGATTCTCCAGGCAAGAATACTGGAGTGGGTAGCCATTCCTTTTAAACTGGTTCTACTGATCAGTATTATATACAAATACATAGCTTCCTCTGGAGAAGGCAATGGCACCCCACTCCAGTACTCTTGCCTGGAAAATCCCATGGATGGAGGAGCCTGGTAGGCCGCAGTCCGTGGGGTCGCTCAGAGTCGGACACGACTGAGTGACTTCACTTTCACTTTTATGCATTGGAGGAGGAAATGGCAGCCCACTCCAGTGTTCTTGCCTGGAGAGTCCCAGGGACGGGGGAGCCTGGTGGGCTGCCGTCTATGGGGTCACACAGACTTCGACACGACTGAAGCAACTTAGCAGCAGCATATAGCTTCCTCAAATCTTTTTTTTTTTTTCATATTTACTTTTATTTATTTACTTGGCTGCACCCCGCAAGGTCTTAGTTGGGACATACAACATCTTCGATCTTCGTTGAGGCATGAGGGATCTTTAGTTGTGGCATGCAAACTCTTGGTTGCGGCATGTGGGTTTTAGTTCCCTGACCAGGGATCGAACCCAGGCACCTGCATTAGGAGCAGAGTCTTAGCCATTGGACCACCAGGGAAGTCCCTCCTCCAATCCTTTATAAAAAGAACCAAGCTGACAGGGAAGCCTGACATGCTGCCGTCCATGAGATCGCAAAGAGTCTGACATGACTTAGCGACTGAACAACAAAGCTATACTAGTGTAAGTCTGTGAATGAGGCAGGATTCAATAAATGGTGCTTGGCCGTCTGAGCAAAAAAACGCTCTCTGGAAATCCAAAGTGACGGTTTATCCTAAGGAGGATGGTAACATCATCATCTAAGATATTAATCTAGGTATTAATACCATGTTCCCAAAACCAGAAGCTTAAGATCAACCCGACCTTAAATCCCAGGAGGCTCTTCTAGGTCTCTGCACTACCTAGCACAGAGCTAGGCAGACAGTAAGTGCTAAGCGAGTACCCGCTGAATGAATGACCGGAGCTGACAATCCCTCGTCACCCCCATTCACAGGGCAACAACGCTGAACCCAGGGTTTCTCCACCTCGACCCTGCTGACACTGAGCAGTGGACAACCCTCTGTGGTGGGGGCTGTGCAGGGTACTTGAGCGTGTGCCTCAACTGGAGGCACACAGACATACACACGTCATGACAACCAAAACTGTCTTTATACATTGGCTTATGTCCCCTGGGGGGCAAAATGCCCCTCTGGTTTAACATCACAGGTTTAAAGCAGCACTTTTCAGGACTTGAGGCTAGACCCTAAAACTAGAACCCCTGAAGGCCAGGGCTGGAAGGAACCTTGGGCAGGCTCTCAGGTTCACTTTCGTAGAAAAGAAACACACTGGCGCCAAGATGACTCCAGCGGTGCAGCTCAGTGTTGCTACCCACCATGCTATCCTTTGGGCTTGCATAGTAACTCAGTATCACTTCCTTCAAGGATTGTTATCAGTCACCGCAGGCCGCCCTAACAAAATGCCGTAGACTGGGGAGCTTAAAGGATAGGAATTTATTCTCCTGCAGTCCTGGAGGCTGGGAAGTCTGAGATCAAGGCGTCAATAGGTTTGTTTCTCCCAAGGCCATTCTTAGATTGCAGATGGCGGCCTTCTTAAAGCCCTCTTTAAGGGCTTTCTCTTCCTCTTCTCATAAGGACATAGTCCTAGTAGATTAGAAGCCACCCTTACAGCCTCATTTTAACTTAATCACCTCTTCAGAGGCAGTTTATCTGAATAGGTTACACTGTAACGCACTGAGGGTTGGGAATTCAGTATATGGATTTGGGTAGGAGGAGACAGTTCAGCCCATTATAAGGACTCTGATCAGGGCGAAAAGGGAAGTTACCAGAGCTGTGCTGAAAGGCTAAAATCCTCTTTTAGTGCATTCTTCAAACACTCTTTCTGGCAGGACCAGCAGCAAGAAGGTGAAACATTTTGCTTAAATCAAGGATGATCCAAATCCTAGGCCAAATAGCAAGCTTTAAAGCAAATAACCCCTTCTCCATCTCGACCTCCTTCTCAGCACTCAGCCCACAGTGGCACTTACATCACAGGGGCTAAAAGTCAAGGTCCTGGAGCAAAAAGAGATTGGGTTTGATCACTATCCTGGTTTAAACCACTAAGACGATGTTTTCCCAGACAAATTAATCTCTGAGTTCTGTAGAATGAGGATAAAAAGACCTACAACTTCATAAGTGTGGTTGTTGAGATTAAATAAGAGGCCTTTAGCGCCAGAAATGATTGGAAGACGGTCGCTGCAATCACAAAGTGCCTGGACTGGGCCCGTGTGCACTTTCCGGGGCTGGCATCTATAACTGGAGAAAAATATAACCCGTGTCAGAACCTGGCTCCTAAAATGAAGATGAGAAAGAACACCTGCCTCAGGAGACACTGCCGTGTGAACGCGATAGGGCCAATGCAGGATGGGACACTGTAAGCAGTTCCCAGATGTTTTTTGTCCAGGTAGGACCAGTCAAGAGACTATCCTCCATTTCACCTCAGCAAAT
Source organism: Ovis canadensis (assembly GCF_042477335.2). Taxonomy (NCBI): domain Eukaryota; kingdom Metazoa; phylum Chordata; class Mammalia; order Artiodactyla; family Bovidae; genus Ovis; species Ovis canadensis. The sequence goes on along the minus strand of NC_091261.1, from coordinate 68,656,922 downwards.
GGGTGGGGAGGAAGAAGAGGACGGTACAGGCCCCGAGTTAAGCCTGAGGTCTTCAATGGCACCAGCAGCAGATTTCCTTTTCTTTGCAAAAGGATATGCCTGAGTCCCTGTGCACAAAGTCGACAGGGCTCTGGGAAAGAGTCCTGGTTTGTCCTCACCACCAGATGGTCCTTCGTCTACAGAACAGCCTCATTGTCTCAGTGAGAGGGAGCCCACGTGGGCACAGGTCTCCCGGTCTCCCAACAAGGACTACGCTGAGGACAGAAAACCTAAGTAACTGGTGCCCCCAAGTGGCACAGAGAGCAACTGTTGGCGTTTGTGCCCCCAACACCTCCTGCTCTCTCCTCTCCCCTTCCTCCCATCTCTCCAGCTTCTCTTTCCCCTTTTTTCCTTGACAGAGTGCCCATGAGCATCGTTTAACTCGGCAGTCATCCTTAAAGGTCTGAAAAGACTGTGATGAAAAGAAAGGGCTTTAAGATCATATTGGACTTGATTCCATAGTTCCTCCCTCTGTTAAATCAGGTCAATGAGCTTATTTGTGTCAAATAAATGAGCCTGGCTGGCTGCTAAGCGGCTGCAAGACCATTTATATCAGGCCTCCAAGCTGGCATGCAGCAGGCTGCAGGCAGAGCTTAGGAAGGGCACGGGTGTCAGGGCTTACACTCTCAGAGCACACCCTGGATTGCTGCCCAGGCAAAAACTTCCTCAGAGAAACCGAGTCCAGCACATGCGAGGGACTCCAGGCCTCTTGAGGCTCTGGAGGGAAGCACAGAGGATGCCAGCTCCAAATAGCAATCCATGGAGCATCTAGAACATCTTTAGAAACTGACATCCCTCTTGCCCTCAAAACCCATCACCGTGGACCACAAACTTGACAAAACATGGCCGCTTTAAACTCACATCATCCTTTTCCCGAAGCAGGTATCCAGAAAGATGGTCCCCCTGTATCCTTCCCAGACATTTTATAATTCTATTTTTTTAATTTCCTTAATTGCTGCACTTAGTGATTCACTGAAATGAATGACATAGTTGGGGATATTTGGAGTGGGGCTCCCCTCATCTTTTTTCCTTAGCTCTCTCAAGAAAGTGGGGTTCTGCCATGACAGGTTTCAACCTCCTCATGCTTCCTGTGGGTCAACTCTGGCTGAGGTAGGATGCCTGTAATTTATTTGTGAGGAACACAAAGACTTGTCTCCCTACTGTGTAAAAATAAAAGAAAAGGGATGTAGAAAGGCAATGCCAAATTTGTGTGCAGTTCTAAAAGGGCTTTCAGCCCTACCCCAACTTTATGTTGAGGCCCAGATGATACAATTAAAATGTACACTTTTCCCATTCTGTAAATTAATTAGCTATAATTGAGTTAAGCCAACCCGATAGGAACTGTTTATTTTAAAATATTATACAGCAAGATTCTACCTTTATTTACGTACTAACACAAAATATACATTTATGTACAAAAAAAGGCAAAACTTTACATCAAAACTTTAATTAGTGGTTATCTCTGGGGGGTGCTGGGGATCTGATAATTTAATATCTTTGTAATTTCCTATATTTTGAGATTTCTGCCTAGTAATCACAAAAGATATGAAAGGGAAATCTTTTACTGAGCAGTAACTACAGAAGCCCTAAATAGGAATTCCAAGATGCTCTGAGCATCTCAGGTTAAGCATATCTAAATAATTTAGCACTGTGTTAAGGTACAGCTCCAAAGCACATTCTGGGCCTCCTTGCCAAAAGGCAGCTGTTTTTATGATGGAAAACACAGCAGCTGTCTTCACAGGTGCAGAGCAGCAATACATGATAAGTTGGTCCCAGCAGAGAAGAATATGGTGTCTATTTAATATTTGAGGAGAGAGGCAGAAAATGGTGAGCCCCAGCTGAAATCTTCAAGAGAGAAGGGGAAGCCTTGGTCTGAAGAAAACAGGCTCCAGATGGCTGGTCTCCACTTACCCTCTGAGAATCAGAGCCAAGGACCAAGTTGCTGGGCTCTAGTCTTGCTTTATATGTGGCAGGATCTTTGGCACAAAAATCAGAATTTTGGATCTGCAAGATATCTTAGTAATCATCTGCCTATGACAAAACCAAAGCCAGAAGAGGTTAATTTACTTAAGGCCACTAAATGTTTGTGCTCTCGTCAATAAAATTAGGATGCTACTCACACACTGCTGTTACACTTATAAACACACATACTCCTCCTCAGTAATAGGGACATGTGGCCACCATAGACTGAGATTTTGAATTTCACTGATAGCCAATACCACTTTTTCTCATTTAGCAAACATTTCTGACTTTGATAACCCAGATGCAAGCTGACCAGAGCTTCCCTACACTATGCTCCATAAAAATATGTAAGAATTTAAAAAGTCCAAAGACTGGAGGAACTACCGACCCTACGAAAAACTAGGAAAGCACCCACTTACAAATAAAATGCATTGATAGCAGTGATGTGGTTTTGATTTTGGTTCCCTTGAAGACACTGACCTTGCAGTCCTGGGAAACAATATAGGACCCGTTTAAACGTTTGAATGACAGTTGGACCCACTCGCTTTAAGTGGCTAGATGTTTTGTTTCTTTATAATATTAAAGGCTGTACTTCTATTTTTAAAATGTCCACCACTGCAGCTCTACAGCAGGGGTGAACCGAGTTGTACACATGAAGGTATGTGGCGAGGGGCTACCAGGACACGGAGCCAGCTGCACGAACACGATGACCCCCACTGGTCCCCACTCAGGCCTGAGGGGCCACCTGTTCCTCTTCCCACCTGTGAAAGCAAACCAGACGAAGAACATCGCAGCCATGTGACTGAGTGAAAACAGGGATCCCGGTACTCCAAACAGTCTTCACACTGTGACAACAAACCCTGCAGGAAGAGTCCACACAGGCAAGGGGCTCGGAAGGCAATGACTGACGCCACAGAGTCAGGCAAAGTGCTGTGCAGTAAAGCACTCTCACAGTTCCACCAGCGTTTCCTTTCCATTATTACTATTCACTTATGTGGTACTTTTTTATAGTAGAAGGACCAGTTTTCTGAATGGGATCTGTAGTGACATTTCCCTTCCCCCCTCATCTTCCAAAGCCCTCCTTGCAAAGGGCTGCTGCAGGAGAACAGGGAGGGGTGGGGCTGTGAGTAAACCTGAGGTTATTCTGCCCACAGGAGGGTGTGTGTGCTTGGACTGTGTCAGCACGCAAGGGACGCCGATGCAGAGTAATAAGCCAGTTCCTGGAGGCAGCACTGGGCTGGTAGAGACCAGCGAGGAAGCCGTATGTCCTGTGGGATTTCAAGGTAATTTAATCAGCAGCACTTGGGCACAACAGAAAGCAAGGGCAAGGAAATAATCAAGTCACCTCTCAGCTCCTGGTAGTTTTTCCTCTTTAACTGAAAGGGAGGAAATGTGACCAAGAGTAGGGCCTCTCCACGTTGGCACCACTGACGCTTGGAGCTGGACCATTCTGTGTCGCAGGGGCAGTGGGGTGTTTAGTGGTATCCCTGGTCTCCAACCATCACACCTAATGACCACCTGGCAATCTGGACGTTGCCAACTGTTCCCTGGGGGCAAAACTGCCCCCGTTTGCTGCCCTAGATCAACTGGAAAGGTTAGTTTGTTAACAAGCCACTTGCCTCTGAGAAATGCAGGGCTGAGAAAGACAAGAAAAGGGGTTTAAGGCTTCCTTCAGTGAAAAACGCTCTGTAAGATAAAGACCAATGAGAGAAAAACTGGCCAAGGTCACAAGCAGCAGTTCACTACATCTGAATGATAAGATGATCAATCAAAATACGGGAAGAGATCAGATAAACATCAATTAGAACACTGAGATCCATCAGCAAAGAGTTAAACAATGCCATGGGGTTCTTGGGTATACAGAAAGACACACTCATCCCATACATTAGGTGGGAGTATAAATTGGTGAAAATCATTCTCCGATAAACATACAATCGTGCACGTGAAAGCGTATCATCAGTGTATTACTTATAGTAGTCAAAAAAAAAGTAACAAGCTAAACGCCCTCAGCAGGGGATTAATAACATTACTGTATATCCATGAAACTGACACCATGTGATCACTAATTATTAGATAGGCCTGTATGTCACAAAGAAGAATGTTCATCAGAGGACTGCTTTCAAGAGGAAAAAGGGTTCTCGTATCTGCCTAAAAAGTCATGAGGGAAGAGGAAAAAACAGAGGCTGATCTCTAGATTGCATGATTTTAAGTAATTATTACTTTCATCTTGACATATTTCTAAATTACCTCCAGTTAAAAAATTATCTTTAGCATGAGTTCTTCTAAAAATAGTAATGAAAACAATACCCAGAACTCTGTAGTTCCCATCCTTCCACCTGAGGGGCCTACCCATTCCCAACCTTGTTGACCACCTGACGTTGGGCTCCTGCTGGGTTGCAGATGTGGACTTTGTGCCCAGGACTGAGCCCTCACTCACTCAGACACCTCACAACAACCCCATGAGGAGCCATCGGATGTGATCCTGTATCACAGAGCAGGGCCTGGGACCTAAAGAGGAAAGAAGACTACCCAAGGCCATACCTTAGTAACAAGCAAGAGTTACTGACTGCAAGGCCACTCTCTCTCCAGTTGGTGAAAAGCAGATTAAAGAAGCAACGTCTCTGCCCATTCACAATTTACCTGCAAATCCCAACGATGGGAACAGCTTGCTCGAAATCTTGCACACAGCTCCCACAGCACCTGTGCAGCCTCACCAACCGAGGCACTCCCTGGATAGCCTCTGAGTCAGCTCTGGGAGCAGGCTGAAAGCTGCAAACCCTGTTCGAAAGTCCTATCCTCCGCTTTTACAAGAGCTGCAGAGTTGGCCCTTTGATACCAGCTCCAGCGCTACCAGGTCCAGGGCCACCCTGAGTCCCAGGCTGCGTCGAGGAGGGTGGCCCTTTTTGTATAGCACGCTTTTCATGGAACATTTCTTTCCCTATCAGGACATATCTTTACAGCTCCACCAATAAGCACGAAAGTTAAGATTCAGAATTAAGGGAAGTGCTTTAAATTAGCCAATTACCTATCACCCCAAACATATGGAATTTAATACATTTTCTTCTAAAGGAATTCTTGTTTCCTCTTTGATCTTTTCCTAAAACCCAATGTATATCACACACTTTGCTGAGCTCTGGGCATACAAAACTAAGACAAGATTCCTAATTATGGAAACTTCCAATTGAAGGAACCAGAAACAAACCAGAGAGGGGAGTAGAGAGGGGTCTAGGCTGGAAGCCTGGGGAGGCCCATGATGCTCCAGGTCCTTGGGAGGCTTCGCTATACAGTCTGCAGTACCATGAGTTTCCAAAAACAGCTAACACACCTCTTAACTGACTACAGTACAGAGAAACATATTCCAGGACTGAATGAAAATGACCTTTAGATTATCGACCCAATTTGACTACTTATGCCACCTCTCCTCTCTTCTGGCCTGGAATCCAAAGCTATATGCTCTCAGGGGAGTGTTTACAGATGAGTCAGCATTGGAGCGGGCGAGGGGCACCGGGAAGGACAGTAGACCCCTGAGCAGCAGATGACGGTCGTGTTCTGGTTCTGTCGTGGAGAAGGGAAGTCACTTCACTCTATTACCTCATCTACAAGGTGGGAACAAGAGAGCTTAATTTTCTACTTAAGTTACAAAGACTGTGAAAGCAGTGAAAACGCAAAACGTGCACACCAATGTTCAAATACAGAGTAAACAGGCATGGCTGACCTTTGATATAAACTGTTACCACAGTAAATCTACTGTGAGTTATTGCTCAAGGGTTCAAATAAGCTCAAAGAAGAGGCTTGTCGGTGACAACCACCGGGAGACAGGCTCAGTTACCAAAAGCGGTGAGACGATGAAACAGGTAGAGGTACTCACGCTTTCACAGAACACACACGGAAGCCAAAGAGCCTGATGCACACTAAATAAATTTCCTGGGATCTAACATTTAAAAACAACTGCCAGACAGTTTATCCTCTAAGAAAGTGGACTTAGGGGGACAAAGAGCTTGGGAAGATAAGGGTGAGAAATAATGTGAAAGAGTTAAGGGAAATTCCCACTATGCAGACTTCAAAGATACAGAGGAAGGCAAAGCTCCACTGAAATAAAAACGCTGAAAGCGGGCTGTAAAACCTGTGCTCTGCTCCAAGGGCAGCAGTTGAACAACCGACAAAGAACGAGGGAGACCTTGACAGATCCAGAGGTTAGTGGAGGGCTCTGGCAAAGAACTGTGTGTGATAGCATGACTTCTGAGAGCAAAGAGCTGTATTACGCGACAGGCACAACGTCTTGATCTAAGCCCCCAATACTGCTGGCATTGACCAGAGGGGGGTTGCTGTACCAGAAGCACAGGAGGCCCCGAGTAAGCAGACCAGTGCCTGTGCGTCCTGCATCCACCGAGGATAGATGTCTCCTATAGCACCTTGACAGAAACTTGAGTTTTGTTCTTTGTCTCTGTAAATCGTAGAGAAACCAAATGTCTGTACCTGTTACATTTCCTGAAGCTGAAAGCAATAAAAGATGACCACTTACAGTCAGCTGCAAGATGTATCTTCACTTGGGAATCACCTTAACACAGAGTTCCCATGTCAGGAGAGGAGGAGGCTGCCCCGCAGGTGACTTTCTTGAGACTCCTGATGTTCCAGGGCTGAGAAGACCAGTCATTTCAACCAGGGCGTAGGAAACAATTAACAAAACCCTCCAGGACAACAAGGCAGAATTTCTGGTTAAAACGATGCATGCACATCAGTAAACAAGCATATCCAAATAGACTAGAAAAAAACCTGAGAGCACATAGTGCCAGATGCCAGAAAGTTAGCACAGGATGAGAAGGGAACAGCATCTGAGTTTCTAGACAGTTTTAGACGTCAGGGTGCACTCCTGAAGATGCTGTCAAAACAAAACCAAAAATAAACCAGCTTGAGAGAACACGCACGTTTTAAGAGGCCAAAGTTTTAGTGGGTGAAGGGACGATTTCACTCATGAAACTAACTCAAGAACACAAGAAAACAACAAGAACAACAATCTCCTTGTATATATTCCACTGTCAAGGCAAAACATTTTTCTACAGGAAACAGAATTTTCCCACCACTCCAAAGAAGTCCAATAAATAACTTTACAGTGAAGGGCCCGGGGAGAACACACAAGGGGGCCCACATGTTCCCAAGCAGCCGCAGGGCTGAGGCGCCCAAAGCGCCGATGCCTCCGCCAGGTCACCCGCCGTTCTGTCTTTCTCGAATGCGACCTGCTGGCGTTTCCAGCTGCTTTACGGAGCAAGTCCATCTGGTCAGCCCGGGGGCGAGTGAGGCCACAGAGCACAACACAAGAAGTGGTCATAATAAAGTCTTCTCTCGAAGACCAGAGAAAAGCTTCAGGCTGCAAGTTCTTCAGCAGCACGTCCTCCCAGAGGGCCGAGTCCCCCGCAGCATCACGCGGGTAAGAGCTCGGGAGGGCTCTCTCCGTAGCAGTACTTTGCTATGGGATCCCTATAGGTGTTCTCGTGCTGCACGCTCTGTTGGCAAAACGGAAGAGAAGAGCGTGGTGAGAGAGAGTGGGACGGCGGCCAGCATACACGCCCTGTAGGAGCCCAGGTGAGCCCAGCTCCAAAATGTCACCAGGGCACCCTCTGCAACCAAGGTGGGTGCTCAGCACGGAATGCCAACGAAGGGCATGAGAAAGGACAAGTGTCACAGGACTGCTTCTTTTATACACACTAGTGAGTTTTTTAAAACCCAGCTGTGACTGGGACAACCTGAGACAATAAACTTTCCTCAAATTATTTTAAGTCAGTTAAGATCCAACAGGTGTTCTGCACTTGACCCTGTGCTTCAAAGTAATTCGGTCTTCGGCACTGCACCCTGCAGAGGTGAAGGATACGCACTTCCAATTGCTTCCATCAAGGTTTGTGTACCTAAGAGCTGGCACATGGACAAAACACCACGGTGCCACACAAATGACCACACAAATGCTTGACCACATCTGGCCAAGCAAATGAAGTGTGACTACAGATAATCAGCCTCAATGACTAATTTTTCAGCAATTTGTTTTCATACAAGCAACTTGAATTTTTGGCTAGCCAAGAATTCATTAATTAGTCTAAGACCAAGGCTAAACATCTAAATTGTATTAATCCAATTTGTAGTCATGCAGCCAACTCTGTTTCTCGGGACACTGTTATAAAGGCAAATTGGCAACTGGGAATTTTCTCTTTACAGTGAAAAAGCAAAGTCAGAAAGTTTAGCATCTTCACTCAAGTTTGGAATTAACTCCTGGGTTTTACCAGTTAAGGAAAGAAAACACCTGGCCTTTCTTCTATTTTTCATTTCTCAGAATGAGAGTGTGAATCAAAGTCACGGGTTCAAACTTCCTCCACGTTTCCTTTAAAGTCTATTCAAATGGAAAGCTCTTTCAGCGAAACAAGGCCATTAGGAATTTCTTCATGTTTCAAATACTCATTATAATCCTTGAAACATTTACCCAACAATGCTAGATGCCTTAAGAGCAGACCAGAGACATAGAGAGTAGCATAAAACCCAGAGGACTACAGAAATCTGGCAAAGGGTGTAAGAGCTCCAGAGAATGGCAACTGAGTCACGTATGTCAGACAGAGCCAGGTCAATCTTGGAGACACCATGAAGGAAAGCCAGAGAAGTGCGCTTGTATAACGAACACATCTGGTGATTTTACAGAGAGCACTCCAACAACCACCCAATCAAAAAGGCTGAGGGCAGAGGATGGGGAGTCAAAACACAAAAAGGTTCAGACACTTTCAGCAACTGGTGCCATGTTTAATGCCCAAAGAGCAAAGCATTTAATGACAACATGCTAGAAAGTACTGAAAGCTTAACAACCTACAGATTTATCTGTGTATTTTCAATACCCACCTGCCCCATGCCCTTGAATCCTAAAATAAACCACATTTTTGTCCCAGAATAACTTAGTACCCACTCTAAACGAGTGGTGCCTGGAAAGCCTTAGTCAAATTTCAGTCAAAGACAGAGGAGAGAGCTTCTCTCGGGAATTTAACTAGTAGGACTTAAAATGCAAACAAGCTAATCAGACAGGGAAGATGCAAGTTAGTTAGACCTTGATTTAAATAAATATAAATATTTTACATCCCTAAATCATAAAAATCTCACGTTGACATTCTAAATACAGTCAGCCCTCCGTATCCACAGGGTCCGCATACATGGGTTCAACCAACCACAGGTCAAAAGTATTTCAAAAAACTCCACAAAGTTCCAAAAAGCAAAACATGGCCTTTACACTGTATTAGCTATTATAAGTAATCTAGAAATGCTTTAAAGCATACGGGAGTCACGCAGCGGCGGGCAGCATACGGGAGGATGGAGGGAGGTAATATGCAAACATTATGCCATTTTATATGAGCATTTAGGAATTTGGGGTCCTGGAACCAAATATGCTCAGATACCAAGGGATGACTGTACAATTAATCCCCCAAAGTTCCATTTAAATCTCTTCTCCATTATCACCCCCACCAAAGGGCCCCCAGTGTGGATTTTCTTTTTTTTTTTTTCCCAGTGTGGATTTTCAAGTTTTCTTCCAGACGTTGATTCCCACCGGCCCACCCCGCCACCAGAGGCATCATGGATACTGACCTGGGATGAGGTCCTGCATTTAGCCAAACACAATTCAAAGTGATCTTCGACTGCCATGAAGAGGTTCTGGAATGCCACAGCTGCCCGGTTGAGGAAGTGCTCCAGGAGGAGTTGCTGTGGAAACAAAAGTTAGTACCTATAATAAATTCCAAACTCAGCAGCACAAGGTAACCTTGGAAACTTCTCCTAAACTAAGAGACGGCTGATGCAGGGAGGGGAGGGAGAGAAAGAGAGGCTTACATGAGCAGGAGGCTGGTGTCCTATTCCTTAGACATCTGACTGGGAATACAACAGCCCACTCTACCAAAGCACAGCTAGAGGAAAGAGAACTACGTCCTTCCCTTGCAGGCAAAGGCTACCTCACAGCAGCCATTTCTGACACCTACACAAGGTTCTCTTCTGTTTTCAAAGAATCCCACAGAAAGACTCTAATGCTCAATGTGAAACGCAAGCAGAAAAGTTAAAGGAGTCGCAGCACAAGGAGCAACTCTCCATACCTTGTTGGGCTGCAGGCAGCAGGAGACACAGTACTCGTAGGCGCCGCAGCAGCCGCTGGACAAGCAGCCGTCACAACAGTACTGCTTTGTGCCAGGGACGTTGACGTTACAGCAGCCATTCACCAGTAGGTCTTTCCTCTCACAAACGTAACCTGAAAGTCAGAAACTAGCCTGAGTATAGACCTAGCAGTCCCCTACCTGTGACCAGGGGCGATCACACAGCGGCAATCAAAGTCCTGCTCCCAAAGAACATGAAGCCGGAGTCTGGAGTCAGGAGCATCCTCAAGACCATAGAGTTTGGAATCAGACGGTGTCCAGTCAGAGCTTGCTACCTGCATGCAGCAGTTTATAGGAAACACAGACTCCTATTTTATAAGTAGGCTATATACATCCTAATCCACCTAAATGACCTTTTTCTCTGCGGTCACATATTTGATTTAATCATCACATGGCCTTTGTTTCCCTGTTCTAACCTATGCAAGCCAATTTTTCATCTATGCCTGGAGAAAAACGTAATGCTTTTTCAAACAAAAATCTGAAGAGAGGAAAAAAAACAAAGCGTTCATTCCTGAAAATGAGATCCTCCTAGATTAAAAAAACAAACAAAAAACTTCACACACACTTTTTTATAAATGCCTTTCATATACTTGCCATTTCACATTTAACCTTTAGAAACTGATTTAGGCTGTTTTTAAGTATACAGAGCAGGGATTCAATTAGTCCTCAGGATTAGGGAATGCCAGTACTCTATAAGACCCAAGGAATAAAAATCCTAATTTCCTCCACTCATCATCTAAATAGACCCCCTCCAACTTAGTTCATGCATTCATATTCAACTTTAAGAAAACAATGTCCTCACAAAAGCAAACTTATTTTTCATAGCTGCTAAAGAGACAATTCTCTACACCCTTCTGGGAGTGGGACAGGAAAATGTAAGAATAAGTCCACGAGGGACCCCACCTGGCCCATGGGGCAAACTCCCAGGTGTAGGCTCAGGCCCACAGGTGCACATAGGTGCAGAGCAGCTGTTCCTCATATCCTTCCATTCCAAATGCCCCAGCTTCATAATCCTCAGAGAATGAGACCTCATGAAGCAAGAGGTTGTTTTCAGAAACCATTCTGGAAAACACAGTCTGTGCAAAAGCAGGAGGCACCAGTAAAATAACAATGGAAGAGGCAAGAAGGGCCCTCACTTCATACTAGGGAAACTGAGGCCTATGAGAAGCCGATCCCATTTATCTGAGTGCTGGCGCTTCTTTTCGCCACTGTGGTAGTTTTAACTGTGTGGTTTTGTCTTCTAAAATAAGAGAGTATGATCCTAATGTCACACTAAATGTTTCTGGGATTCTTCCTAACTATTCTTACTCATCTTCATAGGAATTACAAATTAAAAATCCAAATAAGCCAGCATGTTCCTTAAAATTCTGCCCCAAATGATAAATACAGAGCATCTTATCATGTAATGCCAGAAAGATGTAAAATATTACCCTTGTTGAAATGATCTTTCTGCCCTTTTCTCTTTTCCAGGTTGTAAGTGTTGGCATCTCAGGTCTTCTATTTTTCCCCAGTACAATCTGTCAATATTTAGCTTTGAAACCAGATCTTTCTAACTTCTGGTGAAAGAAAGCCCATCAAGATTTCTCCTTTTGCACCTGGAGAAACACACTCTTCCAGACATTATTTCCAACATGGAGTCCTGTGAAATCACAATCTCAGTGTATGCTGCTCCTGACTGGGAAACCAACTTATAACCTTTGCCAAGTTTCTTTACTTTACTGGTTGTCTTACTGAATAAGGTGTAACTCTGGCAACACTCATGTTGGTGGCATCTGCTCACTAAAACACAAAAATTTCCTGCAAGTTTTCTTTATTACACTGTTTATCTCCTCTCGTGTATTCATGGAGGTAATATAAAACATATCGTTCCTGGATTTTTATTGATTAGTTCTTGGAACTTTTTACTTAAGAAATCTGACAGTCTTTGTCTCATTTGAATTAATCAGAGGGCAATCATTCTTTTGCTAGCTATGACCAAAGGAAAAGACAAACTGTCATTTATAACCTAATATTAAATAATAAAGTCAAGGCATAAGATTTCAAGCTTTCTCATTGGGTATTATACAAACTAAAGTCTGTAAGAAAAAAAGCACTGAATTCCAACTTCAGCCCTGGTCTTAGTCCTAGGTCTACCCCTGCCTGACTAGCTGGGTCATACTGTGGAAGTAGCTTCCCTTAACTGAACTTTACTCTATTTAAACAAAACACATGTTATTTGCAATTTAATCTGCTTTTCCAATGTAATCTTAAAAACAGAGCTCAACACTGTTTAGTCTTCCTGATTCTTTCCTTTAATCCCAAATAACCTCATATGCTCTGACACCTTTGAGATCTTTTAGGAAAAGGTTTTTTTTCCTTAATTATTTTACTGGGGTTGCAAACTTTAAAACACACACACATATGCACTGTAGTCTCATTTTAAAGACAGCACCTGTCTTCATTTTGTTGACCTTCATCCTGTATCAATGAAGACTCTAATTCAAGGTTACTGTTATCAATTTCAGTATTGTTAGGTTTATAATTCATTTGTTCTGAGACTAAGAGCAAAATTTACCCTTGCAAAACAAACCAGATTATTTGCAAACCACCAGCTGAAAAAGGAAAAAAACCCACAAAACAACTGAGGAATTCTGACCACTGTTTGGATAATCGACATTAAGGAAAAGTGGCACCAGATTGCAGAAGAGGAAGGGAGCCAGCCTTACCCAGTTCATCTGTGATGAGGTGTTTCCCCTGAATGGAGTTCCGGCACTGGTTGCTGGGCCGACTACTATTGCCCAAATTAAACTGTACTTTCCATGGGATGGGTTGATCATGGTCTTGGACCTGGAGGAGATTCCGATCTCTAACTGCCCTCTCCTCCTACAAAGAAACCATAAATGAGAAGGTTAAACTATTGTTTCTTGCATTTTCACTAATTTTTCATATAAACTACAGTAACAGGACAAAAACAATATAAAAAAGCTTGCACAACAGGATACCTTACTTGGTATAAGAAAAGTCTGGGCCAAAGTCATTTCTAAAAAGTGCAAAATAAACCTGAAGGAAGAAGTAATAAATTAGGGCTATGCTTCAAAACTTACATAAATGCCCCTAGATTAAGTACACATTATAAATGGGTACAAAAGCATTAATTTCTTCAAAAAATTTGGAGGGGAAGAGTTTTAAACTTTCTGACAGCAAATCATTTAAAACGTTTTTTATGTTAAAAGTAAACACTTACATTGTGGAACAGAATGTAAAATCTGAATGCGCTTTTAAAATGAGAGAGGAAACTTCAGAGAAACTTTCCAGCTGTCACGTCAGACAATACTGGACCGTATCACAGGTGACAAGGCTACTTTAGTTTGCAGTGAGGAACAGCGGCAAACTAAACGGGAACTCTGAATTAAGAGCTTGGTTTTAGGTGCAAGAGCATGGAAACTTGCAAATTCTTTCTATGAAAAAATACTGAGTACATGACCCTGGGGGCTCCCCAGGTGGCCCCAGGTGGCGCCAGCGGTAAACAACCTGCCTGCCAATGCAACAGACACGAGACACGCAGGTTTGACCCCTGGGTCAGGAAGAGCCCCTGGAGGAGGGCACAGCAACCCACTCCAGTATTCTTGCCTGGAGAATCCCATGGACAGAGGAACCTGGTGGGCTACAGTCCACTGGGTTGTAAAGAGTCGAACATGACTGAAGCGACTTAGCAAGCAAACAATGTGATCCTTAGAAGATATATCTTTCTTTACAAAAGACACCCACGTCAGACAGCCTTTACCTAGACATGCAAAGTGAGGAGCTTCTCTAGAGGCAAGAGTTTAGACCTTTTCTCCCAGCCCCCACGTCGCAGTTAGACTTTCCAAACTGCCTTGTTATACTCTTAAGACAAACTAAGTAAGGTGCCCAAGAGCCAAAACACAGACCATGCCATCTTCTGATTCAGGAGACAGCCATCTTCTGAATTACTCAACCTATCTATTGTTGGAAAACAAAACAATGATAAGACTCCCTCTGAGAGAGGTTGTGTATATGGGTGTGTATATGTGGGTCCCTAGTGGCTCAGTGGTGAAGAATCTGCCTGCAACACAGGGTTCAATCCCTGAGCTGAGAAGATTCCCCGGAGAAGGGAACGGCAACCCACTCCAGTATTCTTGCCAGGGAAGTCCCATGGACAGAGGATAATGTAACCATTCTACCATTTTGATAGAACTCTGTGGCTTTTGCCACTAAGAATGATCTGTCATGTGTCATTGAGCAAAAGGGACTAACCTTGAAAGCTGATGACAAAGGTTATACTTTAAGACAACAGAAAAGAGTTATTTTTCTGGGAAGAGTTATTTAATATTTACAACATGCATATCCACATATACTTTGGCACAGCAAACACATTTTTGAAACCTAGCCTCTAGAAAGTACCAATATGTAAGGGTGTATTAGGATGTCCACTATAGGACTGTTTATGTGATAGAAAAAAAAAAAACAGGAACCCCAACCACAAAGAAATGATTGAATAAACATGTATAGCTATGGCTATTACCAAAAAAAAAAATAGACATGACTGATGTGTATTTACCTACAGTAGGAGTCCTTAAACATGACTTGCACATTAGATTATATAGGACACTTAAATTCTGATTCCCGAGTCCAACTCCAGACTGAGTAAAAAGCTCTGTGGGTGGGACCTGGGAGTCATCATTTTTTCAAAGCACTCAGATGATATTAATAAACAGGGTTGCAGATCACTGATGTCCTTAGTATATTAAGCTAAAACACAAGTTACAGAATAATGTGCATATTACCACATGTTGTATTACAATAATAACTGCATTAATGTATACATACAGGATTGTAAGAGCTGAGATAAAGGCATGGAAAGATACACTACAGACCATTAACATGGAAAGGACAGGTGATTATTACCATCTTTCATCTTTGGAAAAGTTTCATTTTTAATTTAAAGTAAAATGGTAAAAGTTATTAAAAACACGGTTATTAACAATAGGTGACACTAGTGAGGAATCTACAGGAACTCTACCCTTGAAACTTCTCTGTAAACCCATAATTATTCCAAATTAAGTTTATTATTTTAAAAAACCATGATTACCAATCTGAAAGACATAAATATCCCACAATCCCATTACTTAAATAAAGCTGTAGCCATTTCTGCATATTAACTTCTAGCCTTTGACCCCAGCATTTATACTACAAATTAGGATGCTTCACATTCAGCTCCTCTTGACACTAATTGGATGGTAAACGATTCAAGTACCTACATTATCTTGATAATCATTTTCAAGGCTATATAATAATCCATCATGTTGATATGCTGTAATTTAGTAAACACATCCTCTACAGATCAATGTTTCTGCCTGCCCCAGGTTTTTGTAATCATAAACAGCACTGCAATAAAAATGGAGACCTTTTGCTTATTCTCTTGCATCATTTATGGTAGGAATTATTATTAGAAGTAGAGTTAATGCTATAATTCATTCAGTCACTCAGTTGTGTCTGACTCTTTGTGACCCCATGGACTGCAGCACACCAGGCTTCCCTGTTCATCACCAACTCCCGGAACCTACTCAAATGTCCATTGTGTCGGTGATGCCATCCAACCATCTCATCCTCTCTTACCCCCTTCTTCTCTTGCCTTCAATTGTTCCCACCATCAGGGTCTTTTCCAATGAAGTAGTTCTTCACATAGTGCTAGATAATTTTCCAAAAGTTATACATGCCACTTATAACATTACCAGCATTTAAATAACACTGTGCCACACCAGTACTGAATTCTGCTCCTTAATTTACTAAAGGTAAAACAGTCCTACCAGGTGGCTTTAATTTCTATTCTGCCCCCTCTCTTTTGGGATTCCCTGGTAGCTGAGCTGGTAAAGATTCCACCTGCAATGCAGGAGACCCCAGTTCAATTCCTGGGTTGGGAAGATCCCCTGGAGAAGGGATAGGCTACCCACTCCAGTATACTTGGGCTTCCCTGGTGGCTCAGCTGGTAAAGAATCCGTCTGCAATGTGGGAGAACTAGGTTCAATCCCCGGGTTGTGAGGATTCCCTGGAGAAGGGAACAGCTACCCACTCCAGTATGCCGGCCTGGAGAATTCCACGGGCTGTATAGTCCATGGAGTCACAACGAGTCGGATATGACTGAGCTACTTTCACTTTCCCCTCTCTTTTGTTTCTTTTGAACTAGCATCAGCATGAACAAGATGGGTTATACAAAAACAACATCAGTATTACTTGGTTGGGGGAAGAATGGGAGCTAAATGCAGAAGCCTTGGGAATACGGACAAATCACTTAGGTGCACACTGCTTAACCACCTGTAAATTCATGCTCCTCTGCTCTGTTGGGGCTGTATCAGTTAATGACATAATCAAGCTATGTGCAAGCTAAACTGCACTTCAAATGCTACCCTAGATAAATTAATAGCCATAAAGACTTAAGAGGCTGGTCAAAGTACAGTAAACTGGATTTACAGTATAGCAAGGTTGAAAGTGCTCTTCAAATTACTCTCAAACTTTCCTGTTATTCCTCCTGAAAGAAAACAAGCGTTCATGGTCAAGGGCATTCCAGAAGGGCCTCTTCCACATTACTATGATCCTGGTAAACAGGAAGGCAAGGCTCCCAGCATTTGAGATTGTTTTCAAACCTGAATATTCACGACCTTGCCAAAAGGATTGGGTCAGAGTTGTACAACCAGAAAAGACTGTACAAGACAGTGTGTAAGACATAATGGCGAAAGTAATGAATTAGCACATTTGTTTTTCCAAAGGTCCACTTTTACAACGATGTGGTGAAGGGGCACTGAAGGGATTTCTTCACTGAACAGGCAGCTTTAAACCTTTCCTCAGCTGGTCCACCTACCCTAACAGGCTGTCTCAATTTTAAACATCTCCTCCCAATATGTTTGTATTTTCTCATTTCAGATCCATCCAAAGGTATGAAGTTCTTACAATGTGTTAAGGATATAGAAACAAAGGTAACTGGGTTCTCTATTTTCAAAGTGCCTCCAGAATTTTCATAAACTACAAGCAACTATAGAAATGTTTTATTCCTAATGTATATTACTTAACCTCTGATTTAAAAGGGGGTATATTGATAACTGGGGCTTCCCAGGTCGTGCAGAGGTAAAGAATCCACCTTCCAATACAGGAGACACAAAAGACAAGAGTTTTGATTCCTGGGTTGGGAAGGTCCCCTGAAGCAGGAAATGGCAACCTGCTCCAATATTCTTGCCCGGAAAATTCCAAGGACAAGGGAGCCTGGTGGGCTGCAGTCCATGGGGCAGCAAAGAGTCAGACACAACTGAGTGACAGAGCACATAAGCACACGCACTAATAGCCATCCTATTTTTCAGGAGCTAGCCTAAGGGCCAAATGAGATACGTGTCCCATGTACGCAGGAAGGCACCTGAGCACAAGGCATTGTCATTAAAAGACTCGCTTCTGATTCTCAAAAGTAAAAGAAAAAAAAAAAGGGAGCTAAAGGCCAGAGGGAATCCCGAATGTCCAATATTTGGGGAATGACAAATAAATATAACCTGATCATGGAAAATTTTAGTTATAAAAAATTTATACTTAAAGCTTTTAAAGATGGGGAAAATGCATACATGTTAAGTGAAAAAAGAGTATGCCCCAATTATATGTTTAAAATATGAAAATGAAGAAAGAAAATATAACCAAATATCAATGAATCCCTCTGGTTGCTGAGACTAAAGATAACTGCTTTCCTTGTCTAACCTGTGCAGCACTTTACAAACTCTGAAAGGTATATGTACTTTCGTGATCAGTGAAAAACAGAAAACACAGATTAGCAACTCTCATGATTTATTACACTTTAGACAGTGTCTAACTTGAAACCAATTTACATACTTAATTACTTAAAAGATGATGATGTTCATGTATTCTCAAGTAGTTATGCAAATAGCCCTGACACTTTCAGAACTGCACTACGTGAACAACTATGAGAACAGTTATTTACCTGAGAGGACCTCTAAGGACCCTTCTGACTCCAAGACTGGGATTTCTTTAATCTCAGCTCAAATGCCCCAAAGAGTTAGGCCCACCTTGCTGCTCTATCGTAGTACCTCGTTTTGTTTTCTTTATATTACTAATTGTTATGTGAAATAATCCTGCTCATTTGCCATTTCTACCCCTCACCCCCTACAGAATACAGGCTCTTGGAAAGTCAGACTACATCTGCTTTGCCCCCCACTGTATCACCATCATCTAGCAGACATTGCCTAGTGCAGTTGGTTTTCACTAAAACATTTGTTAAATCAGTGTGCCCAAGTCACCTGGCACCCAGCCCTCTCCCCCAATGGCATCCCCACCAAGGTCACTAATTTCTCTTGTGTTCCCATACCTACAATTTAAACTATCCCCCAAAGCATTAATTAACATGAAAACCAAAGAAAAGAGGAATTCAAAGCTGTAGAGAATAATCAACTATCTCTAGGCAAAAAGTGGCTGCATCTGCTCCAAGAGTTCAATCTCACTGAAGCAGAGCTAAGGATCATATGAAGCTTTGGAGTTTTTCAGTCTCCTCTCAATTAATTCTAACCACTCCCACCCCGCCTTCCTGTCCAATAGATAGCACAGCTCTGTTACAGATGGAGCCTGAGTCTAGGCAAAACAGAGCCCACTTGCCTCAAGCCACTGATCTCAGGAGTGCCGAAGACCAAAACAGCAGCAGAGAACAGAGCCAGCAAGCAAACTCACACATGTGTAAGAGCATCAGTCAGATTGGGATGATGTTCATCTCACAAAAGTCCACGGACCCTTTATACTCTTAAAAATTATTCAGGACTTCAATATGTGGGTCACTGAGGGTTATGGCTATTGATAGTCATCATACTAGAAATTAAAACATAACTTCTTAAAATATTTAAATAAGCTATTTAAAAATAACAATAATGAACCCATTACATATCAACAGGTTTTCATGTGCGTGTGGGAAAAGAATGTTTTTCAAAACAAAAGTATGTATTTGGTGAGATGAGAAAATGTTTTTACGTGTCTGCAAATGTTTTTAATGCCTGGCTCAACAGAAAACAGCTGGATTCTCACAACTCCCTCTGCATCCAATCTACTGCAATATATTGTTCGGATTGAAGCTTATGAAGAAAATCTATCTCATACAGATGTGTAGTTGGAAGTAGAAAGAATATTTTAGTGGTTTTTCCAGATAATTATGGATAATCTTTGATAGTACATCAAAACTTGACAAGTATAGTTTCTTAAAAGTTCACTGCAAATGGTATGGCCACTTTGGAAAACAGCCTGGCAGTTCCTCAAAAAGTTAAACAGAGTTACCAAGTGACCATCAATTCCACTCCTAGGACCATACCCAAGAGAACTGAAAACCTATTTCCAAACAAAACCTTGTACACCAGTGTTCATGGCAAATAGTCAAAAAGTAGAAACAAGTCAGTATTCCTGCCCTGAGAATTCCATGGACAGAGGATCCTGGCGTGCTACAATTCATGGGGTCGCAAACAGTTGCAACTAAGCAACTAACACTTTCACTACTTTCACTTTTTTCAGATACAAGGCAAGTCTCCATCAGACAAAATGTGGTAGATGTCTACAACAGAGTATTATTCAGATATAAACTACTAATACATACTACAAGATGGATGAGCCTTGAAAACACAGGCTTTTAATTGAAAGAAGCCAGACACAGAAGACACATAGTACGATTCCATTTATATGAAATGTTCAGCATAAGTGAATCCATGGAGACAGAAAGTTGACTAGCGGTTGCCAAGGGCTTAATGGGCAGAAATATAGAGAGCATGGCTAACATGTTTTTTAGGCCATGGGGTAATTAGATCCAAAAAAATCTACAAAACGAAAACAGTTGTGAACAGTTTTAGGGACTCACAATCATCCCCCCCAAAGCACACACCTCTATGACTGTGGCCATAGATAAAAAGTTAAAAAAAAAAAACAAGTACCAGGACACCAGAGTAAAAGGTAGTTGTAGTGAGAATTCCCTGGTAGTCCAGAGGTTAGGACTTCGCATTTTCACCCAAGGGCCTGGGTTCAATCCCTGGTCAGGGAACTAAGATCCCACAAGCCTCATGACATGCCCATCCACACCCACCGCTCAAAAAAGGAGATTGTAGGGAAAGTAACAGAGTAGACAGCATCTGAGTCAAAAAAGGAAAAATCAGTGGGAGTGTGCCAAACTGGGAAGAAAGGAAGCCACCCAATTATAAAGATTTGATTGTTCAACCAATATCTGAATAACCACGATAGTGTCCGGCAGTATTCTAGAGACTGGGATTCTATGAACAACACAAAGTCCCTGTTCTCCAAAAAATTATGTTCTAGAAGGGAGAGTGAGGGGAAACAGATAAACAAATGATCCAGAAATCCTCAGTAAGCGATTTCTACCACAAAAAAAGAAAGTACGACTATGGACAAGAAACTGAAGTCACTGAGACTGTAGTCACCTGGTGTGACCTGGGGCAGTAACAGTAAGCCTCACTTGAATTAACAAGACTCACCATGCAGAGATCCTGGAACTGAGCCTGGAGTTTCACCTAAATGCAAGGGGGATCCAAAGAAGAACTGTATCTTCTTTTCTATTCAGATGATCACCCCCTCCTGCTGTTAGAGAAAAGACTATAGTATAAGAAAGAAAGCAGAGACCTGTGGGTGGGCCCCTGCAGAGGTCCAGGCAGGCTGCCTTAGGGTGGCTGCGGTGACAATTGGGAGAGAAGAACAGATTCGGGATCTGCTGTGGAGGCAGAGGAAATGTTTTGCAGGCGAGGAGTGAGATAAAGTAAAGCAGAAAGTATTTGTGGCCGGACTACCTGAGGAACAGTAACTAGTGAGCCCGGGAAGACTAGAGAGGAAGTGCAAGTGCTGGAGAATCAGGAGTTCGGTTTTGGACAAGTAAGAGGAGCTGACAATACATTCAAAAGGGACTCAAGCAGGCAACTGGACAGAAGAACCTGGGGGTTTCTGAATCCGTGGAGGTTGGAGTTAGAAATCAGGATAGCCAACAGCATACAGTTGGTATTGAAACCAACGGTGCTAGAGGTGAGCAACGGCAGGTGGGAGGGAGGCAGGGGGCTGAGTCCCTGCTCACTGTGGCACCCGCGGGACAGACAGCGGACAGCATGTGACCACGAGAAGGTGTCTGTGAAGTTGTGAAAACACACATCCAAGAAGCACTGAGTTCACAGGAATGTCACCCACACATCCTAGTCACCAGAGGAAGCTTGTAACACAGGTGAAAAGTGGGATACAGTTCTCTAATTTCCCTTTTTACAGCTTCCCCACCAACCTGCTAAAACTAGGGTGACCATCTCCTTTACTGATTTTTTTTTTTTAACTTAGAAAATAACTGCTTTCCAATACTGTGCTAGTTTCTGCCGTCCAACAACGTGAAACAGCCGTAAGTATACATATATTCCCTCCCTTGTTTAGTAATTTTCTATTCACTGATACATTCTATTTAGGAACTTGACTCTTGAAAATGAAAAGGGGAGATTTTTTAAACTCCCATCAGAGCAACAGCATAAAGCAGGGTTGTCCCGGTTACCCTCTGAAGCAGGCTCATTCGTTGTAAAAGCCCAAACGCTCCTACCGATTTCTAAACATCCTGCCCGTGCTCTGGGTAACATATTTCCCACCAAAGCTCTCTGCCTTTTCTTTCAGAAATTCGCACAGAAAAGAAAAACTCAGGGGGTGGCCAGGTGAAAACAAAATTCCACTCAACCCTGTTTTGTATAGGAAGGGAACCGCGGGGGTCCTGGCGATCACTGAGCCCCGAAATTAAATAAAAACCAGGCACACCGGCGCTGGCCTCGCAGCTTGGCTACTTATAGCCCAGGAATCTCCACCTTTCCCAGTCTCCAGGTTCCCCCGCTACAATACGGGGACAGTACACCTACACCCCACCCCAAACCTCCGTGAAGATGAAAGGAGAAATGCCAGCCCCGCTCAGCCCTGGGACCGGCAGGTGAGAAGCCTTGAGCCCGGCAGGTAGGAAGCCCTGAGGGTGAAAAGAACAGCGTTAGAGGCCCATCATAGCGGGCTCGAGTCCCAGCTCTGTCCCAACCAAAGGGGCAGGTCCCTTCTCCCGTCTCAGCCCCGGCGCGCCGGACACTCGGGCAGCGCGGCTGCAGAGGCAGCTTCCCTCACCCGGGCAGCCGGGGCAGCACTGACCTGCTTGAAGGTGCTGGTGAGGAAGTAGACCAGCGAGAGCCCGAAGACCAGGGCAAGCACCCACCTCTTCCGCAGGAGCCGGCGCCACACCATAGCCGCCAGGTTCACCATCCCGGCGCGGAGCGGGGCAGGCCCGGGGCCCCGGCGGCATGGCCCCTACACGGCCGGCAGCCCCATGGCTCGCGGCGGGCGACGGCCCCGCGGCCCTCAGCCCAGCCAGCTCCCGTCAGCCACCTCTCACCTCCCACGTGACTCCGCCCCACGCACCGCCTCCTCCCCTCTCGCGTTACCCGCCCGGCCTCATTCAGCCTCCTCCTCATTGGTCCCTACAAAGCGGGGGCTTCTTATTGGCTAAATCTCGGGAAGGGGGTGGGCAATCGTGTGCGTGCGGCCGGTGGAGCTATGCCCGGGTCTTAGCGCCGGACCTAGCGACCTGGGAGAAAAACCTGAGGAGAGGCCGGAAGCATTCGGAAGTCAGGTGCTATCCCGGCCGCGCGAGTGATTGGCTTGGAAGGACGTGAATGATGCCGCTGTGATTGCTGAATCGTTTGTGCAGGTAAAAAGAGAACGTTATTTTTCCCCCTCCAGTATGGTAAGTGTAACCTGCCCTTGTAGTCCTGGGGCGTTTCGCGCTAAACGTTGGTTGCAAGAACGAAAAACGCCCACGGCATTGTGTTCGAAGCGCACCTGCCTTCTTCCAATGCAAGTGATGCGGGAGATGCGCTCTTGCGTGCATTTCCGTGCAGTCATATAACGGCCCGGGGGTGCAACTTAAAATCTCCCATACACTGAAAACTCTTGGTAAAATCCTTCTTAGGAATGGAGTGCGATGTATGAAGCAGAGGATAAAAAAGGCATTTCAATCAGTCATTTCAGAAGCATCCCACATGCAAACGTTTTATTCCAGAATTCAGTATCGGAATAGTTATGTACGGCCTGCTTTTAACACAGAACCTGAAGCCCCTTCGAAAGCAAGCATCTGAAAGTGGGATCTTGGGTATTTGATTTAGGAGACTGTGGCAAATTTGTGGATGGAAACTTGGGATTTTTTTTTTTTTAACAATAATTTGACTGCGCCGGGTCTTAGTTGCGGCATGCAGGATCTTCTATCTTCTTTGTGGCTTGCGAGCTCTTAGTTGCCGCAGTATATGGGATCTAGTTCCCTGACCAAGGATGGAACCTGGGCCCCCTGCATTGGGAGGACAGAGTCTTAGCCACTGGACCACGAGGAAAGTCCTGAAACCTGGGATTCGGTATTTTATTTTCCCCAAGGATTTGTAGGTGATGAGGAATCATTGTGGGGGGAGGGGGCATTAAGGCAAGATTGCAGGTTCTTGAAATAGATTTATGGGATAAGTTCAGTTCAGTCGCTCAGTCGTGTCCGACTCTTTGTGACCTCATGGACTGCAGCACGCCAGGCTTACCTGTCCATCACCAACTCCTGGAGCTTGCTCAAACTCATACCTATTGAGTTAGTGATGCCATCCAGCCATCTCTTCCTCTGTCATCCCCTTCTTCTGCCTTCAATCTTTCCAAGCATCACGGTCTTTTCCAATGAGTCAGTTCTTCGTATCGAGTGGCCAAAGTATTGGCACTTCAGCTTCAGCATCAGTCCTTCCAATGAATGTTCAGGACTGATTTCCTTTAGGATGGACTGGTTTGATCTCCTTGCAGTACAAGGGACTCTCAAGAGTCTTCTCCCACACCACAGTTCAAAAGTATCAATTCTAAAGTGCTCAACTTTCTTTATGGTCCAACTCGCACATCCATACATGACTAATGGAAAAACCATAGCTTTGACTAGATGGATCTTTGTCAGCAAAGTCGTGTCTCTGCATTTTAATATGCTGTCTAGGTTTGTCATAGCTTTCCTTCCAAGGAGCAAGCATCTTTGAATTTCATGGCTGCAGTCACCATCTGCAGTGATTTTGCAGCCCCAGAAAATAAATTCTTTCCTGTTTTCATTGTTTCTGTATCTATTTGCCATGAAGTGATGGGACCGGATGCCATGATCTTAGTTTTCTGAATGTTGAGTTTTAAGCCAGCTTTTTCACTCTCCTTTTTCATTTTCATCAAGAGGCTCTTTAGTTCCTCTTTCTACCTCAAGGGTGGTGTCATCTGCATATCTGAGGTTATTGATCTTTCTCCCGGCAATCTTGATTCCAGCTTGTTCTTCATCTAGCCCAGCATTTCTCATGATGTGCTCTGCATATAAATTAAATAAGCAGAGTGACAGTATGCAGTCTTGACATACTCTTTTCCCAATTTGGAGCCAATCTTTTGTTCGATGTCCAGTTCTAACTGTTGCTTCTTGACCAGTATACAGATTTCTCAGGAGGCAGATAAGGTGTTCTGGTATTCCCAAATCTTTAAGAATTTTCCAGTTTGTTGTGATCCACATAGTCAAAGGCTTTAGCATAGTCAATGAAGGAGAAGTAGATGTTTTTCTGGAATTCTCTTGCTTTTTCTATGATCCAGCTGTTGGCAATTTGATCTCTGGTTCCTCTGCCTTTTCCAAATGCAGCTTGAACATCTGGAAGTTCTCGGTTCACATACTGCTGAAGCCTAGCTTGGAGAATTTTGAGCATTGATTTGCTAGCATGTGAGATGAGTGCAATTATGGGATAAACTTTCCTTCATATATGGAGATGGTGCTACTGACCAGTTTTGTTTTGGTTTGTGTTTTGGGTGATTTTCCAAAAAGAAAGAAGGCTTCTCTGGTGAATTGTTTCTAATCAGCAGCCCTGGTAACACCAGTACTGTCCCCTGAAGAAGGCTGGTCAGGATCAAGAAATCACTCAACAGCCAATTATGGCGCCTTGAACTAAGCCAGATATCATCTTTTGTTCTGCGACAAGAAAATATTTAAGGAAGCTAAACCTATTCATATAAAGTGTCTGGCTTTTGTTTCTTCTCTAGGGTGAGAGGTCAGGGAAGGAGCAAGGCATATATAGAAAGAGATAAAGTGAGAGACCCATTGATGTTTTACTTGTTGAATGCAGCTCTGTGCCAGGCAGTGTTCTACATGTGGAGGTGGAAGGGCAAACGAGGCAGACGGATCCTTACTTTTATAGCGTTTATATTCTAATGGGGGACAGAGCATAAATAAATAAGCAAGCATGTAAATAACTGATCAATGCTATGAAGATAGTTGAACAGGGCAACATATGGTGGGTCAGGAGGGTGAGAAGAGAAGACCTCTAGGAGGAGGTGACATTTGACCTGAGGGAGCTAGCCAGAAGGAACAGCATTCTGGGGAGAGCGAACAGCAAGCACAAAGGCCCTGAGACAGGAACAAGCTGGCATCTTTGAAAAATGAAAAGACCAGTATGATTGAAGGGGCTTGGTTAAAGGGAGAGTGGAGGCAGGTGAGGTTGGGGACAGGTGAGGCCTGCAGGCCAGGAACAGAACTTTGATTTTATTCTGGTTACAGTGGGTCACCTTTGGAGGCCCTAAAACATGTCTGTATTTCCCAGCCAGGACTCAGAGTTTGACAATAGGGCAAAATATGTTCAGATCATAACTGTCCTCAGGAATACCAATGAGGGATCAATGGGAGGCTAGCAAAGGATAAGGAGGCAACATAACCATCTATTTATAGCCACCCCCCCATGAAGCCCTAAGACCTCTTAGGTTCAAGGCATCCCATGGACTAGTCACTTAAGTATTCTATGCCATCCAGGGTTTGGAATCTCTGGTAAGCTCCTGTGTCCCTTTGGAGAGAAGGAAGAGGGAGAGATCTGCTTTCTCTGGAATCCAGTGGTCACATCCCCACCTGGAACCCTGAATGCCCACCTGAGGTGTCGTCAACATGGAGTTCTGAAGTCCATGTGGTTCCTCACAGTGAACCAGGTGACGTGTCTGCATGGGGATTCGCATCTTCATTACCAAATGTGAGGGCTGGAAGGAAGCTCTGGGTTCAGACACTCCACCCCTCTCCCTTTGAACCTATCGGGACTCTGAGGCCACCAAGAGGTTACTGACTTGTCCAGGGTCACACAGCAAATTAAGGGTGGCACCAGTCCAGGATCTGTGTCTCCCAAATGTCTGTCTACTGCACCTCCTCCAGCACCTCTTTGCTTTATAGTTCACTTCTTTCTCCTCTCCTGTGAAGACTTCCTCCACCTTCAAGTCTCATCCTCCTCATCCATGAATGACACTTTCCTCAGGGGACAGAAAGTTGATTTGAGGGTTGAATGACATACCAGACTGAAACCCAGTTTGCAAAATGTCAGAAAGCTCTAGGGATATAAGATATGAGTAGTACTTATTTATAGTTACCATGGCAATCTAGGTGCTGGGAATGTTGGGAGACTCTGGTTCATGCCTGTGTTGACTTTTAGGTCTTAAGGAAAATGCAGAGACGCCACAGCAGCAACACAGAAAACGTTCCACCTGAAAGGTAGGCATCACTCTCATTCCATCCGAGGCTCTGAGCTTCAGGTGGTCGGGACGACCCAAAACTGGATTGAATGTTACCTGCTCCTCAGGGCTACTTGTCAGAAGGGTGGAGGAGATCTGATCGGAAACTGCTTTGCACAAAGATGACTTCATATCCTCAACACACAACAGCTTGCTGTTGCTCTTACGGTAATTCTCAAAGCCTGTGCAGCCAGTGGACCACTTGACTGTGTCAATGATTGCACCCAGGAGATTTTAATTTATAGAGGTGTCTGGGTGGGAACATGGAGAGGCTGATGACCTTGAAAGAAGATTTTTATTGCTTGCACTTCCCAAGAGAAAAGGGCATCCCATCCTACGCAGGGCCACATGGGGAAGCACCAGGGTCAGCCAGGAGACAGAAAGGAGCAAAGGGAAAGCATAGGTCACAGCGTTTATTGTGTTTTCCACACAAAGTAAAGCAGGGCAGAGGAAACAGCATAGCATTGACTAGTTTGAATAATGTTGGTGGCCTCTATGCTATAGGAGTGGTCTCTAGCTGTCTGGTACCTGGCCCAGGGTGATTTGAGGCAGAGGAAATATTGGCTGAGAATGTGAATTAGATAAAGGAGACAGTTGGGGATATAGGCTCTGGGTCACAGGGAAACTGTAAACAAGTTTGGCCATTAGTTTGACCCTATAATGTGTGTATGAAAGTGTTAGTCACTCAGTTGTATCTGACTCTCTGCGACCCCAGTGACTGTAGCCTGCCAGGCTTCTCTATGTGTAGAGTTCTCCAGGCAAGAATACTGGAGTGGGTTGCCATTTCCTTCTCCAGGGGGATCTTCCTGACCCAGAGATCGAACCCAGGTCTCCTGCATTGCATGCAGATTCTTTACTGTGTGAGCCACCAGGGAAGCCCCATAATGAGCAGATGCCAAATAGACAAATACAGAACCTAAGAAAACAACAGGTAAAACACTAATGAACTAGGATTTCTATCTACGTAAGCCAAAAAGAGTACAGACTGTGGGGCCCTGTTCTCAGGTTGTGACAGTCTCCTGGCCCAGCCCTCTCACCATGCTGGAATATACACCCAAGGAGCTGGCAACCAAGCTTTTCCTATTTCAAGTCCCCTGTGACTCTGAGGTTCACAGCAAAATCACAAAGTACTCACCAGTGCCAGTGCTGAGTTTTGTATGAATCCTCCCTGTTCTCTGGGGAAAAACTCCTTTAGTCAGATAACCCTTCGACAAAATCCCACATCAGTCACTTCCCACTTCTGTGCCTTTGGCAAGCACCTTCACCTCTAGGCTTTAGTTCCCCCGTCCATAAATGGCAGATAACAAAACTCAGGGTTGCTTGTGAATGAGTGAAAATACGGAAACACAGCACCTGGGATGTTTGATAAGCTGCACCGTTGGAGCTTTTTCCAGCCTCCAAAGACAGAACTGCTCTCCGCTTTTAAATGAATGGTGAGGTCTTTGGGGGCGGAGATGACACTAGAAAAATAATGGCCACTGTGACTTGTATACTTTCCTATGTCACCCTCATATTAGCCAGTGGACGTCAGGACTGTTTTTATCACCATTTTATAAATGAGGAAACTGGGGCTCAGAGAAGGTAAGTAAGATACCTGAAGTCACACAGACAAGAAGTGGCAGGGCTGAGATTCAGGCCCCAGTCAATTTGACCTCTGCGAAGTATGTGCTTTGAGACTCTACATTTCAGCTATCTCCTATTTTGATGGGTTCACTGTTCTTCCAGGTTGCTTCACATTCTAGCCTTTAAGTAGTTAAGTTGGAAGCTCACCCTCTGCTTCCCCCAAGGATTATTCTTTCCCATTTAGGCTGAAATCTCAACTGCATGCTGGGGAAAGGCCCAGGGAAGGGAGGCCAGCTATAAAAAGGCCCTTGGTGGGTTGGGCCTTCCCTGGTTGTACTAGAGGTCCCCTGAGCCCAGTGAGCTCAGAGTGCTGGCGAGCTTAAGGCAGGCAGGAGGTTTTCCAGAGCCCCTGGGATAGTGGGGGAGAAGGTGGCCTCTGTGGGCACCTGCCAGGACTCCTGCTGCCTCAGTTCAGCTTCTTAAAGTGCAGAAAAAGCTGAAGGCCCCTTGAGGATCATAGCCATGGTGTTAGTTATTATTGTCTTTATCATCATCCCAAGCTCAAGAAACTAGGCCCACACATTTCCTGGGCTTTTGGAGCCAGCAGGGATGGGCCATGGGAGGTGGGGGAATAGATAGCCATCTTCAAGTTCCCTCCCTTGCCCTGCCATAAAGTTGGTGGTTTATAATAACTTACCCCTGGGTCAAGTTTGTAAGGCCGGTGAAGCCAGTCCCAAGATTTCTACAGATCAGAATCTCCCTTGCCGGGTTTAACAGATGTTCTTCAAGATGTGAGTAGGTTTTCTGTGGAGGAAAATAATCCCGTGATCAAATAAGTTTGGGAAACACTAGGTTTAAACAAAGTTAATGTTTTCAATTGCAGGCCTTCTCAGAGCCTTTAGTGTAACTTATTCATTCATTCTTTCAAATAATATTTATTGAGCATGTTCTGTGTACCAGGTGCATTGTGCTGGGTCATGGCAATCCAATGGAGGGCAGACAGTCATGGTCTTTATGGAGCAGGGCCCAGTCTGAATTACCATTCTTAGTGCCAAGTACATGTTATAATCACCTGGGGGCTCTGAAGGAATAGAGGTGCTGCGACCCAACCCCAGAGATTTTTTTTCAAGTTAGAATTAATATTATAACTTCAATGAATTTGTATACTTCTAAGTGTTTCTTTTTCATTGATTGGGTTTTATCTAGCTGTTTCATCTTCTAATGTCCGAGGCACCTGCTTTGGTCTATGCCGCTGGCTGGGCACTGAGAACAAAGAAGTGAATCAGATACAGTGTGTGGCCTCAAGGAGCTTACAGTCTAGTAGGAGAACAGGCCATGTAAACAAATCAGTGTCCTGCGTTATAGCTTGTGGTATACTGTCCAACCCCAGAGATTTTTGATTCAGTTGGTCAACACTAGGTCCAAGGCCTGTATTTTTCAAAAACTCCCCTGAATGATTATAATGTACATGCAGGGCTGAGAGTCACAGGTAAGGAGTAAAATAACTATGATCAGTCCCATTTTGTGCCTGGATGATAGGAGGTTAGGGTACAGTGAGGACAGAGAGCAAAGAGACTGTCATTGTCTGGGAGGTGGGCAAAGCTGCCCCGAGAAAGAGAGAGTTTTAGCTGAAATCTGATGGATCAGTGTAGGTTTCCTGGTGGGGCCAACCAGTGAAGGGGCTGGGCTTGGCAAAGGCCCTCCAGTAGGAAGCGCTTGGGTAGTGAGAAAAGGGCACGTGGTGAGATAGTGGGGGAGAGGGTGGCCTCTGTGGGTACCTGCCAGGACTCCTGCTTTCTCAGGTCAGCTTCTTAAAGTGCAGAAAAAGCTGAAGGCGTCTTGAGGATCATAGCCATGGTGTTAGTTATTATTATCTTTATCATCATCCCAAGCTTGGGATGGGCCAGAGCTAATCCAGGCTGTCTGGCAAGTTCATCTCTCTGAGACTGAGTCTGTGTGCTGTGCTAACGGACTCAGTTTCTTCATCTATAAAATGGGAATGATATTAGTCCCTAACTATGGGATTTATCTGAGACTGCAGGAAAGCATTTAGAATGGGAAGCCCTTGTAGTGGGATAGTGAAATAATTGAATATATGTTGGATTTTTTTTTTTTATTCACCCTGTTCTCTGAGTGGGAGATAGTTTATATAAGGTCAAGTGTGAAGGCAGTGTAAAACCTTCCCTGGAGCCTCCCTCAGTGGCCATTTCGTGCCTGGGTGATAGCTGCCGTGCATTTATTAAGCACCTACTGTATGCCCTGGGTTGCGGAGTCCAGAGGATGAGTGGAAGTCAGCTCTCACTTGGAGTAAACTCTGGGTGTTTTAGGTATACTGAAGGGGTCTGTGGAGGTGCCTTGGGGGCCCTCTTCTGGGGTGAGAGGAGGAGGAAGAGGGTGGCTCTTTGCCCTTCCCACTGACACAGCACATTAAACTAATCAGTTCCACCTGTTCTATGGACTGATTCCATTTGAAAAGGACAAGTCCAAGAGAAGACATGACATCCAGGGCTCTGGGGCCTGGTGTTTATGGGAAAGGGCACCCAGTTCAAGACTCTGCATTCTTGGAAGAGTAACTCTAGGCTCTCTGCTCCTCTGGCAGTGGCTCTGAAAGAGCATCAGCATGCTTTATCTGATTTCAGTACAAGAGGCTGTGCTTGGAACTAGAAATGGCAGTTGGCCCTGGAGATTTGGCATAGGGATAGAGATAAGAGTTCCCATTTACTTAGTGTCAGATAAATTTGATCCCCAGGAATTCTATGCATGAACGGTGTTTATACCCATTTTCCAGGTGAGAAAACCAAGTGTAGACTTGTTAAGAGCCCTAGGAAGGGTGGAGCTAGGGTTCACACCTGGGCTTCTCCAATTAAGTCTTCTTCCCATTACTCTCTGCCACCCTCCAAATATCAGCTGTAACCACGGTGGATCCTCTTGGGAACTGGGAATCACTGAACTTGGAGATGACAGAGCCAGGGGAACCTGAGTTCCTGAGGTTATTCTCGAATCGTAGGACCCTGCGCTCCCTTTTCAGTGAAGTAAAGTGGTTAAGAAAGCAGACTCTAGAGGTAGCCTTCTGGGTTTGAATCTCTCTGTACCACCCCTTACCAGCTGTGTGACTTTAGACAAGTTACTCTTTTCTGTGCCTCAGTTTCTTGATCTGTAAAATGGGGGTATTATTAGTACCTAACTCACAGGGTTGATAGGAAGACTTAATGAGTTAATTTAATGAAAAGCACTTGGAAAAAGTATCTGGCACATAGGAAATTTTCAGTAAAGATTATAACCCTATTGCTATTATTACTTGTATTAATTTGCAAGGGCTGGCCATGACAGGGTGTTGTAGACTAGGTGGCTTAAATGACAGAAATTTATTTTCTCACAGTTCTGGATGCTGGAAGTCCAAGGTCAGGGTGTCAGTAGGGTTGGTTTCTTCTGAGGCTCTCTTGGTGGCTTGCAGATGGCCACCTCCTCCCTGTGTCATCATATCATCCACCCTTTCTTGTGTCTGTGTCCAGATTTCCTCTTGTAAGGACAAAAGTCATATTGGATTAAAGTGTCAGTCGCTCAGTCATGTCTGACTCTTTGCGACCCCATGGACTGTAGACCACCAGGCTCCTCTGTCTATGGGATTTCCCAGGCAAGAATACTGGAGTGGGTTGCCATGCCCTTCTCCAGGGGATCTTTCCCACCCAGGGATCAAACCCTAGTCTCCTGCACTACAGGCAGATGCTTTCCCATCTGAGCCACCAGGGAACCTGGACAAGGGCTGGCACTAATAATCTCCTTTTAACTTAATCACCTCTGCAAAAACCCTTCTTCAAAAACAATTGCATGCTGAGGTACTGGGGGTTAGGGTGTCAATGTATGATTTTCCTGGGGGAGGGGGCACAATTCAGCCCATAACATTATTGATCCTGTCATTTGCCCCCCATCCTCCACTGCCTGACTGGTCCAGAAATCGCAGCCAAGCGCTCAGCTCCGAGGCGAGTGTGGACGAAGGTGGCGTCTTTGAGAGTCTGAAGGCGGAAGCGGCCTCCCCACCAGCGCTCTTCTCGGGCTTATCCGGCCTCCCGGCAGGCGGCCTCCCCACCACCCCATTCCCGTCCAGCCTGGTCCTGGGGGCCGCAGCTGGTGGTGGGGACGTGTTCCTACAGATGCCGGCATCCAGGGAGGAAGGTGGGGGTCGTGGCGAGGGGGGCGCCTACCACCACCATCGGCAGCCCCACCACCACTTCCACCACGGCAGCCACCGCGGGGGCTCCCTGCTGCAGCACGTGGGTGGGGACCACCGCTCACACTCGGACGAGGCAGGCGATGAGCAGCCTGGGACACCAGCCCCAGCCTTGTCAGAGCTGAAGGCTGTGATCTGCTGGCTCCAGAAAGGGCTGCCCTTCATCCTCATCCTCCTGGCCAAATTATGCTTCCAGCATAAGCTCGGTGAGTGTCGGGGAGATGCGGGGGTCAATGCCTGCCACTTAACCCAAGGGGTTGGGGGTCTCCATCCCAAGTGCCAAGGGCAGGCAGTAGAGGTCCTCATGGTGCAAAGTCCTTTAAAGGCCAGGATTCCGCTTCAGACCTGGGTTCAAATCCTGGTCGACTAGCCTTCTCTGAGCCTGTTTCCTCATCTGTCCAGCAAGGGTTGTGATAGAAACTTTCAGCTGGTTGGGTGACTTGAAGGCGTGGAGGAGTTTAGACTTCTCCGGTCTGAACCTGAATTCTTCCCCTTCCTAGCTGTGTGATGCTGGGGACATTATTTAACCTCTCTGTGCTTTAGTCCCAATGTCCATAAAATGAGGATTAAAATAGTATTTGTACTATTCAGGGGTCCCCAACCTCCAGGCCGAGCAACAGTACCTCCTGTCAGCTCGGCGGTGGCATTAGATTAGAAGTAAAGTGCATAATAAATGTAATGTGCTTGAATCACCCAGAAACCATTCCCCCCATCCCTGACCTATTGAAAAATTATCTTCCATGAAGTCAGTTCCTGGTACCAGAAAGGTTAGGAACAGCTGTACTATTTCATATGCTATTATGTAGGTATCATAGATACGCATATACTATAACGGTGTGTTACAGATACTATTATATGTACAGCTTCTGCCTTCATAAGACTGAGTAAGGTTAAATGAGTAAACATGTGTTAAGCCCATAGGTCAGTGCCTGGCAGAGAAGAAGTGCTGTCCAAGTGTAGATAATCATCTTTATTATATTCATTGTTAGTACCTGTAAAATATTTAATGTGGAATCCTGCACATAGCAAGTGCTCAATAGATACAGCCCATTACTAGGAAGTAAAATAATGATTCATGAAGTACTTAGCATAATACCTGACACATACTTAGCATTCAATAAACGTGGTCTCTGGCCCACTGCTATTTATTTCTGTTACTGGTATTAGATCATGGTGTTGCTGTGTCCTGGAGAGTTTTAGGCTATTGTTTTTATCTTATGGTAGAAATTACAGTACAAATTATCTCATAGCCTAGTACATAGCCTAGTACATCCCACAAGAAATATCTAGAAGAGGTTAGGCCATCATTTGTGTCTTATTTGCCCCTTTCTGGTATGTTCCAGCTGACCCAGGTCACTCCTTCCTTTTCGGGATGCTACCATATCAGTCCCTTCCTTTTTTTTCTTTTTGACCAATTAAAAAATGGTGGCTTTTTTGGTTTCTATAATCGCGTACGCACTGGTTTCTGGGCCCTTCAGCACCTCCTTCCAAGTCTAGCACCAGCCGGACTCAGGCGCCTGTGGCAATGGTGCCGGTCCCCTTCTTGGGTGTCTGAGCCCTTTCCCCAGGTGCTATGGAC
Organism: Ovis canadensis; assembly: GCF_042477335.2. Lineage (NCBI taxonomy): Eukaryota > Metazoa > Chordata > Mammalia > Artiodactyla > Bovidae > Ovis > Ovis canadensis. Next base: position 68,622,793 of record NC_091261.1, on the reverse strand, counting down.
AAAGCTTCAAGCAGGAGGTTCTGCCCCTTGCTTCTAAACTTTGCAAGCTACTGAGCCTCAACCTTTGCAGGCCCCTCCTTTCTCCGTCCCCCCTTTCTCCTAATGTACATAAAGATTATACTGTACACCTATACCTTTTCATGAAAGAAAGTGAAAGTGCTAGTCACTCAGTCAGGTCTGGCTTTTTGCAACCCCATGGACTGTATAGTCCACTGACTCCTCTGTCCATGGGATTCTCCAGGCGAGAATACTGGAGTGAGTTGCCATGCCCTTCTCCACCTTCCTTTTTATTCCTAGAAACAGAAGCTGGCCTGTTTCTTCTTACCTGAATTCCAGCAAACTTGCCACCAAGTTTTCTTCCCAAGTTTGGTCATATTCTTTCTCAGTTGTCAGGTTTGTTCAGTTGATCAAAGAGTATAAGAAGGGATTGTGGGGTTACTGATTTTGATTTTATATGTTTTCAGGAAAGCAACTCATCTTTTATAAAGTAGATCTGGAAGCATGCATGGAATACATGTACTATTTAAAAAGTAAAAGTGAACTGCAAGCATGGGAAATTCTGTACATTGTGTAAAAGCAGAATCCTGTCCACAAGGAACAAAAAGTAGGATTTGAAAATCCCTGCTCAGGGAGAATTCTGACTGTAGCTTAGCAAATTGTGGAATAAAACTCCGTTCTTTTCCCCCCTCTCCAAAAGTTGTGTTTTCCTGTCAGCTAGGAATTCTTTTCCCTTTTAGCATGAAACTTCCATTTCTTATGGTGCTGTGGCCTTTTGCTACATATGCTTTTATTACAAATAACATGCCTCAGATTCTTTTTGAAAATAGAAATACTTTGTCTACCTGATGCGAAGACCCAGCTCATTGGAAAGGAGTCTGGTTCTGGGAAAGATTGAAGGCAAAAGAAGAGGCTAGCGGAGGATGAGATGGTTAGATAGCATCACTGACTCAATGGACATGAGTCCGAGCAAACTCCCGGAGTTAGTGAAGAATGGGGAAGCCTGGCGTGCTGCAGTCCATGGGGTCGCGAAGAGTGAGACATGACTTGGTGACTGAACAGCAACAACAGAAACTGCTAGAGATTGTGCACTGTAAGCAGTATCCCTCCTTGAGTTCAGTCCTGTTATTATTCTGTTTTTACAGAGGAGGAAACTGGGCTCAGAGCGGGGCAGTGACTAGTCCAAACTCACACAGAGAGAAGGTGGCAGAACTGAGATTTGAACCCAGATCTTACCAGACTGCACAGCCCATGCTAACTGGTCCTATAAAATACCCTCCCCCCAGTGGCCTCAGTCCCATCCCTAAGTCAGGGGCCTCGAGGTTCCCAGCAATATACATGGCAGCCCAAATGCCCCAGAGATGGGATTTTCTCTCTCCTCTGTGGTTGGTGTGTTGACTCTGAGGAGGGCAGGTATGTGTCCCATGTCCCTAGTAACCCAGGCCAGACCTGACACATCTAAGTCGGTGGTCTTGGCCCTTCCTCTGCCCTGCAGGCATTGCTGTGTGCATCGGAATGGCCAGCACCTTCGCCTATGCCAACTCCACACTCCGGGAACAGGTCTCTCTAAAGGTGAGTCACCTGGCAAATCAACCTTCCAGCGCTGCTGTAACAAATGACCACAAACTCATTGGCTTAAAACCACACAAATGGGTTCCTCATGGTTCTATAGGTCAGAAGTCTGAAGTGGATCCCCCTAACCTAAGATCAAGGTGTCCACAGGACTGTCTTCCTTCTGGAGGGTTCGGAGGACGGTCTCTTTCCTCACCTTTTCCAGGTCCTAGCAGTCATTCACATTCGATGGCTCCTGGCCCCTTCTCCTCCTCTGGGCCACCCACATTGCATCTGTGAACATCCTTCCATAGACACATCCCCCTCTGACTCTGCTCTTCTGTCTCCTTCTTCCACTCTCAGGGGCTCTTAGGATTATTTGGACCAACCCCGCGGATAATGCAGGAAACTCTCCCCAACGCAGGGTCAGCTAATTAGCAATCTTAATTCCACCTGCAACCATTATCACCATGGAACCGAACAGATTCACAGGCTGCGGGAGTTAGAACAGGAGCACCTTTGGGAGTCATTCTTCTGCCTCCTACCCTGGGAGGTCCCAGATGTGCCACCCTTCTCCCTTCCAAGAGCAGCCTCTCCTCTCATGCCCCTAGCCCAGTCCCCTTACCCTCCTGACATTCAGTCAGTTAACTCATTTCCAACCCACCCTCATGGTTAAGGCCACCCCAGTGGCACTTCTGGGTGGCTGTGTGGGTCTCACCACCATCATCCCCAGTGCCTTCTGATACCTGCTGAGCACTCAATGTGTCCAGCACAGTGCTGGACCCATTTCACAGCTCGTCTGGGAGATCCGTCCCAGCAACTTGGGAGGCAGGCAGAATCACAGTTTATTTTTCCAATGAGGAAACAGTGGCCCATAATTTCTTGGCTAAGATCTAAGTTTTCTGCCTAAGGCCATACAGCCAGTGCGAAGCATGGTGTCAGGATATGAATCCAGGCACTGTGCCCAGAGCCTGTGCTCCCCCAGGTTCAAATCCCAGCCTCTCCACCCTCCTGCAAGCCCTTAGAGGGGTGACCTCACTGATCTCATCCTCAGATGCCACCTCTGGGCAAGGAATTGCCACATCCACTTCACCCACTGAGAGAATTAAGCAAGGTGGTGTGTGGAATGTGTTTTGTGCAGCACCTGGCTCATAGGAACAACTTAGCTATTTTTCCTTAACAAGCCTGTGTATTCTGCAGCACATGGGCTCCTATCATAGCCACAATCCTCTCTGACCCTGCTTTGGGGTCATCTGCTTTCTTGGAAGCACCTAGGCCTCCATGAGGTGAAAATGCCAGCTCAGTCTTTATTTTAAACATTGAAGTCAGGAGTAGGGCATGGAGCCAGAGGTTCTTCTTGACCCTCAGTCTCGTCTTCTTCACGCCAACCCCTTTCTGTTGCTATTAGAACAACAAGTTGGGACTTCCCTGGTGGTGCAACGGTTGAGAATCTTCCTTGTGATGCAGGGGACACAGGTTCAATCCCTGCTCGGGGAATAAAGACCCACATGCCATGGAGCAGCTGGGCCCACAGGCCCCAACAGCTGAACCTGCACATGGCCACAACCAAGGAGTCTGTGCTGCACAACAAATGATCCCACATGATGCAACCAAGTTCCCACATGCCTCAACTGACACCCCACGCAGCCAAATAAATAAATAAATGATTTTTTTTTAAATGACCTGTAAAAAAGAGCAGGTTGTTCAGTGTCATAGTGGTGCTGTTGGGGCTCTCTCTTTCTCAGATGCAGTAACATCTTCAGGGTGCCTTGACTTGAATTGTAAGGACAAGGGAATGCCTGTATCCATGAATAGGTTTCTGGGGTCTTTGCACCTTTGAAGACTCAGGTGATGTTTTGCCTATGTGTGCACATTTCAGTGGCAGTAGGTCTACACGACTCTTGGTTTAGGAATCTCAGCTGACTACTGGAGAACTACCCCACCTGTCCTCCAGAGTCTGGCTTCTCAGGGCATTGCTCATTCCCTCTCTCTTCTACTTTTGGTTCAGATTTACAGGGGATTGAGCTGGAATCTATTATTTATTGGCATAAAAAGGGCTGCCGAGTGGATTAATCACATTGATAAGAGCAGTTGGTTGGTTGGAGGTGGTTTCTCGAGCCGTTAACCTTGACCACTCCTGGAATAATGGGTGGATGGAGATGCATTTATTTTGTCTGCTCTATGGAAATGTGTGTTGTAACAGTGGGTGAAGTACTGAGCTGTGTCTGGAGACTGGAGCATTTACCGAAACCACAGGGAAGGTTACACTGGGAAAGTTATGACCTCATCTTATTCCAGCAATGCAGCTGCCCTGGTCCAGGAAGAGATAGGCTTTTGAGAATCTACAGCACTGGGTCTGATTCTGTATCCCAGGGTGCACAGGCGGGAACACCCTGCTCTACGCATCCTCTAGAAATTTCCTAGGTTTGCTCTCAGGCTGAGAGACTACTAAGAAAACAAACTGAGAAGGTTTCCCAGCTTGTCTTCCTGGGGACGAATCAGAAACAAGTCTGAAGAAAGAGAAACTGGGCTGGATTGCTGGATTGCAGAGGGCTTTGACGTCGACGTGTACAAAGCTGACTGTAGTCCTACAAACGTGCCCCTACGCTGAATGGTCAGTCCGGAAAGGTGCATACCAGAATAAGTTAGAACAGCAATTTCTGACTTGTCAATCTGAATCGAGTGCTGGGTTGTGAAGTTGGAATAACAGGTCCTGCCACTTAGTGACCCTGAAACACGCTCCTGTGCCCGACTAAATGTTTATATTTGTCACATTTACTTAAACCTTAACAAAACCTCACTTTTGAATAAGGGCACTGGACCTTAAAATAAATGCCCCTAAAGGACTTCCTTGGCGGAGCAGTGGTTAGGACTCCACGTTTTCACTGCATGGGGCACGAGTTCGCACCCTGGCCAGGGAACTAAGACTCCACATGCCTCACAGTGTGGTCAAAAAAAAAAAAAGTGATTAAAACATGTGTCCTTGAGCAAGAGTTGCTTAAATTCTCAGTGCCTCAGTCCCTAACAGTAAATGTGAACTAACATTTCCTGTATGGCAGTCACTGTTCTAAACGGTTCATGTACATTAGCTCTCACGACTTTATAAGTTGATATAATACGCACCCTTTTAGCTGGTGAGGAAAGAGAAATGCAGTGAGTTTAAGTCATTGCCCAGGGTTGAACAGCTCCCAAGTAGCAGATCAAGGATCTGAAGCCAGGTCATCCAGCTCCAGAATCAGTTTTGCTAACCATGGTGCCCTTCTGATTCTGGATAGTTCTCCAAGCAAGTTCACACATTTCTGTTACCTCCACTGTAACCATTGCTTAGGTTCCAGTGGGATGGAAAGATGCCAACACCCTTCCTTTCACCATTAGCCGTGTTTCCTCCAAACCTTTGAGAAAGGGAACATTTGCCCCTTGTTGGGGAGCATTCTAGAATATTCTGCCAGGTGTACCTTTGACATTTCAGCCTCCCCACAGATCTCTTGCTTTGTCTCCAGGAGAAGAGGTCGGTGCTGGTCATCTTGTGGATCTTGGCCTTTCTAGCGGGGAACACCCTCTATGTGCTCTACACATTCAGTTCTCAGCAGCTGTATAACAGGTGAGCAGAAGAGTCTGACCCTCAGTGGGAAAGTGGGGAGCTTTGTTGCACTTGGAACCCACACCCCCTTCGTTGGAGAATGATATAGTAGCCCTCAGTCACACTGTAACCTTCAGATCCCACCCTGTTATTAGGTGCACACATGCCTAGAGCAGAATTCTTGAGCAGAAATAGGATGCAAGCCTCATGTATAATTTTGCATTTTCTACTGACCACCTAGTGCACAAGGGGAAAGGACTAGCCAGTGATGGTCTCTAGTACAGGGTTGAAACTCAAGCCAAGCTTTCAGATTATGTCCATCTGTTTTCAAAATGGACTTTGAGGAGTAAGCAGTTTCACCACTTTCTGGGGCCACCCAAAGTTGCATAAAAGCAATTTGGAGAATTCGTTCCAAGGCATCAACATGCCTCTCACACATTGCATTAGTTGCCTGGCCCAGAAGATCAAGGTCCTGGTGGAGGGTAGAGGAGATGGAGTTTCCCAGAACCTTGGATGAATTTCCAGCTTGTGCTGTTTTCTGGGCATGATCACATTCGCAGGCCCAGACCTCTGTGCCCTCATCAGACCAGGGCTGAGTCAAACTGGCAGCAGATGAAGGGAAAGAGAGCGTCTTGGGGAAAAGCAATAGAGCGCCTTCCCTTTTGATGTCAGTGGTCTGGAGTGTGTTTGTGATACCAACAGCCATTATCTTACTTTGCTTTCCAAGTGAGCAGGGTATTGCTGTTGCCATTTTACGGGTAAGGAAACTGAGGCTTAATGAAACCCTTTTTAATGAACCTTAGTCCTGGTAGGTGAAAGCAAGTTTGAATCATCCCAGGATTTGAAGTCTGATTACCAGAAGGTCATAGTCCTGCCACATACCAGCTTATGCCCTTTGGCAGATAGTGGAGCCTTTTTGAACCTCCCCTAGTTTCTGTGTTTGTGAAACTGGGAGCAAGTTAATTGCTGCTTTACCCACCTGAACAGGCTAATGATTACAGAGGCCAAATATTATAATATGCAGAAACTACTGGGCAAACTGTGCAACATTTGATATGTCCTAATCATGTCATGATGTTATTGTTTTATGATGAATTACTATACCTTTTGGTGGTGGTGGCTAATGGGGTGGAAAACTGACAATAAAATGTATCCGTCCATTAAAGTTCATAGTGTATCTTAGAAATAAGTGGATGTAGTGATCAATCTGTGGAAAAACACTTTGGCATCTCTCCGGCGTCAAAGCCAACAGAAAAACACAAAGATGATGAAGTAAAACCCAGGTAGGTGAATGTAACAGATTGGTGTCTCTGGGATAAAGTGGAAAGTGGAAGGCACATCTTCATTTTTTTGCAATCAGAGATGCATGCATAACAGAGAAGCAGGGCGTGAAAGTCAGCCCGCCAGCCTGGGATATGCCCAGGGAGGGACAAGAGCAGAGACGAAGAGAGGAGCTCAGGGCCGCCCGCCTCTCCCCATATCGTAACCTGGGTGCGTCTCAGACTTGGAGACGAGGCATCCCATGGAGATGGGGCTCAGATGTGGAAGGACACTGACAGTATCATGAGAGATTGCCAAAATAGATTATTTTCATTGATTTAGCCCATAGTCTGGCTCTTCAAAGATCTTTATTATAAATAGAAATTGACTTTTAAAAATAAAAGTAAGAAAACAGACCATTTGACTCCTAGAATGCTCTCATCAGGGGACCTCAGCTTGCACTGTTGTCTGCCAGCCCAGCAGAGTATGTGGGAAGAGTTTAGAAAGCACTCAGTCTGGGCTGTGTGCACTGTGTTGGGGGGACAGGCACGACTCGGAGTGGCCTTTCCTTGGAGCTTCTAATCCAGCAGAAAGAAAAGCAAGGGGCCCAGCACGGTTTGGGTGCTGGTTCCAGTCCTAGCTCCACATTCTAGCTGAGATACTGTGGGCTCCATGATGTCACAGAACTCCAGACTCCCCAGCTCAAAATGCGATAATCATAGTGCCTACCAATCAGAGCCCTTGGGAAGATGAAATGACTTGAGACACATACAGCAGGTGGAGTAGGGCCAGCATGATGTAAAGAACCAAGATATTATTAACATGAATAATAACATCATCTGCAGAGGTGACAGATAGCAGTGCTGCTCCACATGTGGGCCATGGACCAGGGTCAGTTTGAGAATGACTGTTTGTCTGTCTCCCGTGAGTGAAGTACAGAAGTTGAGTGTGAGGTTGCCTTACCTGGTCATGGATGGGTAAGAGGGATTACACACTCCAAGCAGCACTACCGTAGAGTAAGGACTGAGGGCAGTAATTGTAGCTAGCACACCTGGGTTCAGATCTACCACTGTTCTTTCGTATTTGTAGGACTATCTGCATGTTCCTTTACCTTTCTGTGTCTCCATTTTCTCGTCTGCGAAATGGGTAGATAACAGTGCCTGCCCCATAGAGATGTGGTTATCACTGTCAATGCTGCTTGGCAGAGTCTGTAGTATGTCTATTATCGAATCCCACCAATAACCCTAGGAGGGACAGAAAGATTCCCATTTTATTGATGAGAACACTGAGGCTTATAGAAAGAACACGATTTGCCTAGGGTTCAAAAAATGGAGAAGCCTGGATTCAAATTCGAGTCTGTCTGATACTCATGCCCGTATGCTTAGCATGCAGTATGACTTTGGGTAACTTACCTTACCTCTCCAAGCTTTAGTGCCTCATTTATAAAGTGAGGGTAAACAATGCTTACTGCACAGAACAATAAGATACAGTGAGTAAAGGGCTTAGCACGCTGTCACACATCAAAACCTTCCTCCCTGCTTCTCTCTCCCTCCTTCATGGTGTTGGTCAGCTTTTTTTCTCTCCTTCCCTTCCTTCCAGTTTCTCTTGTGGAAGCCCGTTGTGGACCCATAAAACTGGAGGGGATTTTAACTTATGATGTTCTAGGCCAAGCTCATCATTTAACTCTCAGGGGAACTGAGGCTCAGAGAGGTTAAGATAGCCACCCGAGGTCACACAGCAAGATAGTAGCATATTCAGGAACAGAACACAGATGTCTGACTCAAAGTTTAGTGCTCTTTCTACAGGTAATATTTACAAGGCTCCCAGAGTGAGTAGAAGGAGCTGCCAAGGGCCAGTGGTCCTAAGTGAGCACTCTGACACTCTGACTCCTCTCCTAGCCTCATATTCCTGAAGCCCAACCTGGACACACTGGACTTCTTCGACCTGCTGTGGATCGTAGGCATCGCAGACTTTGTGCTCAAGTATATCACCATTGCTCTCAAGTGCCTCGTCGTGGCCCTGCCCAAGATCATCCTGGCCGTCAAGTCCAAGGTAGGCACAGGTGGCAGCCCCCATCACACCGATCATGCAGGGGTTCTAGTGCGCCTCCTGCAGAAAGCAAGGTTGGACTTGAGCAGAGCTGATGTCACGTCATCAAATGAACAGAACCTGAGCTGGTAGATCTGGTAACCCACCTCTCATCGTTGCTTGAAGCTGCGCATTGTTCTTTATTGTCATCACCCTCCCGTCACGTCTCTACTCTCCAAGTGCGTTTCCTAAGTCTTATTGTGCAAAGCTGGCCTTGATGCAGTTTTCTTCTAAATTTCTCCCGAGAAAGGAAAAGAGCACATCAACGTGCCCTGGGTCCTGCTTTTCCCAGGGAAGGGTGGCTCTCACAGGTCTCACTCGTCATGGCTTCTGTGGCATGTTCTGTAGGGGTAACTGAGGCTCAGGAGGAAAGAGCTCTGATCTACGAGTGATGCCTGCCGTGGCTGCAGGAAGAGAAATGGTGACAAGGGTTCTCTGCAGTGTCGTCTCAGGGAAAGGTCTGCAGCAGGTGTTGGTATGAGGAGGTCTTGGGGGATAATCATTGTAATCCAGAGAACTGGGCAGGGTTAGGAAGAGACATCATCATTAGGTCAGAAAGCTCAAAATTTGTCCCGGGCCTTGGTTGGCAGAAGAGCAAGTTGGAATTGACCATTCGTTTTGAGTGACAGCTGGTCAAATCACTGGCCAGGTGTGTAGGAAAACTACACTCCTGTGTTTCTTCTGTACACACACATGCTCACTACCTCTGACACCAGATATGCGGGTTTTCCACACGTCATGTAATTCTCTGACACCAGCTGGGTGTCCAACAGTTTATCTAGTTCTGACACCATCCACCTCAAGATAGTATCAGATCCCATGGGAGAAGGGCTTAGTCCCACCAGACTTCTCCTGTCCCTTCAGATGGCCAGTCACAAGCCCCAGGTTGTCACCTGTGCTTCTGATCAAACAGCCACAAAACAGAGTTCCCACAACCCCCTTCTTGGGTTCAGTCACTTCTAGATGCCCTGAGCCTTCTCCTTCATAGCATTTGTGACACTTTGTGGAAGGCAAGAGATGTGAATCCAGGCATGTAAGGAAGCTGGCTTAACACTGACAGCCTGGAATAACAGTGGCTTGCAATTATTGAGCACCGACTGTGAACCTGAGACTGTGCTGTGCTTAGTCACTCAGTTGTGTCCGACTCTTTGCAACCCCATGGACTATAGCCCACTAGGCTCCTCTGTCCAGGGAATTTTTTCAGGCAAGAATACTGGAGTGGGTTGCCATGCCCTCCTCCAGGGGATCTTCCCAACCCAGGGATTGAACCCAGGTCTCCCACACTGCAGGCAGATTCTTTACCATCTGAGCCACCAGGGAAGCCCAACAGTACTGGAGTTGGTAACCTATCCCTTCTTCAGGGGATCTTCCTGACCCAGGAATTGAACTGGGGTCTATGAGCACTTTATGTATGAATTCCTTTTGTAGCCTCTTCAATTCCTCCCAGAGATACTATTTCTCTCATTGGTGATGAGACGGAAGGACAAGCAGCTGTTACGTGGTAAGGGTTGGGACTCCAGCCCAGAACTTCAGCTTCAGGGCCCAAGCTCTGCCTCAAAGTAGCTATGGGAGAAAGATACGGAAAATGGGCAGAGGATGGTCACTCATCACCTCGTACGTTCTGCTTCTTGCTAGATTCTTTTCTATGTCTTGACTTGTGTAAGGCTCTTAGCACCCCTCTGAGAGAGAGAGAGAGATTATGATCAACTCTTTCCAGATGAAAAGCTGATATAGTCACCCCTCAGTATCCGTGACGGGTTGGTTCCAGGATTTTCCTCGGATAGCAGAATGCACGGATGCTCAAGCCACTTACAGTTGTCCTCCTGCATCCACAGTCCCACATCCTTAGATTTTCTACATGAGAGTGGCTGAATCCACAGACGAGGAACCTCTAGACCAGACCCTACTTCTTTCATTTCTTTCCATACACCAGCTAGTCCCAATCTGACATGTGGCAGATGCTCTTGTCCCATTTTCCCCATGAGAAACCTTCAAGACAGAGATGCTGAGTGACGAACCCATACAGCTTCCAGAGCCGGCTCTGTGCTGCCCTTTCTCCTACCCACTGATCCTTCTACCTCAAAGACCTTTTTCCTTTCTTATCTCTTACCTAATTCACGCTCCTCCTGCAGATCACAGCCTCTTGGACGTCCTCCTGCCCTTGGGATGAGGGATGGAGACCCTACTGGGGCTCTCCTAATGCCTTGTGCTCCCCCGTTCCAGCACTCACCACTCTGACCATAATTGCTTGTTTAATTGTCTGCCTGCTCTGCTCAACTGTAACCTCTGTGACAGCAGGAAATGAATGCATCTGGTTTCTTTGTTGATAGATCACCAGCATCTGATAAGTACTCAGAAATGTTCATTGCATGTAGATATGGGGAGTGGATGGATGGACGAATGGCTATATAGGTGAATGGATGAATTGAATCGATAGCTGGGAAGGTTGGTGGATATGTGGATAGATGGATAATCAAGTGATTGTGTGGATGGATGGATGGATGGATATTTGGATGTTGGATGGATACGTGAATGGATGGATGGATATTTAGATGACAGATGGAGATTTGAATGGATAGATGGATGGAGATTTAGATGGATGGATGGATATTTGGATGGAGATTTAGAAGGATGGACAGGTAAGTAGGTGGATGGGTGAGTGGATAAGCTGATTGTCTAGCTAGCTACACTAACTGTCATCACCTCCTCTTAACTGCAGTGAGAGCTTAGACTCCATTTTCAGCTCAGCTCAGACTTCTCATGTCTGGTAGATGTCCAGACACCCTGTTGTGAAGACACCAAAATCTGCAAGGCAAAGTAGTACTCACTTCCCTGTGCTAGAAAGGAACACGCAGGGGCCTTCAAAAAATACAGCCGCCAGACCAATAGTAATACATACAACTAAACATTGCTGAACAACCACCAGGAACCAGGCCGTGTTTAAGTTAAGCACTGCCATTCGTTCAAGAACAGTTGCTAAATGCCAGCTGTGTACCAGGCACTGTTCTAAGCACAGGGGTATATCCGTGAACAAAGTAGACAAAAATCCGCTTGCTCATGGAGTTCACAGTCTGCTGAAGACATTGTCTTGTTTAATCTTAACAATCCTGGTAGGTAGATACTGTTGGTATCTCCTTGCATGCTTGGCGCAGACACCGAGTTAAATAACTTGCCAGAGATTGCAAACCCCAGCATAATAATACCCACGGCAATAGGAGCAGCTGATACGGAGTCAGGCCTTCATGGGGGCCAGGCCTGGCTCTAATTCATTTTCTTCTGACATCTGTTCTAGAAGGCAAGTGCTGTTGTTTCGTGGGTTTTTAAAAATTGAGGTAAAATTTACATAACATAAAATTAACCAGTAATTATTTAAAAGTGTGTTATTCAATGACATTCAGTACATTCACTGGTAACCATCACCTCTGTCTAATTTTAAGACATTTTCATCACCCCAGAAGGAAACCTCATACGCATTCAGTCACTCCCCCTTCCCTCTGACAACCACCAATCTGCTTTATATCTGTATGTATTTACCTTTTCTGGGCATTTCATATAAATGGAATCATACATTATGTGACCTTTTATGTCTGGCTTATTTCCCTTAGCATCTTATTTTCAAGATTCATCCACATTGTAGCAGATGACAGCACTTCATTTCTTTTTATAGTTGAATAATATTCCGTTGTGTGGAGAGACCAGCATTTGTTTATCCATTCATCTGTTGATAGACATTCAGGTTACTTTCACTTTTTGGCTATCAGGAATAGTGGTGCTTTGAACATTTGTGCACAAGGATCTCTCTGAACAGTTTTTCTAATACTTAAGACTGGAATGGCTGGGTCATATGGTAATTCTGTGTTTAACTTTTTAAAGAACCACCACACTATGTCCCATAGCAGCTATACCATTTTACATTCCCAGCAGTTGCTAGTTTTATCCCTGTTTTCCAGAGGAAAAAACAAACCCAGTGAGAAGTTAAGAAGAGGCCCAGAGTCACGCAGCTTATATATGGCTGAGTGGGGATTTGAACTCAGGCGGTCTGATTCCAGGACCGCTCTGAATCACTAGACCACATTCCCTCCCAGGGAAGTTCTCGGCATTTGCCTGGGGAAATTCCTGTGTTGGCTGAGGAATGATGTCCCCATACACCATCTCTAGAAAATTCCCCCAAGGTTCAGGCAAACTTTTCCTTACTTCCTTCTTCTTCGACGGGCACTGCTGGGGGTCAGGGGGCGGGGATGAGATTCGGCACCCCTTCTCTGCACTGCCGAGGTGTGGGCAACAGTTATTAATGCCTCCCTGGCAACTATCCAACTCCCTTTTTCTGATTATTATTATTTTATTCGGCGAGATTAATGTGCCAGGTCAGAGCAGAATCCAGCCTGTAAGGAGTGATGTGAATAGTCTCCTCAAGATAAATTGCAGGCTTGGAAAAGGTTCGCAGCCTTTCCTTGCTTGTCTGAGTGCTCTCCCGAATCCTCATCAATCCTTGTCTGGGCAGAAGAAAAGGATGGGTCTTCATTTGCAGCTGGTGGGGGGAGGGGGAAGGCACACATCTGTCAGGGACCCTAATGGCTCACAACACAGATGCTCTTTCCTGCGCCTCCATGCCGTCCACTGAGAGGGTGGGTTGGTTTTTAATATTATAATCATTGTATTGGAAGGGCTTCTGGAATTTGGGTTTGCCTGATGGCCCCACAGTCCCTGATGTGTGAGCCCGGATGAGCCACCGATCCCCACATGCCTCCAGACATGTGGGGAGGCAGACCCTCCGGAAGGTCTGTCCGGGATCTTCTCACACCTGGGCCTCCCAGGATCTCCAGGCTCATTGGCCAGCCAAGAAGGGAGGTGGGGTTAACAATGGTGACCACCCATCTGTAACCTCAGCCCAAACCATCACCCTGGCCGGATGACTAGAGCAGCCACTTGCCATCGTAAATCTAGATAACTTATACAACCCATACATCTAGGCCCTGCCCAGTCAGACTGCCACCCACTTCTCTGACCTCATCACCCATGACCTTCTCCTCTCCCTTGCTCACCCTGGACCAGCCAGCACCTTCCCTCTCAGGCCCTTTGCACTTGCTGCCCCCTCTGCCTGAGGAGGTTTTTCCCTATGTGTCCGTGGCTGTCCCATTGCCATCATTCTACTGTCACTCCAGTGTCCCTCCCTCTGAGACTCTGTCACCTCCCTGACGGTGGTCCCCAGCCTGCACTATCCCATCACCATTTTATTTCTTCCTTTAGCATGTACCAGTATCTGCAATGACTGAATTGTTTTGTGTTTATTTTCTCCCTCTGCTACTCGAGTATAGACTCACGAGGATGGAGACTGTCAAGTCTGTCTTGATGCATAGGAAACACACCGTAGGTATTATGGGCTGAATGAAGAGCCTCATGTTAAATTCCTATCGGGAGGTTAAAACCAGGTCTGCTGCTGCCCGCGCCCCCCCCAGCCACCTCCCCCCCAGCCACCTCCCCTTTCTCTCCTCAATCCCACTGACATTATTTGGAACTTATTTGCTTAAAGAGGCAGTGCTAGACCTTGAGAATATAAAAATGAGTAAGACGCCTTCCTTGCCTTCATGCACTCCCTTATTCTCTGCGAGTAAAACTTGCTTTTGTATTAACCTAACCCAAACCTAGTTACCAGCTTCTCAGGTGGCACTAGTGGTAAATTACTCACCTGCCAATACAAGAGATGTAAGAGACGCAAATTCGATCCCTGGGTTGAGAAGATCCCCTGGAGGAGGGCATGGCAACCCACTCTAATGTGCTTGCCTGGAGAATTTCATTGACAGAGGAGCCTGGTGGGCTACAGTCCATGGGGTCACGGAGCTGGACATGACTGAAGCGACTTCACGCATGGGTAGTCTACTGACAGCTGAGTCAGTGCTGACCTGATGAGAAGTTGTAGGGTCAGCAAACCTGGGTTCCAATCCTGATTCCCGGACACTTATTGCCTCTACAGCCTTGGACAGGTGACCTCACTCTTTGGAGCCCTCAGCTTCCTCACGTCTGAAATGGTCATTTTTATCCCGTTAAGGTTTTTAGAAGGTAGAAGAGTGGGTGTCCAGTTGCTGGGTGGTTAATAGGACTAGCAATGTCAGAAACAAGGAAAAGTTTAGCCAAGCTGTTTCTCCAAAGAACACAGTACATGACCAACTTCCTGTCTTTTCCCATCGGAACAGGAAAGAGAAAGCCCTTCCCATGTCTGAAATCATCGTAACTGACTCCTAGTGCAGTCTGGATAGCCATCCCCCCGGATGAGAGGTTTCCAGAGGGCGAGATTCCACGAGCTTTCAGCCCAGTGGTTTGTCTCTAAGTACAGGGGAGAGCCGACAAGAGCAGGAAAGGTGGTTTTCTTGGATGTGAGAGCTGAGAGGATTCATGAGGCTTTTGGTGCCATTAAAATCCCTCTATTTCCTGGGCCCTGAACCCAGCACTTTTGCTCTGAGTGGTTTCCCATTGATTGAATCACCTTCCCTCCTGGAGGTCAGCCATTCCCCTCTCCACTCCCCTCCTAAGCAGACACAGGTCTCCACCAGGGCAGGGCTGGGTTTCCTAGGTCTCAGCTGTGGCTCTCACAGTACATGCTTCTGTGTATGAAAGTGCAGAACTTCTCAATGAGCCAGCTGTACTTGGCCCAGCTGCCCACACAGCTGGACTAGAAGGGGTTCCCAACCAGGGGGACATTTGGTCATTTCTGGAGATATTGTTTTTTAATACTGATGAATTTGGTTACGTTGGGTCTTAGTTGCAGCATGCAGGATCTTTCATTGGGGTGCACAGATTCTCTAGTTGTGGCCCATGGGCTGCAGAACTCTCAGCCTCAGTAGTTATGGTGCATGGGATTCATTGCCCCATGGCATGTGGGATCTTAGTTCCCTAACCAGGGATCAAACGCACGTACCCTGCATTGCAAGGCAGATTCTTAACCAGGGACCACCAGGGAAGTCCCTCGGGAGACATCTCTGATTGTTATAATGGGGTTGGTTGCGGGGAGGGTGGTATTGGCATTCAGTAGGTAGAGAGCAAAGATGCTGCTCAGCATTCTACAGAGCACAGGAAAAGGCCCTGAGACCAAGGATTATCCAGTCCCCAGTGTTGAGTGCCAGGGTTGAGAAACCCTGGGTTAAATGTTCATTTTATGGACTGAAATGTGTCCCTTCACCAAATCCATATATTGAAGTCCTAAGCCCTAGTACATCAGAATGTGGCTGTATTTGGATAGAGTCTTTAAACAGGTAATGAAGTTAAAATGAAGCCATTAGTGTGGGCCCTAATCTAATATGACCAGTGTCCTTATAAAAAGGCAGTTAGGACCCAGACACCCACAGAGAGAAGACAACATAGAGACACAGGAGAGAGGCAGGAAGCAGGCCTTTCCCTTACAGCCCTCAAAAGGCACCAACCCTGCTCACACCCTGATCTCAGACTGCTGGCCTCCAGAACTGTAAGAAAATAAATTTCTGTTGTATAAGCCCCCCATCTGTGGTACTTTGTTATGGCATCCCTGGGAAATTAATATACCTACAGACCAGTTTATTTGTCATTCTGAGTCCTTTTGAGAATGTTTTCTTCCATCTATTCAAATGTCTCTCAACTTTTTCCCCATTCCTCTCATTATTGAGAACACCATTTTTTAAACGGGTTATATAATCACAGAGTTCAGAAGTCAAAACAATATATGGTGAAAAGTCTCCTTCCCTCTCCATCCCCCAGACACCCATTTCTCCTCCTGGGAAATAATCATACCATCCTTGAATCTTTTTATAGCTACTCCGCCACATACAAGCCAACCAATGTGTATGTTCTTCCTACTCATCTTTATATTTTCACACAGTAATATTCTTTTTTTTTAACTTTGGGGTACAGCCAGTTAACAATGTTGTGATAGTTTCAGGTGAACAGAGAAGGGAGTCAGCCATACATATACATGGATCCATTCTCCCCCAAACTCCCCTCCCATCCAGGCTGCCTCAGAGCATTGAGCAGAGTTCCCTGTGCTGTATAGTAGGTCCTTGTTGGTTATCCATTTCAAATATAGCAGTGTGTACATGTCCATCCCAAACTCCCTAACAATCCCTTCCCATCATCCTTCCCCTGGCAACCATAAGTTCATTGTCTAATGAACCCCAAGCTCATTCTTCCAACAGTGATATTCTATACATAGCTCCCACCTTGCTTTTCAAAACAACTAAACTATCTGTGTTGGAGATTGTTATACACAAATACAAATGGAGAACACAGCGCGATGGTTAAAAGTCAGACTGTCTGGGTCTGGCAGACCTGTTTGAGAAGCCCTTTGCCATTTACCAGCTGTGGCACCCTGCAGACTCGCTTCCTCAACCGTAACATGAGATCATCGTAGTTCCTACCCTTGTTAGTTTTCAACTGTTGCCTAAGAAGTTACCACCAACTCAGTGGCTGAAAAACACCCATTTGTTAGTTCACAGTTCTGTAGGTCAGAAGCCAGGTGGGCTTGACCATGTTCTCCATAGGGTCACATGAGGTCAGAATCAACGTGTTGGCCAGGCTGTGCTCCTGTTGGAGGTTCTGCAGAATTGACTTCCAGTCTTATTTGGTTATTGGCAGAACAAGGTTCTGTGTGATTATAGTACTGAGATCCCCATTTTCTTTCTGGCTGTTGGCTGGGGATCACTCTCAACTCCCAGAAACCACATTCTGGTGTGTTCCTGTGGCCTCCTCTGTCTTCAAGCCAGAATGGAATCCTCCTCGTGCTTCATGTCTCTGTAACTTACCCTTCTGCCTTCAAAGGGCTCATGTGATTAGAGCAGACCTACAAGACCTCTAGGACCCTGATTAACTTCACTGACCCTCAATATCCCCTTCTTTAAAATGGGAATATCAGGATTTAACCTCACAGCCTGTTGTGAGGGATAATTGAAATAACACAGGTCAAGTGATAGCTGGCTAGTTATTCTTCTTTAAGTATAGTTGAATTACAGTATTGTATTAGGTTTACAGCAAAGCGATTTGGCTGTGCATATATGTACATTGTTGTTGCTGTTCATTCGCTCAGTTGTGTCCAACTCTTTGAGACCCTATGGACTGCAGCACACCAGGTTTCCCTGTCTTTCACCATCTTCTGGAGCTTGCTCAAACTCATGTCCATTGAGTTGATGATGCCATCCCACCATCTCATCCTCTGTCACCCGCTTCTCCTCCTGTCCTTAGTCTTTGCCAGCATCAGTGTCTTTTCCAGTGGGTCAGCTCTTCGTATCAGGTGGCCAGAGTATTGGAGTTTCAGCTTTAGCATCAGTCCTTCCAATGAATATTCAGGGTTGATTTCCTTTAGGATGAACTGGTTTGATCTCCTTGCTGTCCAAGGGACTCTCAAGAGTCTTTTCCAACACCACAGTTCAAAAGCATCAATTTTTCAGCACTCAGCCTTCTTTATGGTCCAGCTCTCACATCTGTACATGACTACTGGAAAAACTGTAGCTTTGACTATACAGACATTTGTCAGGAAAGTGATGTCTCCACTTTTTAATACACTGTCTACATATCCACTTTTTATTCTTTTCCATTATACTTTATTACAAGATATTTAATATAATTCCCTGTGTATGTACTCAAGTTACTTCAGTTGTGTCCGACTCTTTGCGATCCCATGGACTGCAGCCCACCAGGCTCCTCTGGCCATGGGATTTCCCAGGCAAGAATACTGGAGTGGGTTGCTATCTCCTTCTCCAGGGGATCTTCTCAACCCAAGGATCAACCTGCGTCCCCTGCATTGCAGGTGGATTCTTTACCAATGAGACACCAAGGAAACCCATAGTTCCTTAGGCAATACAGTAAATCCTTGTTGTTGTTATTAGTTATTGTTATTCTAAAGAAAATGAAGAGCATTTACAGTTTAAGGTAAGCAAGAAAGTCAGAATCTAACCATAATCAGATGGAAAAAAATTACTATTTACTAAACTATTATTCTGAGGCCTTCAGTTCAGTTGCTCAGTCGTATCTGACTTTCCGACCCCATGAATCACAGCACACCAGGCCTCCCCGTCCATCACTGACTCGCGGAGTTCACCCAAACTCATGTCCATTGAGTCAGTGATGCCATCCAGCCATCTCATCCTCTATCATCCCCTTCTCCTCCTGCCCCCAATCCCTCCCAGCATCAGAGTCTTTTCCAATGAGTCAACTCTTCGCACGAGGTGGCCAAAGTATTGGAGTTTCAGCCTCAGCATCAGTCCTTCCAATGAACACCCAGGACTGGTCTCCTTTAGGATGGACTGGTTGGATCTCCTTGCAGTCCAAGGGACTCTCAAGAGTCGTCTCCAACACCACAGTTCAAAAGCATCAATTCTTCGGCGCTCAACTTTCTTCACAGTCCAGCTCTCACATCCATACATGACCACTGGAAAAACCATAGCCTTGACTAGATGGACCTTTGTTGGCAAAGTAATGTCTCTGCTTTTCAATATGCTATCTAGGTTGGTCATAACTTTCCTTTTAAGGAGTAAGCGTCTTTTAATTTCATGGCTGCAATCACCATCTGCAGTGATTTTGGAGCCCCCCAAAATAAGTCTGACACTGTTTCCACTGTTTCCCCATCTACCATGAAGTGATGGGACCGGATGCCATGATCTTCGTTTTCTGAATGTTGAGCGTTAAGCCAACTTTTTCACTCTCTTCTTTCACTTTCATCAAGAGGCTTTTTAGTTCCTCTTCACTATCTGCCATAAGGGTGGTGTCATTTGCATATCTGAGGTTATTGATATTTCTCCTGGCAATCTTGATTTCCAGCTTGTGCTTCTTCCAGCCCAGCGTTTCTCATGATGTACTCTGCATAGAAGTTCAATAAGCAGGGTGACAATATACAGCCTTGACATACTCCTTTTCCTATTTGGACCCAGTCTGTTGTTCCATGTCCAGTTCTAACTGTTGCTTCCTGACCTGCATATAGGTTTCTCAAGAGGTAGGTCAGGTGGTCTGGTATTCCCATCTCTTTCAGATTTTTCTAGTTTATTGTGAGCCACACAGTAAAAGGCTTTGGCATAGTCAATCAAGCAGAAATAGATGTTTTTCTGGAACTCTCTTGCTTTTTCAATGATCCAGCAGATGTTGGCAATTTGATCTCTGGTTCCTCTGCCTTTTCTAAAACCAGCTTGAACATCTGAAAGTTCACGGTTCATGTATTGCTGAAGCCTGGCTTGGAGAATTTTGAGCATTACTTTACTAGCGTGTAAGATGAATGCAATAGTGCGGTAGTTTGAGCGTTCTTTGGCATTGCCTTTCTGCTTCCTTAGCAAGATTATTAAAAGGTGTAGCTTCCTGGAAATGGCTCCTGTGACTTTAACTTACATTTCATCGGCCACCACACAGTCACAATTGCTGCATAGGAGCTGGGGCCCATCCTACAGCTGGGTTCCAGTGGATCTAAGCAAAAAAAATAGTTCTTATTTTGAAGGAGGAAGGGGAGAATGGATCTTGTGAGGCACCAGCACATGCTGTACCAGGTTGCTTATCCCTGATTTGTAGAATGAAGGACCCAAGGCTCAGCAAGGTATATTCATTTACCCAAGAGTCACACAGCAAGCCTATGGCAGAGCTATGACTTAAGGCTAAGTCTTCAGATGCCAAGGAAGATGCCCCCAGAGACCAACAATAAGAACATAATCAATACTCTGTTTATGATTATTGATAATCATAATAAGATAATTATGATGCACCAATAACAAATAGTCAGTGTCCTTAGTACTGTTCTGAATGCTTCATAGACGTGAACTTTTTTAATCATTGCAACAACCCTATGTAGGAGATACTTACTACTCCCAATTTGCAGATGAGGAAACTGAGGCACAGAGTGGGTAAGTGACTTGCTCAGGGCACATAGCTGATGAGTGGGAGAGCTGGGATTTGAACTTGGGCAGTCTAGTGCCCGACCTCCCCCCTCTTCACCACTATCCAGTCCTCTCTTCTCTGCCCGTCTTTCCCTACCCCTGCCCTCCTGACTCAGTTTCTGCAGCACAAATAGCGGCAACAACCCCGCTTTGTGCAGCTGGGGAAGAGCCAGGATCACTCCCCACCAGTCAAGTGCCCGAGACCCTCCTCTCCCAGCCCCTCTGGTCCATAATCTTATCTCTCAGCTACCCTGACCCCCTTTCTGTCTCAGAGGCCCCACATCATTTTTTGTTGTTGTTTTGTTTTTTCCCCTTCCCTTCGTTCCCTGGGAGACTCGAGGTCTACATTCTGCCTCCAAGGAATGCAGTACAGATGGGCCAGAGCAGGCACCTGGGATTTCCTGCACCCAGCCTCTGCCCCTGGGGAAAGGGGGGGGGGTCTTTCACCTTATTTATTTATCTAGCCCTGCTCGGCTCCACACCCCCCAAGCTGTTGTTCCCCACCGGGGAAGATGAAAAATGGCTTCAGACAATGGAGGACAAGGCTTGCCACATGGCCCCCGCAGTTTAATTTCCTTTAATTCATTTTATATTGAACCAAATGATACTGTTTGTTTTTAATGGCAAACACTCAACATGGAGGAGGGGCAGCCAGGCCTCCTCCTGGGGAAATTAGGAACACAGCTGCTATTTAAACTCTCCTCCATCCACCCCCAGTGCTGGGCCTTTGGAAATCACTTTCCAGATTGAAAGATGATACTTTTCACCACTCAGAGTGTCACTGCATACACAGGGAGCTGGCATGGCTCCCTCCAGCTGTAGTCAACCCTTGTGAGGGTGGCTGCCCTAGCCCAAGGCCCACCCTTCCCTAGGAATAACTAGATACACGGGAACAGGGCTGCAGCCACAGCTGTTGCTGGGGCCATAGCTGCTGTCAGCGCTCCTACTGCTCCGGCTGTCACTGAAAACCTGGGGCAGGCACCTGGCCCAAGAAAGACCCATCCGGTGCGCTCACCCAGGGAAAGAGGAACACAGAGGTTGAGTACACTTGATCATTCAGCACCTGGGAGAGGCATCATGCATCGGTCTGCATTTTAACTAGATCCCCAGGGAAAGTTGGAAAAACACCAATCAAGAGGAGAGATCCTTCCACTTTTGCCTTCAGATGACATCGCCATCCCACAGTCAGTCGAGCAGGCCCTTCTGGCTTTGGTGGGAGTCAGTTTCAGTTCCTTGAGGTAAAGACAACTGTAACATATACACCAGCTCCCTTGGCAGAGGCTGGAGGGATTCACAGGCTTTGTCCTGCTTGTGACGTTGGCAGGGGCCAGACCACCATGATTAATGCTCAGTTTGGACATTCCAGTTCAGTTCACAGTCACTCAGTCGTGTCCCATTCTTTGCAACCCCACGGACTGCAGCACACCAGGCTTCCCTGTCCATCACCAACTCCCAGAACTTGCTCAAATACATGTCCATCGAGTTGGTGACGCCACCCAAATATTTCATCCTCTGTTGTCGCCTTCTCTTCCTGCCTTCAATCTTTCCCAGCATCAGGGTCTTTTCCAATAAGTCAGTTCTTTGCCATCAGGTGGCTAAAGTATTGGAGCTTCAGCTTTAGCATCAGTCCTTCCAATGAATATTCAGGACTGATTTCTTTTAGGATTGACTGGTTTGATCTCCTTGCAGTCTAAAGGACTCTCGAGAGTCTTCTCCAGCACCACAATGTGAAAGCATCAATTCTTTGGCACTCAGCTTTCTTTACACCCCTTTTTCTCACATCCATACATGACTACTGGAAAAACCATAGCTTTGACTGTATGGACCTTTGTTGGCAAAGTAATATCTCTGCTTTTTAATGTGCTGTCTAGGTTTGTCATAGCTTTTCCTCCAAGGAGCAAGCATCTCTGAATTTCATGGCTGCAGTCACCATCTGCAGTCATTTTGGAGCCCAAGAAAATAAAGTCTGTCACTGTTCCATTGTTTCCCCATCTATTTGCCATGAAGTGATGGGACCAGATGCCATGATGTTGGTTTTCTGAATGTTGAGTTTTTAGTCAGCTTTTTCACTCTCCTCTTTCACTTTCATCAAGAGGCTTTTAGTCCCTCTTCACTTTCTGCCATAAGGGTGGTGTCATCTGCATATCTGAGGTTATTGATACTTCTCCCAGCAGTCTTGATTCCAGCTTGTGCTTCTTCCAGCCTGGCACTTCACATGATGTGCTCTTCATATAAGTTAAATAAGCAGGGTGACAACATACAACCTTGACCTACCCTTTTCCCAATTTTGAACCAGTCTGTTCAAAATTCCATGTCTAGTTCTAACTGTTGCTTCTTGACCTGCATACAGATTTCTCAGGAGGCTGATAATGTGGTTTAATATTCCCATCTCTTTAAGAATTTTCCACAGTTTGTTGTGATCCACACAGTCAAAGGCTTTGTTGTAGTCAGGGAAGCAGAAGTAGATGTTTTTCTGGAATTCTCTTGCTTTTTCTGTGATCCAATGGATATTGGCAGTTTGATCTCTCATTCCTCTTCCTTTTCTAAATCCAGTTTGAACATCTGGAAGTTCTCAGTTTACATACTGAGAACTGTCATACATGGACATTCCAGAGGTACCCTAGTACCTTAAAGGCTGGGCTATACTCCTGGGTTTTTTTGCAGGGGCTGGGTAGTTTTTTTTTTTTTTTTAATATTTATTTGGCTGCACCGGGTTGTAGTTGTGGCATGTGGGATTTTCAGTCTTTGTTGGGCATGCAGGATCTCTTAGCTGAGGCACGTGGGATCTAGTTCCCCAATCAGGGATCACACTCAGCCCCCTGTACTGGGAGTGTGGCGTCTTAGCCACTGGGCCAGGAGGGAGGTCCTTCCCTTTTGTTCACAGATTTAGACCCAGAAAGACCTTCTTCTACAGATAAGGAAATCAAGTCTCCAAAGTTACTGCTCCCAGATGGCATGATTTATCCTCTCATATATTCATTCTGTAAGTGTTTATTAGACGTCAGCAGAGTGCTGGGCACCCTGCTAGGCATGGGGGGCTACCCAGACCTAGGACTTTCAAGCTCAAAACTCAGTCTGATGGAGTGACAGGCAGGAAGCGGAGCCCTCTGGGAAAAGAGAGAGGTGGGCACCTAATCCAGCCCCCGGCAAAGTCTTCCTAGATGAGATGACCTTGGAACTTAAGACCTTGGAGGTTTAAAAGATGGTTAGTAGTTAGCCAGGCAAAGCCAAACCAGAAGGGAGAGGGGACAGCCAGGACCGCGGCACCGCAGTGGGAATCAGTTTGGCGTGTGCATTTTTCCAGCTGACTGTTGAATGTTTCCCCCTACTGGACTATCAGCTCCGGGAGGGCAGGGGTGGTGTCCGCCATGCTCGTGACTGGGCGTGGTGACAGAGTAAGTGTGCAGTGACTCTCAAATGAACGGATGAGTAACGTAAATGGCTGGTGTGAATTTGCATTCGGGGCAAGGCAGGGAGGCCCCAGTCCCTCACTCTCAGGCCCACTGTGTGCCTTTCCGCACCACGTTATGGCCGTGCAGCGGCAGCCCCTACTCTGGGGTGCTGCGGGGATTAATTAGCCAGCTAATTGGTGATTATTTTGCTCTTCTCCAGCTAAATGATTAGGGAGGCAGCCAGGCTCCCTGAGGTGGCCTCAGAGACATCCCCTTCACCTCCTCCCTCTGGGTGGGCACCTGAGTTTTGCCGGGTAGCTGCCACTCTCCTGGTTTTCTGGGGTTGACTTCCTCCACTGTGGGTGGGCCTGCGCTGCTCTCACATTTCCCCCAGATACGCCAGGGGCAAGAAAGGGGGTTACAACTGAGATGGTCCAAGAGAGCCCACCACTTACACTTCTCAATTTATGGTGTGTCCAGAAACATTCCAGAGTCGTTTGGAAAGAGCTTGTGCTCTGGAGGGAGGCAGATTCCCATTTGAACTCTAGTTCTGCCATTTCTATCAGTATCACCTCTGGCCTGTCACCTCCCTGCTCCGTGCCTCACTTTCCCCAACTGTGAAAAAGGAGATGATGCCGTTTCCCTCAAGGCTTTAGGGGAGATTTGAGCTAAAAAAAAAAAAAAAAGATAAATTGAGACAGCACAAGTAGAGGTGCTTTCTGCAGTTAATGACACAGGATAGGTGCTCAGGATGTGTGTGTGTGTGTATTTTCTTTTGTGTTTTCTCCCCCATGACCCTCACAGGTCAGAATTCCTCTGGAGCTTGGAGATTGGAGGTAAACAAGCTGCTCAGCGGCTGAGAGCCTGCTAAGGTTTGGCAGATCCCCGCCTCTTTGTCTCGGGGCTTAGGAGTGCCAGAGTCAGACCTTGAATAGGCCAAAGAAGGAAAGATATGTTATACTTCCTGCCCTGGCTGGGTCTTAGAACAGCTAGGCTTTGAATCTGGTTTGCCATTAGCCATGTATCCTCACAGAAGCAAGTTCAGGGGTTTGAGTTTCCACTGCCTCCTCTGTGTATGGGGCTGATAGACAATGCGGCTCCCGTCAAAGAGGAGCCCAGTGAGCAGAGAATGAGCTCATGGATTTAGAAGGCTTAGCACAGAGTTCTCAGTGCCTGCTCAATCTTTGTGTTGAGGATTTTATTTAAACAAGAGGCCCAGCATTTTCATTTCCACCAGGTGTTGCAAATTATGTAGCCAGTCCTGGTGATCAGAGAGGCAGCAGGGGACCACAGCGCCAGAGGCCACTCCCAGCCCAGAATATGCCTTCTGACCTCCTCCCATCCTGCCCTAGAGCCAGCCTTTCAGGGAGGGGCCTTAAACTAAGAGTCTCCGACCACTTGGTCCTGACTCTGTCCTCAGGACGGGGGAACTAAGGCAGAGTGTTTTGGTTTCCTCTTGCTACTATAACAAACTGCCACAAATTTAGTGGCTTAAAACAACATAAATTGATTCTCTTACAGTTCTAGAGGTTGGAAGTCCAAAATGAGTTTCATGGAGCTAAAGTCAAAGTGTTAGGTATGAGCTGGTCACTTCAGGAGGCTCTGGGGAGAATATGTTCCCTTGTGTCTTCCAGCTTCTGGAAGCTGCCTGTGAGCCTTGGCTTATGGCCCCTTCTCTCTTCAGAGCATGTCTCTCCAACCTCCACTTCTTTCACTCTCTTCTTCTTTCCAGCCTCCCTGATAAGGACCTTGGTAATGACATTGCTCCCACCCCTGGTAATCCAGGATAGCCTCCCCTTCTCAGAATCCTTATCATTTAATCACACTGGCACATGCACAGAATTCCTTTTACCACACAGGTGACTCTGAACATTATCTAGGGATCAGGATGTACACATATGAGGGAGCCACTGTTTAGCCTACCACCTCTCCCAAGTTGCAGAAGAAGAAGCTGGGGCTCAGAGAGGAGATGTATTGTGGGGAAAATCGCTCCCAGCAAAGGGGCAGACCTGCAGCTGAAGTCCGTGTCCATCTAGTTCCACTCATGATCACTAGACCACCAGGAATGAGGCAACTTCTGTCCTTCTTGGCCACCCCTGCCCCGTGCACCCACTCACCTCACTCCGCCCCCAGTACTTTAGGAGGTAGACAGGCTTGGGAAGTTGCGGCCAGAGCATTTGTGCCTAAGAGTGTAGCTGACACAGGGACAAGTAAGGACATCCAGAATATGCCCCCTGGGACTGGAATGGAGGGAAGAGACTGCCTTTCTGCAGCTAACAGGGTCCCAGGCCACTTCGGTCTTCATTGTCAACACCATATAATTGGGCCTTTCCTGGGTCCTGAGGAGCAGGGCCCTGATTGTGAGGAAGCTCCTGATAACACATGTTGCTGGGACATGTCGCCTGGGCCCTTCCTGTTCATGGGGCAGAGGCTTTTATTTTCTGTTTTTATAATATATTTTATTTTTGGCTGTGCTAGGTCTTCGTTGCTGCACAGGTTTTTCTCTCCTTGTGGAGAGCAGGGGCCACTCTTCGTTGTGGTGTGCGGACTTCTCATTACTGTGGCTTCTGGTTGCAGAGCACAGGCTCTAGGCATACGGGCTTTGGGAGTTGTGGCACATAGGATCAGGAGTTGTGGCTCCTGGGCTCTAGAGCACAGGGTCAGTAGTTGTGGTATACAGGCTGAGTTGCTCCGTGGCATCTTCCTGATACAGGGGTGGAACCTATGTCCCCTGCATTGGCAGGTAAATTCTTTACCACTGAGCCACCTGGGAAGCCCAAGGGTGGAGGTTTTTAAATCAAGGGAACCACAGCCAGTGAAGCTAGATGCCTGACTGCTGCTGTTGAGGGGCAGGTTTCTCCTCACAGCTGAGAGACTCTCTGGGGCCTCAGTCCAGCCCCAAGAACTCTGTGTCACAGAGGCTGATCCCAGCCATTGTCGTGGAAACCCAAAGAGTAGAGAGAGGACCAGTGTAGGAAATTAGAGGTGGGGGGGTGTGGGTGGCAGGTGTGTTCACTGGCTCTGCTCTTTAATGACAGGTGTCTAGTTATCAGAAGGCAGGATGTCGTGGTGGGTGAGCACATCCATGTTGACATCAGACAGACCTGGATTCCAGTGCCCCTTCTGCCACTTATCAGCTGTGTGATCTTAGGCAAAACGATGAACTTCTCTGACACTGAGCCTCAGTTTCTCCCAAGACTCAGTGGTTCAGGCTAGTGGGCAGTGATGATATTCAAACCCAGGTTCAGTTGAGCATAAAGCTTGGGTTTATTTTGTACCTTCTAGGAAACTGGGGTTACTGATTTGCCCCCTGCCTCTTGGTGTTGTTACAGTAAATAAGTAAGCAAACAAATGTTCTGCTCTGGCATTTTTAAGATAAAACATGAGGTATATATAAATACATGTACATATATATCAGTTCAGTTGCTCAGTCGTGTCTGACTCTTTGTGACCTCATGGACTGCAGCACTCCAGGCTTCCCTGTCCATCACCAGCTCCCAGAGCTTGCTCAAACTCATGTCCATCGAGTCGGTGATGCATCCAACCATCTCATCCTCTGTCATCCCCTTCTCCTCCTGCCTTTAGTCTTTCCAAGCATCATGATCTAGTGAGTCAGTTCTTCACATCAGTTGGCCAAAGTATTGGAGCTTCAGCATCAGTCCTTCCAATGAATATTCAGGACTGATTTCCTTTAGGATGGACTGGTTTGATCTCCTTGCTGTCCATGGAACTCTCAAGAGTCTTCTCCAACACCACAGTTCAAAAGCATCAGTTCTTTGGCACTGAGCTTTCTTTATGGTCCAACTCTCACATCCATACATGACTGGAAAAACCATAGCTTTGACTAGACGGACCTTTGTTGGCAAAGTAATGTCTCTGCTTTTTAATATGCTGTCTAGGTTTGTCATAGCTTTTCTTCCAAGGAGCAAGCATCTTTGAATTTCATGGCTGCAGTCACCATCTGCAGTCATTTTGGAGCCCCCAAAAAATAAAGTCTGTCATTTTTTCCATTCTTTCCCCATCTATTTGCCGTGAAGTGATGGGACCAGATGCCATGATCTTAGTTTTTTGAATGTTAAGTTTTAAGCCAGCTTTTTCACTCTCCTCTTTCACTTGAATCAAGAGGCTAATCTTTAGTTCTTTGGTTTCTGCCATAGGGTTCGTGTCATCTGCATATCTGAGGTTATTGATATTTCTCCCAGCAATCTTGATTCCCGCTTGTGCCTCATCCAGCCCAGCATTTTGCATGAGGTACTCTTCATATAAATTAAATAAGGAGGGTGACAATATACAGCCTTGATGTACTCCTTTCCCAATTTGTTTTTTTCCTTTCATCCAGTTTGTGAGAGACATACATTTAGTAAATGGGGAACAAGCCTTTCCCTGCACACTGAAAGCTTTCAGTCTTACTTGGGCTTTGAACAGTTTCACATGGCTTTCAGTTAAACTTTGGAAAACGTAGGTTTGTAGGTTTTTCCAAACATTTCTCTAGCGATTCCAAGTCCTGGGTACAAGCTCCATGGTGGTTTAGTCACTAAGTTGTGTCAGACTTTTGTGACCCCCATGGACTGTAGCCTGCCAGGCTCCTCTGTCCCTAGGATTTCCCAGGCAAGAATACTGGAGTGGGTTGCCATTTCCTTGCATTGAGAGAACAAGCTCCATACATTGAGAAAACAATCTCTGCAAAAACTTTGTTCATCTAACTTGTAAGAAACATTAACTCGTGAAAAACATACATTTTCTCCATGGGAAACACACTTCTGTGAATGGCCGTCATCTTATTCCTGTTTATATATTTATTTATTTTTAATTTTTTGGTTGTGCCACACAGCTTGTGGGATCTTAGTTCCCCAAGAAGGGATCAAATCCAGGCCCCCTGCATTGAAAATACAGAGTCCTACCTACTGGACCACTAGGGAAGTTCCCTTACCTACCTTTAGAATATAGAAATTTGTGCAGCTTAAGGTAGCTTAGAAGAGCAGCATTACAGATCTCTTCAGTAATAATACGTGTATGCATCACACTTAAAATGTATCTTCCATTCAATGAAAGAACATAGTGCATAGCATTTCCTTCTTGCAACAGGAAACTATGTGTTCTGTATGTCTGTAAACAACAAAGACTCATGTACCCAGCTTAAAAAGTAGAAAATTACTCATGGCTTAGAAACTCCCTGTGCCTATCTCCTAGATTCTATCCATCTCCCTTCCTCCCTTTGTGCGTGAGAAACCAGAGTTTTGTGGTTACCATTACCTCGTTTTCCTTGAGTCTGCTTTTTTGTAGTTTTTATGTCTCCTTCCTTGCTGAGCTGTTATTAAAGCTAGGACGAGGGGATTTCCCTCATGGTCCAGTGGTTAAGAATCCTCCTTGCAATGCAAAGGACACAGGTTTTATCCCTGGTCAGAGAACTAAGATCCCAAATACTGTGAGGCAACTAAGCCCATGCACTGCAACTACTGAAGCCCAAGCGGCCAGAGCCCGTGTGCCGCAAGTACTGAAGCCTGTGCACCCTAGAGCCCATACTCTTCAATGTGAGAAGCTCTGCAATGAGAAGCCCCACCTCCACAACTAGAGAAAGCGCATGTGCAGCAACAAAGACCCAGTACAAAATTACTAAATAAATAAAATCATATAAAAACCAAAGAGTAAAGCAGGCATATACACGTAGAACTTCCTCCCTTCCACACCTAATTTCTTATCAAGTTCCTCCTCCTGCCCTCTGTCTGTTACCAAGCAAGGGCTCTGCTGGTTGGGAAACCAGAACATCAAACTTGTCAGTACTGTGAGCAAACTTAGAATTAGTAGGCTCTGAGTGAGCACCAGAATGGTTTTGCTGTGAATGAAGTTATGTGTACCAAGAGGCTTGGACTTCTTAGAAAGTAAATAAGCCCTAGCTTAGGCCCAAATGAGCCTGAGTTTGAATATCAGGACTGCCCACCAGCCTAAGCCAACAATTCTTTGCATCCACCCTAAAAACATTTCTTGTGTATCTGTTGTATGACAGGCACTGCATAGGTATGGGAATGCATCAGTGAATGAAACAACAGGGTCAGTGCTTTCATTGAGTTGGGAAGAGCACCATTAAACAAACACAAACATAAAGCTTCAAACTGCAATAAGCACTAAGAAGAAAATAACACAGAAGTCATGGAAGATTCATTTAGGAGGATGGGAAGGACTTTCTGTGGAAAGTCCAATATCATTTTAGAAATGATATTGGAGCTGAAGCTGGTACTGCCTTGCCATCTGATTGTAGTTAAAATAAATTCAGTTTTCTCATCTGCAGAATGGAGCTGGTAATGACCCCCTCACAGCTCTGCTCTTGGTAATGGCAGTGACTCAGTGTCTGGCTTAGCACAGCCACTCGGAAAATGTCATCTCCCTCCCTCCCTGTCATCCTAGGCAGTGGATGCTGCTGGAGAGCAAATGGTAAGCAGTAAGTGATAGAAAATCTGCTGCTGGCAAGGGAGTTGAGCCACCCTCCAAGAGGCACTCTCACTGTCCTGTCTTTGACTGCCTTTGATGGCTGACCTAAGGGGGGAGGAGACAGGTGAGAGGGTATATTGTCCACGGTTAACAGGAAAGCATCCCCTTTTGTTGCAGAAGGTAGTGTAGAGTAATACAAAGTCTGTGCTGTAGAATCAAATCCTGGCTCTGCCACAAGTCATTTCACCCCTTGGAGCCTTCTAACTCTTATCCACAAACTAGCCCATATACTCTAATACCTTTTCCATGGGTTTGGCATGTGGAACTGTGACTTTTAATATAAAGTACCCAGTACATGGTGGGCACCCAGCAAGTGTGGCCATGATCACGGTTTCCACCAGAGCAAGGAGGAACTGGGATAAAGGAGTGGATGTTTGGGGTGCAGCTAAAGAGAGCCAAGGGGTTAAAGTCCTTGCTGCAACCCTTCCTAGCTGGGTAACCTGGGGCAGGTGTCCCTTGCCCATCTGAGCCTCAGTTCCCTAGACTGTCAGACAGCTAAGAATAGAAGTTCTTTCACTGAGCGGCTGTGAAATCTCGCGTGCAAGTCGCCTTGCACTGCTCCTGACCTCAAGTTCTGGGGAGCTGCTGCAGTCTCTCCCTGCTAGACACGTGGCCTCAGTGGTGACAGGTTCAAATAAGTGGGCAGGAAAAGGTGCAGCAAGAGTGGAAAAGGTAGCTTTGCCTTTCTGAAACAGCCACCTCCTTTGTCCCCGAAGGCTGAAGAGCCAGGAGCTGGGGGGCTTGCTTGGTACTGATGGCAGGTTGCCCAGAGACCCTGGCAAAGAGCCGGCGAGCAGACCTGGGCAGCCAGGGGCGCGGGCCTGTGACCTCATCGGCCGGCGCCGTCCCGCGGGGCCATGAGATCATGAGATGCCGGCGCTTGCCGTGGAGTCGATTTGTTGGGAGCACGGGGACAGCCGGCCACCCGTTGCGGTGATCTCATCCGGGCCCGGGGGAGGAGGAGACAGGCGGCCCCACTCGCCCGCTCCACCGGGAGGGGGATTGATGGCCTCCGCCGCCACCGATGACGTCACCGGCAGCGCTTGTTGCCGGGTAACGTGCGGCCGCCTGCCTCTGGCCCCGCCCCTTCGGACCCCACCCCACCCCCCCGCCCCCGTCGTCGCGCTCCCATCCTCTATATTCGACCTGGCTCACTCTTCTTTCTTTTTTTATTTATTGAGGCATAACTTACATATTGTAAAGCAGTCTAATTATAAGTGTACACGCTCGATGAGTTTTTACATATGTATGTATCCATATGTAAAATATGTATATGTATATCCATATGTTTCAAGATATCACCAGTGCTCTCCAACAGAAATATAGTACAAGTCACATAAGCAATTTCCAATTTCCAAGTAGTCACATTAAGCAAGCAAAAAGGAATAAGTGACATCAGTTCTAATAATATATTTAACCCAGTATGTGCAGGGTATTATCATTTAAACATGTAATCAATATTAAAAAATTTAATGAGATATTTTACCTTTTTGTTGTTTTTCTAAGACTTTGAAATTTCCTGTGTATCTCATACTTTCAGTACATCTCAGTATAGATTTAGCCACATTTAAAGTGCTCAATAGCCACACATGGCGACTGGCTACTGTATTGGGTGGCAGAGATATAAAACGCTTCCAGCACCCAAAAACCTATTTCATTCTCTATTCTGGTCAGAACCCCTATAGGTCCCTTACTCCCCTCTCAGAGACTCTGTTCCCTAGACTGTCAGACACCTAAGAATAGAAGGTCTTTCAGATAAAGGACCTCTTATCTGAATCTCATCCTCACTCTTTGGTTTTCTACCCTCCCACACACCTTGTGTCTTTTCTTTCTCTCTCCCCTCTCATCTCACTCTTAACTTCCTAACTTAGAGTCTCCTCTTAGAGTTCAAAGCACAAGATGGGAAGTCAGACTGGTTTTAAACCTGGCTCTACCCCTGACTAGCACATGGGAACCCCTCAGAGCCTGTTTCCTCACCTGCTAACTGGGACTGGTAAGAACAGTGTCCATCTCCCAGGGTTGTCAGAACTGGGGGCCACATGCAGGTACTAAGTGTTTACAGAGAAACTTTCACCACCAAGCTGAGCTGGCCCTCGATCTTCTCTTCTGCTGCTGCTCTCTTGTCTCTTCCCTCTTGTACATGTCTCATTAGCTCAGTCTCCCGCGCCTTATTCTTGCCTCTCCTGCGTTTGTTGGGGTTTATCATCTGAGAAATGGGACTGGGTCATAGCTGCCCTACCAGGGGAGCATTTGATGTAGAATTCTTGGCCCATGATATGTGCTTAATAATGGGATTACTTTCTCCTCCTTGGCCTCCTCTGTGCTAGTCTGTCATTCCTGGTGCCCTTTCTTTCCTGACCTTTAACTGTCATTCCTCCCCACTCTTCTTTTGGGCACATCCCCTATTTCCCCTCCTGTGTCTCTCTGCTTTCCCCACCCCCTACATTTCTCTCGAGCCTTCTTTCTAGTCCCAGTCCCCTCAACACCTCTTGCTCCCAGCACTCCAGGCTAGGCTATTCTGAAGGCAGTTACCAAGCTCTTTCCCCACCCCTAAGCTTTCTGAAGTCTGAGCTGGCCCTCCTGCCCCTTAGCCGATGGGCATAGCACTTCAGAGGTCAATGTTGTGGCTGTTTTGTTCTGACATGCTCTTTCAGCTGCGGTCCCCCCGGTGTAGCCAGCAATCATAACAGACCCGCAGGATGCCTTCCCAAGAAAACAAGTCTTTGTTTTCAGCCCTTTGCACTGGCCCAGCCCACCCATTTTGGAGCAGGAAACGTGGCCCTGTCCCTTGAGGCAACCCAGAGCTAACTAGCAGTCCAGAGCAACAGAAGCAAATAAGGGCAAGCACCAAGAGTCTGGACCCAGTTACTGTTTATTTTCCCCCCATTAAAGGAGGGCTCTGCAGTGAGGACTCCCTTTGGCCCTGTTCTGACTTAAACTCGAAGAAGCTTTCTGGCCTCCTTTTCCTGCCACTTGCACTAGGGCGGAAGCACCTCTCCCGCTACCTGTGGCCCTGTTGCCGCTGTCAGCTGTGGCACCCCACCCACTGCCTGCCCCATGTGACCAATTTACCCAAGGCTTGCTGTTCAGGTTGGTGTTGGGCTCAGGGAGTAACAGGGCCTCTCTTTCTGTTGGAGTTAGGCTATGTGAATGTTGGCTTGGGGCTGCCAGTGGCCATCTTTCCTACCAAGTAGAGGTATCCAGAACTTTCTAGCTGTGTCCCCTGGGGCAGGTTGCCAATGCTGTGGGTCTCCCATTCCTTATCTGTAGAATGGGAGCATTGATAGCACCTACCTCAAAGTGCTGTGCAGAGAGTGGGTGCCAGGCACGTAGTAAGAGCTCAGTCATTGTTTTTTTCTTCTGCACTGCATGCTTTCCTTGTGGTGCTCTTGTGCCAAACCCAGTAGTCACTGGACAGCCCCTTTTCCTTGCTCCTAGCCTCAATAGTTTTTGAGCATTTCCTTATATGCAGTCCCTTGGTTCATAGCATCTATGATTTCAGGGTTCTCTATGAGCCAACACCTGTGGAAAACCTAGCTATTTGAACCACAGGATTCTTTAGCCCACCTAGTCATCTGTTCATTCATTCATTCAACAAACATTTGTTGATCACCTACCAAGTTCCAGACTCTTTGTATTAGTTAGAATTGGGATATGCCAGTAACAGCAAAAAAAGAAAAAAAAAAGTTTAAATTTAAGAAGAGTTTATTTCTTCCCATGTTAAGTCCAAAGGTAAGCAATCCAAACCTGGTAGTGTGACACCTTCTAGGTTACTACTTTACTAATCCTGGGATGTGGGACCCTTCCTCATGACCCAGGATGGCAGCTGGAGCACCAGCCATTGCATCTAAGTCCCAGATAGCCAGATGGAGGAAGAGGGGAAGAATAAGGTGACAGTTTCTCTGAAGTTATCACATGACACTTATATCTTAGTGCCACTGAAAAGGCAGTTGGATGGAGGAGAGAAGCTGGGAGGTGTAGTCTTCGCTTGAGATATCATCTAGCTAAAATATTGATGACTCCAGTACTCAGGAAGAAGGAAAGAATGAATGTGAGGTGACAGCCAGCAATTAGGAACACGCTGAGTAAGCAGAGGGGAAGGACGGTGAACGGGATGTAGTTCTCAGCACTCATGAAGCGCACAGCCTATCGAAGAAACAGACGGTGGTAGTAATAGTAGTAGTCAAAGTTATTGAACACTTACTCTACTCGAGGTGCTTCTTGGGCTTTTTCAAACATTTTAGACTCAGGACCTCTTTACAGTTTTAAAAAATATTGAAGACCCTACAGAATTGCCATGTATGGATTATTGTTATGACCCAGGTAGCCATAATAGAAATTAAAATCAGTTCACCACAATGAAAATTAAAACCAAGAACTTTTTATAGTACTTACTAATTAACTTAATAATCAACCCATTACATGTTAACATAAAAACCTTCTAAAGACAAGTATCCTTTTAATTACTGAGAAAAGGGGCTCTTTTTTTTTTTTAGTATTTTCATAGATTATTATCTGGCTTAATAGAAGATACTTGTGTTCTCATATTTGTTGCAAATCACATCACAGTGAGTCCACAATGATCAGATTTGTGTTCTTCAAAGAACATTCTAGAAAGAAGAGCAGGTATTGCTCTTCTTGTGGGAGTGTGGCTGACTTGAAAACAGGATCTTAGAGTGTTAACATACCAAGCCAACAAACATCACCAGCCATCCACACATCAGACTTACCCAAGAGAGTTGGCCTTAGGGGCAGTCAGCACTCAAGATGGTTATGACTTATCTCTCTTTAGCCCTTAGTCTAAAATGAACTTCATTTAGCTGGCAGCAAGCAGTAGTAGTAATAATAATTGCCAACTTTTAATATTGTGCTATACCACACCTTGTTTTAATATCTTTACATGTTACTTATTTTTCTGACAAGAGGGGATTTATAAAGTGGCCTCTGGAACCAGCCTGCCTGGATTCAAATTCTGTCTCTGCCACCTACCAGCTGTGTGACTTTGAGCAAGTGACTTAACCTTTCTGTGCCCTAGTTTACTCTTCTGTAACATGAGGATGATGATGTCTCCTATCTCATAGCTTGTTGTGAGAATTAAACTAATTAATGCAAAGTGCTTAGTATAGCACCTGGCAAGTAATAAGCCCTCAATGTATATATTTGTTATTAACATCAAAATCCTTTTGAAGGACCTTATCTGCAGTCTACAGATGAAGACACAGAGGCGCACTTATTCATGCAACAGATGTGAACTGAGCACCCTCTATATTCTTCAAACAGAAACGATAACACCAAAAAGACACAGAGCCCCTGTATTTCAGGAGTGCATATTCTCATAACAAAGAAATACAGTCTGTGTTGGGGGTGAGTGCAAAAAAGAAAAATGAAAAGCTGAATACAATCGGGAGTATGGTGGTGCAGTAGGAAGTACCGAGGTGCTATTTTATATACATTGTTCAGGGGTCCTTACTGATGAGATGACATGTGTGCTAAGACCCAAGGGAAGTGAGGGAGCCAGTTAGTTGGCAGACGTCAGGAGGAAGGGTGCTCTGGGGAGAAGGAAGAGCAAGTGCAAAGGCTCGAAGGTAGGACTGTGCTTGTTTCGTTGTTGTTTTTTTTTTTTTTTTTTTTTTGAGAATCAAGCACATCAGACATGTGAGCTGGGAGCCAGTCTTACAGGATCTGGAGGGAGCATCAGATGTCACCCTAAGAGAGGTAGGAGACATTGGCAGGTTTGAGCTCAGAGATAATTTGATCTGCCT
The DNA here is from genome assembly GCF_042477335.2 of Ovis canadensis. Taxonomy (NCBI): domain Eukaryota; kingdom Metazoa; phylum Chordata; class Mammalia; order Artiodactyla; family Bovidae; genus Ovis; species Ovis canadensis. The sequence goes on along the minus strand of NC_091261.1, from coordinate 68,586,804 downwards.
TGTGTTTGAGAAGCTTATTTTGGATACTGTGCAAAGACTAAGCATAGTGGGACAAAGGCAGTCGCCCTTAGGGAGCTGTTTCCAGGAGGATTTGTAGATGGATTGGATGGTGGTTATGAGGAAAAGGAGAGTCAAGGATGATTGCGAGGATTTGGGAGAGAGAGAGACAGTTAGCGCTGAAGGAGGGAAGGAGCGAGAGGGAGAGGGAGGATGGATGCTCTTATATCTCTTCTTATAAGGACACTAATCCCATTCGCGAGGGTCCATCCTCATGAAGCCCTCATAACCTAATTACCTCTCAAAAGGCCCCTTTCTCCAGATACCACTATACTGAGGGTAAGGGCTTCAGAGTAAGAATTTTGTGGGGACACATTCAATCCATAGCACTGGCTGAGTATCCTTAGATGAGTACTTTAGTTGTTGTTCTTTCTTTTTTTTTCTTTTGGCCTCAAACAACCACCATTTCATTATTTCCTATGATTCTGTGGGTCAGGAGTTCATCCAGGACACACTGAGGACGGCTGGTCTTTATGTGATGTACAGTGAGTCTGGACTCTCTAAGACAGCTTTTTCACTCATGGGTCTAATGGCTCAGCTGACGCAGGTGGGATGAATTGCCCAGGGTCCTATATTTGCTGCCTTAGTTCTCCCTGTTGTCTGGGTTCCTTGCTTCTCCTCCATGTAGTCTTGCTCAGAGCCTCTTCCTCTGCACATGGCCTCTGCATGGAGTCTCCCTTTGGGTTTTTCATAATGTGGTGCTGGAGGAAGAAAGGCAAGTGAGGGGGAGGGGCTCTGACAGCTACCAGGTCTCATGGGGCCTGGGCATCCCAGATAGCACCTCTGCCTCATTCTACTTCAGTCCTATTTCTTTTGAACCTGGGGTACCCCATCTCTGAAAGAAGGTGACAGTAATAGTGCCCACATCCCCAGGTCATCATGAGGTTCTTTCTCGGCTCTCATCATGCACTGGGCCCTTTCTGGGTACCTGTATTTTAGGTTCATATGCTCACTCAGTCCTCCCAATCACTTTGGTATATTGGAGCCAACTTGCACAGGCTTGTGAGAGCGGATGGTTACATTTTCAGGAAATTTGCAAATAGTCCTTAAACCCTAGGTACCTTGAAATTGGCCTGGTGGGAGTATTTACACCAGAGAAATTGGAAACGTACATATCGGGGCCCTTTTTTTTGCTCGTTTTGGTTGTTTTCCACTCTGTGTGTTTGTTTTCAAGCCCACTTACAGATGAGTAAACTGAGGCTCAGAGAAGTTTAATTATTGCCCTAAGTCAACCAATTTAGTAGGTAGCATATTTGACCTTGGAGCCCCAAACTGCGTGTCCTTAACCACTGTGCTGTCCTACTTCTATAGATGAGAAAAATGTGTATGAAAGAAATTCATAAACAGGTAAAGTCTCATAAATATTAATTAATTTTGAAGTAATTCAAAATTCATTACTTTTGATGCAGAAAAAAATCTTCTTTCCGTGTCTGTCTATTCTTTATGTCTTTGTACATTTATACTGCTAACAACTCTCTGCTTATATCTCTGTCCCCTTCCTCTTCATCCCTGTAATCCTTCACATCACCTTTCCTAGGTGTGTTTCTCCAGAGTGCTCTTACTGTGTTCCTTTCTTTGGCTTCTCGGCATCCCACTTGCCTTCACTTCCCACTCCCTTCCAGAGTCAGCTCTCTCTTGTTTCCTAGCTTCCCAGTTCACTTGTGGTCCTTCCCTCCCCCCTCCAAGCAGTAAGAAAGTCAGAACCGCCTTCTCCATCTCGACTGTTACCGCCCCCCTTTATCAGAATCCCAGCAGCAAACTCTCCATGCCCAAGTTCTGCAGCAATTGCTACTGTTCCCCCTTCACGGGTGACAGGGAGGCCAGACGGCTCATAATCTGATCGCTTTCCTTGTTCTCTGACACCCTGGAGAAACCACACATTCCATTTGGTGGTCGTCAGAAATAACACGCTTAAGCAACCTGGAATTATAAAACTGCTTAATTAGAGAGAGATGGTTTCACTGGGATATGCCCAGTTCTCCCCGGTGGTTCTATCTCCTTTTCCAAGTGCCTCCCCCCACCCTGCCAGCAGCTAATTGCTACCTTTAGCTCTCTCTCTCCCTTTATTTTATTTTCTGTGACATCAGGGCTTGCTTATAAAGAAAAGTACTCTCTTCCATGTTCCAATTCTGTTTCTCCATCAGCAAACTCTAGACATTGACCTGAGTAATAAAGGTGGAAATCTTGTGCTTCCAAAGTGTCTAGCTCTTAAGTAAACACCTACTTTGTGCTGCATGCTGGTGATATGATCAGGAGCCAAATTATCTTCATGCTAATGGGGCTTACAATCCAGAAGAGAGAGATAATTTTTTAAATGTGAGAGGTGATCTAAAAGAGTGATTTAAAGGGTGTAACAGGAGCATCTAATTAAGTAGTTGGGGAAGAGTCCTCATAGTAGGTGACATCTAGCTGAGACACAGAAGATATTCAAGTGTTAGCTCGGCAAAGAGTATGGGACCAAACGTCCATCTGCAGAGAAGGAGCATGGTCTTCATAGCAAAGCACCTGAAAGAGGGGCCCAAAAGCTGTTCCCTGAGTCTGCCCTGAAATTCTGGGGATATGTTGGGAGCCCCCAGACTTGATTTATCTAGCTTCTTATGTGTAGATCAGGGGTCAGTAAACCACAAACTGCATTCAAATATGCTCCGACACCTGTTTTGATAGATAAAAATTTACAGCCTTGCCTATTTGTTTGTCTGTTGTCAATAGCTGAGGGGTAGAGTGGTGACAGAGGCTGTGTGACCTCAAAGCCAAAGTAGTCACTATCTGGCCCGTGGCAGAAGAAAAAAGTTGCTGACCTTTGTTCTGGATTCACTCATTAGGCCAGTGTGGGGTCTGGGCCAGGGGACCAGCTCTCAGCCAGTGGGGCCTGAGAACTGGGGGGATCCAAAGACAATGACAAGGGAACAGAAATAGCAAGGTAGCTGGCAATAGGATCTGAGTCCAGGCTGTGTGGTTCCTGAGGCTGCACTCCTACCCACCAAGCCGGACTGGTGGTACAAGATCAGCCTGAGAGGGAACAGGAGGGTCTGTCCCCCAGAGCCAGCCAGATGAGCAGGCAGGGGTTCCCAGAGACACAGGGACATAGGACCTTTCATAAGGTGGTCATATCCTCACCCATCATGGGGCCAGGTGGACAGAACAGGAGGCTTCCCAGCAAGATAGCCAAAGACTGACCACCTTTTCTGTCACCTCTGGGCTTCTGCAACACCTTTCTTCCCTCATAGTGCCCACGTTACTGCATGATCCTTCTTCCACTTATCCACTGAAAGAGAGCTTCTCAAACTTAAACGGGCACACCCGTCACCTGCGAAGCTTGTTAAATCACAGATGGTTCTGGGCTTCAGGCAGGTCTGGAGTGAGGTTCTGATTCTGCAAGGTCAGACACGGGAGTGAATGGATGACTAGATGCCCATCCTTGGTCCTTAGCAGATGTGGGTACATCCTCTTCAAGGGGTCCCCTTGCGAGTGACCTGTACCCAGGCCATCAAGACAGAATATAGCAACATGGAAATAAAGTCTATATCCATAGCCTTTTACATCATCCATTTGTGGATACACAACATGTTTTCATAACCTTTTTCTCCCTCTAATTTAAACTCATCATATGTTCAGTACCGAAAAAATTGGAAAAGACAGAAAACCACAACGAAAATGAGGAGTTTCTACATTCTGTGGCTTTTCCACTTGGAACTATAATATGAGCATTTCCCTGAATCAATTGATATCTTTTGCCAGGATTATTTCTTTTTAAATTTTTTATTTTGGAATAATTTTCAACTCAGAGCAAAGTTGCAAAAATAGTGCAGAGTTCCCATGTACCCGTCGCCTAGCTTCCCCTAATGTTACATTTAATATAATCATAGTTCAGTTAGCAAAGCCAAGAAATTAAGATCAATTCCCTTACTAGTAGCTAAACTGCAGACTTTTTCACATTTTGCTCATTGTCCCACAGATGTCTTTTTCCTGATCTAAGGACCAAATCTAAGATTCCACATTGCATTAGTCATGTCTCCCTAGTCTTGGCTTAGATGGTAAAGAATCTGCCTGCAATGCAGGAGGCCCAGATTCAGTCCGAGTCAGTAAGATCCCCTGGAGAAGGAAATGGCTACTCACTCTTGAAGAATTCCATGGACAGAGGAGCCTGGCAGGCTACAGTCCATGCAATCGCAGAGTTGTACATGACTGAGCAACTTTCACTTACCTTCTTCTCCAATCTAACAACTCCTTGGTCTTTTCTTGGTCTTTCCTGAATGTCATGCTTTTGAAGAACGCTGGATAGTTACTTTGTAGAATGTTCCTCAGTTTGGGTTTGTCTCTTGTTTTCTCATGATTCAATCAAGGTTGTAACTTTTTGACCAGAATACACAAGAGTGATGCTGTGTTCTTCTCAGTGCATGTATCAGGGATTTAGGCTTCAGTGATTTATTATTACTGGGGGTGTTAACCTTAATTAACCTTGGTTAAGGCAATATGTGCTGGATTTCTTCACTGCCAAGTCACTCATTTTCAGGATGGTATTTGGCTGGCTGTATGGCTTTGCATTATTGATCTCTATCATAACCAGACCCTCTTTGTACACACTTACTTTGTCACCTTTTTTTTTTTTTTTTTGCTCTGTTACAATGAATGCTGCATTGGCCATTCCTACTGACATATCTATTAACCCAAATCCCTGATTTATTAGGATAAATTCCTAGAAGTAGAATTGCTGGAACAAAAAGTATTCAGTTTTTAAAAAACATTTATTTATGTATTTATTTATTTGGCTGCATGGGGTCTTCGTTGGGATCTTTGGTCTTCATTGTGGCATGAGGAATCTTTAGTTGAGAACTCTTAGTTGCGACATGTGGGATTACTAATAGCTCCCTGACCAGGTATCAGACCAGGGCCCCCTGTATTGGGAATGCAGGATCTTAACCACTGGACCACCAGGGAAGTCCCTATTCATATTTTTAAGGCTGTGCATGCCTGGGGCAGGGCTGTTTGTTTCTGTTTGTTTCTTTCAGTCGACTTTATTGAGGTGTAGAACATATCTATACAACAAAACACATAGATTTGAAGCACACATTTCAGTGAGTTTTAGCAAATGTATGCACATGAACAACCACCACCCCATCACTATATACAATATAAAATTCTGTATAGACAATCTGAAATCTCTTTCATTCCCCCAAATTCCCTGATGCCCCCTTACAGTCTGTCCTCCCCCATCTCGCCCCAGGTAACCACTGGTCTTATTTCCATCACTGCAGCTTACCGTGGCCTATTGTAGATCTTCAGGTAAATCACAGTGACACAATATGCACTCTTTTGTGTCTGTCTCCTTTGATTGGCTAGAATGTGTGAGACTCATCCAGGCTGTTGTGTATCACAAATATTTGTTCCTTTCTTATTGCTGAGTGATACCCTGTTGTATATATATACCACAATTTGTTTATCCATTCTTCCATGGATGGACGTTTGGGCTGTTTCCAGTTTGGGGATATTATGAGTAAAGCTGCTGTGAACATTTCCCCGTGAATGGACATATATTTTCCCTTCTCTTGGGTGCACACCTGGGAGTGGAATGCTGGGTCCTAAAGAGGTGTCTGTTTAACTTCATTGAACACGGCAGGGTAGGTTATTTTCATGTCCATTTTATAGCTCAGGCCCCAGAAAGCTGAGGGACTTGAATAAAAGCTGAGAGAGGAAGAGAAAGAGAATCCTAGATACTTTTCCTGTTTATTTCCTTCAATCTTCAGAGCCACCCAGAAGGTAGCAGTTGCAGTTCCCATTCTGTATATGATGACAGTGAGGCTCGTGGATATGTAGTAAGTTGAGGTTCTGAGTCCCCCAAGCCTGAGACCCCTGAGTCCATGTTCTTTCCCCACATACGATCCTGCCTCCTTGGAGACAGTAGGCAGCGGGGCTGGGCCATCTTCTCCCCTCCTCTTCTCTGCCTATCCTTCTCTGCATCCTGTGGTCGACCCTGCCCCTGCCACTGAGGGCAGTTGCCCGCGAAGCTGGGGCCAGCCCCCTAGAGATGAGCGTGATCTGTGTGAAGGACCAGTATGCCCCATGATCGGCTTGGAGCCCTCAAAGCCACAGCAGGCACCAGGGAGTGACCCCCACTCCAACCTTCTACTAAAGGTGTCCAGTTTCTGCCTCCCTGAAAGGCGGTCCTCAGAGCGTTGATCTCCTGGGTTGGTGGGCAGCGGGTGAGGGCAACGGGCAGGGGCCTTGTCTCCCCGGCCACATCGCAGGCCCATTAGGAGCAGGCCTGAGTGCTTTCCAGAGCTGATTAATGGGCTGGCTGTGACCTGGAATGTCATTACTCCCTGGGCTGGAGGGCCCCTCAGCTGGGTCCTTTGGGTCTTTACTCCTGATAATAATTGATGCTTTCTGTGTGGTTGCAGGGAAAGTTCTATCTGGTCATCGAGGAGCTAAGCCAGCTGTTCCGATCCCTCGTTCCCATCCAGCTGTGGTATAAATACATCATGGGTGATGATTCCTCCAACAGCTACTTCCTGGGAGGGGTCCTGATCGTCCTCTACAGCCTCTGCAAGGTGAGGTGCCCTGGGGGCTAGAGGGCTGGCCCAAGGATGACCCATTCACCAGCTGAACCTGGCAGGTGGTTGGGGGGGGGGGGGGCGGGCAAGTGAGGAACCTGGATAAACGCCCTCATCTCTTTCTGTTTAACTGAAAACCAGAATTCGCACAATACAAAATTATTTTACCATTTTATAGTGAACAGTTCAGTGGCATTTAGAAGATTCTCAATGTTGTGTCACTACCACCGCTGTCTAGTTCCAGGACGTTTCACAAAGAAATGTCCGCAGAGAAAGGTGGGTCAGTAGTAAAGAACCTTCCTGCCAGTGCAGGAGACGCAGGTTCGATCCCTGGGTCAGGAAGGTCCCCTGGAGAAGGAAATGGCAATCTTCTCCGTATTCTTGTCTGGGAAATCTCTTGGACAGAAGAACCTGGTGGATCACAGTCCATGAAGGCGCAAAGAGCTGAACATAACTTAGCAACTAAACAACAGCAGCAGCAACTTATGAAGCATCACTCTTCATTCTTCTATCAGCCACTGGCCACCACAGGTCTTCTTTCTGAAGACTCTCTGGATTTACCTTTTCTGGGCATTTTCGTGTAAATGCAGTCATACACTCTGTGATCTTTAGTGTCTGGTTTCTTTCACTTAGGGTCATTTCTGAGGTTCCTCCACATTATACCATATGTCAGTACTTTCCTGCATTAATGGGTACAGCCATCCTAATTTCTTGCCCATAAAGCTCACTATATGCCATCCTTTCTCGTTGTCTTCTTCACCACAACCCTTCCAGATACATTCCATTATCATGTCAATATTATGGGAAGTGTGCTGAGGTCCAGAGAGAAGTACCTTGTCCAGCATCACTCAGCTGGAGATCACAGAACGAGCATCAAACCCAGGCAGGCTACCTCCAGAGTCTGGAGATCTCAACCCACCAACAGCACGGGCATAGAATTTGTTTTCTGCTCCTCTTAAATTGCACACCCTCAACTCTGCAAATCAGTACAGAGCACTCCTCTTTTCATCATTAGTGCAAAGTCAGATTCCCCACTCCCCGACAATAAACACATCCTCCTCTTTCTTTTTCCGTATTTATTTCTGGCTTTAGAGAATCCTGGAAGAATCATGTGTTCCCTTTCCTTAAAGCAGGACTATCCAGGCAGTCCATGTCGAGCCAACCACTGGGGCTTGTCTTGGCTGCTGATTCTGATCTGCTGGCTGTGGCTGACAGGAGATGGAGAAGGATGATCACAGCCTGGCTCGGAAGAAGAGTGATCAGTTAGCAATGCCTGGCCTGGGCTTATGGTGGGGGAAGAGGCAGTAGGCATGCCGTATATTCGCCATTCTGGCCCCACTGGCAGAGGAGACTGCTGATGGGTAGCAAGACAAAAGCCAAGTAAAACTGGTGGGAATGGGGAGTTTCAAATGGGAGGATGTACCCTGCAGATGTTCAGAGTCAAAGATGAGACCCACGGTGAGAAAGATCCTCAACCATCCTTGGATAGTTTGTAGCCATCCACTCACTCTGCTTTCAGTCCTTCGACATCTGTGGCCGCGTGGGCGGAGTCAGGAAGGCCCTGAAGCTTCTCTGCACCTCTCAGGTGAGTTGGCTTCTGATGGGCCTCACCGAGCTCATAGGAACTGGGAGCTGGGAACAGACCACACTGTGCTTCTGAGGGTACCTCTCCAGCAAGGGGCCACAGCTATGTTTGTGTCTTTCTCCCTCCCTTCTGTCAAGCAGAATTACGGAGTCCGGGCCACGGGGCAGCAGTGCACAGAAGCTGGTGACATCTGTGCCATCTGCCAGGCTGAGTTCCGAGAGCCTCTGGTCCTCATGTGCCAGGTGAGCAGGGCCAGGCGGGACCACTGGAGATGGGCGCCACAGGCCACAGGGCCCTGCCCCATGCAGGAGTCCCAGGTCCCTGTCCTCTGGCCAAACCTCGGGGCTCTGGGCTGGGTTTCTGGGAAAAGTGTGGTGAAGCCTGGAGTCTGTCAGACCCAAGTATAAAACTCTGTTCTGCCTTTTCCCAGCTGGCTGCCCTGGGGCAGGTTACTTCACCACTCCCAGGCTTGGTTTCACCAGTAAAATGTAGAAAATGCACATTTTGGTATGGTACAGTGTCAGAATGTTCTGCATGTGAATCTCAGCAGGTGTGTGGACCCCAAGTGGCTCAGTCCATCTCTCCAAACCTTGGTTGTTTTCATTTATAAAACCGGTATCATAATAGTGCCTACTTTATTTAATCATAAGAGCTATTCTTATGATCAAATGAAATCATCCCTGGGAAGAGCTAAATTTGAAATATTCAGCCCTAAAACTTTATACTATTACAGTTATTAGTATCGTTATAATTCTTACTACCACTTGTTTTCATTATTGGTTGTGGGTCACCAACTCATAGTACTGCTCAGTTACTTTTAGCTGCCTAAACTTATCCCTTCTCCTCTCCCCCCAACCCTTCCCTCTCCCACTCCCCTTCCTGACATGGGGGCGGACTAAGATGTCAATTCAGCAAATATGTATGAGTCAAAGCATCCTATCAGATACCGGGGAGGGGAGGCAAGGGGGCACACAGGCCCTGTCCCCTTCTCTAGAAGCACAGTCACCCTGGGGAAACAGACACATACATAAATAACTATGAAACAAGGCAGGCAGTGATAAGTGCTGTGTAAGAGAGATTCATGCAGCGTCCCAGGGAACCGGGACAGAATGCGATGAGTTGGAGGTTGAGAAGGCTTTAGGGGAGGCGTAGCCTGCAGACTGGAACGAATGGGAGAGCACACGGCTCTCCCCCTATCCTCTTGCCCCCACCACCCAGGGGTAGGAGTACAAGAGATGGGGGCCGTTTATGGCACCAACAAAATTTTTTTGGTTTTGCTGTTTGGGGATGTTTAAGAGGTTCATTTTTAATTTTTAATTGTATTTATTTTTTTAATTGAGAATAAATTCGTGTGACTCAAACATTCAAAAAGGAGATGAAGAAGTCATGATGATTAAATACAGTGTGGGACCTGATACAGAGAGAGGACAGGAAAAAAAAACTAGTGCCATAAAATCCGAAGCGAGGCTAGAGTTTAGTCCATGGCCATGCCTCTGTGTGGGTTTCTTTCTTGGCTTTGACAGATCCACCATGGTGATGCAAGAGGATGGTGCTGGGGGAGACTGGAACTGGGGGAGGGGTATCCAGGAACTTCCCATACTACCTTTGCAGACTTCCCTGTGGCTCAGCTACCACCTGCAATGCAGGAGACCCTGGTTTGGTTCCTGCGTCAGAAAGACCCCCTGGAGAGCGGATAGGCCACCCACTCCAGTATTCTTGGGCTTCCCTTGTGGCTCAGCTGGTGAAGAATCTGCCCACAATACGGAAGACCTGGGTTCAATCCCTGGGTTGGGAAGACCCCCTGGAGAGCGGATAGGCCACCCACTCCAGTATTCTTGGGTGTCCCTGGTGGCTCAGTGAAGAATCCACCTGCAATGCAGGAGACGTGGGTTTGATCCCTGGGTTGGGCAGATCCCCTGGAGGAAGGCATGGCAACCCACTCCATTATTCATGCCTAGAGAATCCCCAAACAGAGGCACCTGCTGTGCTGCAGTCCATGGGGTCACAAAGAGTTGGACACGACTGAGCGACTAAGCACAGCACAGTACAAGATTATTTCAAAATAAAAAGTTCGTTAAAAAGATATTCTAAAGATACAAAAAGGGAAGTGATGACAGGGCTCCTTCACTTGTCCCTAGCTCCCTAGGCCCCTAAATACCCACACAGGCAACCACTGTTGCCAGTTCCCTTTATATCTTTCCAGAGATGCTCTGAAAAGTTTAAATACACAACACACACCATGAACATATCATTTCCAAAAAGACCTAACTGTGGCCCATTCTGTCCAAGCTGCATTCTGCCTCATTTCTTTTTGATTTGAAACTCGGCCTGAAGAGATTGCTCCTTATTTGCATAACATCCCATTTTATGGATTGCCCGTCTTTGTCCAACCATCCTCCCGTTGACGGGCCTTTGGTGGTTTATAATCTTTTGTTACCACAAATGCGGTTGTCAGGAGGGATCAGGGAGGGATAGGGAGAACCTACCTGGACTCACTGTGTTGATTAAATGAGTTAATTCAGGTGATGCATCTTGAACTACACCTGGCACATGGTCAGGGTTCCGTAAACATTAGCTCTCATTGGCACGTATTCCATTTTACACATGCAAGCTCTTGGTAGGATACATTCCTAGTAGTGGAATTACTGGGTCAGAGGGTATGCAGTCTGACAGACACTGCTAAATCGCCTTCCGTAAAGGAGTGTATCTGTTTGCACTCCCAGTGAGGAGTGTGACGTGCCCTCTTGCTTCGCCCTCCTCACCAGCACACCGCATTATCAAGCCTTTCCTGAGCCTCGCCAATCTGACAGGTGACAAACGCTATCTTGGTGCAGTTTTCATTTGCATTTGTCTAATTATGAGAGCAGATGAGCATCTTCTCATATGCTTCAGAGCCATCTGTATTTCTTCTCCGTAGCAGTGAGTATTTGAGCATGATGTCAAGGTGAAAGTTTTTCTTCTTCCTTGATGGCAGTCTCTCCAAGCCTTAGTCTGTGTGTCTGTCTCCCATTCTTCTCCCGGTACCGCTGTGTGTCCCCATCACTGGATTAGAATTGGTGGGAGGGGTTGGACAAGACATTGCCATCCCAGAGCTAGGAGCAGTGGCCACACCCAGTGCTGGTTGAAGCCCACATACCTGGCCGGGCCCAGTACACGCCTCAGTCTTGCTCTGCTCCTGTGAGCTGGGCTTAGAAGGACAAGGACAAAGATGCCTTCCTGGGAAAAGGGCCTCAGTAATTCCTAAATGCACCGAATGAATGAGCAAATGGATGAATGAGTCACGTGTTACATCCTCATTAAAGGCTTCCCTGATTCTGTTTCCCCAGACTAGTTAGCACCCCTAGCTATGCAGGCTCCAGATCCTGTTTTTCCTTAAGAGCACTTATCCCAGTTGTCAGCTAGATGGCTAATTGGGCAACTGGCTAGGTAGGGTGTGTCTCCTCTTTGCCAGATTGTAAGCCACTTGGGAGTGGTGGCCATGTCTGTCTTAGTAGTGTAACCACAGTACTGACTCAGTAAACATTGGCTGGATGGAAGGAATGGGATGGTTGGAGAGATGGATGGATGGATGGGTGGATGGGACAGATAAGATGGATAGAGCACCTCCTGAGGGCAGGGTGGCGCACCCCCACCCCAGGATATCTCTCCCAAGTCCACATTCCAGGAGACATAGCCAGGGAAAGGTTAACCATCCAGCCCCGCCTGCGATCCCCCACCAACCACAAACTGACCTGATGCTACACATCCCAGCCTGGAAGGACCCCTCTGCCCCCTCCCTCTGTAGACACGCCTTTGTTTCTCTAGATGTCGGAGGCAGTCCTAGGTCATGAACTCCTCCAGCCTGGCCCCTGGGGTCCTATGTGCTTTGAATCTCTTAATTTGGCACTAGATTCTGTCTTGTCTGATTCTCTGAGGAGGAGACCATGAGCTCCTGGAGGCCAGGGACCAGGTCTTCATCATCCTGGTATCTCTAGAATCTTCCACCTAACCTGCATGGGAGGGCATTCATTTGTCAGAGTGCAGGCCGGGGCTAGGCAGTGGGGCTACAGCAGCAGCAGTCACTGCCCTCGTGGAGCTGCTGGGCCTGCTGACCCCTGGATCCTGCACTTCAGACCATGCTGAGAATCTGGGCACGGCCTTCAAGATTCTGCATGGCCTCCTCACCTCCTCTCCCCGACTACCCTACTCCCTGTAGCCACTTTGATCATCTCGAGATTCTCAGTTTCCCATCTCAGGAGGTTTGCACAGCTGTTCCCTTCAGCCTGGAATGCTCTAGCCCCACCCCTTCTCTTCCCCCAGTTAACCCCTAAACATCCTTCAGACTTCAACACAAGTATCACCCCACCTGCAGGAAGCGGCCCTGACTACACAGGGCAGAAATCATCCTTCTTGTTCACTGCTGGGTCTCAGCTCCTAGGACCGAGGCAGGCATGGGGTGGATGCTGGGGGAAGCGACCCCAGAGGTTCTGATTGCTGTCCCCGCAGCACGTCTTCTGTGAGGAGTGCCTCTGCCTCTGGCTGGACCGAGAGCGCACCTGCCCCCTCTGCCGCTCGGTTGCCGTGGATACCCTGCGCTGCTGGAAGGACGGGGCCACTTCGGCACACTTCCAGGTGTACTAGGGCTGAAGACTGTGGCCCCGGGGCTCGCAGGCACACCAGGGAGATGACGGAGGGTCAGCTGTGTCGGGACCACCTCTGGGAGCTTCCTGGAAAACAGCCCTCGGGCCCCAACTGTCCTCCATCCAGCCTTCGTCCCCCACCCAGCCCCCGCCCTCACCTTCCTCTCTCGTGCTGTTCACGGTGTGCGCATCCTTCGCCTCCACATGGGGACGCCTTCTCACTCACACTTGGTCTCCACCGAGGTCAGTCTCCCTCCTCCCTCCAAGTCAAAGAACTGATAATGGACCAGGTTCTACCTGTTGGTGATCATAACCCGTGGTGACCTGACACCTGATGCTGCCAACTGGAGAGGGGCCTTTCAGTGCTGCCTCCCTGCCAGGGCCCCAGGTCTGCAGACGAGAATCACTGTGAAGTACTTTTCAAATGCAAATGCCGGGCCCCACCTCATGCCTACAGGAACTTCATGTATCAGAACCCTCAGAGTGAGCCAGGCACAGTCTTGAACTTTTAGCCCAGATGACCTCCTGTAAGGCTCACAACCGCCCCAAGGTGGAGGTACTGTTATCTCCTCTGTTTCACAGATGAAGAAACTGAGCTCAGAGCTCCATGTAGAAACATTCCCAGGTCACCCAGTGAGCAGTGATGGACCAAGCTTCCAACCCTGGCCTGTCCGGCTTTGCAGCCTGCCTCTTATCCACACACTGATGTGCTGCTCAGACACTGCAGGCGTGGGGGCCTCTCAGTCATGTTTGTTTTTTTTTTTTTTTCAAAGCACAGGAGGTGATTCTGATGTCATCGGTGACTCAAGTATGTAGTGTGTTTCATTTGGACTGCGTTGAGGATGCTAATAGTGAATGCCAGCTCTGAAAATCTAGTCATGATTGGGTTCATAGAAAATTTTGGTCCTTAAAGTTGCTGTTTAGCTGGATTCCTGCCAGGATGCTCAGTTGTGATTGGGTATCTTCCAAGTGGCGCAGTGGTAAAGAATCTATCTGCCAATGCAGGAGACGTGGGTTCGATCCCTGGGTTGGGAAGGTCCCCTGGAGGAGGAAATGGCAACCGCCTCCAGTATTCTTGCCTGGGAAATCCCATGGACAGGGGAGCCTGAAGGGCTACAGTCCACGGGGTCTCAGAGTCAGACACGACTGATTGAGCGCAGCACATGGCACATCAAGAAAGGCCAGTTCTGGAGACCTCCCCGGAGGCAGTGGCTAAGACTCTGTGCCCCCAGTGTGGGGCCCTGGGTTTGCTCCCTGCTCAGGGCACTGAGATCCCACATGCCATGGGACATGACCTGAAAGTGAAAAAATAGAAAGGCCGGCTCTGGCCCAGATGCAGGTGTTACTGGGTGTCCCCGCCCGTCTTCTCTTCTCCTTTTGTCCTGTCCCTCACTTAAGTCTCAGGCTTGTCAGCAGCTCCTGTGGCCATTGCCTTCTCCTCTGGAAGCCTTCAGAGCAAAAGGCAAGATCCTTGGTACGGATTTTTTTTCCACAAGCCAGTATGCTGGCAGAGAGCACAGCAGCGATCGGTGTTTCCTGGAATGTCTCTACCAGAGCTCCTAATCTCTGTAACACAAGCTCTCCACCCACGAGACCCTCCCTGCTCTGAAGTCTGGGAGGAGAAGGCACAAGTGGTCCCTTGGAAGCCACTGGAATCTTGCCTGGCCTACCCACCCTCCCAGCGCTGTTCTCTCACTGTCAACCTCAGCATCACAGGTCAGTGCGAACAGCATTAGAGAGAGAGCAATCTGGGTGGCTACTGAGCAGATTAGCAAGAAAGCCCTGAGAGAAATGGTGGGAGCCTTGCTGCCACCTCACCCTCAGCCAGGATTCTCATGCCCATCCCATTTCCAAGAGATTCAGGGCATTCACCCCTTTTGTGCTATCAAGTCAGGACCTTTCCTTTGCCTGACATCCCTGGCTCTTTCCTGGTACCCAGCAAGACATCCCTTCCAGGGCAGCGTGGCATCTTTCAAGCTCTGTTACTATGGCAATGGCCGTGATGTTAACAATCCCACTTGCCTGGATAATCAAGTCGGAAGGGGAAGTGGGGCCAGGGGGATTTGGCTGCTCTGCCCCCTCCCCCCTCTCCCCCCACAACCCTGCCACTTTGAGGAAGAACTGAAGGGACACACCAGGAGCTTCTACAGCTGATTTTTATCAGAAGGATCATCCTGCCTGCAGATGCCATCAAAGAAGCATGAGAAAATGCCACTGAAGAAGACTTATTAATGTGCCAGCGTGTGATGGAGCAGACAGAGCAGTCTGCTGGGAGTCAGGCCTGGAATTCTGATTTCAGACTCCGCATGGCTTTGGGAAGTCCCTTTACCTCCCCGTAGCCATCTCCAGGGTGACAAAGCCTAGTGCATTATCTACGGGAACCAGGGAAACCAGCAATGTAGATTGCTGATAAATACCCCAACCATTTTGTCAATTACACTCATGCCACCAAAAAAAAAAAAAAATACTGAACATTCTGCAAATAATGAGCCGTGTCTCAGACACTATAAAGAGTGTCACATGCGGGGGACATGGGGGGAGGGGCAGGTGGGATGATTTAGTTTAGATTTTATTTATCCCACCCTCTGGCGGAAAGTCATTTTCTGGAGGTTTCCTTTTGGGGTGGGAAGATTTAACTTCTGCTCAAGGTGGAAAAACAGTGGCCAGGGGCAGAGGATTCCAGACATCAAGCTGCATGTTTTCCCTAACAAGAGATTTTAGTAAAAGCAGCCAAGAGTCACCACTGGAAAGGAAGAACAATGCCACTGTCTTTTATCCACCTCGGCTCTGCAAACTCATTTGTGAGAGGCAGGGTTAATTGAGTGTCAGGTGGGAGAGTCCTGCTCTTAATATTTTATGATTCAGTGGCTGAAGTTCCACGGAGTCCTTGGAAATGGCTCTCCTAATGTAAAAGATCTTGAGTGTAATAAATATGAGATGAAAAAGAAAAAAAAAAAAAAAAAGCTTTGGACCTGGATGTCATAGGTTCTTTATCTTCCTAAGGGGAGCATGTGAGAGGTATGGGAAGACTTCCAAGCTGCCAAGACTTGGGGTTGGAAATAGGAAATGTAAAGTGAGTCCTGGAATCTTGTAGTGTGTTTGCTCTGGGCCAAACAGAGCCAGCTTTGGTGTGTTTAACATCCCCTTAAGTTGCAGTCTGCCAATAAATATGATGTGTTGATAAAAGTTACATCCGGGTTTTGAGTCTCCATTTGCCTCTTAAAGCCAGGTGGACCTGTTTTTGGACAATTTTGAAGAGATGTTTTGTGCAGGGGGTGGTTCTCTGATGGCAGTTTTTCCCCAGCGTGGATGCCATTGAGTTGCATGTGATTTATTAAGGAAGTGCTCCCAGGAGAAACCAGTAAGGGAATGAGTGAAACGGGAGAGGGAGGAGATGGAGCCCAACAAGAGGGCGACTTTCAGAGCAGTCCCAGCTCAGCTTGGTCCCACGGGGAGCTCTGGAGCATCAGCTGCATCTCAGGGTTGGTCCCACCCTGAGGTTTCCGTGCTCCCAGCCGTGGGCTCATGCGGGAGGTGGGAGGAACTCTCAGGCACTCCACTGAGGAGACCCCAAGGCTCTGAAAGTGTCAGGTGCCACAGAACACACAAAGGTACAGGACAGCACCAAGAACTGGTAAGAGGGATCAGAAGGATCTCGGTGTGGCATCTACAGTGCCCACTGCAGCTTTCACTATAGGCTGAATGACACCAGGTGCATGGGCTGATTCAAGAAGGCTTTTCCCAGACCCTGGATGATGGTGGGTATTTAAAATGTAAATAGCAGCAGTGACAACTGGTGCCTTTCAGGTCAGCATTAGACAGCCAGCCAGACAAACATCATCAGGCAGTACCTTTTGGTCGCACTTATTGGTAAACCGAGTCAGCTATGTCTTGAATAAAAGGCCTCTATTTGGTTCATGTAACAGCATGGGCTTCAGGTACAGCTGGATGCAGGGGCTCCAGGGACATTAGAATCACGTCTTTCCATCCCTCGGTTCTGTTTTCCTTTGAGATACGTCGATTTTCAGGCTGTCAGATCCCATGTGTTGGGAAGAGGGCATCCCGAAGCTCTGTGCTTGCGTTCTACCAGCTTCACAACCTCAGCAAAGAGCCCCTGCTTTCCTGCAGCTCCAGCAGCAGTCTTGAGCCTTATTCTCATTAGTTTGTTCCCAAACCAATCATTTTCGCTCTGGGGACTCAGAGAGCTGAACAAACTTGTATTGGGTGTTGTACTCTGGATGTCAGAACAGAGTTGGGTGGGAAAGGAAGTCCATCCCTCCAGATCTTATGGACTGAGAGTGGGGAAGCAGTGGGTCCCCAGAGAAGAGAGAACCTATTATCTAGAAAAACAACTTGTCCTCAACCTACCATTCTTAGGAAGAAACTAGAACTTGGTCTCTTGGTACTACTCAGACCAGATAAATGCAGGTGAAAGTACCCTACCCAGAGCGGTTCATTCATCCTTAGCTGAAGACATGAGTCTGTAGGCTCACTTGCTTATCTACATGATGTCATGCATAAATGATGCTTTTGTGCACTGACCTTGGACTGTTGGACATGTTCCCCCAATCTGTTGCTCAACCCAAGGGTACTGCTTAGGCCAGTCCTCCCCTTGTGTTCCAAGGAACCTGACAGACAGGAGGTAAGTGTGTGGCCTTCTGTCCCAGGAAAGGGTGGCATGTGCGGCCAGATCCTTCCATAGTCCTTGGGGACCAACCTTCCAAGAGGAAATGAACACGCAAAGGCCTTTGGCTGGAACCACACAACTAGTTTGTTTGTTTTTTAATAAAGTTATTACAAATATGTACAAAGCGTCTCCAAGGTATGAAATTCCTCTTACAAAAGAGCACAACGAACCAGCAAGGGTAGAACCCGGAACGGAATGTCCCCAAGCTTATTGCCCCTCCAGCTGAGTCAGAGGCCTCACTGAGGATCCAAGCAGCCCCACAGCTATCCCCACCACACACGGGGTTCCTGGGCGCTTATAGTGCAAAAGACCTTGAGGGGAGGAAATTGGGGGTTTGAGTTGGGGAGGACACAAGGAGGGGAGAAAAACTTCCCGTGTCCTAGGAAGTAAGTCAAACAGACCTTGTTTGCAAGTGAGATACTTGTCCCAGGGAAGTTACAGAAACCAGAAACACAAAGGGCCAGAAACAGATACAAAATCCCCAACTAAGCCATCCAGCCTGTCCTGGAGTGCCCCCAAATGCAACCTAAGTGGGGCTCCCCTGCCGCTTGCTGGGCCCCAGGCATGTGCTTGCCTTTGAACTAGTGATGTTGTGGAAGGAGCTCAGTGGAGCAGGATGGTTAGCTCACAGGCTTGGAGGGAAGTGGGACCGGGGCAGCAGAGGGGGGCGTGGTCACAGAAGCCTGAGTCCAGACCTTGGCTCAGTCACCTCACTCTTTGCATGCAACTTTAGCTAAGTTGCATAACCTCTCTGAGCCTCAGCTTCCTCAACTGGGAATAATACCAGCACTGTCTTCCAACGAGGGCGTGAGGAATAGCTAAGGGGTAAACGCAGAAAGCGCTTAGCACAGCTTCTTTGCTATGTGAAGCAGCAAGAACCAGCCTCTTCGTGCTGGGAATGAGTTGAGGTCATCGGCTTCTGAATCGCCTTCATGAGAGTGTAGCTCTTAGTAAATATAAATTCTGAAGAACAATCTGCCAGCAAGGCTTGGGGTCACAGCGACGGCCTGACAAATCTGTTAATGACCATGAGCCAGACTGGAAAGAGACACTGAGTATCGTCTGGTTCTAAGTGGGTCTACCCCTCCGTTATCAATACATAAATCTCTTCCCAGAGGACATCCCACAACCTGGCATGTTGTAGGTGCTCAATAAATAGGTGTTAAATGAATTAATTAAACTTTTAAAAAGTAAACTTTCGGTTTACACTTTAAAATGACACTTTTGACATCAGCTTACTCCATCAGTTCCCATGGGACTAGGCTAAAGTGTCTAGCCTGCCCTCTTCATCCCCTAAACCAGCTTCTGACCCTGTGATTGGCCCAGGTGGACTTAATGGGACATTCAGAAAAGGAAATGGTATCAACATAGAAAAAGAAAACCTGTATTCTGATCACTGCAGCCCTAATACCAGGTGGACACTCAACAGTTCCACAGTGGCAAACCAGTGTCCCCAAAAGACATCTGTATAGCATCAAAGAGGACTTTCTTAATTTCCCAAGCAAGAGGCAAAGTGATATTTTGTCAGGAACATGAAAATAAAGGTAGGAGTGCATGAAATCAGATACATGAATTGTGAAACCAAAGTCACAGGTCCATTGTTTTGTGACAGTACTGTTCAAATCACCCTTTTCCCCTCACCAAACTAGAAAAGAACTTTAAAATGAGACCACTGGAAGAAGGAGGGGGAAAGTCTCCAGGATCCCAGTGAAAGAGGAACAAAATGGGAATTGGGTTCTAGGAAACGCACTGTCTAGAACCATGGACAGCAGCCAGAGAGGCACAGGGCTCCCCAAAGAAATATATTACTCAAGCTGTATCTATGTCCAAGGGAATAAGAAAGGGAACCCCAAATTTTAAAAAGGGAGAAGAGATCTTCTCTGCTTGGAGTTGGGGTAAGGGAGAGAAGCTTCCAGAAGGGAATGGATCTAATTTGGAATGTGGAAGTCCCAAGAGGATTCAATCCTTGTGGCTCCTTGATCCCTGCCTTCTGAGAGCAACCAGAAAGAAGGAGGCCCTTCTGTTTGCTCCTCACCTCATTATGCAGCAAGCTACCTAAACGATGATCTCAGAGGCCTCCCTCGGCTTTGCACGGACACACACACACAGACACACACACACACACACACACACACTCTCTCTCTCTCACTGCTGTCTGCTGAAACCCGATATGAGGTCTTTTTTAAAATTTATTTCAAAGCCTCCCTCCCTCCCTCTCTCTCTTCACAGACGCTCTGCAGTGAAGCTAATCAAAATCAATGACTCCTTGGCAGCCAGAGAAAAGCAAGGGGGTGGGGAAGGGAGAGAGGGAGGGATGGTGCCAGCACTTTGCATGCTGCGGAAATATTTTTTTTAAAAAACCACCACCCCACTATCTCATGCAATCCAAGTAATGCAACGAGAGAGACGGTGGAGACAATATATACATATATATCATGCTTCAATTTCCTAATACAAATGTCCATCAAGAAGTCAAATCTCATATAAAAACAAGCATTAAAAACAACCCCTTGTCAAAAATCGGGGCAGTGGAGAAATGCACTCAAATTAATGATGTGCAAGAAAAAGCCAGGGTTAGATAAATACACAGTTTCTAACAATACAAGAGAATATGTACAAGGGACTTGGCTGTAAAGCTCCATCAGGAGGGTGCCGGGTGCCCAGTTCTCTCAGCAGTGACTTCATTGAAATAAAAATTGTCCCAAACCCCAGCGCTTGGAGTGTGTATCCTCCAGTGGAAATGTCATAAGCTAGTCAGGGTTGAAAAAGGGGATTCTCTGACCTTTAACCTGTGTCCAGGCGGTCAGCACATCCCCGCTGTGGTCTTGAAGGTGCAGCCTTAAAGCAGCAGAGAGCTGTGATCAAGTACAACTATGGTGATGAAAACCCCCTCCCCAGAAAATGGGGTCAGCTGGAAAGTCTAGCGTCTGCCTAGGAAAAGTGACTGACAAAGCAGAGGCTGTATTTCATTTCATTCTAGTGAATCTGCCTTCTCTGAGTTCATGGCTTGGTGGGGATGTCACCTGCCGCTCTCTGACGACTGTGCCTACACACCCATCTCCTGTAAACAGAACTGCAGGAAGGGCTCCAGCCATGAGGGAAACAAATCGTCTATAAACAAGCTTTCCTTTTGGCTCTGCTGAGTTCCAAGCTGTCTGGGAGGAGAGGGGAAGCTGCTCTCACCTTCAGCAGTTATGGGTTGCATGTTTCTTTAAAGGGCTATTTAGGAAAACATAAGGCATGGACTTACTTATTTTTCAAAGAAAGAGACAGCTCCCAGCTTGCAGAGGCACTGAAAGCTCCTGCATTCTAAAGGACCTGGTAATTTTCAGCAAAGCCCATGGGAAAGAACTATTGTTTCAGCCCTTAAAACAGATGATCCCTCTGCTGGCTTCTTGGAAGGGTGTCTGCAGAACAGTCCAGGACACCCGCTGTCCACAGGTACTGAGTGGTGACCTGCAAACCCAGCCTTGTAGAATGACTGTCTGGACCTACTGTCTGGTGCCTCACCACCTCAGCTTTAAAACCCATAGGGTGTACCCTGCACAGAGGAATAATACCTGTTGTTGTTGGATTTTTTTTTTTTTAATGAAAGCAAAAAATAATCATCGCTCCCTGAAGAGTCTTTGCAGCCAAGTCTCAGTCCAGCACACATCTTTTTTTTTTTTTTAGCCCTTCTAGAAACTTCTGAAAATAGTAGCTTATCCTGGAGAAAAAAAAACACATCAGACCTTCAGTCAGTGAGATGCTGGTGCATTTCATTTAAATGACCCCGCTCCCTCCCCCAACGTCCCTGGCTTATAAATCACCCTTGACCAGAACTTAGCCGTTTCTTGGCTCTTTAATCCATAAAACCTAAGCCCTGAAATTCCCTTGGGGTGAGGGGGAGGCTGTGGACTGAACTCCCAGGATACTTTTTGTGGGGGTGGAAGAGACAGCAAACAAGCCGCATGTGAGGTCAGCTTTCTACCTCGTGACCAGCAAGCCACTCGGTGCCATCAGCATCCACCTCCTCCCTCCTAGACCCCAAGGTTTGCTCCACAACACCTCTGGATATTCATCCCCACGCAAAGAAAAAGAAAAGACTCTCAAGTGGCACTTTTGTGACTGATCCCTTTTAAAAAAGAATCCGAAACAGCAAAATAGACATCTCTCTCGTTCCCTGGCCTTGCAGGTCTGGCAACAGAACACCATTGCAGCACCAGCAAGAACACGCTTAGCACCAGCAAGATTTAAGTGAAGCACCAGAGACACCAGATTGGTCGGGGGGAAAAAATGCCTTTTGTCTTGATGTGACAGCGGGACTAGCCATCTATCTAGGTGGACAGAGAGAGGCTAGGATTTGTGAAGACAGAAATGGAGGTATCCCCAGGCTCTGCCCCTACGACATTGGCCCCAGGTCCTCACTTTTTTGTTTTTCTACTTTGCCTTTTGCCATTTCACCTCTTCCTCCACCAGCATCCCTTCCCAGGCATTTGGTTGCCTCTGAGGCTAACTCCCACCAGTCTTTGCAAATTTTCTAGGTACACAGTAAGCATCTCTCTTCCAGTGCCCCCAGACATGAAAGAGCATCAGAGTTCACATCGGAAGGTGCAGAAAAGGGAGGGGACCACGTCCTCGACAAGGCATGCACTGAATAGTAATATTCATATTTTCTTTTTTTTATATATAGAGAGCTGTATGTAAATAATGTTGGGTTGTCTTGTTTCTGCAGCTGGACATCCAGAGGGCTTCCCCAGTCCCGTTCCTCGTTGCTGCTATTGCTCCAGGCGCTGTATTTTTCTCCACTTCCTTCTCGAAGTGCCAACTGTGGCCTTGCAAGCTCTGGGCTCCCCCTTGGGAAAACAGGAACCAGCTTTCTCCAGGACACAGGGTTTTCACCAACCTGCAGAAATAAAGATTTGTATTTCAGTCAGTAGCCATGTGCAGACAGCTGCTGGGGATGATGTCAGCGCCTTGGACTGCTGCATAGCCAGCCCTGTGTGTCAGGGAGGGGGATGGGTGAGAGCTGCTAGATACCAAAGCTCTGATTTGGGAGGAAAGGTTCCCCCAAAGGTGGTCTTGGTGCTGCTCCTCCCCACAAAGCCCTGTCCACGTAGCAGCCTTCTCTAAACATGCATTTGTGAGTACACACACACATACCTGTCTCTGCTTTCAGACCTAGATGGATTTACATAGGCATCTTCTGTGATTAAAAAAGACAATGTAAAGACACTACTTTTTTGCTCCTCCATGTCAGGAAACGGGACCTTCATCTATTCATTTCATAGATCCATCTTCAAAGCAGACTTGTAGGACAATCTCTGCATTCATCCATCCATCCATCCACTCACCCACCCATCCATCCATTCATTTGTTCATTGATGAACATGCCAAGCACAAACTAAGGTGTTAAACATCCAGTGATACAGTTCTTACCCTTCAGGGGCTCAGAGGCCAACAAAAGGAAGATGGGATGAAATCAATCATGACAGTGTCACAGGAAGAGCCTGCAATCTGGGTGAGTGTGGGCTATGAGGGACCAGAGGAGAGGTAGCTTGTGAGGGAGAAGGAGGAGTCTGAGAAAAGTCCTCAGAGAAAAAACAAACAGACCCCTATTGAGTACTGAATGATACCAGTGAATTAGCCAAGTTAAGGTAAGGTATTCTGGGCAGGGCTGAAAAAATAGTACAAACCCAACAGGGTGGAAGCTATACATCCACAGAAAAACTTGTACACAAATGTCCAGAGCAACATTATCTATTAATGGCCCCAAAGTGGACACAATGCAAATGCCCATCACCTGATGAATGCGTAAATAAAGTGGGGTATTTCCATACAGTGGAATATTATTTGGCCATAAAGAGGAAAGAAACACTGATATACACGCTACAGTACGGATCAACCTTGAAGACATGATGCTAATGAAAGAAGCCAGACACGAAAGGGACAAATATTGTATGATTCCATGTATAGGAAATGTATAGAACAAGAAAATCTATAGAAACAAAAAGCAGATTCATGGTCACCCAGGGCTGGCAGGAAATGTAAACAGTTGTGGGGGTAAATGCTAATGGGTCCAGGGCTTCTGCTGGGGAAATAAAAATGCTCTAAATTTGACTGGGGGTTGGCCATACAACTCTGGAAATATAATAAACACCACTGATATGTACACTTTATTTTTTAAAAGATTGCTGTGTGTCTGTGTTAGTTGCTGTCATGTCTGACTCTTCCCATAGACTGTAGCCTGCCAGACTCCTCTGTCCATGGGATTCTGCAGGCAAGAATACTGGAGTGGGTTGCCATTCCCTTCTCCAGGGAATCTTCCCAACTCAGGGAGCCACCAGATAACCAGGTTATCATCTGAGCCACCAGATTGCAAGTTTATTTTTAATATTTATTAATTTATATATTTATTTAGCTGTGCCAGATCTTACTTGCAGCATGCAGAATCTAGTTCCCTGACCAGGGATCGAATCCGGGGCACTCTGCATTGGGAGTGCGGAGTCTTAGCCACTGGACCACCAGGGAAGTCCCAACTTGTGCACTTTAAAAGGCTATAAGGACAGGGAGAGGGAGTAGAGGAAGGGGGAGGGGGCTTTAGGGAGGAAGGAGGAGGAGGAAGGGAGAAGCAGCAGGACCCAGAGGAATGGCATAGCATGACAAGGTCAGGGAGCGTGATGAGGCTCAAGTGAAGACTGGGCCCATGGGGCCATGGGACGGATGAGGCTGGAGAGTTAGCAGAGGAGACAAAAACAATTCACACAGCAGGTGGTAGGGAAACTGCCTTGTGCCTGTTACAAACCACGTTGGGTAGGAGAAAGATCACTTGATGACCTTCAGGTAGGCAGCAGTCCGGGATTTTGACCTGCCCGAACTGCACCAACAGGCTCACTTGGGCCTGTGGCCTCCTACAGAGTCTAGTTCTCAGAAGGCAGTCATGGGGCCACAAATAGGGCCACAGATTGGCTGGAGTGCCTGCCAGGAAGCTCTCTGCCATAGCTCCAGGCTCCTGTCCTCACCTTTAGGCCAGTCTGCCAGGGAGGGGTGGGGGCGTGGTGGTGGAGACGGGACTGCAGGCACCCCACAGATTTCCTAAACCCTGCCCACCTGTTGCCATCGAACCTTTACTAAACTCTCCTCTGATAACTCAGTTTGGGGGTGATCTCTGCCTCTTACTTGGACCCTGGTGAAGACATACAACTATATGAAAGAGGGGAGTCACAATCATGTGGACCCCACAAGCTAGTTGAATGACCAAAAAGTCGGTTCGGGTTTTTCCATGAACTTTTTTGCCAAACCAATGCATCTGCATCAGAGGGTCACAAGGATCTGAACCAGCAACTTCAAACCTTTTGCTTTTGACCAGCTCAGGTAGAAGGAGAAGATCCCTGCAGCCTGCCAACCACCACCCCAACCCCGTTCCCCTCCTGTCTCATCAGGGCACAAGTACAGAAGGCGTTCTATTTAGCCGCTGTGTGTTTTCATGGAATACAGATTCAGAGTCACTGTCAACTCAACTGAGAAACACGCTTGATTTAGTTCATGGAAACCAGCTTCTGTAACTCCTAAAAATCATACCTGGTTGGTGCCTAGTCATACTGATCTACAGAGCCAAAGTCAGTGGAACCCTGCAATATTAGCCTAAGGCAATTATGCTGCCTTAAATAACCGGTACAAAAAAGGAAGGATGGGGGGACTTCCTTGGTGGTCCAGCAGCTAGGACTCCACACGCTCAATGCAGAGGGCCTGGGTTCAAACCCCGGCCAGGGAACTAGATCCCACATGATAAGACCTGGCACAGCCAAATTAAAAAATAAGTATTTTTTAAAAAAAGAAAGTAAAGAGAGAATGCACCTACCGTGGGCTATCAAGTGTGCTGAGTTTTTACTAATAAGCATTGTTCCCTGCTCTAGAAAAAGCTCAGTTTCTGCCCTCAACTGGCCTCCAGTCTTACTGGGGACGACATGAAATACCAGAGGTCAGGACTGCAGAAGACCATTGTCTGCAGGTGTGTTTACAGCCTAGAAATCGGGATGTGGTTATATCACCAGGAAAGTTTCAGAGAGGAAGCAGGATTTCATCTGGGTCTTGAAAATACACGGGAAGTTTTTTTCCTATATTTGGAAGAAGGGAAGATGGTTTAGGTGGGGAAGAGGCTGAGCAAGGCTCAAGGACAGTGACAGGTATGGCTCAAACAGGAGACCCTGATGAGCAGGGAACTGCATCAGAGAGTTGTGACAACTGAGATTGTGTTGATACTTGAATTGAGTAGAGATGATGAAGGGGAAAAAAGGTGGCAGCAGGCAAGAAACAGTATTGTTTTCTTGCAAAAGTAGAACCAGCAACTGATTTTCACTTTTCCTACCTATAAATCATTGAGCCAATAATGAGTCTTTCTAAGGCTCTCCCAGGGCTGCTAAATGGACAAATTCCTGTACCAGTTGGCATCCTGATTACAGGTTGGTGTCCACAGTGAAGGACGAACATCAGAAGCACCTCTCTGCACTGCATGGAAAACCCAGTGGACACATCACCACGTCACCATGTCCCACAATCAGTGGGTGGGCCTGTGCGTACACTTCTAGGGGATTTTAAATTGGACACCCTACACTAGTCCACAGAAGCAGTCACATAAGTGTACATAAGGATGTCCCCTCCAGCTTTATTTGTAACAAATTTGCAATTTATTACAAATCTGGAATTTGGAAACAACCCATGTGTTTATTTTTATTTATTATTTTTGGCTGTGCTGGGTCTTCATTGCTGCACACAAGCTTTCTTTCATTGTGGCAAGTGGGCTTCTCATTGAGGTGGCTTCTCTTATTGCAGCGTACAGACTTAATTGTGCCAAGGCATGTGGGATCTTAGTTCCCGGTCCAGGGATCAAACTGGTGTCCCCTGCATCGATGGGCGGATTCTTAACGATCGGACCATCAGGGAAGTCCCCTATGTGTTTACTGACAGGAGACTGGATTAACAAGCCTCATGGAAATTAGAAAGAGGTAAATCTAAATTAGATAGACAGAGGAGGAGAAATATCATATGACATCCCTGATTTGTGGAACGTAAAAAGAAATGATACAAATGAACTTACTTACAAAACAGAAACAGATTCCCAGGCTTAGAGAACAAACTTGTGGTTGCCAGGAGATGAAGGAAGGATGGAGGGAAGGAACAGTTGAGTTTGGGATGGATATGTGCACACTGCTATATTGAAAATGGATCACAATGGATAACAAGCATGTACTGTATAGCATAGGGAACTGCTCAGTGTTATGTGGCAGCCTGGATGAGAGGGGATTTGGGGGAGAATGGATACATGTATATGTATGGCTGAGTCTTCTCACTGATACATGTATGGCTGAGTCCTTTCACTGTTCACCTGAAACTATCACAGCATTGTTAATTGGCCATACCCCAGTACAAAATTAAAAAAAATTTAATGTATTGAGATAGAAAGCTGGCTATGATTTTTAACTGAGAAGAGCAAATAGCTCAGGTCTTTTTTTTCTTTTAATGAATATGTGTATTTGTATATGTGTATACATAGACATTTATACCTATCTATATATCCATATAAAAAGTATTGCAGAAAGGCAAAAGAGTTTAATGGTTAAGAGCCCAGTCTCTGGAGCTTGACGCCTGAGTTGGAATCCTGATTCAGACACTTAAAAGCTGTGTGACTTTGGGCCAGTTATTAACCTCTCTGGGCCTCAGTTTCCTTATACGGAAAAGGAGTGGGGCAGTATGTTGAATCTCATTGTGTTGATGTAAGGACTGAAAGCAGCGACCCATTTGTTATTATGATTGTTACTGTTGTTATATATACATCCAGACTGAAAGTTACGCCAGGGGGGTAGCTTTAGGGGCCGAGTAAAAGAACACTACAGTTCTCCATATACTGTACTTCCATATTGTTTATGTTATTTTTCTTTTCTTTTTTTTTGCAAGGAGCAAGGAGTCACTATACAATTTAAAATTACTTTAAAAACATAAAGTCCACCTCCCCCTACGAGCCCAGTTGTCCTTCCCCTGGGATATTCTTCCTCAAACTTGGCTCATAAAGCATTTTCTCTAATGCTGACTCACAACCGAAGCTCACAACTGGGGAGATTCATGAAACTTCTGTTTTTCAATGTCCCTGTTTCCACTTTGCACCCGCAGAGTGGAAGGGTGGGGTTGGGGTGGAGGTGGGGACAGGAAGCCTGGAGACCCCACCTGCCTGGGCTGAGATATGGCAGGTGGGGAGCTGTGAATCCCCACTGCAGCATTAGATGGGACAGAAGTCT
This sequence comes from Ovis canadensis, assembly GCF_042477335.2. Taxonomy (NCBI): domain Eukaryota; kingdom Metazoa; phylum Chordata; class Mammalia; order Artiodactyla; family Bovidae; genus Ovis; species Ovis canadensis. Next base: position 68,559,034 of record NC_091261.1, on the reverse strand, counting down.
CACTCCCTTTTCCCTACATCAGAGAAGAGTTAGGACTCTTGGGTTCTCTCCTAAGGGGTCCCAGTTTTAAATTTAAAAAGAAAACTTTTTTGTTCTTGCTATTTGCATATGTGGTCAGTTCAGTTCAGTTCAGTCGCTCAGTCGCGTCTGACTCTTTGCGACCCCATGAATCACAGCACACCGGGCCTCCCTGTCCATCACCAACTCCCGGAGTTCACTCAGACTCACGTCCATCGAGTCAGTGATGCCATCCAGCTGAAGTTCCAAGTAGCAGAGAAGGATATACAAATAAAATGAAAGCCGCCTTCACCTCCCCCCACCCCGCCCCGAGCCACCCAGGACGCCTTCTGTGCATGTGCACACCGAGTCTCTCCCTTGATCCATCATGTTTCCTCAGGGCCCAGCAGCATGCCCGGCACACAGTAGGTGCTCAGTTCAACCTGTCGAGTGACAGTGGCTAACTGAGCACATGAATAATGGTAGTAACTTCCCAACTTTTCCATCTTTGGGGATTTTTTTTTTTAATCTTTAAAATTGATTTTTTACTGGAGTATAGTCGACTTGCAATGTTGTGTTAGTTTCTGCTGTACAGCAAAGTGAATCAGTTATTATCGTTGTTTTTCAGTTGTTAAGTCGTGTCTGACTCTGTGATCCCCATGGACCACAGCACACCAGGCTTCCCTGTCTTTCACTACCTCCTGGAGCTTGTTCAATTTCATGTCCATTGAGTTGGTGATGCTCTCCAACCATCTCATCTTCTGTTGCCCCCTTCTCCTCCTGTTCTCAATCTTTTCCAGCGTCAGGGTCTTTTCCAGTGAATTGGCTCTTCAGGTGGCCAAAGTATTAGAGCTTCAGCTTCAGCATCAGTCCTTCCAATGAATATTCAGAGTTGATTTCCTTTAGGATGAACTGGTTTGATCTCCTTGTAGTCCAAGGGACTCTCAAGAGTCTTCTCCAGCACCACAGTTCAAAAGCATCAATTCTTCAGCACTCAGCCTTCTCTATGGTCCAACTATCACATCCATACGATTCCTGGAAAAACCATGGTGGTGGTGGTTTAATCGCTAAGTTGTGTCCAGATCTTGAGATCCCATGGACTGTGGCCTGCCAGGCTCCTCTGTCCATGGGATTCTCCATAGCTTTGACTATATGGACCTTTGTCAGCAAAGTGATGTTTTGCTGTGATGCTTTGCTTTTTAATCAGTTATTCAGTTCAGTTCAGTTCAGTTCAGTCGCTCAGTCGTGTCCAACTCTTTGCGACCCCATGAATCGCAGCATGCCAGGCCTCCCTGTCCATCACCAACTCCCGGAGTTCACTCAGACTCACGTCCATTGAGTCAGTGATGCCATCCAGCCATCTCATCCTCGGTCGTCCCCTTCTCCTCCTGCCCCCAATCCCTCCCAGCATCAGAGTCTTTTCCAATGAGTCAAGTCTTCACATGAGGTGGCCAAAGTACTGGAGTTTCAGCTTTAGCATCATTCCTTCCAAAGAAATCCCAGGACTGATCTCCTTCAGAATGAACTGGTTGGATCTCCTTGCAGTCCAAGGGACTCTCAAGAGTCTACATGTACCTATATCCACTCTTTTTTAGACCCTATACCCATATGAGTCATTACAGAGTATTGAGGAGAGTTCCCTGTTCTTTACAATAGTCCTTATCACCAACTCTTCCATCTTTGGTTTCAACAAGTTTATTTTGACCATGGGGTTCAAATGGTACCAGTGGTAGGTCCTAATGTCTAAGAATCATGGGTACAAAGTTCTTCAAGTGGAATCCTCCTAGAGGGAAGATGCTCTGGTCTTTGTTATCATTTAAATCTCCACCCATGTAGCTCATGCTGGCCAGTCAGGAACACTGGGCTCTGAGGAGACGGTGGTTGAGGGGACTAACAGAGCAGAAGGCTAGGTTTAGGGTGTACGAGAAAGGAAGCAGCCATTTATTTGGCAGCTCCTGGAAGAAGTGTTTGCTTCTCTCTGCCTATCTTTCTGCTGCCCCTGTTATCTGTGAATAGTTATCAATTCTATCAGCGAATAGTGTTTTTTAGTTAATTGCTGTATTTCTTTTTGGCCTGTGCTGGGTCTTCATTGCCATGCAGGATTTTCTCCAGTTGTGGCGAGCGGGGGCTGTTCTTTGTTGCAGTGCATGGGTTTCTCGTTGCGGCAGCTTCTCTTATTGCAGAGCACAGCTCTAGAGCACAGGCTCAGGAGTCGCGGTGCATGGGGTTAGCTGCCCCTCGGCGCTTGGAATCGTCCTGGACCAGGGATTTGAAGCTGTGTCTCCTGCACTGGCACGCGGATTCGTAAGCACTGGACCACCAGGGAAGTCCAGTGAATAGTTACTGATCACACAAAGTCTGTGGAGAGAGCCCGAAGAACTCAAAGCTCCACCCACTATGAAGTTCTGGCAGGCGGGCCTTGAATGCCAAGTTCACTCAATGTCCAGAAGGGTAAGCACTGAGAAGCTGGGGAGTCAGGGAGTAGCAGAGCACAGAACTGACGCCAGATCAAACGGGCAGATCCTTCTTACAGCAATCTCACCACGCGCATCACATTCTCACACGCTCGTTTTTTCACCCAACAACTTCACCTCTAGGAACTTCACTTTTTTTTTTTTCAAAGTTGTTCAAACAAGAATGTTTACCAAACCTCATTTATGAACTATCAGAAAATGGCAACAGTGTAAATATCCCTGGGGAAATGACCAAATAAGGAAATCGTGGTCCATCCAAGCAACAGAACACCATGCAGCCATAAAAAAAGATGATGAAAACCTCTGTTGACATGGGAACATCTCAGCAACCTATTTTTTATTGGGGAAAAAGCAGATTACAAACAGCAGGACTAGAATGATCTCATTTATTTAAAATAGGACGCATATGTGGCTGTGTCTATGCATCAAGGGACCTCTGGTGGGGTGGTCTCCGAAATCAGAGGTCGTCAATTTAAACGCATCAGATCCAGTGCAGGAGGGGCCACAGTCATTGGAGAGTTTGTGTCCCATCTAAAGAGGTTTCTGATGCTTGTCTGCAGCCTTTCACTGCCACATGGGACTTGCTGTTGTCAGATCTTTCCATTTTTTCAAGAAAAACTGAAAATGTGGGCTTCTATATGAAAGTGCCTGGTTTGTAAGTGTTGGGGAAAAAGCATGCAAGTCAAATAAAACTCAACAGCAGGCCAGTTTCAGCCAGGAAACCACCAGGTTTCGATCTCTGCCTAGACACGAAGGTATTCTTAGACAAGGACAGCTGGCATGTAAGCCCACCTCCTTTTAACCCTCAGAAGCTCTCTGAGCCTCAGCTTCATCATCTATAACGTGAGGAGTTGGGTTTGGTGGTTTCCAAAGCCCTGTCTAGCTCTGGCTATGCTTCTAGAACAGTGATCTCTTGGGGTCCTAGATTTTTTGAGACTCAGATCAGAGCTATGATTTCTCTCTGAAGTGCGGGAGAGGAATAAAGGAGTATGAATCAGCCAATTGTATGTCTCGTTTCTGGGGGGGGTGTCCCAAATTTTCTAGGCCTCTCCCCAACTCATTCACTCATTTACTCATCCATCCATCCATTCAGTAGTTAGTGAATGCTTACTGTGTACCAGTCACCATGCCAGGTGCTGGGATAAGTGATGAATTGGGGTCCCCTGGGGACCCCAGGGCTAGTGTCCCCCAGGACAGTAGGGGAGTCCTGTCCCCTAGGACAGTTGGGGAGTGGTGGTCTGGAGGTTCCCCCTGCCCTGGTGCAGTGACTTAAGAGGGCTGTTGGTGATCCACAGGGTTGAGGAGGCAGGATAGGCAACTCCTTTGTGCAGAAGGCTCAGAGAAGTCCCTTAAGAGCTCCCACCAGACACTGAATATGAGCCCATGGACTGAAATTTACACCAAACAAGAACACATATCCTGCACTATCATTTACCACTTTCTACCATTTTCTGAACATCAGTGACACGCCTTCTACTGCTCAGAAGGTAGAGAGGCATGCCTACGATCACACAAGTGGGAAATGGCAGATTAGGACCTGACCTGAGAGTCAGCCTGACTTGGAAGTTCATGTCACTTTCCACCAAGCTGTCCTACACTGGCAAAAAATCTGGGTGAGTTAGATAAACAGTTACCAGCAGTTCAATTTTCTGAATCAAGAGTGAGGCTCCACAATGCGCTCACAGGCTAAAACATTTTCAATCTGGGCTGTCTTTGAAAATGGTGCGTGCTGATTGCTAAATCGCTTTAGTTGTGTCCAGCTCTGCGACCCAATGGACTGTAGCCCGCCAAGCTCCTCTGTCCATGGGATTCTCCAGGCAAGAACACTGGAGTGGGTTGCCATGCCTTCTTCCAGGGGATCTTCCCAACCCAGGGATCGAACCCATGTCTCTTATGTCTCCTGCACTGGCAGGGGGGTTCTTTATCACTAGCACCACCTTGGAAACGTATGAAAATGGTACCTCTTCTTAAATCTATCTCATGGCCCCTGGCAAATTCCCACCCTCAGAAGACCCCTCCAAAATCACTTTGTCTAAGATTCCCCGCCATCAGGATGTTAGCATCTTGCAGTATTTATTAAGTACCATGTGCCAAATCCAAGAATATCAGATGAACATGGTGCCATAATGACAAGTACAGCCAGGCAGGCAGAGAAGTCCTTCAAACTTAGTGACACTGCTATGACTTGGAGCCTTTTCCTGAAGTTGGGATCGGCATGCCAGCAGTCATCGCACTTACGCACTCCAACAACGGCTAGAGGTGTGGTCTACGGAGAATATTCCATAAAAACACAACACAGATTTAGCTGAGGATGGCAACAGCTAGCTCCAGAGTCAAGCGATAACCACATTATGGATAGTGGCTGGTGACATAAATGAGAAATGGGAACAAATGGCAGAGTTTATCTAGAACCCACAAGATTTTATACTCTTTAGACATCCTTTATAATAAAAGAATGTTTACATACACTTTTGATACCAAAGTTCCACCTGTGGGCCTTCCTTAGAAAATCTCTGTGATGTACCCAGAGTGACACCCAAGGATGTTCTGTATCGCAACTGGAAACAATCCAAACCTCCAATAATAGCCGAGTGAGAAGGCAGATGATGGAAGAGCCAAACAGAGAAATCCTAAGTAACCTCTAAGAAGTGTGTCACGGAAAATACCATGAAACATGGAGAAATGTCCACGATATCATGACAAAGTCAGGTTACAGAAAATGTATTTACAGGGATTCCATTTGTTAAACTACTTCTCAGCGCATTTTCTTCAGCCACGCCATGTAACATGTGGGATCTTAGTTCCCAAACCAGGGATCAAATGCATGCCCCTTGCAGTGGAAGCATGGGATCTTGATCATTGGATGGCCAGGGAAGTCCCCTCAGGGCATTTTTTTTTTAATGGAAAGAAATCTATCAAAATGTTAACAATGGGTAGTGAGATAAAAACAATCGACTAAAATGTTCTTTTGAATAAAAGAATACTGAATAGTATTTTCCAAGTATTTGATAATGAGCTTGTAATATTTTTCATAATCAAGAAAAAAGCTAGTTTCTTTTCTAAAAAGGTAATAAACTTTATTACATAAAGTTTCCCTGCTGCTGCTGCTGCTAAGTCACTTCAGTCGTGTCCGACTCTGTGCGACCCCATAGACAGCAGCCCACCAGGCTCCCCCGTCCCTGGGATCCTCCAGGCAAGAACACTGGAGTGGGTTGCCATTTCCTTCTCCAATATAAAGTTTCCCAAAGTGATTTAATTCCATCTTGCCCAAGTCCGTGGCCTGTGGAGCAAAAGTTTAGAGATGGTGATACTGTGGAATAGTCAATGTTCTCTCCACAGGGCAGGTAAAGGAGCCTTCTCTTTTCCTGGTGTAGAGTGCTACTGGAAGGTCACATCTCACTGACTTGGCCTAAAACAGAGATCCCCACCCAATAGCAGGGGCACAGTTTAGGGCAGGAAGGAGGGAGGGAAGACAATACGGAATTGAATGGTGAAAGTTCTTAGGTGATGGACATCCAGCCTGTATCCACAATCTTCTAAGGGCACTAAGGGTTGGTCATCAGAGAACCGGTACAGGGACAGGAATCTTTCAGACCTTAAACAACCTAAATATTCATCAACAGAGGAATGGATAAAGAAGATGTGGTTTATATAGATATATACATGTATATGTATACATACACGTATATATACATATACACGTGTGTATACATGTATATACATACATGTATATGTATATATACACAAAGGAATATTACTCAACCATAAAAAGGAAAGAAACTGGGTCATTGGTAGAGACGTGGCTGGACCTAGAGACTGTCATATAGCATGAAGTCAGTCAGAAAGAGAAAAACAAACATCATATATTATTGCATAAATGAGGAGTCTGAGAAAATTAGCATAGACCATCTTATTTACAAGGCAGAAATAGAAACACAGATGTAGAGAACAAATGTATAGATATCCAAGGGGAAAGAGCAGACTGGGATGAATTGGACAATTGGGATTGACATATACACGCTATTGATGTCTGTGTGTGGGCTCAGTAGCTCAGTTGTGTCTGATTCTTTGCAATCCCACGGACTGTAGCCCACCAAGCTCCTCTGATAGGACTTCCCAAGGCAAGAATACTGGAGTGTGTTGCCATTTCCTTCTCCAGGGGATCTTCCCGACACAGGTATCAAACCCAGGTCTCCCACATTGGAAGGCAGATTCTTTGCCACTGAGCCACGAGGGAAGCCCAGTTCTCTCTCTCGCATCACATCTCATCCTCCGCTTATAAAGCACGTCTTCCTGTGCTGTCGGCACGTGTCGCTGCCTTTACAGCCACACTCACCCTCTCGACGACGGCCTGATCTAGCCGGTCTTCCATCTGACTCTCTCCCCCTAGTTCACGTGGTCTTAGCCCACTGCTCGCTTTTCTCTTCCTCAAACATACAGTGCAGAATGTCACCTCCCCAGAACACCTTTCTTCCAGACACCCACATGGCTGACTCATTCTCATCACTCAAGTCACTGGTCCCCTGGTCTCTCCTTGAGCGGCCATCACCGTCCATTGCAGGTAGGAATGCACCAGGCTCCCGCTACGACAGGCATACCTCAGAGTATTCACAGTTGTTTTTGTTTTTTACAAATGGAAGGTTTGTGGCATCCCCGCATTGTGCAAGTCTATTGATGCAATTTTTCCAACAGTATTTGCTCACTTCATGTCTCTGTGTCACATTTGGGTAATTCTTGCAATATTTCAAACTCTTTCATCATTATTATATTTGTTATGGGGATCTGTGATCCGTGATCTTTGATGTGATTATTTCAAAAAGATTATGACTTATAGAAGGCTCAAATGATGGTCAGCAGCATTTTTTAGCAATAAAGTATTTTTTAATTGAGGTGTATACATTGTTTTTAAAGACATAACCCTACTGCACACTTAATAGACTACAGTATAATGTAAATGTAACTCTTACATGCATGGGGAAACCAAAAAAATTCATGACCTGCCTTATTGCAGTGGTCTGGAACCAAACCACAGTATCTCTGAGGCCTGCCTGTACATTATCTTTGTGTGTTACCTTCAGAGCCCACAGCACTTTTGAAATTCTGTGTTTAGACTGCATAATCCAAAGATGGCTACAATATCTTCTCTCCCATTTGCTATTCTAGAACCTTGCCACCCATGCGGTGGGATCTAATTCCACTCTCCTCTAAGTCTAGGCTGACTTGTGACTTTTGACCAAAGTGATTTCTTTCTTTTTAAAATATTTATTTGGCTGCGTGGGGTCTTAGTTGAGGCATGCAGGATCTAGTTGCCTGACCAGGGATCGAATCCGGGCCCCATGCACTGGAAGTGAGGAGTGTTAGCCACTGGACCACCAGGGAAGTCCTTTGACCAAAGTGATTTCTGAAGCTGGGTCTAAAAAGACAAAGCAGCTTCCATTTGGCCCTCTGAGACGTCTGCCTTTGGAGTTCTAAGACACCAGGTCAGAATCCATCTATCATGAGGCTGTTGTGCTGTGGGGAAGCCCAGGCCACAAGAGGAGACTGAGTATAAATGCTCTGATTGGCAGTCCCAGCCGACAGCCAGCTTCAACAGCCAGACCTTTATATAAATGAAGATCCCACTCCCATGACTCCAGTCCCCGAGTCAGCCTGGGACAGACACGAGTCACCCCTGCTATGCCTTGTTTGGGTTTCCAACCCTTAGAATGTTTGAGCCTAATCAAATCGTTGTGGGTTTTAAAAAAATGTTTATTTAAATATTTAATATCTAAACATTTATTTAAATATTTAATATTTAAACATTTATTTACATATATAGTATTTAAATATCAATTAAACATATAATAGTTTAGAATATTTACTTAAAGATTTATTTGGCTGTGTCGGGTCATAGTTGCAGAACACGGGGTCTTAATTGCGTTGTGTGGGCTCTTGCATTGCAGCACGCAGACTCTCTAGTTGTAGTGCTCAGGTTTAGTTGCTCTGGCATGCAGGATCTTCCCAGACCAGGGCTTGAACCTGCATCCCAGGCATTGTAAGGCAAATTCTTAACCACTGGACCACCTGGGAAGGCCCTCAAATAGTCATTTGAAGCCACTAAGTTTTGGAGTCATTGGTTACACAGCAGTTGTAACCGGAACAGTCTTTAGTGATTGATCATCTGTACTCTTCCCCTAAAATGTAGGCTCCATGAGAGGCAGGGGCTTCTAATGTCTTGGTCCTTCTGGGTCCATCATGACCCGCACACAGCAGAAACTCAAGAATTAATGGTGAATGAGTGGAAGAAGCTGAATTTGGAAAACAGTGATACTCATCTGACACAGTTTTTGAATGACTCATGTACTGTGTTCGTCATAGTTATTTTGTATCTACTATGCCACAAGCAAGTTGCCATGAGCTAGGGACAGAGTGGGGCAGCTCGTTGCTCCGGTGAAATCCTACCACACAGAGTGATGACCAGTAGGGAAACCGAGGCCCTCTATTCTGCGTCCTCCCTACTCCCAGCCTCCCAGCTTAGGTCTCAAAAGCTGACGTTTCAAAAACCAGAGGTGCGGTTGCCAAATCCACCCAGCCCACATCTGGGGTTGTATTTAATTATCCCGTGTGTGGCTGTGTTTACATCCACAGCTCAGTCACTTCTGCCCTGGCCTCTCAGCAGGCAAGCTAGTGACTCCAGACAGGGACCATGTGGCAAGAGGGCTGCCACAGTCCCACACATCTGGCCCCTTCCTAGGGGGTGGGCGTGGTCCTCCCCAACAGCTGTCTCCCTCCCTTCTGTTCCCTCCTTTCCCTCTCCCCGCCGAGGCTTTCAAGCTCTAAAAGTCATTCTGGCAGGGGTGCAGCAGGCTGGGAGGGAAGCCTGAGGGATGTGCCTCCAGGTTTAACCACTTAATCCCCAAAGTACCTGCCAAGAACCAGTTAGCTTGTCTGGCGGGCAGGCCAGACCGTCATTAATTCATTAAAGCCGGCTCCTGCTGGCCCATTATCTTCCTTGCCGCTGACCACGTCGCCTCTTGGGCGCACAGAGTCCCCCTTTCTCCACTTCTCCTTAGTCCTAAGGCAAGGTTCTGCCCTCCCCGAGCCCCCTCCCCCTGCCAGAATCCTCCTCCTTCTCTTCCCCTCCCCTCCCCCTCCCACGGCACACACTTCTCCCTAGCACGCCTCCGCCAGCCAGCGCTTACCATAAAGCATCTTTTGTTCCCTCTCCTGTATCTTTGGAGCAGTGACTGGTTAAAACACACCCATTCTCCTCCAGGCCTCCCCAGCCTCCAGGGAGCCTCTCCTTTGCCCACTCCCCCGAGGCTCTCTCAGAAAGGGAATCTCTCTAGTGCAGGAATTTGAGGCCCACCACCCCCTCTGCTTGCTGCTCACTATCTTCTCCTCCCCTGCACCCCTCAAATCATCTGAGGGGCAGCCAGGTGCAGGTCCCCAAAGACAGACCCTCCAATGCGAGTTCTGACTTTGCCCCTGATCCTTCAAGACAACTCAGGTGGATTTTCTCTGCCTCGGTTTCCCCTTTGAAACAATAAGAATGGCATTAACCATTTCATAGCATCCTCTAAGGATTGAACTAAGTGTCAGGCACTGCACTGGGCATTTGAAATGGATGACCTCTTATTGACCTCCCAGCAATCCTGACAGAGATGCAGCTGAGGTTTACACATAAAGGCTCAGAGAGGTTATGGTTCTTACCCAAGGTCACACTGCCAGAAAGTTCTTGGGCTGGGACTTAAATTTAGTTTTCATCTGATCCCTAAACCCATGCTCTTCACCAATATACTATCCTGGCCCATGTGGCCCTGATTCCCCAAAATGCCAAGTAGAAATAGTGTGGAACCACCAGCAAGGACAATGGCAAAACGTGGTCTACTTTCAGGCAAACGCAGGTATTAAATGCACAATCCCTTCTTGAGCAGAGAGGCGCTGTTTTAGAGCTTTCTGTATATGACCTCATTTTACCCTCTTGACAATACCTATGCATTTAAGTACTGTTATTGTCCCCATATTACATATGGGAAAACTGAGTCTTGGAGGGGAGGTTGGCTCTTTGTTTAATGATGACTTCTGAGAAAAGTATTGGTGGCTCGCAGTAGAAGCTCCAGACCACTTTGTTGAAACCGCTGTCCTACGTATAGCTAAGCTCGCCTTTAACGCCTAAGAGAATGGTCTGCCGTGGATGGCGGATTCAGGCCTCCCTGAAACCCCTAAGGTACCCTGTGAGCATTTCCATTCCTCCTCCAGGGTAGGGAATGTGGAAAGGACCACGCACAGAACTCAGAAAACTGACTTTCCCCAGGGGATTTCTTTTCACTTCTTCCTAACTTACCAGAGGTTAACCAAAGATGGGTTTCCCCCAGTTAAGCCAAAAGCACAAGAAAGGCCCGAGTGGTGGATAGCAGGGAGAGAAGCCAAGTCCTTGGTATGGGAGCCAAGCCTAGAAGACCCAGCGCAGCGAACCCCGGGGTGGTAGTGGTATACACTCTGCCATTCTGTAGGCGATCTGAGAGGGTTCCAGGCATCCTAGGGGCAGGGTACCCAGGGAGAAAGGACCCTAGAAGGGTGTGACTGCTGGGGACGCCCGGCAGGGACGCACATGCGGGAGGAGAACCCAGGGGTGTGCTGAGGAGGTGGCCTGGAGTCGGGACGCAGCACGAGACTCTGCGGCAGAAACAGAGTGAGGAGGGGGAAATCAACTCCGCGGAGACGACGCTTAGCCGACACCACCCCAGCGAAACTCCTCCCAAACTCCTCCCCGTCCCCCTCCCGGGCGGCATGGGTCCTACCGCGCGCCCGAGCCCAGAGCGGCGCGCTCCGTCCGCCCCGCGCGCCCTCGCGGAGGTCTCGGGCACCTCCCCGGCGGTAGCCTTCTCCTGAGGACCCCGGAGCACCCCTCGGCCCCGAAGCGAACACACAGTCGGGCTTTGGCTGAGCGCCCTCGGTCCTGGGGGGTGGGACGCCCAGCATCCCGCACCGTCCAATCGTGAGACTGGAGCGCTTCTCGAACCTCGCCCGGACCCCAAGACTGGAGGAAATGATGTCCTAACCTTCCTCCCCATTTCCACTGGGTTCCTCTCGCTTCCCATCTTTCTCATCCACGTTCCCACTGTCTTGTTCTCCAAGAAGTCTCTCTTTTTCTCCACTTCTTCAACTTTCCTCGTCTCGCCGCCTTTTTTTTTTTTTTTTTTCCGTCTTTGTCTCCTCTCCCACCTTCTTTCCGCCTTTCCCTAAATTACACACTGTGGGCTTCGCGTCTCTTTCTTGGCTCCTTTTTCTGCCCGGCCTCTCCGTGCCCCATCCAAAACTTTTTTTTCCTGCCCCCAGGATCCGGCAGCCCCCGCCTGGTCCCTTGCAGCCGAGGGTAGCCCCTTGTCTCTCTTTCGCGAAAGGGAGAAGCGAATGGGACCTCCGAAAGCCGTGCAGAGGGCGCCCCGAAGCGCGCACCTCTTTTCGCCAGCACCGGGGCTGCGCCGGCCCACGCGACATCTGTCACCCGCGCGCTCCCGGCTCACACTCCGCGCACCCCCGCAGCTCCCCGGGCGTTGCCACCCCCCACGCTCCGGCTGCCGCCTCTCCCTGCAGGCGCCGCGCCAGCTTCCCAGGGTGTTGGCGCACCGCGGGGCTCGGCCGAGACCCGAGCGCTGGGCGTCTGCGGGCCGTGACTACGGGGCTGGCTTTCTCACTTTCCGGCCCTAGACCCACCTGTGGTGGGCTCAGCCTGATTCTCTCCACCCCCATTCTCTGCAGCTCTCCTCTCTATTCCAGAACCTGAAGACAGTCCTGACCTGCTCGCTCCCTTCAAGTGCCTAGCACAGTGCCAGGCACACAGCTGGTGCCCAGCAATTCCCCAACCCAAGGACTTCGCGCACAGTAGACGCCCAGTACCTTTCTTCCACTGGTACCAAACATGCTAGGCGCTCGCTACTTACTACCCATCACCATCCAGTGCCTAGCATACCGCAGGCTCTCAAACATTCCCTCCAACTACAAGGCCTAGCATCCAGAAAGAGCTCAATGAATGCTCTTTCATTAAGGCCTTCCCCTGGAGTTTCCCTAAGAGCCTCAGATTCCCGCTCATTTGGGGACACCGCCTTCATCTCAACTCCCTCCGTTTGGTGACGAGGAGGCCGAGCTCCTTGGATGGTACACCTCACTGGAGAAGGAGAGAAGTTGGCAGAGTGGAGGAAAAGTGCAAAGTTTTAGGGAGAAAGAGGGAGCCGGCCTGAAACCTGGAGGGGGAGGAAGTCGCGAGACGCGGTCCGGGCACCGTAAGATGGGCTACAGAAACTGAAGAAGGGACACTGAAGGAGAACAGGGTTTGGGGCGGAGGTGATGGAGACGGTGGCTCTTAGGAATGGCAGGCCGCAGGAAGAGGACTGAGGACTCGTCTTGAAACCGCGATAGATGATAATTCTTTGGCGTGGCTTGTAACCCTGTTCTCTGAGCAAGCACACTTTTTTACTTGCACTGTGTGTTTGCTTGAAGGGTTGGTGGGACTTACGGAGGCTAAAGTCCTCCCAAAGCCCCTCGATGGAGTGAGTGGCAGGAAGCGCTTAAGAGGAGTTGGAGACAAGGGGCAGAAACGGTGGACCTGGTACATGGAAGGAGAGATGGGGACTAAGAAGGGGAAGAAGAACCCTGCGAGAGAATGGAGCAGAGAAGATGGGAAGCCGCAAACTTGCAGCTCTCCGGCTCCCAAGCCAGCCTCACGTCTCCAGTCCCCAGCCGCCGCGCCCTGGCGCTAGCTCGCGTACCTGTTGCTCGCTCCGGCTGGGTCTCGGCTCCGGCCCCACCAAGAAGCCCCGCGTTCCTACAAGTTCCGCCTGCCGAGCAGCCAAGCCGCCAGCGCCGCCACCTGCGCGGCCGCGCACAGCCAGGGCCAGTAGGTAGGGAGCGCGCCGGGCGCCGGCGCCCTCCGGCTCCGCGCGCGGCGCCGCCACATGGTGCGCTGGTGCAGCTCGTCGCCGAGCGCCTTGAGCCGGGCGGCCGTGAGCTGCGCGGCGGACGAGCGCAGACCCAGACGGCCGGCGCTGCAGGCGCACACGGCCGGGGGGCCACGGCCGCGGTGCAGGGGGCACGGGCACATGACCGCTCGCCTAGCTCCCTCCCCGCGTCCGGTCGCCCCTCGCCTCCTCTCCCTCCGGCCTCCGCGCCTGCCTCCGCCGCGCTCCAGTCGCCGGGGGCCTCCCCTGGACACCAAGTTTCTCCTTGTGTTGTGCGTTTGTTGTGCTGACGGCGCTATTATTAATTAAAGTGTCACATGGTGGAGGGGGGCGGGGAGGGCGCGGGGAGGGGGGTTACATCATCCGGCCCCGAGGGTGGGGGGGGGGCTGCAGGCAGAAGAAACCGAGAGGTAACTTTTAACCCTAACGGCGCCGGCCGCGAGGGGACGCGCGGCTTGGGAGAGGAGGAGCGCGGGGCGCTGGGACGCCTGAAAGCACCGCTGGGGTCTCGGGCTGGAGGGGTCGCAGGAGACCCTCAAGGAAGCATGGAGCGCCGGGGGAGGTTTTCTCCTTCTCTTTTTCCCGAATTAAGCTCCGATTCCAATTTGGCGATGGGAACAGGCTTGTTTGCCGTTTTGGATGAAGCTGATGTCGAATTCGGCTGCGTTAAAAAAAAAAAAAAAATGTTCCGAAGCTGTTGTTTTGAATGGGAGAGGTGGGTCGGTTCAGAATCTCCTGAGAGGGCCAGATTCAACCCAGCTTGCCTACTTTGGGGTCTGACTCCGCACCTGTAGGCTGCGGATACAAACACATCCGACACCGCCCCCCCACCCCCCTCCACCCGTGTCAGAGATACGCGGCGGGACCCTAAAGCGCCCCCAGCGCCGCTGGAAACCTTGGGAGGGCTGGGATTGGCCTTTAGCCTTGGCAGTTTGCAGCGCACCGCGTCTCCACCCGAGAAAGACCCTCACTAGGGGTTTTCCAGGAGGAAACTTATTTTCGTGTTTCTTTTGTCAGCATTACTTTCCTGCCCGGGATAGTCTGTAGCAGTGATCTCCCTTTAATGCTCAATAGAGACTCTAAGGGGTTGGGGATGGGGTGGTGGCACCGCAGACTTCAGCTTTTTTTTTTTTTTTTCCAATCCTAGAGTTGCCCTTGTACCCCTCTAGTCTGGAAAATCTAGATCTGTGTCTGCTGGTGAGGGTACAGATGAGCGAGAGGGCCCTCGGGGGTTTCTTTGGGGGAGAATGAGACCCTGATCTACCTTGAATCCACTGGGGATTCAGAAAACTAGGGGAGCCTGGAGAGGGCTCCAAGCTGGCCTTCTAGGTCCTGATGAGGCAGCTCCATTGTCTTTTCCCCAGGAGCAGAGTGTTGCTAAGGCCTGACAAGTCCTTTGGTCACTTGAAAAAGATTCTTCAAGACTATGAACTTAGTTTGGGTCTGGATTTATCATGGAGAGTTTTCCCCTTGGCCTGCAGCATGGTCAGGGCTGAGACCCCATCTCTGCTGGGTTTTCTTGGTGCCTCTTTATGTCCTAGCTGCTTCTCTGGTGGTTCAGAGGGTAGAGAATCTGCCTGCAACCAGAAGACCCAGGTTCCATCCCTGGGTCAGGAAGATCCGCTGAAAAAGGGAATGGCTACACACTCCAGTATTCTTGCCTGAAAAATCTCATAGACAGAGGAGCCTGGCAGTCTACAGTCCACGGGGTCGCAAAGAGTCGGACATGACTGAGCTCATTTTTGGATCCACTAGGTCCCAATTCTCCTACCCTTAATAATGATCAACACTTACTGAGTGCCTTCTGTTGTAGGTTACTGGGTCCCTGTCTACACTGTCTAAAGTTCATTTCCCAATTCTAGGGTGGTGAGAATGTGCTATTACTATCCTTTTTTACAGATGAGGAAACTGAGGCACAGGGAGGTAAAGGCTCTTGCCAGGAGATCACAGAGTTGGTGAGGAATAAACCTGGATCTAAATGAGGGCAGTCTGCTTCAGGCTCTAAGCTCTTAACCATGGTTTTATACTGCCCCCTGTAATCTGGGAATAATAATACCTTCCTCCCAGGAGTGGGGCAGAGATTAAATGAGAGAAATGTGTGCCAAGCACCTGGCAGGCAGCGGGCCCTGGATAAACCTTGGTTCCTTTCGCTTCTGGCCAGAACCACTTCCCCATTCTCCAGGGACTCACCTCCTTAATCCCCGCTAGACTTTGCAGAGGGGACCGGATCCTTGCCCAATGTGGCGTTCCAAGAATGAAGATACATTGTCTATTTAAAAAGCCCTTTGGATTTAAATTGAACAATTCCCTCCTCCTCCCCCTTTTTAATCTGCACGCTTTTAACGGCTCACTTCATGGACATTAATTTTAATGGGACGATTATTACCCTGTTTGGAAGCGTGCCCCTCGAAATGCTGGGCTCGTGAGGTGGCGCTGGGTTGAGTCCCAGCAGCTTGGATGTTTTCTGTAGTAGAGAGTGCAGTCTTGGCCATGGGGACAGTGGACGTGTTGTCCAGCAAAGAGGGTGATGGAAAAGAGGGGGAAAAGGGAAGACGTCCTTCTCTCCCCCAACACTCTGCAGGTGACAGTCAGTCCCTAACTGTCTCACTTTTGAGTGGGCCTATCATTCACTTACTGGGGAACGTGGCCTTGAGATGAGGCTTTTTGGAGCCTCTGTTTCCTCAACTGTAAACTGGGAATAAAAATAGTACCTACGTTACAGAGTTCAATAAGATCATACCGGGAAGCCCTGAGCATGGTGCCCAGCACACTGTGAGCACTTAATAAGTGTTGGCTAATGTTGCTATTTTAAGGTAAATCATTTATTTGTCAAAAAATGTTCTTTGAAGAAGGTTGGAGGGCCCACACCTTCAAATATTTTGGGTTGGCAAAAAAGTTTCCGTAAGATGTGATGAAAAACCCGAATGAACGTTTTGGTAAACCCAGTATCTATGGGTCCCCTGTTGTGAACTGACGGTTCAGTCACTGATGATGAGTATTATCTAGAAAGAGCAAAGTGTTTGGGAGATTGACATGTAAAACTCTCCTAATAGCTTAGTAAAAATGAGTTTTTGATGTTAACATTTAACTTAGTAAACACTTACATGGTGCTAACCCTGTGCCAGACACTGTTCTAAGTGCCTTAGATGCATTAACTTGTTTAATGACCCTGTTAATAGGATGGACTTCCCTGGTGGCTCAGATGGTAAAGAATCTGCCTGCAAAGCAGGAGACCCGGGTTTGATCCCTGGGTCTGGAAGATCCCCTGGTGAAAGGAATGGCCACCCAGTCCAGTATGTTTGCCTGGGGCATCCCATGGACAGAGGAGCCTGGTGGGCTATAGTCCATGGGGTCACAAAGAATCGGAGGTACGATTCTTAGTCCTTTATTATGGATGAGCACACTGAGAAGCAGCATTTAATTTGTCCAAGGTCATACCGCTGTTTGGCCCCAGAGTTAATACTCTTTAGCATTATGTCATCACTGGGGACTTGGAAGAGGGAGGGAAGAAGAGAGGTTGTTATGGGCTGAACTATGTCCCCCTAAAATCCCCGTGTGGAAGTCCTAAGCACCAGTACCTTGGAATATGGCTGTATTTGGAAACTGGGTCTTTTTATTTATTTATTTTGACCTTATTGCACATGGGATCTTAGTTCCCCAATTGGGGATCGAACCCACACCCCCTGGATTGGAAGAGAAGTCAGAGAAGTCCCAGAAACAAGGTCTTTCAGTTAAAATGAGGTCATTAGAGCAGAGTCCCAACCAATATGACTAGTCTGTGTATAAGAAGAGGGAGAAACACCACAGGTTCAAGAAGGTGGTCATCTGAAAGTCGAGGAGAGAGGCCCTCGGAAGAAACCCACCATGCTGACACCTTGATCTTGGTCCAGAACTATGAGAAAATAACTTTTTGATGTTTAAGCCCCCAAGTCTGTAGCACCCTGTTGCTGCTGCTACTGCTGCTAAGTCGCTTCAGTCGTATCTGACTCTGTGTGATCCCATTGATGGCAACCCACCAGGCTCCCCCATCCCTGGGATTCTCCAGGCAAGAATACTGGAGTGGGTTGCCATTTCCTTCTGCAATGCTTGAAAGTGAAAAGTGAAAGTGAAGTCGCTCAGTCGTGTTCAACTCTTAGCGACCCCATGGACTGTAGCCCACCAGGCTCCTCCGTCCCTGGGATTTTCCAGGCAAGAGTACTGGAGTGGGGTGCCATTGCCTTCTCCAGTAGCACCCTGTTAGGGCAGCCCTAATACAAAAGGAGTGTGTGTGTAGGGGTGGGGGGACCTGTCCTAAAAAGAAAGCTAGAAGCAGATATTCACCAGACTGCCCCCACTTTTACTGCTGGCCACGTGCTTGGACATTTTTCTAGGACTGTTCATGTGTTTCCTTCTTCCTCCTTCATGTCCTGTTGGAAACATTTAAGGGAGAAGTTGTTTTAGTGGATTATTTTGAGAAATAGTTTGTGAAATCCAGTTGACACATTTATTCAGAGGAAACTTTCCCTACCAATTGCCACGATGCATAGCTTCTCTCTCATAAAGAAATGATAGATTTTTCTGGTCCATGAAAACTTCCTATAGCACACAGGTACTCAAAACTGGGCTCACTTCCTATAGCACACAGGTACTCAAACCTGGGCTCAGTGGGACTTCCCTGGTGGTCCAGTGGCTAATACTCCTCACTCCCAGTGGAGGGGCCTGGGTGTGATCCCTGGTCAGGGAATTAGATCCCTTGGGAGGCAGCTAAGACTTTTCATGTTGCAATTAAAGACCCCACATGCTGCAACTGGCAGGTGTTCAGTAAATATTTGTGGTGAGGAAGAAAGAAAGAAACAAAGAGGGAGGGAAGGAAAGAATGAATGAACGGTAAGCATCCTGATTTGTCTTTCTCACTTTCAGGTATACACAGTGATGTACATAGAACTGCTACCATCACTAGCATAAATTCTTACTGCAAATCATTCCCTTACCTCCTACAGAAACCAAAACTCAAGTATTTT
The DNA here is from genome assembly GCF_042477335.2 of Ovis canadensis. Classification (NCBI taxonomy): domain Eukaryota; kingdom Metazoa; phylum Chordata; class Mammalia; order Artiodactyla; family Bovidae; genus Ovis; species Ovis canadensis. The sequence goes on along the minus strand of NC_091261.1, from coordinate 68,540,623 downwards.
GAGCAGGGAGTGTGTGTGTATGAGGAGGAGGGTGGTGGTGGTATTTCTCTTCTTTAATTAAAAAAATAATTACCTATCCTGGTGTTTGAGACCAACTGAGCCTTACCTTATGGTGTCTTAATTTTTGTGACTTGGTGAAGTGGTAAATGAATGAACAGCTGTTGCTGCCTCCAAACAGCTGTGTTTTCTGAAGCCATATATTAGTGCCAGGGGCATGTTTCATGCCAGGAGTCAGCCTGATGAACAACAGAGTTCTTGAATCAAAATCAGAGTTATCCCACAATGATTTGACACCCTGTGCCAGAGAAACCTAGGTTTGAACCCTAGCCCTACCATGCAATCTAGGGCCCTTCCTTGGGCATATTTTTCATCTCTCTGAGCCTTCACTTTCCCATCTGTAAAATGGAAATAATAATCAAAGCACCTACCTCATTGAGTTGTTGTGAGGATTAAAAGGAAGACTTTATCACATGTTTAGCTAAGTGCTTGGCACTCAATAAGTAATTGTTATGATCCTTGTTGATGTATCAGGATTATTAAGCATCCACTTAAGAAACAAGAACAGGGACCCCGACCCAAACCCACTGGGAAAACAAGAGGATTCATATTTCAGTGAGTCCAGTATTCAATGATATCACAGTTATTCCTAGGAAAGTCCCCTGCATTCAGTAGACCCAGAGCAAGACAGCACTCATCTCTCACATTTATCCTGTTTAACCCCCTGATACCAGGAACGATGGGGTAACTCCTCCAGAGACTTCCTAAGTATTCATTTGCTACTTCTCCCTTAAGGATGTTTCTGTTGTAAATGAAGAGAGAACAGCAGACGAATGTCCACAGCAGGAGAGGAAAGCTTAACCAGCGCATAATTATAGTCTCATCAATACTTTAAGTGTAAAGGGTAAAGCTCACTTAAATAAAACCTAATGCCTTGATTACTGGAGTCACGAGAGATAGGGTTGATTAAACTTGCACTCCTGCTGTGAAAATTCAGACGTATTGTCCCTTGCTCAGGCAATAATCACTTTATTGGAGGCAACTGAGCTTAAACATGTGAATCGCTAGACATGAAATTATACTGATGAGAGGGTAAATGAGGATAAATACTAGAGAACACTTTGGCAGACCTGGAAAAATCAGAAATTCATATACCCTATGATCTGGTGATTCCATTTCTAGCTATTTACTCTTAGATCAGTGGTTCCCAACTGGGGACAATTTTGCTCTCCAGGAGACATTTGGCAAAGTCTGGAGATGGTTTCTGGTTGTCAAAACTGAAGGGTGCTACTGGCATCTCATGGGTAGAAGCTTGGGATGCTGCAAAACATCCTATAGTGCACAGACAGCAGAGAATTATCTGACCCCAAATGTCAAAACCTTGTGTGAGAAACCTTGTTCTAGATACACAGTTGATATGCATTTGGTAGGGGCTTTCCTGGTGGCTCAGTGCAGGACACCTGGGTTCAATCCCTGGGTTGGGAAGATCCCCTGGAGGAGGGCATGGCAACCCACTCCAGTATTCTTGCCTAGAGAAGCCCATGGACGGAGGAGCCTGGCGGGCTGCAGTCTGTAGGGTTGCACCAAGTCAAACATGATTGAAGTGACTAAACAGCAGCAGCAGCAGCATGCATTTGGTAGAGACTTAAATCATAAGGGTTTTTATTATTTTCTTGACAACCAGTCCAGAGCAGGGATTGGCAAACTATGGTATGTGAGCCAATCGGTCTGCTGCCTGTTTTTATAAAAATTTTATTGGAATGCAGCATTGCTCATTCATTTATGTATTATTTCTGTAATTCTTCCTGCTGCAACAGTAGAGGTGAATAATTGCAACAGAAACTGCCTGCCCTACAAAGAGTAAAATATTACCATTTTGCCCTTCAGAGAAAAAGTGTGTCAACCACTGATTTGGAGGAAGACAAGCCCAGGATTGGGTTTGTGGTACAACTGTTTCATTAAGAATCAGGCTGTGCTTTTACTTCTACTCCAGAGTCCTCATTATTCTGGTTTTGGTCCTCAGGCTTATTGTCTCATGGCTGTAGGATGGCTGCCACAGCTCCAGATATCACATGTGTACTGGATTGAATAGTGTCCTCCGAAGTTTGTCTCCATCTGGAAGCTGTGCATATAGCCTTACTTGAGGATGGAGTCTTTACATACATAAGCAAGTTAAGATGAGGTCATATAGGATTAGGGTATATCCTAATCTAATGACTGATATCCTTATAAGAGGAGGGAAATTTTGACACAGACATACACAGAGGGGAAATGACTAAGGTACAGAACTGCCTATCATGGGGGCCACATCAAAACTCAGCATCTCCCTGTGCCCAGTCCTGCTTCTTTCTCCTCCCTTCCCTAGGTAGTGATCCCAAGGGTGTCCCTTGTGGTTGTTCAGCTGCTAAGTTGTGTTCGCCTCTTTGTGACCCCATGACCTGCAGCCCTCCAGGCTTCTCTGTCTATCACTATCTCCCTGAGTTTGCTCAAATTCATGTCCATTGAATCAGTGATGTCATCCAACCATCTCATCCTCTGTCACCCCCTTCTCCTCTTGCCCTCAGTTTTTCCCAGCATCAGGGTCTTTTCCCATGAGTCACCTCTTCATATTAGGTGGCCAAAGTATTGGTGCTTCAGCTTCAGCATCAGTCCTTCCAATGAATATTCAGGGATGATTTCCTTTAGGATGGAATGGTTTGACTCTTTGCTGTCCAAGGGACTCTCAAGAGTCTTCTCTAGTGCCCCAGTTCGAAAGTGTTAATTCTTCAGCCCTCAACCTCCTTTATGGTCCAACTTTCGCATCCATACATGACTCCTGGAAAAAACCATAGCTTTAACTATAAGGACCTTTGTTGGCAAAGTGATGTCTCTGCCTTTTTAAAACATTGTCTAGGTTTGTCATAGCTATTCTTCCAAGGAGCAAGCGTCTTTTAGTTTCATGGCTGCAGTTACCATCCACAGCAATTTTGGACCCCAAGGGTGTCCTTAACAAATCGCTATATGCTAATCTCCATCTCAGATTGACTTATTGAGAAACCTTACAATAACCATGTTAGACCTTCCACCTTTGTTGAAATGAAAGTTCTGATACTTTGGTTAAAAGATAAACATATTACAGATGGTTGAATGGGTAAACAAAATAAAGTCTAGCTGTACAAGGGAATAGTATACAGCCTTGAAAAAGAAGGAGATTCTGACACACTACAATTTGAATGAATCTTGAAAACATGCTAAGTGAAATAAATCAGACACAAAAGGACAAATATTGTATGATTCCACTTCTGTGAGGTTTCTAGATAAGTCAAACCCATAGAGACAGACAGAATGGTGGTTGTGAGGGGCTGCGGGCAGGAGGTGGATATTTAGTACTTAGTGGGTTTAGAGTTTCACTTGGGGTTAATGAAAAAGTTCTGAAGAGGGATGGTGGTCATGGTTACTACAATGTAAGTGTACTTAATGCAACTAAATTGTACACTTAAAAATGATGAAGATGGGGGAGTGATTCCCTAGTGGTCCAGTGGTTAGGATTCAGGGGTCTCATGGCTGGGGCCTGGATTTGATCCTTGGTAGGGGAACTAAGGTCCCACAAGTGGTGTGGCACAGCCAAAAACAAAAATGGTTAAGCTTTATGTTATATATATATTAACAGTTTAAAAAAAAATCAACAGCAACAAAAACTCTCATATAATCATGATTCCAAGTCTAAAGACCTTTTATCTATTGCTCTTAAACTTTTTCTTTCCTTATCCCCAGTTTAAAAAAAAAAAAAATATATATATATATATATATTTATTTATTTATTTATTTATTGGCTGTGCTGAGGACTTTTTTGCAGCATGCAGGATGCATACTCTTAGCTGTGGTTTGTGAGATCTAGTTCCCAGATCTGGGATCATACCCCCACCCTGTGAAGTGGAAGCATGGAGTCTTTATCCCTAGACTTCCAGGGAAGGTCCCATATTTTACTTTTTAAAAAATTATTATTTTATTTTAGTTATAGGATGATTATATAATTTTTGATGTTTTTTTGCCATACATCACCATGAATCAGCCACAGGTGCACGTGTCCCCCCATCCTGAACGTGCCCCCCCATCCCTCTGGGTTGTCCCAGAGCACTGGCTTTGGGTACCAGGCTTCATGCGTCAAACTTGCACTGGTCATCTTTTTCACATGTGGTAATATACACATTTCAATGCTATTCTCTCAAATCATCCCACCCTCACCTTCTTCCACAGAGTCCAAAAGTTTGTTCTTTACATCTGTGTCTCTTTTGCTGCCCTGCATATAGGATCATTGTTACTGTCTTTCTGAATTTCACATATATGTGTTAATATACAGCATTTGTGTTTCTCTTTCTGACTTATTTCACTCTGTATAATAGGCTCCAGTTTCATCCACCTCATTAGAACTGACTCAAATGCATTCTTTTTTATAGCTGAGTAATATTCCATTGGGTATATGTACCACAACTTCCGTATTCATTCATCAGCCGATGGACATCTCGGTTGCTTCCATGTCCTAGCTATTGTAAATAGTGCTTCAGTGAACATTGGGGTACATGTGTCTCTTTCAATTCTGGTTTCCTCGGTGTGTATGCCCAGCTGTGGGATTGCTGGGTTGTATGGCAGTTCTAGTCCCAGTTTCTTAAGGAATCACATCATACCATTCTCCATAGTGGCTGAACTAGTTTGCATTCCCATCAATCCCTGTATCTTTCTTAAAAATCACAATATCACAGTCATGGTGTATCATCCTTTTCTTGTTTTATTTTTGGCCACGCTTCACAGTGTGCGAGATCTTAGTTCCCTGAATAGAGTCTTAACTACCGGACCACCAGGGAAGTCCCTATAATTCTTTTTATTTGTTGGTGGACTTGACTTGCTAGTATATTATGGAGACTATTTGCATGTGTGTTCACGAGAGATATTAGTCTGTTGTTTTCTTTTCTGATAACAAGAGTATTAGGGGAATTCTGGCCTCATTGAATTAATTGGGAAGTATTCCCTCTGCTTCTATCCTCTGAAATAGATTGTGGAGAATTTACATAACTTATTTTTCAAATGCCTGATAGAAGTCACCAGTGAATACATCTGGGCATGGTGTTATTTTAGAAGGTTATTTACTATTGATTCAATTTATTTAATATAAGCTTAATCAGATCATCTATTTCTTCTTGTCTGGGTTCTCATCCAGGTTATCAAATTGGTAGGCATAAAGTTATTCATAATACTCTTTTTATTATCCTTTTACTGTCGATAGAATCTGTAGTGATATTTCCTCTTTCATTTCTGATACTAGTAATTTACATCCTTTCTCTTTCTTCCCCTCCTCCCATGTGGAGGCTGGAGCTGATTGAATTTGGACATTTCCCTTACCCCCAGGTCACTTAGACTCTGATAATATCCCATCAAGTTGTGCTCTGGTTAACTATTAATAGTTTCTCCTGAGGGCAAGCCTGGTTAAACAGAATACTCTGGTGTATTTCAAAATGGTTCATTTACCCTCTCCCCACTGGAACTGTGAGAGGATTTTTCTCTGATGCTTGTGATAAGAACTTGGTCAAACTTCTAGAGGAAAAACTCACAAAAGAGTGGGGCTCCTGTGACTGGGTCCCCCTTGAGCTTTAATCTCTCAGACGTGTCCACACTGAACCTCAGGCAGTGCATCCATTACAGCTCAGGTTTTCCTATCTCAGCACTGTTCTGCTTGTGAGCCTCTGCTTCAGTAAGCTGGACTCCCTGTATTCACCAGTTTCATCAATCTTTTTAAAACTTATTTACTTATTTACAGCTGCATGGTGTCTGTTGTTGCATGTGGGCTTTGTCTGGTTGCAGTGGATGTCTCTTGCTCCAGAGCACAGGCTCTAGGCTCTCGGGCTTCAGTAGTTGCCAGTCGTGGCCCATGTGGCCAGAGCCGCAGTAGTTGTGGCCCACGGGCTTAGCTGCTCCACAGCATGTGGGATCTTCCCAGCTGCTGCTGCTAAGTCACGCCAGTCACGTCCCACTCTGTGTGACCCCATAGACGGCAGCCCACCAGGCTCCCCCATCCCTGGGATTCTCCAGGCCAGAACATCGGAGTGGGCTGCCATTTCCTTCTCCAATGCATGAAAGTGAAGAGTGAAAGTGAAGTCGCTCAGTCGTGTCTGACTCTTTGCGACCCCATGGACTGCAGCCTACCAGGCTCCTCTGTCCATGGGATTTTCCAGGCAAGAGTACTGGAGTGGGGTGCCATTGCCTTCTTCCCAGACCAGGGAGCAAATCTGTGTCCCCTGCATTGGCAGGCCGGTTTTAAACCACTGGACCACCAGGGAAGTCCATGTTTCACCAGTCTAGGGGACGGTGGTTTCCTCTGTCATCACCTCTCTTATGGATATAAGAAGAGTGGAAGATTTTTCAGTCTATTCAGCTTTTTACTTGTTATGACAGAGTGGAGGCTTCCAAGCTCCTTAAATGCAGAATCAAAAGTCAACCTAAGAATATTTAGTAAAACAGAATCTAAGTCAGTCTGGAGAAGGAAGAAGGAAAGAAGGCTTCTTGGAGGAGGTGACCTCTAAAATGAAATCTGGTAGGAGTTAGGAGGAACTACAGAGCCTCTTGATGAGGATGAAAGAGGAAAGTGAAAAAGCTGGCAAAACTCAACATTCAGAAAACTAAGATAATGGCATCTGGTCCCATCACTTCATGGCAAACAGAAGGAAGAAAAGTGGAAGCAGTGACAGATTTTATTTTCCTGGGCTCCAAAATCACTGCAGACAGTGACTGCAGCCATGAAATTAGAAGACACTTGTTCCTTGGAAGGAAAGCTATGACAAACTTCGACAGCATATTAAAAAGCAGAGACATCACTTTGCAGATAAAGGTCTGTATAGTCAAGGCTATTATTTTTCTGGTAATCATGTACAGATGTAAGAGTTGGACCATAAAAAAGGCTGAGCGCCAAAGAATTGATGCTTTTGAACCAAGGTTTTGGAGAAGACTCGTAGGAGTCCGTTGGACTGCAAGGAGATCAAACCAGTCAATTCCAAAGGAAATCAACCTTGAATATTCATTGGAAGGACTGATGCTGAAGCTGAAGTGCCAACACTTTGGCTACCTGTTGTGAAGAGCCAACTCGTTTGAAAAAACCCTGATGCTGGGAAAGATTGAAGACAAAAGAAGAAGAGGGCAGCAGAGGATGAGATGGTTAGATAGCATCACCTACTCAATGAATTTGAGCAAACTCCACTCCAGTACTCTTGCCTGGAAAATCCCATGGATGGAGGAGCCTGGTGGGCTGCAGTCCATGGGGTCACTGAGAGTTGGACATGACTCAGTGATTTCACTTTCACTTTTCACTTTCATGCATTGGAGAAGGAAATGGCAACCCATTCCAGTGTTCTTGCCTGGAGAATCCCAGGGACAGGGGAGCCTGGTGGGCTGCCATCTATGGGATCGCACAGAGTCGGACACGACTGAAGCGATTAGCAGTGCAGCAGGAAACAGTGAAGGACAGAGGAGCCTGGTGGGCTGCAGTCCATGGGGTCACAAAGAGTTGGACGTGACTTAGGGACTAAACAATAACAACAACAAGGAGTTAGGCAGATGCAAGTGAGAGGGGATGAGAGCGTGGGGTAGGAAGCTATATGAGACTGACATGATTAGAGCTTAGTGACTGAGAAAAGTGTTGAGAAATCAGACTACAGAGGTGAGCTAAAGTCAGATTTCAGGCGGTCTTACAAGGCATTGAGCTTGCAGAAATACTGTGAAAATGGACATTAAGATTCACAGCACTGAGATGTCACCAAGGAACTCAGCCATATTATAGACATTCTTGACTTCATCCTCACAACAGCTCCATCTGCAAAGTGTTTCGATGAAATTCTGAGTGCTTTAGGGCACTTTGCTGCTATTAAGTGCCCATATAAATTGCAACTTACTGGCTCAGTTGTTTGATTTCCTATTTTTCTTTCCATTTGTGTGTCACCTGTAATTAGAGTTCCAAAGTGCTCTGTACACCAAAGTGCTCAGGGTGATTTTTCTATAAAATAGAGACACATGTTTTCAGCAGTCTGTAAAATGGAATAGACCAAGAAACCCTTTCCATCTTCTATATGAGCACTTGTGTTGAGATTTATGAGACTTATAGTGAGGCCCCTCACTTCTTTCTTAAATGAGTGAATTCATCTTTCTCTTAAGCTTCGTGTGAGGGTGTGTGTAGTTGTGCATATCTTTATTGTAGCCTCCTCAGTAACACAAACATTTATTGAGCATCTACTATGTGTGGTCAAAACCCTCAGAAATACCTTCTGCTTTCTCTTAGCTTCATCACCCATGGATTCATTCATTCATCCAACCAACAAACCAACCAACCAATAATTTTCCAACAAATCCTAGGAACAAAACTGAGAAGAGAGCACAAGGATGAACAAGATATAGATGGTTCCTATGGAGCCTACATTCTAAGGGAGGAGATGACAAACAAGTAAATAACAAAGAAAACAACTGACTACAGTAAGAGTGGATTTCAGTGACAAACAGTTGTGTATCAATGCCTCAGATGAGGCACGGAGGGATGGTTTTTCTGACGAGGTCACATATAAGGTGAGCTAAAGGGTGGATGGGGCTTCCCTGGTAGCTCAGCTGGTAAAGAATCTGCCTGCAATGCAGGAGACCCTGAGTCTGATTTCTGGGTCAGGAAGATCCTCTGGAGAAGGGTAGGCTACCCACTCCAGTATTCTTGGGCTTCCCTGGTGGCTCAGATGGTGAAGAATCTGCCTGCAATGCAGGAGACCTGAGTTCAATCTCTGGGTTGGGAAGATCCCCTGGAGGAGGGCATGGCAACTCACTGCAGTATTCTTGCCTGGAGAATCCCCACGGACAGAGGAGCCCGGGGGACTACAGACCATGAGGTCACAAAGAGTCAGATGTGACTGAGCCACGAAGCACAGCACAGCAAAGAGTGGATGGGGTCTTAGCTGCACAGAGAAGTGACGTGGAAAGAGTATTGTAGGACAATGGAAGTATGTGCAAAGCACCTCTGCAGAACTCTGTGCTCCCAATCCAGTTCCATCCCTGGTCTGTGCACTGAATCCCACATCCTGCAACTAAGACATGGGACAGCAAAAATAAAAAATAAATAAAAGAGCAAGAGGAGACTGAGGAAAGGGGAAGATCAGGGGAGTGGTGTCCTTGTGGGACAACCTCCTTTTGAATGATTAAGTTTGTAGCAAGCAGCGGACACTGAATCCCATCTGTGCAGCCTTTAAAAAAATGAAACTATTGATGGGAGAGTTCTCAAGTACAAGCAAACCTTTTCTTGTTACAGGTAGTTTTTAAGACCAAAGTTGTCCCTACACCCAAGGAATTAATGGGCTTTCCAGGAGGCACAAGTGGTAAAGTACCCACCTGCCAATGCAGGAAACACAGGAGACATGGGGTTCATCCCTGGGTCAGAAAGATCCCCTGGAGGAGGGCATGGCAACCCACTCCAGTATTCTTGCCTGAAGAATCTCCATGGACAGAGGTGCCTGGTGGGCTACGTTCCATAGGGTCGCAAAGAGTCGGACATGACTGAAGCAATTTAGCGTGCCAAGGAATTAATATTTTTTTACTCTTGAAGGCATAAAACAACAACAAAAGGCAATAACACCTATGGTGATAAATATATCAGACTCATGTTGATATTTGAAATAGCTGCTTGTAAAATTCCGAAGTTTATGCTAATGTTTCTAAACATGTGAAATCACATCATTTCCTTCTATTTGCTTCAGGTTAGTCTCCTGGTGTTTTTCACTCATTAGTAGTTCCAAATGAGGTGTGATTCCTCAATCTTGCTCACAAGAGCTAAGGTGGTGTCTCAGTGTTAAGTGGAAGGGCGTGCATGCTCAGTAGCTCAGTCGTTTCCAGCTAACTGGAAGGGAGTTTTGTCCTAATTCATGGATTGCTCAAGAATGAACTACTGTTAGGTTTTGGGGCTACTGAATGCAACCTACAGTTCTAATAAAAATTTATTTTTTAAAAGTCAGAAATTGTTGCTAGTAATTAAAAATCAAGATACTGGTTTTTAGAAGCAGAGTGGAGCAGAGTTTTGTTTTTTCTCTCTAGATGTGCATCTATGCATTCAGAAAACTAAGACCATGGCATCTGGTCCCATCACTTCATGGGAAATAGATGGGGAAACAGTGGAAACAGTGTCAGACTTTATTTTTGGGGGCTCTAAAATCACTGCAGATGGTGATTGCAGCCATGAAATTAAAAGACACTTACTCCTTGGAAGGAAAGTTATGACCAACCTAGATAGCATATTCAAAAGCAGAGACATTACTTAGCCAACAAAGGTCCATCTAGTCAAGGCTATGGTTTTTCCAGTGGTCATGTATGGATGTGAGAGCTGGACTGTAAAGAAAGCTGAGTGCTGAAGAATTGATGCTTTTGAAGTGTGGTGTTGGAGAAGACTCTTGAGAGTCCCTTGGACTGCAAGGAGATCCAACCAGTCCATCCTAAAGGAGACCAGTCCTGGGTGTTCATTGGAAGGACTGATGCTGAAGCTGAAACTCCAATACTTTGGCCACCTCATGTGAAGAGTTGACTCATTGGAAAAAGACCCTGATGCTGGGAGGCATTGGGGGCAGGAGGAGACGGGGACAACAGAGGATGAGATGGCTGGATGGCATCACTGACTCAATGGACATGAGTTTGGGTGAACTCCGGGAGTTGGTGATGGACAGGGAGGCCTGGTGTGCTGCGATTCATGGGGTCGCAAAGAGACGGACACGGCTGAGTGACTGAACTGAACTGAACTGAAGCTTCATTTGCCACAGTTCACACCTGGTCTACCTGCCTCATTTTCATTTTGTGGAGTCACCTGAAGGCATTTGAGTCTGTGGTCACTGAAGGCCTTCTTCAGCAGGCTGAACCATGAGCTCCCAAAATATCCAAGTCCGAGTCCCTGGCACCTGTGAATGTTACCTTAGATAGCAAAAGGGGTTTTGCTGATATGATGGAATTAAGGACCTTGAGGGTCTTCCCTGGCAGAACAGTGACTGAGACTCTGTGCTTCCACTATGAGCAGGATGGGTTTGATCTTTGGTTGGGGAACTAAGATCCTACATGCTGTGCAGTGTGGCCAAAATAAAAGAGTAAACTACAGATCTTGAGATGGAGAGAGGAGCCTGGGTTACCCAGGTGGGCCTTATGTAATCACAGGCACCCTTAGAGCAAGAGGGAGGGAGAGGGAGACTTGAACACAGAGACAGAAGGCGGTGGGATGACAGAAGGAAGACTCTGCTGCTGTCTTTGAAGATGGAGGAAAAAGCTACAAGGCAAGGAATGCAAGGACTGCACATTCTAGAAGCTGGAAAAGGCAAGAAGACAGTCTCCTCTCAAGCCTTGGAGGAAGCAGGGCCCTGTCAGCACCTTGATTTCAGCCCAGTGCAATGGATTTTGGACTTCTAGGTTCTAGAACAGTAAGAGAACAATAATGTGTTGTTTTTAAGTCAGTTGGTTTTTTTCACGTGTTATTAATTTGTTCCTGCAGCTGTGGGAAACTGATACACCCTCTTACCTTGTACATTAATGATCTCTGCTCCTGTCCCCAACTTTAACTCCTTTTTTGAGACCTACATAATTCTGCAGTGAAGTTCTTGAACTCCAGTAGGCCAGTGTGTGACTGAGCAGGGGAAGTGAGGCAGTAAGTACTTGGGGAAGGGTGTTGGCTATTTTCAGCTGTTTTTCTGGGGCTCCAGCAGAGTTGGGGTTCAGTGGCGAGTGCATAGCACCTCAACAGTGGGCTGAGGGGATGTGCGGGCATGGGGAGCACTAAGACCGACTTCTCAGAGTCTCCCTCCTATGATAGATAGCCATATAGATGTTTTAGTCTGGAGCAGTATACCTTCCCCCTTCTTCTGTTTTGGGAAACTCTGCTTCCCCACTTGATCTGGTCCTGGAAATTCACTCACTATAGTCCCTGCTCCCCAGTCAAGGTCTGGGATGTGACTCAACCCAGGCCACTCAGTTGATCCTCTGGGGGTAGGGGTTCTCAGAGTCACTTGGAGGCATTGTTAAAACACAGATTGCTGGGGTTGCACACCCAGAGTTTCTGATTCAGTAGTCTGGCCTGAGAGCTTCCATGCCTGATGAGTTCCCAGGTAATGCTGGTCCAGGGGCCACACTCTAAGAACTCCTGCTTTGGGATTTTGAATGCCAGAAGAGTAGTGGTGAGTGCAACCAAAACAGATGGTTCGTGACTTCCTAAATGACATCTCTGAATCTGATCTGGTTCTAGGCATTCCCAGGGTCTAGTTACTCCTCTTTTATCTCTCCAAGTTCAACTACTTTATGCTTAAGGTATCAATTTCTGGTATCTGTTGCTTGCAACCAAAGATCTCCAATGGATGGAACTTGCAAGGAGCACTCTTGATAGTGGAAAGGGTGGGCCTCATGGAGCACCAGAGGTACGGAGGATAAGTTAGACATAATCTCTAACTGCCAAGACCATATCAGTGTGGATCTTAATGATCATTCATAGGATGCCTGCTGTGTGCCTTATGGATCCTAGGAATTTTATGGCATCCTACCAGCCTTATAGTCATTCTAAAGGGAAGATATCTTTCCATTTATTTTTCACTTGATGATACAGAGGTCCAGGAATTTGCTATTTTATTGGAAATACGTAAAATCATCATAATATTATTAGTGAATGGTAGGTAATATTGAGAAAAGGACAGTAGTTTCCTTCCTCTTAGCATATTTCTCCCCCTTTTTTCATTTTCCCTGGGTGACTAATGGCCCCATTAGCCTGTCCCCACTGCCCTGAAGTAAGCCAGAAAGAAAAACACCAATACAGTATACTAACACATATATATGGAATTTAGGAAGATGGCAATGACGACCCTGTATGCAAGACAGGGAAAGAGACACAGATGTGTATAACGGACTTTTGGACTCAGAGGGAGAGGGAGAGGGTGGGATGATTTGGGAGAATGACATTCTAACATGTATACTCTCATGTGAATTGAATCGCCAGTCTATGTCTGACGCAGGATGCAGCATGCTTGGGGCTGGTGCATGGGGATGACCCAGAAAGATGTTATGGGGAGGGAGGTGGGAGGGGGGTTCATGTTTGGGAATGCATGTAAGAATTAAAGATTTTAAAATTTAAAAAATAAAAAACTAAAAATAAAAAAAATAAAAATAAAAAAAAAAGAAAAAAAATTCTTTTAAAGGGACAAAAATAAACTGATTTTTTTTTGGACCATCAAAATTAGGTATTTAAAATTTTTTCCAGTCTGCTTTTCAAGTATTAGGTGCTCCAAGTATCCTAGAGAGATCAGAAGAGACTTATTTGGATTTTGACCTACAGGCAGATAAATAAAAACAAGTTTGACCTTTGGAAATCATATGGAAAACATCTAGAATGAAGGAAGATGTTAGCTAAATGTTTAGGGGGAAATAGCTTATTTTATCTTTATTACAAAAAATACTTTATTGAGTGCTTCTAATGCCCTACACCAAATCCGCTTGATTTGTAGTTGCCTTTAGTTGTGGCTGGCTTCATGCATAGGTAACCTGACGGTCAGGTTAACTGCACAGAGTATCTCTTGCTTTCTGCCCCAGGGTATCGTTACTGCCCCGGTGTGGGATATCCATGGGAATCTGTTTACTTATATTCACCTTGGAAATGACAGATTATGAAAAACCCGTGGTTTAACCTTTCTCTAATGGAGGATGAGTCAATGGAGAAATATTCCCTTCCAGTTCTTATTTCTTGGGAGAACAATCTTTGAGGCTCCTTAGAAGGTCCCAGTGAGACTGAGTGGTCCCCAGCAGGACCAAGCCAAGAATGCTCTTTGAATTAGCTTTCCCTCCTTTCCTGCTTCTTGGTCTCCCATGCTTATTCTCTAGAATCATTTCTACAAATAACCAGCTGCCTGAAAGCCTGGGGTCTCAAGCTCAGCTTTCTGGGAGAATTCAGGCTAGGACAACATTTATTGCAGAAAATTAGAAAAGACAGATAAAGACAGTAAATCACCCTATAATTCTGTTCTCTCTAGAGATCTCTTTTGGTAAGATTTGGGTGTGTATTTTTTGTAATGCTTACACTTGAAGAGATTTTGCCATACATATGTCTATGTATCCTGACTTGCTCTATTGTGAATATTTTCATATGGTTTTCTTCTCCAATGTAATTTAATAGCTGCACAGTTTTTCATTTACTCACTTGTCATGTGTAATACTATGTGCCAGACACTGTACTGAGCACATAGCCATGAACAAATAGATCAGGTCTCTGCTTTCATGAAGCTGACTATCCAGTTAGGATCTTTCCTATGTTCTGATTTGGTATAACTTAGTTAACCAATGCCCTTTGCTCAACTACTTATTGCTTCTGATTTCAGTACTATAAACAGTGCTTCAGAGAACATTCTTAAAGGCATTCTTTGGACTCCTCACTCAATTTTCTCCTCTTGGATAAATTCCTAGAAGGGGAATTGCTGGAAGAAAGAGGATGTGCGTAAATGAAGATGCTGGAATTCCTAACTCTGGCACCCAGGCTGTCAATAACTGTGCTGATGATATCACTGAATTTGAAAACATATATGCACACACGCATGGTAACCAGAGGTGCAGTCAGATGGTTCCTAGCTGTTTCAGATGTGTGGACTCTATGATTTTGACAATTAGCAGGTCAGGCATGGAGTAAGAGGGCTTCCCTGGTAGATCAACTGGTAAAGAATCCACCTGCAATGCAAGAGACCCTGGTTCAATCCCTAGGTTGCTAAGTTCCGCTGGAGAAGGGACAGGTTACCTACTCCAGGATTCTTGGGCTTTCCTGGTGGCTCAGACGATAAAGAATCTGCCCGCAATGCTGGAGATCTGGGTTTTATCCTTGGAGGAGGGCATGGCAACCCACTACAGTATCCTTGCCTGGAGAATCCCCATGGACAGAGGAGCCTGGCGGGCTACAGTCCAAGGGGTCGCAAAGAGTCAGACATGACTGAGCCACTAAGCACATGGAGTAAGAAAGAGGATGAGTCCTGGGTCTGCAAATTACCAGCTGTGTGATTTGTGGCTGTCAATACAGTGGAGACATTAGCTCTTACTTTAAGGGTTGTTACTAAGTAAATATTTATTGAGCTCCTACTTATCACTGACCTCCAAGCTAAGAATTGACAGTCCAGTAGGGAAGGGAAATGTTAGTAAGCCATTACACAAATAAAAGATTAAAAATTGTGTTCTGTGCTATGAGTATGGGATGCTATAAGAATGAATAACAGGGAGATCTGATTTGTGTGGGCAGGGTTTGGGAGATGAGCTGAGACATGAAAATCTGTGGAGGAGTTATTCAGGTCCAGGTGGGGAGAAAAATTCCTTAAAGTAAGAACTGATACAAAGCCATTCGAAGTTGGTATGCGATTGTCTTTTTTCTTTCCAGTCTCACAGCCCTCTCACTTGTAGTGCTTTCTGGAAAGATCACTTCTGAGATCTGATCATCCCATAGTTGGTTTGTCTTCTCATCTAGCTTTTAGTTCACATGCCATGTCAGACAGTCCATTCTCGGGATCATCCTTCTAAAGGTAATCCTCCCATCCCCGTCCTTCGCCTTATTTTATTACCTTGCTGTAGCTTCTTCATAACACCTCCCACGGATCAGACGTTCATATTTATTTGTCGAAAGTCTCTTCCTCCCTCCACCATTACTTAAATCCAAACCCCAAGAGGGAAGGAATTATTTTTGTTGCTGCAGATTTAAATGTTGAATTCTCAGCTCCTGGCATACAATAGTTGCTCAATGCACGTTTGCAAAAAACAAACAAACGGCTTGCTGCCGTGTGCACTTGGCAAAAGCCACAAGCGGGGAAGCTGAGAAGCTGGGGGCGTGGGCATAGACCCGGACCCTGAGCTCCGCCGCACGCCTCACCAGCCCTGCACAGCCCAAGGGGGCGCGCCGGGGGAGGGGCGGGGCCGCCCACCCGGAACCGGAGAGCCGGGAAAGCGGCGGTTTCCGGCGGCGGCGGCGGACACTTCCCGCGGAGGGACCTTCTCGCGGAGGGACCGTGCCGTGGCACCCGGTGCGCCGAGGCAGGCAGGGAGCGTCGGCGATGGACGACCACAGTCTGGACGAGTTCCGCCGGCGCTGGCAGGAGGAGCTGGCTCAGGCCCAGGCGCTGAGGAAGCGGCGGCGGCCCGAGGCTGCCGAGCGGCGGCCGCGGCGGCCCGAGGTGGTGTCCGGGCGCGGCGAGCAGCAGGCCTCGGGGTACCTGGCGCTGGCCCAGGGTCTTCTGGAGGGCGCGGGGCGGCCCCCGGCGGCGCGGGCGACCCGGGCCGAGAGGCAGGAGGCGGCGAGCCGTTCCCGCTCCCCTCCGGCCCGCGACGCTGCCGGGGGCAGAGAGCAGCTGGTGGACCAGCTCATACGGGACCTGGTGAGTGACTGTCGCCTCCCACCAAGGCACGGGCAGGCCCCCGCTCCGATACAGACCGCCTAATGAGTTGGAAAGTGACTGTGTGCCACCGGTGGCGGGGGGGGGGCGGGTGGGGGTAGGGAAATGAATAGAGGTGAGTTTGGCGGGCTACGGTCTACGGGGTCGCCAAGAGTAGGACACGACTTAGCGACTAAACAACAGCACAACCCTGTGTTTGTGGATGCATTGAGTATCTTTGGAAGGTGTGGTTTCGAACTGGGGGCGATTTTGTCCCCCGTTTTGGTAGTGTCTGGAGACATTTTTGGATGCCACAACTGGGGCGGGGCAGTGTGGGGTGGCTGGTAGCTGCAAATATCTCGTGGGTAGAGGCCAGAGGTGCACAGGACAGCACCCACAAAAAATTACTTGGTCCAGATCGAGGAAATCCTGGTCTGGAAGGGCTCCTAAACTTGGGGGAGGCAAACCCACCATGCGGATAGGAAGGAATTTTAACTTAGCACAGAGTCGGACACGACTGAAGCGACTTAGCAGCAGCAGCAGCAGCATATAGTGTTTGGACAATTCAGGTTTTTTCTGACTCTACATGTGTTACTTCAATTAAAACACACAAAAAGAATATTTTGATAAGAACTTTAATGCTATGATAGTGACCATTTTATGGGACATGAATATCTTCCAGAATCTGGAGAAAGCCGGGGACTTTTTTTTTTTTAATCCTTTTCAGGAGATTGGCACAATCAAGATCACCAGAAACACAGTCATGGTTAAGAGTTGGGGTAAGGCAGTGGGTTCAATGGCTTGATTTAAATTGGGCTCAAAGGCAGTATCTGTGGCTTCCCAGTTGGAAGTAATTATGCAATTGCCAAGCTGTTTCTAGAAGAAATGGATTACTCAATATAATACATAGTTATATTCGAATAACATGAATAGCTGTAAGTTTTCACAAAGTTTCTGGTTCTGTGCTCTGCCTATCTCTATTTTTTTTTTTTTTTGGTCTTTGTGTTTGTTAAACATTCTCATTTAACATGTCAATTCTTACATGTGTGAAAATTCATTCTGGCATCATGCCTGCTTCTGTAAGAAGTGTTTGACCACTGAAGTCTGACAGATGTAAAAATTTTAATGCCTTGACGAGGTGGCTTATCCTCTGATAAGTTGCCCAGGCCAGGCCAGATCTACACAGAAGTTATTCTCACAGACATGTAGGCCAAGGCAAGACCAGTGCATGGGGGGTGAAGAGAAACAGGAATGGGAATTATTAGGACCAGTAATCCTCCCTGCTGAATATGGCATTGTCTTTAGGAGTCACAACAATCCTGGGAGGTAGGTATTGTGGGTCTCCTTTTACAAATGAGGAAATGTAGGTTTTCTGTAACTTGCTTAGGATTACCCATCTGACAAGTTCTTTGGATTGAACTTGGGTCCAGATCTGTTGGACTTTAAATTTCACCAGCTAGGAGTTCCTTAAACTTGTTGCATTAGTTTCCAGAGGAGGGGCCCAGAGACCTGGTGATTGGAATGATCAGGTGAGTCTGAGATATTGTTCTCAGCTGTACCGCCTCTTGGTTTGGGGTCCTGATGCTCGCTTGAGGTTTTCCAGACCTAACACCCCTGAGACACAGGTGTCCATTCCAAAAAGAGAGGAGCCCTCACTTAAGTATCCTAAAAATGGAAGCAGCCTGCCTTCTGGAGGATCCAAGGGACTTTAGAATCTCAGTCTCTACACTACCATCAGCAGCATCCAACATTTGGGGCATCACCAGTGGTTTTCTTTTGTTTTCTGTACTTAGCAATCATCAGTAACACGGCTATAAATAAAAAATAAACTAATAAAACCATTGTGTGCTTACTTGTTGTCTCCTTGGTGGTGTCAGGGTTTAGAAACATGATTTCCAGTTCTCCCAGTGGCCCTCTCCAGTGGCTAGCATTAGACCCATTTGGCAAATGAGGTTTAGGAAAGTAATTGACTTAAGGGACCCACCCAGTATCTTCAATCAGAAAACCGAAGGCAGCTTTTATAAAAAAGATCTGGATTTGTATTGCAGGGGTTGTAAGTCCCAGAGCCCGCAGAGGGCAGGCAGGAATGCATGTGAGTGAAGTAGGCTGTTAGTCATTTGTTCCTTTTTTCCTAGTTCATCAGATGTTTATGTTGAGCACAGGTTCCCCATAATTTTGTAATAATTTGTTTCATAACGACTACCATTCATTTTGTCACATTAAATAGTAAACATCATAACGGTGTAGAAATTGTCTTCATGATATCACTAAAGAAAAATACTTAACCGTTTTTCTTGATGCACAGCCCTCCTCTTGGTCTTATTTCCCCATTAAAAAAAAAAAAACAAAACCTCTGTATTGAATTGTACAAAGCATAAATGTACATCTTAATGTGTGTCCAAGAGTGTATATAGCTATGTAAACAGCGTCCACGTTACAGAGCAGCATTACCAGCTTTTCAGTCCCTTTACTTGTGCCAGTCCACCCAAGGGTAATCTCTCCCCTGACTTCTAACACCTTAAATTTTACCTGATTTTTTAAATTGTATCAGTAGAATCATATAGCATGCACTTTTGTGTCTGGGTTCTTGTGCATAGTATTATGTATGAGATTTATCCCTAGGAATATGCCACATCTTACTAATTCTACTGTTGATGGGCATTACTGATAACTAGTTTGTTAATCACCAGTTTCGGCCTGTCTGGAAAAGTGCTGCTACGAACATTTTGTAGATCTTCCGGAACATAAGAACACGTTTCTTGGGTATCTGCTTAGGAGTAGAATGGCTGGGTTACAGGATAGGCATATGTTCACCCTTAGTAGGTATTGACCATTTTCCAAAGTAATCGTACTAACTTTTTCACTTTTCATAGTAACTGGAATATGTGGAATATGGTGTTTCACTTTTTTCTTTGCCATAAATACACTCCCACCTAACTGAGATGATATGTGGCAATGAACTTGACCCTAATATGGATGAGATGATAGTGACGAATTGGGGAGTGTATGCTATGGCTGGGCTAAATGTGGGAGTCTTGACCCAGATTAGCTGGTGGTTGCCATGTAAGAATGTGGTCCTGGTGGTGTAGAGTCTTTAGGTTTTTTTCTCCCCCTCAAATTTGGTTTGTGTTTGTATGTGGACTCTTATCAGTTTCTTTTTCATTTTTAAAATAATTTTATTTATATATTTAGACTCTGCTGGGTCTTTGCTGTTGTGCGTGAGCTCCTTCTGATTGCAGTGAGTGAAGGCCACTCTTCATTGTGGTGTGTAGGCCTCATTGTGGTATCCTCTTGTCACGGAGCAGTCTCTAGGCGCACGAGCTTTACTAGTTGCTGCACGCAGGCTCAGTAGTTACGGTGCACAGGCTCAGTTGCCCCACAGCATGTGGGGTCTTCCCAATTGAACCTGTGTGCCCTGCAGCCGCAGGTGGATTCTTAACCACTTGGACCACCAGGGAAGTCCAACTCTTATCAAAGATTTTTTGCAACAAAAAAACCCCCCCAAATTTTGGCTTAAGACAATAAGAATTTATTTAGCTCAGTGTCTTTCAGGGTGGCAGTTTGGACTGGGCTTGGGTGGGCTCATGTATCTGTCTGAAGTTAGCTCCTGTCACGGAAACAGTGAAACAGCTCTGGCTGCGTGGCTGTGTGGCTGTGTTGTCTCATCATCCAGCAGGTTAGCCCTGGGTGGACCTTATCAGAGTTATGAGAGTGGCAGGAGGGCAAGTCCTAACCCACAAGTGCTTTTGAAGTCTGTGTGTTTGTTATTGTCTCATTGACCAGAGCAGTTCATTGTTACTGTCTCATTGACCGGAGCAATTCATATGGCCACATCCAGAACTGGAGCTACCCAAATGCTTGAGTACAGAGAATCATGTACAAGTCGGGACTAGTTAATACAGCCACCTGCCACAAGAACTCTCCCCTCCTCTAGTTCTCCGTAACACCTCTCTGTGGGCTAGATCTAGATCTGCCTTGGGCCATGAGTTTGGGATCTGTGGGTGACTCCTGAAAAGGAAGATTGAGTTCTATTTGGTATGCCCCCCCCCCAAAAAAAAACCTCTTGACAGTCTCATCCGTTTGACCTGAAAAGGAAATAGAAAGTACCACCTCCAAACATCCCCTCTCCCCTCCTCTCCCCATCTTTGGTACTCTGTTACACTGCCATGTCTTCTATTTTTGGTGCAGTCTCTTTCACTTCAGTCTTCAGTATGAACACTGAAGCAAGAACAACTAGTAAGCTAGCAGTCAGGAGTGAAATTGCCTCTTGATGGGGTAGTGTTGTAGCGATACACAGTCGGGTACAGGCCAGACCTTTGATGGACAAGCCCAGCTGAAATGAAAACTTGGAAATGATTGCTCTTGAGCCTTCTCTTATGAAGCTTTTGATAACAGTGCCTAGAGACCATCTGTTTTAGGTGGTCAGTTCAGTTCAGTCGCTCGGTCATGTCCGACTCCTCGCGACCCCATGAATCACAGCACGCCAGGCCTCCCTGTCCATCACCATCTCCCGGAGTTCACTCAGACTCACGTCCATCGAGTCCATGATGCCATCCAGCCATCTCATCCTTGGTAGTCCCCTTCTCCTCCTCCCCCCAATCTCTCCCAGCATCAGAGTCTTTTCCAATGAGTCAACTCTTCGCATGAGGTGTCCAAAGTACTGGAGCTTCAGCTTTAGCATCATTCCTTCCAAAGAAATGCCAGGGCTGATCTCCTTCAGAATGGACTGGTTGGATCTCCTTGCAGTCCAGGGGACCCTCAAGAGTCTTCTCCAACACCACAGTTCAAACGCATCAATTCTTCAGCACTCAGCCTTCTTCACAGTCCAACTGTCACATCCATACATGACCGCTGGAAAAACCATAGCTTTGACTAGACGGACCTTAGTCGGCAAAGTAATGTCTCTGCTTTTGAATATACTATCTAGGTTGGTGATAACTTTTCTTCCAAGGAGTAAACGTCTTTTAATTTCATGGCTGCAGTCACCATCTGCAGTAATTTTGGAGCCCCCCAAAATAAAGTCTGACACTGTTTCTACTGTTTCCCCATCTATTTCCCATGAAGTGATGGGACCAGATGCCATGACCTTCGTTTTCTGAACGGTGAGTTAGGGACACCTAAATTGTCTTCTTGATATACGGTTGAATTAGTGAAAGAAATGATACAGCCCTGGATAGAAAGGCATTGCCTTTTTTGTCCTTTTCCCCCTTTTCAGTAAACTCAGGGTTACCATAGGTAGTGGAGCCGCATGAGTATAATCGCAAGCATATTGCTGCGTTCTTCACTGTGGTGGTCATGAAATCCAGTTGCTCAGTCTCATTTCTCTTGAGGTGGTGTATCAGGACTCTGGGCATTAAGCAATCAGCACCCAATTCAAATTGGTTTAAAAAAACAAGCTGGAATCTGTTGATTTACATAATTGAAAATTTTAGGTGGTGGTTCTTGTTCTGGGTGCTTTTATAATGTAACTAGAAATCTTTCCATCTCTCTCTTTTTATCCTCCTCCACTCCAGTTTTACTGAGCTATAATTGACATCAGTCAGTTCAGTCTGTCAGTCGTGTCCAACTCTTTGCAACCCCATGGACTGTAACACGCCAGGCTTCCCTGTCCATCACTAATGCCCGGAGCTTGCTCAAACTCATGTCTGTCGAGTTGGTGATGCCATCCAGCTATCTCATTCTCTGTCATCCTCTTCTCATGCCTTCAATCTTTCCCAGCATCAGGGTCTTTTCCAGTTAGTCAGCTCTTCATATCAGGTGGCCAAAGTATTGGAATTTCAGCTTCAGCATCAGTCCTTCCAATGAATATGCAGGATTGATTTCCTTTAGGATTGACTGGTTTGATCTCCTTGCAGTCCAAGGGGCTCTCAAGAGTCTTCTCCAACACCACAGTTCAAAAGCATCAGTTCTTTGGCACTCATCTTTCTTTATAGTCTAACTCTCATATCCATACATGACTACTGGAAAAACCATAGCTTTGACTAGATGGACCTTTGTTGGCAAAGTAATGCCTCTGCTTTTTAATATGCTGTCTAGGTTGGTCATAGCTTTTCTTCCAGGGAGAAAGTATCTTTTAATTTCATGGCTGCAGTCACCATCTGCAGTGATTTTGGAGCCGAAAAACATAAAGTCTGTCAGTGTTTCCATTGTTTTCCCATCTGTTTGCCATGAAGTGATGGGACTGGATGCCATGATCTTCATTTTTTGAATGTTGAGTTTTAAGCAAACTTTTTCAGTGTCCTCTTTCACTTTCATCAAGAGGCTCTTAAGTTGTTCTTTGCTTTCTTCCGTAACAGTGGTGTCATCTGTATATCTGAGGTTATTGATGTTTCTCCTGGCAATCTTGATTCCAGCTTGTGCTTCGTCCAGTCTGGCATTTCACATGATGTACTCTGCATATAAGTTAAATAAGCAGGGTGACAATATACAGCCTTGACGTACTCTTTTCCCGATTTGAAACTAGTCTGTTGTTCCATGTCTAGTTCTAACTGTTGCTTCTTGACCTGCATGCAGATTTCTCAGGAGGCATGTCAGGTGGTCTGGTATTCCCATCTCTTTCAGGATTTTCCACAGTTTGTTGTGATTCCCGTAGTCAAAGGCTTTGGCATAGTCAATAAAGCAGAAATAGATGTTTTTCTGGAACTCTCTTGCTTTTTTGATGATCCAGTGGATGTTAGCAATTTGATCTCTGGTTCCTCTGCCTTTCCTAAATCCAGCTTGAATAGCTGGAAGTTCACGGTTCATGTGTTGTTGAAGCCTTGCTTAGAGAATTTTGAGCATTAGTTTGCTGGTGTGTGAGATGAGTGCAATTGTGCGGTAGTTTGAACATTCTTTGGCATTGCCTTTCTTTGGGATTGGAATGAAAACTGACCTTTGCCAGTCCTGTGGTCACTGCTGAGTTTTCCAAATTTCCTGGCATATGGAGTGAAGCACTTTAACAGGATTATCTTTTATGATTTGAAACAGCTCAACTGAAATTCCATCACTTCCACCAGCTTTGCTTGTGGTGATGCTTCCTAAGGTCCACTTGACTTCACATTCCAAAATGTCTGGCTCTAGGTGAGTGATCACACCATCGTGGTTATCTGGGTCTTAAAGATCTTTTTTTTGCATGGTTCTTCTGTGTATTCTTGCCACCTCCTCTTAATATCTTCTGCTTCTGTTAGGTCTGTACCATTTCTGTCCTTTATTGAGCCCATCTTTGCATGAAATGTTTGCTTGGTATCTCTGATTTTCTTGAAGAGATCTCCAGTCTTTCCCATTCTGTTGTTCTCCTCTATTTCTTTGCAGTGATCACTGAGGAGGGCTTTCTTATCTCTCCTTGCTATTCTTGGGAATTCTGCATTCAAATGGATATATCTTTCCTTTTCTTCTTTGCCTTTCACTGCTCTTCTTTTCTCAGCTATTTTTAAGGCCTCCTCAGACAACTATTTTGCCTTTTTGCATTTCTTTTTCTTGGGGCTGGTCTTGATCACTGCCTTCTGTATAATGTCACAAACCTCCGTCCATAGTTCTTCAGGCACTCTGTCTATCAGATCTAATCCCTTTAATCTATTTGTCACTTCCAGTGTATAATCGTAAAGGGTTTGATTTAGGTCATACCTGAATGGTCTAGTGGTTTTCCCTACTTTCTTCAGTTTAAGTCTGAGTTTGGCAATAAGGAGTTCATGATCTGAGCCACAGTCAGCTCCCAGTCTTGTTTTTGCTGACTGTAGAGCTTCTCCATCTTTGGCTGCTAAGAATATATAGTTAGTCTGATTTCAGTTTTGACCATGTGGTGATGTCCATGTGTAGAGTCTTCTCTTGTGTTGTTGGAAGAGGGTGTTTGCTATGACCAGTGCGTTCTCTTGGCAGAACTCTGTTAGCCTTTGCCCTGCTTCAGTTTGTACTCCAAGGCCAAATTTGCCTGTTACTCCAGGTATCTCTTGACTTCCTACTTTTGCATTCCAGTCCCCTATAATGAAGAGGACTTTTTTTTTTGGTGTTAGTTCTAGAAGTTCTTGTAGGTCTTCATGGAACTGTTCAATTTCAGCTTCAGCATTACTGGTTGGGGCATAGACTTGGATTACTTGGATAATTGACATAGAACACTATAAATTTAAGGGGTACAACATGATGACTTGACATAGCTATATATTAGAAAATGATTGTAGTAAGTTTGGTTAACATCCTTTACCTCCTAGTTAGCAAAAAAATTTTTTTTTCTTCCTAATAGAAATCTCTTTATTTCTTGGTCCTGCTTTCCTTTTGTTGGCTTTATTCATGGACAGGTGCTCTCCAGTTTGGGATAAAGTGGCTGCCGGCCAGTTCAGTTTTCTATGCTAGTGGCTAAGCAACTGAGGGTGAAAAAGAGGATGTTTTATGCTCCCAGAGTCATGAACTTTAAGTCTCATTGGTCCATCCTCGAACCAGTCACTGATGCAAATTGGCCAGGCTCATATCCACTGTCTGCTCCTGCAGATGAGTGGGATCAGCTTCACCTAACCCATGTTGACTAAGAATGGGATGATTTCCTAAGAGAAAAGAGGAAATGGATATTGGGCAGAAACAACAGATGACTGCTTTAAGGGGGTCAGTGTTCAAAGTGTTTGCAGGAATGTAGGTGTTTTCTGTTCATCCAACATGTATTTATGGATCAGCTAGGTTCTGGGGAATCAGCAGTAAACAGAATGGACACAGTCGCAGCCCTCAGAAGCCTACAGTCTTGCTTTTTTTTTAAACTGAAAGGGTGACATTAATGGGTCAGGTTGGCCCTGGTTACAAGTCCATCCTCTGGAATCAGGCAAACTCGAGTTCACATTTGGTCTATGCTGCTGCCTAGCTGTTTGACCTTGGGCAGTTTCACTTATCCTACCTTTCTTATCAAAAAAGGTCAATGCTAGTATCATCTTGTATGGAGGCATGGGACATTCTTAGCACCAAGCCTGGCTTACAGTAAGTAGCCAGTAAGTTAAAGCTAGCACTGTTATTATCAGTGGTTTCGCAGAAGAGTTTATTATGCCATCTCACTTCGTCTTTGCTAAGCGTTACTGCTGGTAAGCCTCTTGCTTCAGCATCCACCCACCTTGGATTGGAATCCCTGAAGGGCAGGTCTGTTGTCCTCCTCCTGTACCCCCACCTATGGTGCTGAGTGTAGTAGGGGCCCCGCCTGCATTTGTGGAGTAGAAATAACGGGGACTGCTGCTTCCGACAGCAGCCTCATACAGAGGATCTGTGGTGGTTAGAACCCTGGTGGCCATTGAGAGCGTGAAGATTTGGGTTTTCAGGCCTGATTAAAAAGTTTTGATACTGTTGGCCAGTATTTATTGCTCACTTAGTCACTTATTTTGTCAGCGCCTACATCTGTGTTGTCAGCAAGGTCAGTGTGATGACTTTTCCTCTTTTTGTTAAACTTAGAAACAAGTAGGGAAACACTCATACAAAATGAGAAGGCGACTGAGTCAAATGTGAACTCGGGTTGGCCTACCTGGTGAGACTTCCTTTCTGTCCTTTGCTTTCCTTTTAAGGCTTCCCTTGATTCTTGTCCCTCTGTCTACTCTCTCCCGATTCCTCCAGCCCAGGGTCCGCTGCCTTGTCCCTTACCCAAACCAAAATGTTCTCCTGTCAGTGCCATTCACGTTTTCCTATTGTGAATGAGAAAGTGTCTACTTGGGCATGTTTTGAAACGGTCTCTATGTGTGCACCGGAACAATGGGTAACTCAGGGCATCTGTTTGTTGGAAGGTTCTGCTTCATGGAGCAGATAACTCCTCAGATAACTCATTAGGCAGCTTCTTGGTGAGCCTGGCAGGTTACAGTTGATGGGGTCACAAAGAGTTGGACACAACTGAGAGGCATGCACACGCGTGCACTAGAGAGAGGGCTTCTTGGTACCAGGCTGTCTTCTTGGCATTGAGGCTACAGCAGTGAACAAGACAGAAAAATCCATGCTCTTAGAAAGTCCACATTTTGGGCAAGAGGGACATGGACAATGAACAAATAATGGTTGGGTAGTAGATGCCCTGGAGAAAAATACACCGGGTAGAAGGGATAAGAGTGTGTATGTGTTGGGGATTGGTGTATCCAAGAAAGCCTTCTTGGGAAGGTCACACTTCCAGAAGCGGGGAGAGATTCACGGGAGGGGATTCTAGGCAGAGGACGGCAAGTGCAAAGGTTCTGTGGTGGCCAGGGCCAGCTGGCCTCGTGGGTCCGTGTGACCTGTGTGGTCACCTAGGGCCTCAGGCTCAGCAGCATACACTGCTTAGTTTAATGCCCTCTTGTTACCATCTTGAAATTCTTACAAGGGCCCCTACACTTCTGTTTTTCTCTGGGCTGCACAAATTATATAGCTAGTCTTGATGGTATGAATGTGTTTGGAGAGTTTGGGACCCTTGACAGGGTACTCTACAAACCAACCATACCCACACAGGCTTCTCTGGGACCTGAAGCTTTTGACAAGGGGCTCCCTCTTCTCCTCCTGGAGAGAGAAATTGCATCCCATTGTAGATGAAAAGGGGGCTTTGAAAGCAGAGATCCAGCCTCTTCTGCCTTCCTAGCTTCCCCCACTGCCCAGCCTCCTGGGATTGCCCCAGCTCTCACTACCCGAGTTGCTAAACCATTTTGTGTCCATCCTTGTCAGCTCCTGGGGGAATCATACCAGTAGGTGGTGAATGACAGTGGCTTTTGAAGTTGGCAAGCCCATTAAAAAACAAGTACCGTGGATGTTGAGTGTGCAGCTGCTGTGTGTGTACCTGGTGGATACTGTAGTGCTGCAGTTCAGGCACATCAGCCACATGCGTGATCAGCCAAAATGCACTGAGTTCCCTTTGCTCTTTCTCATAGTGACACGCAAGGGATTACGTTAAGTGTTAAATGAGAAACTGGCCTTTTGTGCACTGTTTGAGAGTTTAACCACCCTTTATAGCATTGTTGCTTCAGAGAAATGATTTCCAAGTTCTAAATAGCTGGCTTCCTAATGAACTTGGGAATACCTTGGGGGACCGTCTCTCTTGCTTTTTGTAGACTCCAGTTTTTATCCCATTTTATGTGACAGTGATATATCTCTATAAAAATATTTTAGTTCTGAGTGTTGACATCATTTCTTATACACCCATTCATAGTACCTCCTCTCCCCCCAGCACTTGGCATGGTCTTCAATTCAGATAGTGTTGTGGACGTAAAACATTTTACCTAATTTTACAAATGCGTTTCTTTGTGAAAACATCACATAGTTATTACGTGTTTTGAGACACATTTAGGAACGTAAATGAATACCTGTTTATCTCGACAGTATTTCAGACCTTTTCCCCCCTAATCGACTGATTTTATTTTTCTTAAAGAAAATACAGGTGAAGCTGGAACTCATCCACTCCTTCTGATGGAGATTGTGTGCGTCTGCTCTACTCTTCAGCAGTATGTGAACAGTTGAGATAAATTCCTGTAGAAAACAATCTCCTTTCAGGGGCAGATTTCGCAGAAAAATTGCGCATCTATTGTCTAAACTCGAGGTTCTTGTCTCAGTTTCTTAAGACACCATCTAGAGAGAGAGCTTTCGTGTTCTGCTTGCCCTAGAGGTGTATGCTGGGAACAAACCTTAGGTCCGTTTCTTCACTCTTTACTGATTTGGCGCTTAGTGATTATCCCTTCTTCTACTAAACAAGAGAAGACAGATTAAATTTCTAACAGTAAGGCACAAAACCAATCCATTTGCAGAATTAGTCTTACATTAGTACATGAGAGTACAAATCGGCCTCCCTGGGGATGGATCTGTTTGCAATTTCTTTTAGCATTTACTGGAGTAAGTCCAGTAGACTTTGGGAAAATCAAGTATTCACTGACTTTGAGTTAACAAAGTAACATAACCTCTCTGTGGTGGCTTTCTTTTTTTTTTTGACTTGATTGGGAAAGGATTGATTTTTATATCTGTCGATAAGTTAGGGTTGTGTTTCTCATCATTTGGTTTGCATGAGAATTCCTAAGGAGTAGATGCCTGAGCCCCACCCCTGAGAATTTGGGACAGGAGGTCTGAGTGAGGCCCTGGGATTTAGGTTTAAAACACACACACCCAGACAACTCCAAAGATGATTCTGATGTTTGGTACAGGACAGCGGTCACCAGTAGTGGGTAGTGAGTCAATATCTGAATCATTAACAAAAAATTAAAAGCCAAATTGTATGCTATCAAAAGGATGTTTTTCTTTAAATTTGAAGAAATGTTAATACTTTGTGGGGCTTCCCTGATGGCTCAGTGGGTTAAGACTCTGCCTGCAGTGCAGGAGATGCAGTAAGTAAGGGTTCAGTCCCTGGTTGGGAGGATCCCCTGGTGGAGAAAATGGCAACTCACTCCAGTATTCTTGCCTGAAACATTCCATGGATAGAGGAGCCTGGCGGACTACAATCCATGGGTCGCAAAGAATCAAACAGGATCAAGCATGTACACACTGATACTTTAAATTTATCGGTCTTCTGAGTGGTCTTCTGTACCATAGATTTGGCCATTCTAAATTATTCTCTAATAGTCATACTAACACTTTTATAGTATGGCAAAGTTTCCTGTCATATTTCAAGTGTCTTTTTTTTAAGCTTTATTTATGTTATTTTTGGCTGTTCTGGGTCTTCGTTGCTCTGGGCAGGCTCTCTTTAGTTGCAGCAGGCAGGGGCTGCTCTTTATTGCGGTGTGCAGGCTTCTCATTGCAGAGCGCGGGCTCCAGGGTGCATGGGCTTCAGTAGTTGTGGTGTGTGGGTTCAGTAGCTGTGGCTCTTGGGCTTCAGAGCTCTGGGTTAGTGCTTGTGGTGCACAGACTTAGTTGCTTCACAGCATGTGAAATCTTCCCCGACCAGGGATTGAACCCATGTCACCTGCATCGCAAGGCGGATTCTTCACCACTGGACCATCAGGGAAACCCTTTGTTTGTTTTCTTCTTAGGATATCTTAGTTTCTGAAATGACAACTTGTCCATTTCCATGTTTTAAGTTAGTACAGATATAGTTGGTTAATGTGGTCAATAACTTTGGGGTAGCGGTATGTTGGCACTAGTGTTAAAGAACCTGCCTCCCGGTGCAGGAGACAAAGAGATGCAGGTTTGATCCTTGGGTCAAGTAGGAAATGCAACCTGCTCCAGTATTCTTGCCTGGAAAATTCCATGGATAGTGGAGCCTGGCGGGGTGCAGTGGAGCTGCAAAGAGTTGAATATGACTGAAGTAACTGAGCACAATGGCACATGCTTCAAAACAGTCTAGGTAGAAGTCTGTAATGGCACCTTTTAGGTTACAAGGCAGTTCTGTACACACTAGTCGCAAGTATTATTATTATTATCGTTTTTACTTATTATGAACTGTGGGAAGTACCAAGTGAGAGAGCTTAGGACCTTCCTGCTGCCTCGGTTAATTTATACGTGGTTACTGGATTGCAGCCTCAGTACGGGATGTGGCTCTATCTCCTTGTCCAGTCATGCTGTACCTGTAAAAGGATTGCATTTTCAACCATGGGATCAAACATGCTCGTAACTCTCAATCTTTTGTAAGGTGTTTCGCAAGTGATACGTTACTGGTAATAACAAAGTGAAATTTATGAGTGATTTACTTAACCTTGAAGCTCCTCTGTAGTTTTTTGGTTTTTGACATAATGATGTCACTCTAACTTGCATTTCTCTGTTGCCTCCTTAGTGGAAAGTGAAGTAGGTCACCTAGTTTAATGACACTGGAATTATGCATAAGAACCCTTGGGAATGTGTTGAATACAGGGCCGCTTGGGAGTAAAGGTAGGATTAACCGTGAAACAGACTCTGAGATAGAGGTTTGCGTGCAGGTGGTTTCCTGGGTTGGCCTTGCTGAGGGGGTCCCATATTGAGGCCTTTTTACT
Organism: Ovis canadensis; assembly: GCF_042477335.2. Classification (NCBI taxonomy): domain Eukaryota; kingdom Metazoa; phylum Chordata; class Mammalia; order Artiodactyla; family Bovidae; genus Ovis; species Ovis canadensis. The sequence goes on along the minus strand of NC_091261.1, from coordinate 68,510,391 downwards.
CCGCTGTTGAGCGGTCATTGGCTGCACACTGCCCTTGAAGAGGGAGTGTGACCTGGAATGAGGCAGCTTGTTTGCCCCAGGGCGTGCCTGGGAAGGGACGCAGCTATGAGCCACTGGCAGGCAGCATCCTGGGCCTCTGGGGGGATAAGTGTGGTGGACCCAGACAGGGAAACTGAGTGACCCCTCACAGCCTCCGTTTCAAGAGCCCATGAGAGAATGTCTCGCCACAAAGATTCCAAGTGTGCAACAGGAAAATGCAGCCTTTGGTCTCCTGACCTTATGGGTCTACATATTTCTTAAGATGTGGGGATGTGGACCTCTCTTTAATATATTGGTTTCTTTTATGCTTTTTCCTGCCGTTCCCAGCCAGTGGTAGCAACAGGGAAGTTCGTTTACATGAGTCTGGGACTTGATCTGTTTGGGATTGACCATCATTTTGAAGTTTAGATGATAATTCTCAGAGCCCAGTGATTTTAAAAAAAAGTTGGCTTTGTGCTATTGGTGTTTACATAGTTATAATTCAGTGCTTCGAAGCAGTTGTTACCCTCTAGAACTTGTAAGTGATCAGGAGCATCACAACTGCGTGTCAGCAGTGAGACCAGTGTGGCGTCCCTGATTGTTCGCTGCGGGGAGCCCTAACACCCGTGACTGGTGGTTCACACCCTGCTGGCCGCCTCATTTTTATCCAGTGTGCTCTAGAGCAGATCCTTCTGTAGTGATTACTGTGGTATAACCGTCTAGGATTGATGATTCTATTTTTTAAAAATTTCTTTATTTTTGGTTGCACTGGATGGATCTTCGTTGTCGCATGGACTTTTCTCTAGTTGCTGCGAGTGGGGGCTCCTCCCTAGTTGTGGTGTGCTGTCTTCTCTCATTGTGGAGCATGGACTCCATAGCTGTGGCACATGGACCTAGTTGCTCCGTGATTGGTGGGATCTTCCTGGACCAGGGATTGAACTCGTGTCTCCTGCGTTGGCAGGCAGATTCCTTACCACTGAGCCACCAGGGAAGCCCTGACGATTCTTTTTTGAAAGCCGTTTTGGAAGAGATCTTGTTGTGTGGATACTTTCAGCGTTCAGACTCCTGAGTGACAGCCTGTGCCGTCCCGTCCCCTGTCCACTGTTGTGGACCGTCATCTGCTTATCATGTGACAAGGGGAGACAGCTTTCTGTGTAAACAACGAGCTTATGTGGGGGCAAAGTGGAATGTGGACGTAATCAACAAATACTTGTTGAAGGGAAAAAAGGGGCCTGGGATATACCATTCAAGGAAAGAAAACAGTAATTTTAACAATCGATGATTGCATGCTTAGCCTTGGGTACTTGTGCCAAGTCCTTTCCATGAATTATTTCATCCTATCCTTATAACTGCCCTGTAAATGACACAGTAGGTATCCTGACATCTGCTTCACAGATGAGGAAGCTGAGAATCAGTTGCGTGTAGCCTGGTCTCATGGCTAGTGAGATGGCAGAGCCGGGATGACCAGTTGGAATCTGTGCTCTGACCCCGACGTGGCACTGCATCCCAGAGGTCACTGGTGTCAGGACGGATGGTGGCAGAGTCTGGAGCATGCTAAGGCAGAGGCCTTATTTTCTAGAAGAGAGAACTGGCAAGCTGAATAGGCAAAAGGGAGAAGGCACCTGCCACCTGAATCGTGACTTTTGTGCACCAACAAAACTAAAAAATAGAGATGATTTCTCACCCTTCATCCCAATCATGTCAAATCCAGACACCAGTTTATAGGGAGTTCCGAAGGGATGATTGAAGAAAACAGTGCCTGGCACATCGCTGGCAGTAGATAAAGAAAAAGCTAATTATGAGTTCAGTTTGCATGAATGCAGACTTTGCCTTTATTCTGCTTGTATAGGACAGGGAACATTTTTTCCTCTTGCTTCTCTACTGCATGTTTAAGGTAGACTTCTCCACCTCACTGTAGTCAGATAATCCGAAAGAGAAAGCAAAAGAAAGTCCAGGGCTGTGAGTGACAGCCTTGTAACGTGTGCCACTTTCGTTGACTCCTTCCACTGTTACAATAAGGCATCTGAAGTTGAATCTGGGCAGAGAAAGTGAGGCCTCTTTTTCTTGATGGGTAAAGTCGATTAGCTGTAGGAGGGGACCTAGCCTGACCAATGACTTCCCTTTATTTTTTTAGGCAGGGTTCCTTTTTGTCTTTCAGTTACACTTGCAGATTTTTTTTTTCCTGTTGTTTTCGGTACAGCCAACCCTTCTGTCCTGACTTAACATTCTGTTCCTTCTTTACCCGGCGAGAACTATAAGCCCTTCCCCCCTTTCCCTCTAGAGAGCCTTCTTGGCCTTCATGCTTATTAGCCTTGCACTGTTTTTGCAGTTGAATACATTACCTCCTTATGCCCTGGATACTCTTAGCCCTGAGAGTCCTAGATGAATGGAAACACAATTCCAGAAAAATCTTCACCCTGATTCTTGGTGCCTTAGCACACCGAGACTTTCCATGCAGCCTTGCAGTATACAACTGTTGTATTTGAGTGGTGAATTAATACTTTTGTTTGTATCCAGTAAGTCGCTGATGTCAGTCAAAGCTTACTAGAAGTGAATTTTATTAAGCAAGTTCTGTTGGGACGAATAGCGCCGCTTTCCCCAGCTTCACAGGAGCCTACTCCAAAGCAAGCTTTGGCAGGCGGATTCGGGAACAGGCAGAGGGATACATGTGCACACTTGGCCTTTTTTTCTGTTTCACGCTCATATTTCTTTGTGCTACCAGGATCGTCATGACAGCCTTATCTCTCAAATAAAGCCTGTTACCTCATCCCTAATTGCTTATCCAAAGGCAGGCGAGCTCTAATTTCTTTGCATTAATAAATGACACCGAAGAAGAAACTGCTTTGTTTGCACTGGCTCACTCGGTTAACCAGCGCAAGCCCCCGAGTGCATTAGGAAGCCTTGTGCTTCTCCTGTGGCCGAGGGGCGAGTGCTCACCTTACTCAGGAGCGGCGCCTCGTTTATGTACTTTCTGCTCACATTCACAGCCCTGTCCCCCTCTTCTTGGAGAAAACACTGCAGTGACCTAGGTCAGCATTTCTCTGCTATGGACACACACTCCAGTCCAGGTTGGGGAATAGGAGCAGTTGTCCTGGAAGGACCAGTGGCCTCTCTCCCTGGTTTCAAGGCTCTTTCTTGGCTTCCTGCCACTCATCTCTCCTGAGACTTTGAGAGGCTTTCCACGGACCTTTGCACCGATTCCCGTGGCACCCCTCAGCTTGTGAGCTGGCACCCCTGCTTCTGCTTTTTGAATCATTTTGTGAGATGGTCTTGTGGAGTTTATAAGTGCATGTGAGGAGACCTCGTATGAATGTGGGGAGTCAGAACTTTGAGAGTGACTATAAGGCTCTGAATGAGTTCTATAACTGTGCTCCGTGGAATAGTGAGAATGTTTTGCTTTTCCTCGGTATCACAGTTCTCTCTCTTGTCACCACCTAGGGCCATTGCTGATCATTTAAAGGGCCTACATTTTCATGTTTCAGAATTTTAATATTTCTTTTCTTTTTTTCCCTCCTCAGAATGAAATGGATGATGTTCCCTTCTTTGATATCCAACTGCCTTATGAGTTGGCAATCAATATATTTCAGTATCTGAACAGGAGAGAGCTAGGAAGGTGCGCACAGGTAAGCCATCAGGATTTGCTTACACGTGTAATTCGAGTGTGGGAAGCTCCTCCGTAACAGAAGTGTACTTTACACAATGACAGACTCCACAGAGGTAACCAATGGGATAGCAGCTTTACTTGAAGGAAAGCAACCTTGAGCTTAAACGATCATGTTCCGTATCCCCACGTGGTGGTGGTCTTTTCGCGACTGACTGCCCCGGCGCCGCGTTCCTCCTGCACCCTGAGTTATGCCTGACCTGTGGCAGTGTGCTCAAGGCTGACAGCACTGTGTTCGCCTTTCTGAGCTCGCCAGAGCTGTTAATGTCCTCACTGTTTCTGATGCAAAGGTGTGAGGCCTTGGTTCAGTCAAGCCAGCTGTTAGGTTGGGAGCTCAGGGTCAGCCTGGGGACAAAACAGTGACATCATGTTCCACTGTACAGTCCAAATTACCCTTCAGACACCCGAATTCCGTGCAGTGAGGTGAGAGGCATGTGAGAACTGAGAGCCACCAAGGGAATTGCAGATCAGCGTCCCCCATCTCGTGCCTGCTCTGGGCCACATGCTGGTGGAGTGGGGTAGTGGTAGATAGTTTAGGCCAGACTTTATTGTGTGCACGAATCACAGAGGGGCTGGATAAAATGCAGTTTCAGATTCAGGAGGTCTGGGGTGTGGCCCCCACTAGTCTGCATTTCTACCAGCTGAAGCCAATGTGGCTTTGGCTATGCTTTAAGAGGCAGGCATTTATGCCCTTAAAGTTAGTCTTGTATTCTCTTCTTGGTGAAGAGTGAATGTGATTGCTTATCATTTGGGATTTCATGGACAGCTGTGTTTCCCAGAAGACACTGGAGTATCCATGGCCCGTATTAGCCAAAGAAGTAATCTGTTTAGTGGTTACCATTTCCCATCTCTAGATCCTATAATGTGTTTGACACAAGTCTGTATACCTTTAGGAGAAAGAGTTTGGTGAAACTGGGTGGTAGGAGGGATTTCTTGGAGGTCTAGCAGTTAAGACTCCACACTTCCACTCTAAGGGGTGCGGGATTCAATCCTTGATCAGGGAACTCAGATTCTACATGTTGGGCAATGTGGCCAAAAAAAACAAAAAAAAGACATTAAGTGGTAGGAAAACTATACATTAAAAATCCAGAACACTGCCATGAATGTGAAATTAAAAATATTAAGGCAGTTTGAGAGTGGTGAAAACTGTGCTCAAACTTGGACTCTAGAGCTGGCTGACCCCGTGGCAGTTCAGTGAAATGACAATAGAAGGCAAGACAATTTAGAGAGTTTCTGGTTTTACTCTATTTCCCTATTATGATTTTACCCTGTTATGAAGCAGTTTGCTTAATCTGAATGTTTTCCTACTTAAATATGAATTTGAGGAAGTTTTCAGGATTTTTGATTGCCACAGTATCAGTTAAAAGGGGATGTTGGCTAATATTTTTTAATGGAGAATGTGGAACTCTTTAGAAAGAAATTATTCAAAGGGTAAAATTCATAAAATAAAAATCTTTGCGGTATAAACTGCTCAGAGCCTATCGATTGCGTTCAGTAAGAGTACCTACGTTGCCTTCTTTCCCTTGGCAGTTGGGTTTGTTGTGTTCTAACTTTACATATTGGCCCTGTCCCAAGAATTGAAAACAAGGGTGTAGCTAAGCCCAGCTCCTGGATTTCAGCTGGATGCCGTTAGCTGAAGCCTTAGAACAGGGTCTAATAGCTTGCTTTCCACAAAGTCAGCATTCGGTGATAAAATCTTCATTCTTGATAGGGAGCTGCTGTTTAAGGAATCATTTCTTTTAACATTGCTTTTTGCTCTCCCGCTTTGTAGAGGGCCATGTGGCTTTCACATCTGCTGCTGGTTTTCTCATCCGGAGAGTTTATCAGTGGAAAGATAGGATCTGGTGGAAGAAGAGATCCCCCTTTTGGTACAGTGGGGCTGCATTCCAGGGTAGATTGGTTATGCTGGTGAGATTATTCTGCAGGTGTGAACAGTTTAATTTGCAACACAGTAGTCCAATTGTCCACCAGAATTCTTCCCTCTTGGGCCAGTTGGATTTGGATTTTTGTTGTTGAACCTAATTTTTAAAGCACATATGTAAGAATAGAAAATATCTGTAACCAGAATCACTGAGGTGGCTGTGATCTGCAAAGCCAGGGTTTTTGTTTTGTTTTGTTTTGTTTGTTTGTTTTCTGAGCTTTTGCACAAAGAGGACAATGGATGGCCAGTAGTTTGTAGACTTGGCTTTTTTTTTTTTTTTCAAGCATTAAAATAAAACACCAAACTAATAAAAATAAGTAGCATTTTCATTTGTTTCTCACAGTGTTTTTATTTTTGAAACAGGGGAAAGGGCCTTCTGTTCAGTGGAACATCCTGCTGCTTTATGATTTTATTTCAGAGGGGGCTAGCACTCTCCGTCTTGCTGTTTTCCTCTGGTTCTCTTTTAATCTAGCCACCTTGGGATTTGAGTGAAATTGGTTGGGCCAGTTATGGGAAGTTGGCACCATGAACTATATGTGTACCCTTGGAGAAAACCTGTTTGCTTAGATCTTTATGCCAAATTGGTAACTGACTCACAGTAAGGAATCCTAGTTGGGGAGGACTTCTGAGATTTCATTATGCCACAGACTTGGAGAATTGATTTGGCTCTGACTTCGTCTCCTTTCTGCTTTGTGAGGCTTGATGCTTCAGAACTTAAGTCCCCCCACATTAGTCTGTGACCCTGTGGACTCTGGATACTGGCCTCCCTAGCCTGTTGCTGTCCATACCTGGCTCTCAAGGGGTTTATATCTCTGTGGGAGAGTCTCACGCTGAGATGTCTCAGACAGTGTGCTTTTAGTAAGGTGTTATGCGTGGGACAGCTCACTGAGCAGTTTATCATTTTGCTACTTATAATTGTATGTTTTTTGTATGTGTGTGTGTATGTCCACAGGATTTCCAGTGTTTCCAATGTAATATTTTACAATGGGTAACAATGACAAAATTGTTGATTTCAGAATTTTGTTTTTTATGAGAAAAAAGTAAGTGTGCTGTTATATTACTGGATAACTCTAAGAAGTAGAGGTTTTTAAGTATGTGCCAGTGTTCATTTAAAACACTTTAAAAGTAATTTTAAATTGATATGAAGTTGCAAAATACAGTGCAGAGAAGTTCTGAGTACCCTTCCCCCAGTTCCTCCATTGTCAGTGTCTTGGAAAATTGTCCCACGGTATCAAAACCAGGGATTGACATTTGCGAAGTCCACGGAGCTTATTCAGATCTCACCAGTTTAACACACGCTTATTTGTGTGTATTTGGTTCTGTGTGGTTTTATCATGTGTGTAGATTTGAGTGACCACACAGTCAAGGTACAGAACTTTCATCACAAGAATTCCTGCTACTCTTTTATAGCCACACCCTTCCCCTTCACTAACCCTGGAAACCTTGAATTTATTCTCCATCTCTGTAATTCTATTTTATTTAAACAATTTTTTAGAGATTTCATTTTTAAAGGTTTTGTTTATTTTTAGGTGCAGTGGGTCTTTGTTGCTGCACGGGTTTTTCTCTCGTGGCGATGAGGCGGGGGCTGCTCTCGAGTTGCACAGGCTTCTCCCCACAGCGGTGTCTCTGGCTGTGCAGCAAGGATTCTGGGGCACTCCGTCTCAGTAGTTGTGGCGCATGGGCTTAGTTGCTTCATGACACGTGGGGTCTTCCTGGACCAGGGATCAAACCCATGTCTCCTGCATTGGCAGGTGGGTTCTTTATCATGGAGCCACCAGGGAATGCCTGTAATTTTATTTTTTCATTTTCAGTTTTAACATATATTTTAGTTCTGTGTATTTCCTAATGTGTAATTTTAGCAGTAGAGCTGCAAAGGCAAAAAGGTAATGCTTTTCAAGTAAAACGTAGAAAAATGTCCTTAAAGAATGTAATCAAGAAAAAGAGGGAAGATAGAGAGGTTAAAAACTTAAGACTTATGATAAAAATTGGCAAGCAAGAAGTAGGTGTTACCAAAATAAAGAAGTACTTCTGGAACTAAAGCCTAGTCTATTAGATTGTGATATTTCAAGTTTCAAGGAAAATGTGATCTTATGATCTTCCCAGATGTCCAAATAGGAGAAACTAAAACCAGACTTTTTCTAGCTGCAGATCTTAATGACATGTTTAAAGTTGGGGATTCAGAGCCAAGCACTCTGGGTTGATTTTTTTCAGAGCAGAAATGATGCTGAGGACTTGCGGTTGTTGGCAGAGTTCCCTCAGTTCTTAACTTCACCTTTGCCCCTAGACTTCCCTCAGGGAGGCTCGTGCACATCTGACACCCAGGCGCCTACGGGCGCTTTCTTTTAATTTGCCCGGTTGCAATGGCTGCTCCCTCTAAATGGGGTTAAGGAAGAGCAGAGCAGCTCCAGAAAGAAGATGGGGAGCTCGATGAAACAGGGACAGTGAAGTGTTGATAATCATTTGAGCAGAGTTGGGGGGGGCTTGATAGTTGTTTATACTGTTCACTTTACTTTTGTGTGGTGGACATTTTCCATATTAATATTTAAATGAGAAAAGAAATCAAAAAGCAAGAGATTATGCTAGAATAAGAAAGTCAGAGCCTCCTGAGGACAGCACATGCCAGGAGCTGACCTTTGAAAATAAAAACAATCCAATTTTTTTAAGTGTTGGACTTATTCTTCTCATTCAGTCTTTTATGCAGGGCCTGCTGTGTGCCATGTATGTACCGTTCTAGACAGTGAGTTGGAGAGGGAAATGGCAACCCACTCCAGTGTTCTTGCCTGGAGAATCCCAGGGACGGGGGAGCCTGGTGGGCTGCCGTCCATGGGGTCGCACAGAGTTGGACACGACTGAGGTGACTTAGCAGCAGCAGCAGCAGACAGTGAGTACAGCAGTGACCAAAACAGAAACCCCATTCCCCCTGCCTTTTAGAAAGCTTTACAGTTATGTGCAGTAAATACAGGATTGAATATAGAGTATATCAGGTGGTGGTAAGTGCTGTGGAGAAAACAGACCAGCAGAGACGATGTTGGGCTTACACTTCTAAGTGACTGGAGAAGATGTCACAGAGAAGGTGGCCTTTCTGCAGAGACTGAAAGGAGGGAAGCAGGAAGCTGGACAGGTCTCTGGCGGAGGTGAATCACAGGTGCACAGGCCTGGAGGTGAGTGCAGCTGTTGTGCTTGAGGACAGCAGGAAGGTCAGAGCTGGCTCGACTGTGGTAACTGAGTGTCAGCCTCCCAGAGATGTACATGTTCTTGTCCTCAGACCTGTGATGTGAATGTGCTACCTTTTGTGGGAAGGGACCCTGGCAGATGTATGTTAAGGATCTTGGCATGGAGTGATCTTGGATTATCGAGGTGAGTTCAGTGTAATTGCAAAGCTGCATAGCTGGAGGCAGGAGGTCAGCGAGAAGAGGAGATGCCATGTTTCTGGCTTTGAAAACGGAGGAAGGGGCCCCAAGCCAAGGAATGTAGGTGGCCTCTCAAACCTGGAAGAGGTAAAGAAACAGATTATCGCTTGAAACCTCCAGAAGGAATGCTGTCTGGCTGCCCACACTTTTATTTTTTACTTGTTTATTTTTTGACTGGGCCATGCATCCTGTGGGGTCTTAGTTCCCTGACCAGGGACTGAAACCCTGCCCCCTGCAGTGGAGGCATGGAGCCCTCTTCACTGGACAGCCAGGGAATTTCCCCAGCACCTTGATTTTAGACTTTTGGCCTCCAGAACTGTCAGAATAAATGTGTGTTATTTTAAGCCATAAGTGTGATAAGTTGTTAGAAGATCAGTTCAGTCGCTCATTTGTGTCCGACTCTTTGTGACCCCATGAATTGCAGCATGCCAGGCCTCCCTGTCCATTACCAACTCCCGGAGTTCACCCAAATTCATGTCCATCGAGTCGGTGATGCCATCCAGCCATCTCATCCTCTGTCGTCCCCTTCTCCTCCTGCCCCCAGTCCCTCCCAGCATCAGAGTCTTTTTCCAATGAGTGACTTCTTTGCATGAGGTGGCCAAAGTATTGGAGTTTCAGCTTTAGCATCAGTCTTTCCAAACAACACCCAGGACTGATCCCCTTTAGGATGGACTGGTTGGATCTTCTTGCAGTCCAAGGGACTCTGAAGAGTCTTCTCCAACACCACAGTTCAAAAGCATCAATTCTTTGGTGCTCAGCTTTCTTCACAGTCCAACTCTCACATCCATACATGACCACAGGAAAAACCATAGCCTTGACTAGATGGACCTTTGTTGGCAAAGTAATGTCTCTGCTTTTGAATATGCTGTCGAGGTTGGTCATAACTTTCCTTCCAAGGAGTAAGCGTCTTTTAATTTCATGGCTGCAATCACCATCTGCAGTGATTTTGGGGCCCCCCAAAATAAAGTCTGACTCTGTTTCCCCATCTATTTCCCATGAAGTGATGGGACCAGATGCCATGATCTTCATTTTCTGAATGTTGAGCTTTAAGCCAACTTTTTCACTCTCTTCTTTCACTTTCATCAAGAGGCTTTTTAGTTCCTCTTCACTTTCTGCCGTAAGGGTGGTATCATCTGCATATCTGAGGTTATTAATATTTCTCCCAGCAATCTTGCTTCCAGATTGTGCTGCTTCCAGCCCAGCGTTTCTCATGATGTACTACTCTGCATATAAGTTAAATAAACAGGTGACAATATACAGCCTTGACGTACTCCTTTTCCTATTTGGAACCAGTTTGTTGTTCCATGTCCAGTTCTACCTGTTGCTTCCTGACCTGCATACAGATTTCTCAAGAGGCAGGTTAGGTGGTCTGGTATTCCCATCTCTTTCAGAATTTTCCACAGTTGATTGTGATCCACACAGTCAAAGGCTTTGGCACAGTCAGTAAAGCAGAAATAATGTTTTTCTGGAACTCTTGTTTTTTCGATGATCCAGTGGATATTGGCAATTTGATCCCTGGTTCCTCTGCCTTTTCTAAAACCAGCTTGAACATTAGGAAGTTCACGGTTCACGTAATGCTGAAGCTTGGCTTGGAGAATTTTGAGCGTTACTTTACTAGCTTGTGAGATGAGTGCAATTGTGCGGTAGTTTGAGTATTCTTTGGCATTGCCTTTCTTTGGGATTGGAATGAAAACTGACCTTTTCCAGTCCTGTGGCCACTGCTGAGTTTTCCAAATTTGCTGGCATATTGAGTGCAGCACTTTCACAGCATCATCTTTCAGGATTTGAAATGGCTCCACTGGAATTCCATCACCTCCACTAGCTTTGTTTGTAGTGATGCTTTCTAGGGCCCACTTGACTTCACATTCCAGGATGCCTGGCTCTAGGTGAGTGATCACACCATCATGATTATCTTGGTCGTGAAGATCTTTTTTGTGCAGTTCTTCTGTGTATTCTTGCCACCTCTCCTTAATATCTTCTGCTTCTGTTAGGTCTATACCATTTCTGTCCTTTATCGAGCCCATCTTTGCATGTGATGTTCCCTTGGTATCTCTAATTTTCTTGACGAGGTCTCTAGTCTTTCCCATTCTGTTGTTGAGTAGGAAACTAATATAGGACTAATACAGTGAGTAGACAGGGCAAAGAGAAGCTGAAAGAAAGAAAGAAAGTGAACTCACTCAGTCGTGTCCAACTCTTTGCAACCCCATGGACTGTAGCCTACCAGGCTGCTGTGTCCATGGGATTTTCCAGGCAAGAGTACTAGAGTGGGTTGCCATTTCCTTCTCCAGGAAGAGAAGCTGAGATGGTCCCAACTGGAAAGGCACTTAATCTGTGGAACTTGAATAAAAGGAATTTGAACTTGGGTTCTGAATGAGATGGGAAGCCACTGAAGCATTTTAATCCTAGGAGTGATAGGTCTGACCTGTGTGTTAAAAGGGATCATTTGGATTGCTGTGTGGAGAATACAATGGGGGACAAGACCTGCAGCAAGGAAATCATTTTGAAGGCTGCCAGGAGCACACAGTGGGGCTTCCCAGGTGGTGCTAGTAGTAAAGAATCTGTCTGCCAGTGCAGGAGATGCCAGAGTCTCTGGTTCAATCCTTGGGTTGGGAAGATGACCTGAAGTAAGAAATGGCAACTTGCTTCCATACTCTTGCCTGGAAAATTTCACGGATGGAGGAGCTAGAGTCCATGGGGTTGCAAAGAGTTGGACACAACTGAGCACACACGTGTACACACACACACACACACACACACACACACACACACAGGAGCCCATGATGATTTGGATCAGGACTGGCTGGTGGAAGTGGACAGAATTAGGGTTGCTTATGTGTTGGATGTGGAGAGAGAAAGAAGACTCAGTAGCTGTCCAGGGTGTTTGGCCTGAGCAACCAGGGGGTGAGGTTGCCATTACTGATGGAGGGGAAAGTGGTGGGATGAGCAAAGATCAGTGCTTGGATGTAAAGCTGCAGGTGAGTTCTGGGTTGCACTCAGGACTGAAGATGTTAATCTGGAAGCTGTCCGCACATGGATAATATTTAAAGCCAGGAAACTAGCTCACCAGGGACACAAGTGTAGATGGAGGAGGAGATTGGGGGACTGAGCCTGGTATACCACAGTGATTAGAGAATAAGCAGACTAAAAAGCTAGTACCTGTGAGGTGGGAAGAAAACCCAGCGTTCATAGGTTCTGAACCAAGGAAGAGAATTTTACAAGGAGGTGAAGGTGATCGAACGTAATGAGTGGTACTGTGAGTCAGCCGAGAGGAGGACTGAAGTGACTCCTGGATTCGGTAGCTGGACATCAGCAGTGTTCTTCCCAGGTGGACTTCGTACATCATTGCTTGACTGGAACAATGACATTTTCCCCTGTTGTGGACCCCACTGGTAACCTTAATCCAGGCAGAGTTAATAAGCTAGTTTTTGAGCCAAGGGCTTTTTTTTTTTAATGCTACAATTCATAGTGGTGCTATAAAGCAAAATGCTGGAGACACTTTTATTAGCAAATTCTTGCAGCTGAGGCTCACTCAGTGGGACTTTTACTGGGCAGGGCCAGCCCAATCTCAGTGTATTAAAGAAAGACCATTAGGCCTTTGGAAAATGCAGACTTGTAAACTTTCTAGATTTAATGTAACTTAAGAAATCAAAACAATTAGATTTCCTTTTGGTGAGACTCTAAAATTTACTATGAAACTTTAGCTAGGTCTTTTTCTTGTTGATTTTTTTCCCCTTTCAGGCTTAAAAGAAATTCTTAAAGCCTGTCATTTTTGTTCTCCTTTAAAGAAGAATAAAAAGGCAACCCTCCCTTTACAGTTTGCTAAAGAAATTGTTGGCATGTTTCTGTGTTTAATACCTAATTGTAAGTACAATCCTGATCCCTTTTTGGAAGTTATTCTCACCTCTAATCTTTTATAAATCCCTCAAAGAGCTTTACTGTTTGTTATCCAGGGTTTAAACTTTATCCTGAATATTATTTTCTATAAAAGAAGCCCTGTGGTTTGGGGGTTAGTGGTGGGATGATGCACTGAAACATCAACTTTTTATTCTTGCGTTTTCATCCCATAACCCTGTTGTACAGATTTCAGATTGTGTTAAGACTACTTGGCATTTTCTTTGAAGCTGATACATATTAAAAGTTTTCAGCTCCCAACTTTTACAAGGTCTGACATGTTTGAGAGCTCTTGAAAGACTCTGAAAAGTTTCTCTGTTTTAAAGTGGTTGACCTTTGTACAGTTTAGTACTGGTAGAACCCCATCTAGAATGTTGAGTTTAATTGGGATATTCTAGTTTGTAATCAGTGAGTGCTGAATTTGGATTCTTCTGAGATGCTGATGATTCACTGGCTCCATCTAACAAAGTGCAGCCTTGTGGCTAATTTTTAAACTCCGGAATTACAAAGGTTACCCCCCGTTCAGGGCTAGTCTTGTGGTCCAGCCTAACTCTGAGGGCAGAGACTGGAACTTTCCTTTCTAGCTTCCCCAGCCATGGGGAAGTGGCCCCCAGTCTGGGCACATCTCTGGGGTGTTACCTACCTGCAAAAGGTGTCAGTTAGGCAGGTTAAGGTGGAAAGTGGATGAGAATTGCTGGCCTTAGTGCCTACTGTGTGGTGAGCACCCAACATGTGTTTTAATCTATTGACCGATAACACATATCAGCATTCTCTAAGGTGCCTTCTGGAGGGCACTAGGCTTTCGATATACTCCTTGTTAGAAAAGTTCAGGGGCCAGATATGTTTGAGAAACACAGCTTCCTATGTCTCCTCCTTAGATACAGGCAGCACACATGTCAGTCTGTTAAAAGCTCTGAGAAGTTCCCACAGTGAAGAATCCTGCTTAGTTTTGTTTAAACCAGTGTTCTCCAAACTTGTGTGACCGTGCAGTCCTTTTTATTTTTATTTATTTGTTACTCTAGCTGTGCTGGGTCTTCATTGCGTCACATGGACTTGTCTCTGGTTGTGGAGTATGGGCTTCTCTAGCTTCAGTGTGAGGCCTTAGTTGCCCCTTGGCGTGTGGGATCTTAGTTTCCTGACCAGGGATTGAACCCATGTCCTCTGCATTGCAAGGCAGATGTTTAACCAGTGGACCATAGGGGAGTCCTGAGAATCCTTTTCTAAAGCTAGGGAGCTGCTGTTCTGCTGACTGTGCTTTGGTAAGTGCTGTGTAGTGTGTAGTGAAAGTATTGACTTAACTAATGTGAATCTCTCATCTGGTAGTTACATTTCATAATTTCTGCAAAGTTTTACCTTTTATAATTTTTACCAAAAAAAAGGACTGATGTATCCCACGGATCAGAGTAAACTGCTGCGTGTTCAGTTTAGTTAGCTCTCTGTGCCTTTGAGAAACCATGAGGGTGTCTGTGTGTTCACCCTTGTCTTATACTTTATTTAACCCTGAATTCCAGGAGCCTGTGGGAGACATACTGTGCTCTGGAGCTATTTGAGTTGTTGCCTACCTTCATCACAGTGGATGTTGGTCTGTCCCTGTCTGTTCTGCTTGATTGACTAGTGCTGAGACTCCCTTTGGCACAGACAGATGGACAGACACCACCTAGTGTCATGGACAGGCTCAGCTGTGGAGCAGACATGCCAAAAATAAAACCGTGGTGTTCTCGCTAGTCAGAACTGGGACTCCAGTGTTATTGAGTCATTATCCTATTCTTTATTGCCTGACCGCTTGTGATCAGATGAGGGTTTGTTTCCCCGATGCCCTTATGGCTGAGATGGAGAGGTGTGGGATGACAGTGTGGTTACGTGGATTTGTAACTGATGCTGTGGCCACGCCCAGGGTGGGCTGCTTAATGGATTCCTGTCAGCCTGGAAGAAGGGCTCTAGTGCTTTGCCACGGGCTCTGTACTCAGCCCCATCCTGGTTAGTTTTTTAAAAATAATTAAGACGTGAAGGCCCACAGACTGCATTTCGAGGATGACTTATGTAAAGGGAAAGTAGCATGCATATAACGGATGACAGAATTGAAATGCAAAGATGATATAAAATGCTGGGAGTGGGCATGTGTGATGAGCTGGGATTTAAAATGAATAGAAAGTTTAGAAAGCTAAGAATTTAAAACGTGATAGTGTGAGAGTAAGAAATGGGGGCTTTTTTTTTCTTTAATTACAGTTGGTGTTTAAGAAGACTGAAGATTGATAAGTACCAAATTGAGATTACTGTTGGGAAGAAAAGGATGTGGACTCAGAGAGATACATAGGAGTTTTAAGCTTATTGGTAATATTTTTAAGCAGGGTGGTGTGTCCATGGGTGTTTGTAATATATAACTTTGTCTGCCTTAAATATTTGTTAAAATAAATGGACTCCAGAAGCTCTGGACTATGGGTTCTGCATTGTGTCTTTAAGTGAAGTAGCAAATTAGTATCTGATAAAATCCTTCTGTTCATGGCACCTGAAAGTTGTGTATCTGGGATATTGTTTAGTTGCGAGTACCGCATTTGAAGAGGGACAGTGCAGACATATAAACACGAGGGTACACTTCAGAGGTAATGAATATGGGAGCTAGTTCTGTGACAGTTAGTTGAGGGAAATGTGTAGCGTTTAGACCAGCGAAGAAATGACTGAAGGGAAAGGTGATGGCTGCCCTCAGTCGCCTAAAGAACTGTTAGTGTGTCATTTTTGTTCCTCTGTTCTGACACTGTTATCTTCTTTTGTGTTAGATATTTTTCTAGCATACCATTCTAATTCTCTTATTTCGTGTACCGTATTTTGGAGTTGTTTTCTTAATGGTTGCCCTAGGGGTTACAGTGAGCCTCATAAAACGTAGTTTTGACTAATACCAACTTAATTCCGATTGTACAACCAAAGTGCTCTAGAATAACTATGTTCTCTCTCCTTTCTTAGAATTTGTACAATAATAGTACAGTCTTTATAAGCCCATCAGCAGTTTTAGGCTGTGTCTTTTTAATCAGATGGAAGAAAAGGGATGCAAGTAAACGTACATTTATACTTTTATATTTACCTTTGTAGTGATGTTTACTTAGAAAATAAAGTATATTTCCTTTCAGTTCAGCCTAAAGGACTGCCTTCAGGCAGTCAAAATATTGTATTTAGTATTTCTTGTAGTGCAGATACACTCCAGATGAATTCTCTTATTTTCTGTTTATCTGGGAATATCTTAATTTCTCCTTTTAATTTTGAAGGATCATTTTGCTGGCTCTAGATTTGTTGATTGGCAGTCTCTTTTCAGCGGTTTGAATATGCTGCGGGCCACTGCTTTCTGAGTTCCGTGATTTCTGAGGAGAAGTACGGAGTACCTTGTGCATGAGTCTTTTTTCTCTAGATCCTTTCAAGATTCTGTCTCCAGCTTCCTACAGTCTAACTGTGTCTAGGTGGAGAATCCCAGGGACGGGGGAGCCTGGTGGGCTGCTGTCTATGGGGTTGCACAGAGTCGGACACGACTGAAGCGACTTAGCAGCAGCGGCAGCAGCAGGTGTGAGTCTCTGAGTTTATTCTTCATGGTGTTTGCTGAACTTCTTTGCTATGCAGATGAATGTTTTCCCTCAAATTTGGGAGAGTTTTTTCCTTAATTTCTTCAGGTGTCCTTTCTACTCCTTTATCTCTTTCCTTCCCCATCTGGGACACCTATAATGCCTATATTGGTCCACTCAGATGATGTCTCATGGTTCTCTGAGGCTCTGTTAATTTTGTTAATTTTTTGTTTTTTTGATCTTTTTCTTTCTCAGTATGGAAAATCTTAATTGACCTTAAATTTTCTGATTCTTCTTCTAGCTCAAATCTATTGTTAAGCCCCTTTAGTGATTTTTTTTTTGTTTCAGTTATTATACTTTTCAACTATAAAACTTCTATTTGGTTCTTAAAAAATAATTTCTATCTCTTTATCAATATTCTGTACTTTCTGAGATGTTGTGCGTATATGTTTATTTCTTTAGATATGCTTTCCTTTAGTATTTTGAACATATTTATAATGGGGTGTTCCACTCTCTAGGTTTTCCTTTTAAGTCTTTCGATCAGCCTCCTTTTAGCCCAAGTTTGTAGTGCCATGTCAGGCAGCTGCACTGTTAAACAGTAGTCCCTTATTTTTTCTGACAAACGTCCTGGGTATAGGACAGAGTTAGATCAAAGTCAGATCAGATGAAGATGCTTTTGGAGAGCTGTAAACCCATTTGGCCTCCTTGGGAGTTGTTAGACCTCTGGTTATTACAGCTACTGTAGTTGGAGGCTGGTGGTTTTCAAGGCTGCCATGGAGCTGGGGGACGAGGATGGGATTAATGCAGGTGAAAACAACACAAAGGTTGCTATTCTTACTAAGGGTCAGCTGTTTTCCTTGAATAAATGCTCCTCAGAATATTACTAGCTTGTAGTTAATTTCTGGAGCTCTGGAAAAGTTTTTTTTTTGACAATGTTTGGCAGTATCCTTGTCGCTTCTTTTGAGGAGCAGATTTTCGGCGATCTTCACTCTGTAGTTAGAAAGTTAACTCCAGCAGCACTTCATCAAGTGAGGCACCCTTGTGTAATGAGAGTCTGCCGGGCGCACGCTGTGTGCTCTCTCTCACTGTGTCTCCTGTTCTTCCTTCTTATCTGAGTATTTGATGTCTTGGAGTAGCCCCAGGGGAGTGTTATGGAGCGCAGGTTGCTGAGAACCGCTGGTCATGACTTTATTAGAAGTGAGGCTCCGCCTTTGAGGGGGCAGCAAGCGGAATGTGTTTCAGGCCTCAGACCATGTGGATCTGCCGTCTCATTTTGCCAGCGGAGTCCATCCTTTACAATCTGCCCGACTTTGTGCAGTAAATCTCATGATGAAGAAAATCCATCATTTCCCAAAGTTAGGCTTGGAAGACAAAGCTCTTAACGGCTAAAACGACCCTTTCCTCTGGATACAGTTGGGATTTGAAATCCAGTCCAGATATAGTGTTCATTTCTCTCTTATCAGATCTTATCGTCCTAGTTAATAGCTTGCCTTTTCTGTTGAATATTTTTTATTTACACACTTAAAATCTGAGTTTTCACACATAAAGTGAATTTGAATTTCTCACATGACCAGAAGTTTGGGTTATGGATATTAATTTTATCACAGCTTTTTACTTTAGAGGTCATCAGTGTCTAGCTCTATAAGATGGAAATACAAGTGCCTATTAGTAAAAAGCAGAGATTCTGTTCTGAAAAGCTGTGTGTGATTTTGTATCTGTTAACATGTTAGTGTGTATTTTTTGTCTGTTACATGTATTTTTCTCTTTATATCTTGTATTTACATGTGTATGTATAAAATAATTTAACCAACTAGTCTAAAATGTGGCATTAGGTTGGTAGTACAGCAATTTTGAAATCTTGAAAGATAAAACTGGAAACATTTGCTTGTATTTTTTTCGCCTCGGAGGATTTTGTTAATGAGACATTTTATACTGCCATAAACCCAGGGCAGTGATAAAGAAAGGTGTTGATTGATTTTTGGATGACAAGGGATGTCTCTAATTGCAGAACTTGATGTTTGTGTCACTTGGGCTGTTGTAGGTGAGCAAGACGTGGAAGGTGATTGCAGAAGACGAGGTGCTGTGGTACAGGCTGTGCCAGCAGGAAGGCCACCTCCCCGAGAGCAGCATCTCCGATTATTCTTGCTGGAAGCTTGTGTTCCAAGAGTGCCGAGCCAAGGAGCACATGTTGAGAACCAACTGGAAGGTAGGCAGTGGCCAGCACCATTACCTGCAGGGGAGTTGCCTGCAGGGACCCAGGATGAAACCTGGGATGAAACCTGAGTCCCTCCAGTTTCAGCCTGAGGCTCACTGCTAAAAGCAGAGAGAAGGGTGTGGTGAGTGTCCCTGCAGCTGACGGTGGCTTGTTGACCGTTGGAGTATCTGCCCTCATTTCCAGCCACCTATTTGGGAGCGTCCTTTGTCCTCCAGGAGAGGAGGTGAGCTTGAGGTGCCAGTCACCTCCCTCTGATGGTCGGGTGTTTGGAGTGGTGCTCCGTGCAGCGCGCTTTCACTGTTGCCTCTTCCCTGGATGGACCAAGAAAGCATCACCTGATTGCAAAAGAGGGCCTGAAAGTGCTCTTTCCGGTCAATGTAAGGGGGAGATTGCTAAGCGTCTCCAAGTATTGTCTTCCCTTGCCTCATGTAACCTATTGGCTCGCTTCCATAACGTTTATCACTTCAAAATCTCTCCAAAAATGTTAGATCACAGCTACGCATTTACCCAGTGAAGTGTTTCTGAAGAAATCACTGTCAGGAGCAGTGTTACATGGAGCTGTCTGAGGCATGAGGAGATGCCAGCCTGGTGGCCGTTTCTTCCCACCTGGTGGCTGGATATTCAGGTGGAGGGAAGGGATGGAACTGGATTCTCTGTTCCCCTCTTGTAAAAGTCAATCCCAATAGACTTTGAGATGAACAAGCTTTTGCTCATTACTGATGGGCACATACTGCCTATGTGCACGTCCGTCCTCAGTCACCTCACAACCTGATTAGTGACCGTATTCTAGATCTGGGTACTGTCACAGTTCCTAGCTAAGTCAATGAGAGCAGTGTTCCTTTAACTTGGTGCTTCTCAGCCCCGGGGCTGGCACCATCTGGGGCCAGATCTTTTTTAGTGAGGGCTGTCCTGAGCGTTGCAGGATCTTCTGCTTCTGCGGCATCTCCAGCCGCTCCCCAGTACAGGCCAGAAAGCATTCCCTTCCTTCCCCCAGCATCACCCCTGTTTGAGAGCCACCCTTCCAAAGAGAATTAGCACAGCTGTGCTTAGACCACAAAGACACCTCCACTAAATAAAAGTCCCGCTGCCCGCCGTGTGCATCCAGACCAGGTGGAGGCCCCTTCTTCCCCTTTTGCTTGGCTCGGTCTGTGTGAAGGACATAAGCGAGAGCAAACCTGCTGAGACAGGCTGGAGATAGGAAGGCCAAGGGTCTAACCCTGGCTGCTGCTGCTGCTGCTGCTGCTAAGTCGCTTCAGTCGTGTCCAACTCTGTGCAGCCCCATAGACAGCAGCCCCCCAGGCTCCCCCGTCCCTGGGATTCTCCAGGCAAGAACACTGGAGTATGTTGCCATTGCCTTCTCCAATGCATGAAAGTGAAAAGTGAAAGTAAAGTCACTCAGTTGTGTCTGACTCTTCGCGACCCCATGGACTGCAGCCTACCAGGCTCCTCCACCCATGGGATTTTCCAGGCAAGAGTACTGGAGTGGGGTGCCATTGCCTTCTCCAACCCTGGCAGGAGGGGCCATAATTTAAGGAACGCTTGAGAGGAGGGCGTTCTGTCCAGGAAGGAGGGATGCTTTTGAGAGTTGTGAGCACTCTCAAAAGAGAGCTGGAGGTACTCCATGTACCATGGCTCAAGTTCATAAATGTCAGATCCTAAGGGAGAACACAGCAGCTGACTTCTTTGTTTGCTCCACGGACAATGGACACTTCCCAGGTGGTGCAGTTGGTAACCTGGCAGACTCCACCTGCCAGTGCAGGAGACGCAGGTTCAGTTCCTGGGTTGGAAAGATCCCCTGGAGAAGGAAATGGCAACCCCCTCCAGTCTTCTTATCTGGAGAATTCCATGGACGGAGGAGCCTGGTGGGCTGCAGTCCATGGGGTTGCAGAAGAGTTGGACACAACTGAGCGCACACACCTGCATACACCAGAGGGAGTGAAGGGGGGAAGCAGGCATGCCCTCCTCATCCAGGCTGAGGGGCAGAAGTGACGCTGTTTAGCGACCTGCCTCAGCATCTGGAGCTCCATGCCTGTGTGCAGATTGAATAGAGTTTAAGTGAACATCTGTTTGTTGTCTTTCTCTAGCAAGCACAAAGCCATGTGTTTGGTAAGTGCTCAGTAAGAGGTTGTTGCTTGAATGAACTGGAGTCAGACTGGAGGGAGGCTTCTCTTTGGAGCATTTTGGGCCCACATCCCACACTGTTACCTATAAGGTCTACAGAGGTCAAGTGTCTAGTGATGGCTCTTGCATTAACAGTGGTGATTCTGGAATGAAAGGAATCCTTATGAAAACATGAAAGGGAGCAGAGAGCAGGATGCATTCCCTGTGGGTGCCTCTGCTTTCCCATCTCTAATGTGGAGCTGAGAGTAGCTGCGCCCTCCAGGCTGCAGTCCAGAGGACTGTCTAGTGGTATCTAACGCTCCTCCCCCAGGGCTTGGCCTGTGTATGCAGCTCGGTTAGCCTTGACTTTGGCACACAGGTGCTGTAGTTTGGTGCTATCCCTGGTCATCCTCTGGATGGGTCGGGAAGGTGATTTGGTTTGAAATCTCCTAGGTCAGTGTCTGGGGAAGCTCAGCAGGGACCCCAGGGTTCTCAGTACTTCACATAGAGGGTGACCTGTGAATGTACAAACTTACCTGGACTTTAGAGCAAGGGTGAAACGGTGTTCCTTTCCCTGGTGTTTGCACGCACTTGTTTCACAGTGGAGTGCTAAGGTCTCTTAATCCAGAACACCAGTGTGGGGCTGGAGCCCAGGACGAAGAGGAAGCCACGTGACAGAACTTCGTGGAGGCCGTGAGTGCATAGACCCTCTCCTTTGCTTTCACTGCCTGGTCTCTCAAAAGAGCTTGCTGTTCTTGTCACTTTGGCCATGGTCCTTGCACGGATGACTTTGCAGTCTCTCCCATGTCTCACACCAGCAGGACAGCCCCACCTGGATGTGTCCAGTTTGTGTCCCTCAGCCTTGGGCTCATTTCTTGAGTTCAGTGCGATCACCGAGCGGATCACCTGGCACAGCGTCTGGAGTTCAGCTGCTTAATAAATGTTGGTTTTAATGGATGGATGTCATCATCTGTCTCCTAATAATAATGTAGATAGTAATAGTAACTACCATTTATTGGAAACTTGTGTGCGAAGAACTATCCTTGGCACTTATACTATTTCTGATCCTTGTGCTGGTACAACAAAGGTGAAGTTATAGATGGCTTGGTATTCTTTTTTTCAATTTTAGTACTATTGACTTACAGTGTTGTGTTTCAGGTGTATAGCAAAGTGATTCAGTTATGTATTCATATTTTCTGATGGCTTGATATTCTTGAATACCTTTATGCATGCTTGCGTAACTGTCCCACCCTTCCCAACATCCCACATGTAAATATTTTCTATACCTCCAGATTCCCTTTATTTTAAAAATAGTTATTTGTGTATATTTTGAATCAATCATGATACAGTAAATCAAAAGTCATCAAAGGGCATATACTGGAAAATATATCTTCCTCTTGCCTCTCTTCACCTACCTCAGGAGCTACTGTGTTAAGGGTTTTAGGGTTTCCTTTATAAACCATTTCCATGAACCTCTGACCTCTCAATCAGAAATAAAGTCTTCTCTCCTTCCCCCCTCCACCCTGATTTTTATTTTGTTGTATATATGTTTTAATTTTATTCTGAGAGCACTTACAAGAGCTGTTAGCAGGTAAAATACCATTAACTACTTTCTCTCCACCAAACTGGACTTTTTAAATACACTTTATGTGTTTCTTCACCGGCAGCCTCTGCAGAGTGAAGTAGTTTATGTCCTGTAAGCCCCGAGGGCGTGGGCCAGTGTCTCACAGTCTAGTTCCATTCAGTGTGTGCAGCTTGAAAGTGCTAGTAGCTTAACATATTGGTTGTCATCTGTGTCCTTTTGAGTCTCTTTAACTGTGGACACAGTCCATGCTGTAGGTAACCCACCGTGGAATATAGATGAGAGCAAAATGCTTTGTCTCCCTGCCATCCCGAGAATAGTATAAACCACACCCCTTTTCTCATGCAGAATCGCAAAGGCGCTGTGAGTGAGCTGGAACACATTCCCGACGCAGTTTTATGTGATGTGCATTCTCACGATGGCGTTGTCATTGCTGGGTAAGCAAAAACAGTTTTTCATTTAATACTCTTCATCCTAAGGTCTTTCACTTTTCACGGACCACCTCTGCGTCTCAGCCACCTCATTCTACCTTTGGGAGCACGTGCCTTCCCACTCACAGCCCACGTGGAGATAAGACGGAGCCCCTGTCTGTGTCCTCCAGTAGTCGAGGGCTCTGAAGCGAGTGGGGTGGGGCGGCTCTGTAATCCATTTGTCTCATATCTTTTGAGCTTTTAAATGACTCTTGTGGCATGTTATTATGTTAGATTTTCATTAAGGCCAACAGTTTGTTCTTTATGAAGACATAAAAAACTCAAGAATAGTAAGTGTTGGCAAAAACGGGTCCTATTCTTGATTTCTCATTCTGAAGCCTTCATTATGAGGAAGGGTTGTGGCCACACAGGTAATCTTCCTTCTCTACCACACAGATCGTATTTGCAGTTAACTTGTCCTGAAATAGGCATTTTATTACATATCTGTCTCCATTGCCGAGAAATTTAATTTTAGCTTCTATGAATTTGGCTTCTATTCCAAAAACCACTTTCATGAATTCTTCATGTTTTATCAGAGAGGTGTTTTTATGTGTTTCTTTATACTAAGGCGGTAATTTTCTTTTTGGATTAACAGTATGTCTTGAACTAGAGTCTTACGTTGTGTACCTAATGCCATAGAGACCAGGACACTTAAACTTTTGGGTCTGGATTGACTCTGAAGTGAGCTGCCCAAAAGAAGTTTCTCCCTGGATGGACAAACAGAAACCTTGGACTTAACAACATAGTCATAGGAAAGCCTTTTCCTTTGAAAGAAAGCTCCTTCAGAAGCATTCCTTGAAGAGTATTGCTTGAATTGAAATTTCAAAGAGATCATTTTAATACTTTGTGGTTTCGTAGCACCTTTGTAGAAGTGTTTTGCTCTAAACAGGTTAGACCTTAGGAGCAACACTTTGCTTTAGCTTGTGTTTTCCTGGCCATGATTTCGAGGTTAATGCCCTTCTTGGCAGCATAAAACTGTCGCTTTTAGAAAAATTAATGAACTAGAAATCTAGAATTCTGTCCATCCAGTTATCAGTGTGGCACTAGGCTTCTGTCCCCATCACTCAAGTGTGGGCCTGAGAGCTCATGCTAGGTAAGGTCCTTTTCACCTGCTAATTCTGAGATTACTTGGTAGCTCCCAGAGGGACTAGGATCATTCTAGCTTACAGGGGTCTCCTGGTTAGAGGCCTTTGAGAACAGACTGAGACTGAACTGAACGCCATAAAAGGAATTGAAATAGGGAAGATGACTCTCGAAAGCCAATAATGAATTTCTCATCCGGACGTGGACCTTACAAAAGGCAGCCTGGCCATGAGTCCAGACACCAGTCCTTCTTTTCCTGTCTCTCCGTTCCCCTGAGGCCTGCTCAGCATCACAGATTATGCCAGCACAAAGCACAGCAATGGCAGAGTTTCGTGGATCGATGAGATGAAACTTGATCTGTGGGTCAGAGAGGCTCCTCACAGCCCCCTTTTTTAAGAGAACCTTACGTTGATGGCCTAGCCTCAGATACTTCAATCTTGCTTGTATATACAGCGTCTTGTGTTTATCATTAAAATTTTATCTAGTGGTTACGATGCTTGTTTTCTGGGTCAGATCTTGAATCCCTTTTCATTTGAGAACAGCGGTGTTTGCGGTTACCTCATTCTCAATCAATGTTGTATTCACCAGGCTTTCTGCAGTTATGTATCTCCAAGGAGCTTCTTAAAGAGACAGTGGCTACCCCACCATTTCTTTCTCATTTACTTCTTTTGCATTTTTCCTGTTTTTCTTCTTCCCTTCCTTCCTTCTCTATTTTTTATGCAAGTGGAATCTGTTCGGAGGCTTAGTTTTATATATCTGCAAGTAACCTATGTTTCATATCTGCATTTAAACTTGTTAATTATATAATTGAAGATTCTGTTGCAGAATCTTTTCCCAGCTTCTTCTCAGTTTTTCAGTCCTCTATGTAGGTGTTGCTGGTTTGGAGTTGCATTGCCTAGACTCAGACTGATGTGTGTTACACAGAAAGGTAGAGTTAACCCAGTCTTGGTTCTCCCTTAGTCTTCTTTTCACACAGAACCAGGGTACCCATCAAATGCTTATTTGCTCATAAACTCTGAGACACTCAAGTCCCTGTCAAATGAACAGGACGTGGATGCCTCTCACCTGAGGCTTGTTTTCCACCAGAGGAAGCAGACATTATTCTCAGAACTTTTGATCTTTCCCTCTTGTCCATGAGTGTTTGTTTCCCTTCCTATCTCATGGATGATAATTTCCAGTTACCTTTTCCTGATGCTTGGAGCCCTTTGAAATTTGTTTCCAACCTTCCCTTTCTCCTCCTTACTTTTCCCAGGGTACCTTTGGTTTTTCTCCCCCCATACTGTCCTAGTTACCTCTGACCATGTCTTTTAAACTTGAGATGCAATTTACACACCATAAAATTCACCCTTTTAATTGTGTAAATCAGTGATTTTTACTACATTCACAAGGTTGTGTAACTATCCACCATTATCTAATTCTTGAACATTTTCATCACCTCCAAAAGAAACCCTGTCTCCATTTTTTAAGGCTTAGCTCGAGTCTTGCTGCCTCCCACAGCTTCCATGGCACGCTAGCCTATTAACTCGGCCTCCCACGCCAGCATCTCGCCTTCTCATGCCTCCCAGGGAAGTGATTATCTGCAGCTCATGGGGCAGCTAACCACACAGCTTTGAGGCTTCACCGAAACATTTTTGTCTTATGTTGTTATTTTATTTTTAAACTTTATAGTCATGTAAATGCCCAGTTAATTTGTAAGCATCTTTTAAAAGTAGAGGTGTTATGTAATATTTCGTTAAGCTCCCTGTAATACTAATACATTTTTTAATCTGAAGAAGAGTGTTAACACTTAATAGATTCCCTTCCCCCAACTTGTATACTATATGTTACACGAGAAACTGGAGGAATTCCTGACTTCTTTTGTCTGTTCTGATTTCCTAGTTCTTTTCAACTTAGAATCATACAGTTTGAAACCTGGAAGGAACTTTATAGATTCTGTTCTGAAATGCTCCTCCTGCGTGAGGTCGTGGAGGCTCCCGAGGTCTGGGGAGTGGGGTTGATACGTGTGCCCTGCCCGCCCCGCTGTGCTTCTGCAGGGGGCACGTGAGCGCCCTGCCCCTTGCCGCCATCTCCAGCCCTGGCTCCATGCTCAGATGCCCTATTATTATAGTGTCGTTTTGTTTTCCTTTATGACATGTATGGACCTTTCTTTTCTGTTAAAAATGAAAACAGCAGTAAGACCATATTGTCTTTGCAAAACTATTAGAAAGTGGAGAAGAGAAAGCCGCCTGATTTCCAGCTTGCTAGCACAGCTCCTAATA
This sequence comes from Ovis canadensis, assembly GCF_042477335.2. NCBI lineage: Eukaryota > Metazoa > Chordata > Mammalia > Artiodactyla > Bovidae > Ovis > Ovis canadensis. The sequence continues at coordinate 68,484,237 of NC_091261.1, read as the reverse complement.
TGGGTTTTGGTGTGTGCCGTTTATGTTTCTGTTTTCAAATGCATGTTACTGGATTTAGGTGGCTGGATTTTTATCTTTTCCAGATTAAGGAATTATTTTAGGGACTTCCCTGGCGGTCCAGTGGTTAAGGTTCTGCAGGGAAGCCAGGTTTGATTCCTGGTCAGGAAACTAGGAGCCTACATGCTGCATGGTGTGCCCAAAGTAAAAAAAAAAAAAAAAAAATTAAAACGCCTTTAATAATCCTCAAGTTCTTTCCCATTTAACTTTTTTGCATGGAGTCTCTAAACCGTCCCTCAGACCCGCTCTCCTGAGTGTACCTTCCCGTTCTCAGTCAGTGCCATAAATAACAAGACTTGGCTCTTGTTGACTGTGTTCCTCTGACAATGGTGTGTATGGGCTGTGTATGAAGAGCTTGTGTAACCGCAGAGCCTAAAGAACACCAGTCCCAGCACCCAGGAGACTTCGGGGCAGGCACGCACAGAAGGAAGACCCCCCACGCACTGTGCTCCCCGAGCCGCCTTGCTGCACCTTTGACTCACAGACTCCTTCTCGGGTCCCCCCTCACACCTCTCTGGTGTTGTGTGGCCACCCGGCAGTGTGTGCAGCATCCCAGAAGATGCCAGAAACAGTTTTTTCTTTGCTGTTGGAAGTCCCTGCGACTGTGACAAAGTGTGTGATTCAAACACAGCCTGTACTTAGACTTTTTTTTGCCCGCTAAGATTTCCCATTTCTTTAACCCGAGAGCAACTTGTGCTGAGAAGCCACCGGTCTGTGTACATAAGCCAGCTTTCTCTTTCTGTCAGAGCTGAGCCTCTGTCTACATTTCCTCTGTGATCTGGTAGCGTTCCTGAAACGCGGTGAGGTTTAGTGTGTGCCGTCCTTGGGCTTAGAAGGCGGTGTTACCTGGAAAGTTGGTTGATAATAAGTGGTTAGGAAGCGTGGTGGTTGTTTCTTTCTTTCTCTCTTTTCATGGTGAGAGCTCTGAGAGTTGTAGAATGTCTCCCAAATGACATGTTTATCATTGAGGGAAGAGACCAGAAGGGATGAGGCTGTGACAGCGTCCCCGTCCTGTGTTGTGTTGTGAGACCTAGAGGGTCCTCTTTCTCCACAGTCACACTGAGAGTAACAGGTGCTGAAAACAGATGACATCATGAGTTCAGAAAGGTCACATTATAACCTGAGATGCAGGGCTAGGTATACTTTGCCAGAAATGTTTGCTTTACTGCCATCTAGTGAAGGAGAGCATCTCAGGTACAACTTGGAGGAGAGTCAGCCAGGGGGCTCACTGGAGGCCTTGTGCTGGCCATTAAGCTATTAGCTCACCAGAAGCTTTTATCAGATGCCCAGGAGTATACCGTGGTGTGTTTTGCAATAAACTCCCTCCTCACTGTTACTTAAGATTCATAAGTCTGAAGCGTTTCAGTTTGCATAGGGAAGCACACTTTTCTGTTCACATTAGAGGACCATGTTCCCCCTCTTTGGATTTAAAAAGAGTGTCAAGTCCGCTTTCTGTGTCAAGGTTTTTCTCAATACTCCTGAATGCTCCTCCCACCCCTCTTCCGTTTTCTTCCATGGTGATCTGCCTTTTTAGGGTACGCTTCTTGTCTGTACTGGAAAGAATGGTGACTGTGTATCTGTGTTTCTCTTCACCCCCAAGTATGGTTGGTGGGAAATCTCTATCATTGAGTGTCGCCAGGTGTTAGTGGTCGTCTTTCCCTAAGAAGTTCTCTGTTGTCCCATTTGGTCTACATTGATTTTCCCCGTCTCCGTTCCCTTTGAGGCAAGTAGGACGTAGGACACAGAGCAAAACTGCCTGCATGTCTCTAGCAGCCAAAGTGACCTCTAGCTGTTGTTCTGGCTTTTATTATGACTAAAACTCTGTCCACACGACCTGGATAGTCGAGAGGCTTGCCAGTCTTCTGTAGACACGAAGCAACATTTTGAGCTTCCAACCTATATATGTTAAATTGGGTGTCTGAATCTCTGGGTTCACTTTGCCTGTTGACACTTTTCTTGGAATGTTATCATTGTTTTTTTTGTTGTTGTTGTTGTTATCATTGTTTATAGCTAAGAACTGTTGGAAAATAATACTTCAGATGTAGGCATGTGTCTAAGGTAATCCTGAAATGTCTTGCTTTTAGCCATTTTCCCACTGCTTTTCCCAGTAATTAAAAATGTCCCTTAGTATTGACCACAAACCATGCCAAAATATGGCTTTGATCTGAAGTAGTGTGTATTTGCCCTGAATTCAAAACCACTTCTGTTCAGGAGCTGAAGACCTCAAGGTGGTGTTTTTGATATTCTGCTAGCTTCGTGTGAATGTATAAAACTAGATAATATAATGCCTAGGATTACTTTGAGGCTCTTGAGATGATAGCAGATGCCTTGTAAATACAGATTGGTGATAGAAATGGCCTTAGATAAATGTCGCCCTGTATTTACACTTACTAAGGACTTGCTTTATCTGTCCCCCTTTTAAAGAAACAAACTCTTTCTCCTGACAGTTTTCCTTTCAACCTTGTGTTATATGGATTTTGTGCTGCTGCTTATTATGATGTTGGACTGTTTCCCATAAGGAATCCAATCATTACCCGTTAGGGACCTCTTCTTAAAAATACTTTTTATTTATTTATTTTCTGCTGTGAGGTGTACATGCTCTTCTGGTAAATAAGTCTGAGGTAAGATATTGATAAGAGACCAGAGGAGAGCTTCACATTTATTATAACCTTAATGAAGGAGCTCTAGAATATCCTTAATAAATACTGGTGAACTCATGGCTGCATTTATCCATCTCGGGTTCTCCAAGGAATAATGGGAAGGGCCACAGCTACAATAACTCTGCATAATCATCATTGACTCTGACTCTATTGATTGTGATTAACCAAGATGTATGGAAAACAGTTTTAAGTGTGTAGTGCATGGATCTCATAAGGTCCATTAAGATGTTCATTATTTCTCAATTGATGCATCTTAAGCTGCACTTGATGTTTGCAGCAGTGCATTTCCACAGAAAGACTGCACTGTGGGATTGAGTTCATTTTGTTAATTGCATAATAACAACACAGTTGTGTTTCATAGAAAACAGTAAATACTCTTGCTTTCATTGATTTGTAATCTTTGGTATTATTGAAGAAAGTATGGAGTATGTGACTAGCTCCTAAAACCTCTGCATGTTAAGGGCATAAACATTTTTTGAAATGTGGGCACTGCACTTGTAGGGGCCTCGGCCTAATTGCATTGTAGTCTTTAAACCACTTTCATCTTCTAAGTTTAAGTCAGATTTGTGAGCATGTACTAAGCACAGAGGAACACTACAGGGAGGGGTACACCTCCCTTGCTCACAGGCCGAAGCGATACAGTCACTGGTGGTCACAGGCCAGTGTGAGAGAGGCAGGGTAGGGGTAGAGCAGACGCCGTGACACATGGGAGAGGCACCAGGGTAGGCTCCGAGCCAGGCAGGTTTCTCCTGAGAAGTGACTCCTCAGCTGAGTCTGGAAGAGACAGCGAGGAGTTGTTCAGTGTTGCGTGGAGGAAGGGTGCTCATGACTTACGCACACACTGCCCCTGCTCACTCCCAAACCAGCGATGGACTTGGGAAGTCCGTGTAGTGAGCTGGGCACAGAACAGCTTCAGAACCCTCAGTGCAGGGCCGTAGGCAGCCACCACTGACTCACTGGGTCTGACTCACAGATGAAACCATTGGCTTTCCTGGCCTGAGGCCCCCATATCTAGGCTTCTTTTGGCTGCCGTGAGTACTTGATCAGAAGGAATCTGTGACTTAGTTTGAGCATGGTCCTGTAGAGGGTGAAGTTTTTTTAAGACTTTTTTTTTGTTCTTTATGTGGGCCAGTTTTAAAATTTTTATTGAATTTGTAACAATATTGCTCCTGTTTTATGGTTTGGTTTGTTTGGCTGTGAGGAGGCATGTGGGATCTCAGTCCCCCAACCTGGAATTGAACCCACACCCCATGTATTGCAAAACTTAGTCTCAACCACTGGACTGCCCAGGAAATCCCAAGGGTGAAGTTTAACCGTTCCTGTGTGGGAGGCACCTTTGCATCTGCCCAGTCCCACACCCCTTGCCAGCACATGGAGCTTTTTCATCATTGGCTTCTTGACTTCCAGTTGAGCTATAGTGGTAGAACTGATGGGTCGGGGCAGTGTCCTGCAAGCCTGAGTTAAGAGTATTGAAAAGGATAAATTCCTTGTATTGTACTCAAATGAGAATGGTTCTTAAAAGCCATATTTGTTTCCAAGACACTGTCATTGGAGAAGGCAGTGACTTGTTGGCTAAAGCAGCGGTTAGAGAAAAGCCTGGGGACCCAGGTTGATCCTAGCTGTGCCACTAAAATGTTTCTTGTGACCTTGGCTGAGTCACTTAACCTTAGGCCCAGATTCTTAAATGAAAACAATGCCCCTGGTTGTGATGAAGAACCTTGAAAAAATTGTTTTCAGCAAATTAGCACTGGCACCTGGAAGCAAAATGGAACCATCCCCTCCCCCGCTTGGCTACTTAGATGGGAAAAAAGGTTAAAGGTGGTTTTTAGCTGTACAACGTTTCTCCGTTTTTCTTCAGGTCTCTTGGCCCAAATAAGTAGTCTGCTTATTGGAAATGTACTAGTTAATGAAAGCTCTTCGGTGGTAAATAATTTGAAATTGGCAATTGCTCTGGCGTGCTGAGCTTGAAAGAGGCTCTCTTCCCATTCTTTTGACAAAAAAAAAAAAAAAAAAAAATCAGCTGTGGTCTCTGACCTGTTTATTTGGAGGTAAACTCAACCTTGCCAAGCAGAAGAAAGACTGGGAAAAGCATACAGCTTCACTGATGCATGCCGTGGGCTGGGGCAGCCTTCCTTGTTTGGAAAAGGCTTCTTTCTTCCTTAGTGTTTCGTTAGTGTTCTTACATCAGCTAATACATTAGTTGCCATTGTACTTTGCACAGGCACTAATTAGAGAACCATCAACATTGGGGTCCAGAGGCTCCCTGACAATGTAACTGTCATAGTGGTGTCTTAATTGGTTGAGTGTAATTGTCATTAGGCAGCCGTAAAGACATCTGGAGCTCTGGAGAAAAATCAGCCCTCGCCCCTTCCAGCTCTGTCCTTGCTTCTCGTGGCCAGTGTTGGGAAGCACTTTGAAACTGCACCGAGAGTCTGTCCAGGCCCCTCTGCCCCAGCCAGTGTCTGTTCCTCAGGAAGACCTCCGCTTCTGTAGCACGAGTTCATGACCGTGGTGTCCAAGCGCCCCTGCTGTGGTTGCTTTCATGTGGCACACTCCAGAGCCTGTCGCTGAGTCAGCACGTAGTACCTGCTGAAGCAGGGCACTTGTTCTCCATTCCCATCTTAAAGGAGCATGGCGTCTTTTGCATTTGCCTCGTGAGTCTTTTTGCAGCAAAACATTTATGCTGTTATCATGCTCTTTGGCCATGAAGAATGGAGCTGACTTGGATGGATGTCTACAGAAAGTTTTATATTTACTGAAATAATGTAATTTATTCTGTGTTTTGTAGAGAGGTTTTAATCAGTCTGGAAGTAGGTGGGAGACGTCTCCTGCGTCTCGATGTGTGTGTTCTGGGCGTGTCACTGACCACGAGCACTGGAAGTGGCACAGCAGAGAGAAGGCCGTGCCACTCAAGCCAGTCGGGCTGTTAGCTGGGGACCCCCTTCTCTCAGCTGTGTGTGAGGCGCTGTGGTGGAAGCTGTGGCACTGTGGTAGGGCCTTCACGGTCAAGTGGAGGACACATGGGATGCAGCAGGGAACACCATTTCTTCAGATTCAGGGGCACAGTAGTGGAGGCAGAGAGGTGTCCTGGAGAAGGGAGGCCTGGGCTAGACCTTTAGATGTTATTAGGCTTGAGTGAGGGCTTCCCTGGTAGCTCAGCTGATAAAGAATCCTCCTGCAATGTAGGAGACTGGGTTCAATCCCTGGTTTGGGAAGATTCCCTGGAGAAGGAATTGGCAACCCACACCAGTATTCTTGCCTGGAGAACCCCATGGACAGATTCTGGTGGGCTGCAGCCGTGGGGTTGAAATGAGTCGGACACGACAGCGATTAAGCACAGCACAGCACAGGCTTGAGTGAGGTGGGTGGTTCTCAATCTGGGTAGCTCATTGGGAACAGCGTTATCTGGTCCCACCCCCAGAGGATGAGATTTCATTGATCTGGTGTGCCCTTGGTTTTGGGAGTTTAAATGCATCCCAGGGGATTCTAATGTGGGGCCAAGGTTGGCCTACCTGGCTGGGTCATGAGGAGGGAAGGGGCTCCACAAAGGTGGGTAATCGGGAGCCGAGGTGCAGAGGCACCCATGCTGTGGAAGGCAGTGACCGACCGTCCTGGCTAGAGACTGGCTCCTGCTAAGGAAGAGGAGAAAATGAGGCTGGGAGAGGAGTGAGGCAAGTTTGTGGAGGGATCTCAGTGCCTGGCTGATAGTTAAAGCTTCATTCAGTGTGTTGTTAAGGCCTCAGGATTTACAAAGAGCTCCCTAGGTGTCAAGTGCTATTTTAGTTCAGCTGTTCTGATCACTGGATCAACAGTGGGGGGCAGGACCCAGCCCCTGGCCTTAGAAGCTCATGGGTTCATAGGGGAGGTGAACAGTCAGATGACTGCACACACAGCTGCCTCCAGAGGAGAGTCCACGTTGCTATCCTGGAAGATGGTAGCACCCGTGGTCTGGTGTGGAGGGTGGAGGGAGAAAGGGGGAGAGAGCCACGTAGTCAAACATTTCTGAGGGCTTGGCTGGTGCAGAGTGGCTGAAGGTGAGCGAGGCTTGGGAGTGGGGAGGCTGTTGTGGGGGTTCTAAGGGGTGAGGGGTGGGCCAGGTCCAGAGGCAGCCTGGGAGTGAGGAGACCAGGAAAGGTGTGGACCGCACGTGTAGTAAGTAGTGTGGTGATGTGTGCGTGATGGCAGAGGGGCGTTGAGGAGCCCCCCCAGTTTTGCACTGGTGACCTGGAACGAGTTCTGTCTCTGACAAAATCAAGAACTTGCAACAGGCCAGTTTGGTCGTGGGCCAAGGCTTTTTGAGGAGAGCATGTGTTTAATTTTAGGTGAGTGAGCTGCAGCATGAAGGGGACAACTTCTTGGAAGAAAAGGCAGTCAGGAGCCTCCCCGATATTAATGGATGCTCCTCTGCGGCCTCTGCCCTCTGTCTCTCTTTCCCCAAAAGAGAGAGACAGACTATTTCATGGCTCACGGTTGTGGGGTGCAGCAGGTTTTAGGTTTGGATTTGGTCACTGTTGCTTTACCTTGGAACTCCTTGTGTAAAGGGAGCTTGCAAATGGTGGGTTTCAAGCCCCCCAAATGCTGCCCTCTTATCCCCTTGGGGGCACCACAAAGGCCTTGACGATGACTGGTGTGGTCGCATATGCAGGTCACAAGAAGCAGAATGACAGACGGACAGAAAGGAAATACATTTTCCTGGCTTGTGTAGTTCTTTCTCTCAAAGCTCCTGAGTCACCTCTGTCTGTCTGTCACTTCTATTTCTGAATGATGTTGCCATCCTTCTCAGCAGCCTTTTGTGGATTGGCCAGTTCCTTTCGCACAGAATCTAAGCATACACAGCCTAGAAATTCACACATGTTGTCTCCTGAGTATGTCTGTTGCTAAGCAAGTGGCCTTATTCCAGGGAATGGTGTAGTCATCCTTAGGGTGTCAGAGTCAGCCAGGTAGTTAGGGTGCAGTGGAGTGTGTGTTCCTGTTGAGGTGTCCTCGTTGAGGTCACATGATCTGGAGCACTGTCTGGAGGGTCTGGGAGCCAACGGCCATGCTTTGGCCCTGGCGATTTCAATATCTTGCCTTGGCTTGTGTGTCACCAGGCTTACTGACAATGAAGTGAGCGTTTTTGTTTGCTGGAGGATGAGTGGTCAGAGGCCCATCAGTCCAGTTTTAGACAGCACATCTCTCCTGCCTGCCTCTTTACACGCCCGCTCCCTGGGTGCCATCCCAGAGGGAGAGAGCCCAGTGGTCCATAGAGAAGATGCGTGACGGGATGACCTCTGAATTCACGTTGTGTATATTCGTTGTCAGCTAATAGTGTGAGGAGAACACTGCTGCATTTAGTAAGTGAAGCATTTCTGAATCAGAGTAACCTTAATTTATTAAGAAACTTCGCGCGAGAGACTGATCTACAGCTGCTTCATAGATGCATCACGTCATAGACGTCAGTGGTTAGGTAAGTCTCGCAGTTACCTTTTTTGTTTCTTCGCTTGTAATGTGAGATGAAAGAAACCCTGAAGGAACGAACTGTGGCTTGGCCTCAGGAAGACCAAACACCTTTCCCGTCGTCTGCATGTCTTTGTGTTTGTGGGGGTTCATCCTGAGGCTCTGACCCTGTATCTACCACGCCTCGGCACAGGTGCTGCGGTGTTGAAGCAGACCCTCTGCGGCAGCTGTGAGGAACTCTGCATAAAGGCCTCCTCGTCATCTGGCCATTGCATTGTCCCCGGGGCCTGGTGTCTGCCCAGGTTCTGGCCCTGCCTCGGCCGTGATGGAGAGTCATTTGTTGGAGTGGCAGGAGTGATAGGAGAGAGCGAGTGCTCCCGCGCTCTAAGTGGGCGAGACCAAGGAGCGCCATGCATTTCGGCAAGAGCTTTTCATGAGAGGCAGCACTGGCTGCTGAAGGCAAGGTTTAATTGTTTCAGCAAATCAATTAGTCTTCGGGGACTTTAATCAGTCAAATCTGATGCATGGATGAGGTATTAGAAAGCTTGCGCCTGTAAGACCATTAGCCCTGTGTGTGTATATGTGTAAATAGTGTGGCTTCTGCACATTTCTGCTAGTGATCCCTTTACTGGGAGGACTTAAGGTAGCAGAAGGGGTACAATAGTCAAAAAGGAAGGCAAGGAGATCTTGCTCTCCACTGTTTCAATTACAGCATTCTCCTTTGAAATTGTCACCATTGTGCCACGAGAGCAGGGAGCATGTTCTCAGCCTTTCTGCTGCCGAGGTGCCGTTCTCTCCTGTTGGGGTGACCCGTGTAAGCGGTGTTGCAGCAGTGGGTCCCTACCTGCCTAGTCTTCCTCCACTGGCGCTTTAAGGCTCCCACAGGCTCTCCCCCGTGGACCTGCTATTCACTCCCCATTTGGAACCAAGTGTGTCCTTCTTTTCCAGATACACGTCAGGGGACGTGAGGGTGTGGGACACCCGCACCTGGGACTACACAGCCCCCTTCCTGGAATCGGAGTTTGAGGAGGATGAGCCTGGAATGCAGCCATATGTCTCCTTTGTGAGGATAAACAGCTCGCTGGCGGTGGCAGCTTACGAGGATGGTAAGCAACCCTCCTCCCTATTAAGGAAAAAAAAAAAGCTTGACAAAAATGAAGCAGCTGTGGCCAGCTCCCCCCTGTAATCCCTCCATACATACACGTGGGCACACACACATGTTCACACACATACACTCATCCTTGTCTTTATGTGAAGAAGTTGGCCAATAACCCTCAATGCATTAGTAGGCATTGGAACACAGCACCCATTAAAACTGGTGTTTAATTCCTACTGGAACTGTCGGGCTGGGTTTTAGTGCCAGACACGAGGCTGGCCAAGCCATCTTAAGCAAATAACTTGTTTGGTGTAAAATATTAAATATACTTGGCCTACTTTTCCTGTTGGCTCTGCTTGATTCAAAGGAAACAGTGAAAAGAGGACAGACAGAGATAATCTTTTGACAAATACGCAAATAGAAAAATAAAGTCAGGGTCTACCTTCGCCTGGCGCTCACACACTATGTGAGATAAATTATGGTAATATGTTTCTCTCTGGGGCTCATAGAATTCCTTTTGTGTACTGGCAACTGTGGATTTACAGACACACAGAGACACACAGACACACACACACCCTTCAGATCGGGAAACTGAGTTACAGACACAGACACACACACATGCAGACACACACACACACACAGACACACACACACAGACACACACAGACACACACACCCTTCAGATCAGGAAACTGAGGTTCAGAGAAGCCAAGTGATTTCCTTGAGGTTGACTCGTTCATCAGTGGTGAATCCAGAACTGTGGTGGTCTCTCCTAGGCCGTACCCGGGATCCAACACTGTTTATGGGTAAGAAGAGTCTAATAGTTCAAATGGCCATGATATCGTATACCACCTCTCATGCTCCTAACTTCCATTGTATTGTGAAGTCTGAATCTCCAAAATCTTCCCACTTGCTTGAACGTTGGGACCATGAGATATTTCAGATGTTGGTGTTCATGTCATGGCATGGTTGCAGATCTTCAGAGCTAGGACAGAACTGTGGTAATGGAGCTGATGGGAACTTTATACGCATATGCCATTAAAAAAAAATTAGCGCTGAAATCTTAAATACGTTCATTTTATTACTCTAACAACACGAACTCTGTTGTTTGGGTTTGGCATTAGTTGGACACCACTGATGGATCTTTCTTTTGGCCTCTAGTAATTGAGCTAAGCTGTCTCTGGGGTATGTCATAGATGAGGTGTGTTTGTTGAGATCCTGCAGAGATAACAGAAGAGCAGCTTGAGTGTGATTCCTACATGCCAAATTACCAGTGAGGCTTTTTTCCATAGAGCTATGCAGAGGTTTGCAGTACTTCTCCTTTAGAATCATGCACTGCAGAACAATCTGGTAGCCTCACCCTGCCACACACACACACACACACACACACACACACACACACACACACACACAGACACACACACACACCCCCTTCAGATCGGGAAACTGAGGTACACACAAACACACAGACAGACACAGACACACACACACACCCTTCAGATCAGGAAACTGAGGTACACACAGACACACAAACAGACACAGACACACACACACACCCTTCAGATCAGGAAACTGAAGTTCAGAGAAGCCAAGTGATTTCCTTGAGGTTGACTCGTTCATCAGTGGTGAATCCAGAACTGTGTGGTCTCTCCTGGGCTGTACCCAGGATCCAACGCTGTTTATGTAATACTCCACAGAGGCAGTTAGAGAACGGTGCATCTGATTTATTTGCACGCTCATGTCTCATATCTCGTGAGCTTGAACATACGGCTTTTGATGACGTGCAAGTGTGCTGCTGGTTTTACACTGTTGGTTAGAATTGTCTTTGTCACCCTCCTCCCTGTTGTTGCACAGAAATATTAGGAAACCTTGTAGATATGCCAGAGGAACTTCTCTTTTCAGTAAATACTTGGCAAGTAATTGCCATCATGTATTTTTAAATACTGGGTTTAAAAAAAGTTAGTAGTTAAAATGCAAACAGAGCACAAAAGTATAAAATGCAAAACAAGAGATATCCAAAAAGAAGTTGAAGTGTTCCTCCCTGTTGCCCTACCTCTAGTTCCTCTCACATTTTGCACACACATTGCTTTTTCACCTAATAACAACATGTTTTGGGGTCTTTCTGTATTAGTGCTTATAGGTAAGCCCTGTTCTCTTTCAGCCTGTGTAGTACTGCACTGTGTGGCTGTACGATTATTTATTTATTAGGGCCTTTGGTGATGCACATTTGGGTTTTTTTGTTGTTATTAAAAACAGTACTGCAAAGCAGTATCCTTGAGCAGATACTGAGACGGACTTACACAAGTATCTCTGCAGGGTAACTTACAGGTAATCACTGGATTGGAGGCTACAGATGCTTTGCATATTGATAAGTATTGCCAGATTGCCTTCCAAAAAGGTTTCACTGGGTTATAATCTCACTAAAAGTATATGACAGTATGTATACCAAAGTGTAATGATTGCTTCCTCATGCTTGTCTGGTAGGTGGCCATGGTGTTTCACCATTGTTTTTGTTTTCGTTTATAAAATTTTATATTTTTTCACTGTGTTATTCAGTTCAGTTCAGTCACTCAGTCATGTCCGACTCTTTGCGACTCCATGGACTGCAACATGCCAGGCTTCCCTGTCCATCACCAACTCCTGGAGCTTACTCAAACTCATGTCCATCGAGTCAGTGATGCCATCCAACCCTCTCATCCTGTGTCATCCCCTTCTCCTGCCTTCAATCTTTCCCAGCATCAGGGTCTTTTCTGGTGAGTCAGTTCTTTGCATCAGGTGGCCACAGTATTGGGAGTTTCAGCTTCAGCATCAGTCCTTCCAATGAATATTCAGGACTGATTCCCTTTAGGATAGACTGGTCGGATCTTCTTTCAGTCCATGGAACTTTGAAGAGTCTTCTCCAACACCACAGTTCAAAAGCATCAATTCTTTGGTGCTTTTATAGTCCAACTCTCAGATCCATACAAGACTACTAGAAAAACCATAGCTTTGACTAGATGGACCTTTGTTGACAAAGTAATGTCTCTGCTTTTTAATGTGCTGTCTAGGTTGATCAGCTTTCCTTCCAAGGAGCAAGCATCTTTGAATTTCATGGATGCAGTTACCATCTGCAGTGATTTTGGAGCCCCCCAAAATAAAGTCTGACACTGTTTCCACTGTTTCCCCATCTATTTCCCATGAAGTGATAGGACTGGATGGCATGATCTTAGTTTTCTGAACATTGAGTTTTAAGCCAACTTTTTCACTCTCCTCTTCCACTTTCATCAAGAAAACCTTAGTTCTTCTTTACTTTCTGCCATAAGGGTGGTGTCATCTGCGTATCTGAGGTTATTGATATTTCTCCTGGAAGTCTTGATTCCAGCTTGTGCTTCATCCAACCTGGCCTTTCGCATGATGTACTCTGCATATAAGTTAAATAAGCAGGGTGACAATATACAGCCTTTTGTGTTATTAGGTGCTTGTTTTTCTTTCTCTGCGAATAGTTTCCTCAGTTTCTTTGGGTTGTTATCTTCTGTGGTTGAAAATAAGGGCTAAGGAAATAAGCTTGTCCTTGTTCTTAAATATTTTTTCAATTTGTCACTTATTCTTCAATGAACTTTGTTTATGGTTTGTTTTTCTAGATAGTTATGTGTGTATGTATATTTGTGATTTTAATTTTTTAATCCATAAATGAGTGGGTTTTATTTTGTAATTTAATATATTTGACTAATACATTGACATCAAGCTAACATAAAGTTGTACATTGCAAAGTCTTCTACCCTTTTTTGTTCACTCCATTCTAAAGCAATGATATTTTTTAGTTTGTCTAGCCTTGCAGTATTTCTTTATTGTAAATACAAAGTATTGATATCTGTTCTTATTCTTTCCTCCTGCCTTTAAACAAAAGATTGTTGTTCAGTTGCTCAGTCATGTCCGACTGTTTGCAACCCCATGGACTGCAACACACCAGGCTTCCCTGTCCTTCACTGTTTTCTGGAGTTTGCTCAGACTCATGCCCATTGAGTCGATGATGCCATCCAACCATCTCATCCTCTGTTGCCCCCTTCTCCTCCTGCCTTCAGTCTCTCCCAGCATCAGGGTCTTTTCCAGTGGGTTGGCTCTTTGGATCAAATGACCAAGGTATTAGAGCTTCAGCATCACTCCTTCCAATGAATTTTCAGGACTGATTTCCTTTAGGATTGACTGGTTTGATCTGCTTGTTGTCCAAGGTACTCTCAAAAGTCTTCTTCAGCACCACAGTTCAAAAGCATCAGTTCTTTGGCACTCAGCCTTCTTTATGACCACATCCATACACGACTACTGGAAAAACCATCGCCTTGACTCTGCGGACCTTTGTCAGCATATTACTTTATAACATTATTGCATACCTTGGCTTTTTTTTTTTTTTCGCTTAATGGTGTATCTTTTTTTTTAAATGAGTAAATTTGACATATTGTGTAAGTTTAAGGTGTACAGTGTGTTACTTTGATACATTTATATATTTAATATGGCCATTGTAGCAATATTTATCATATTATGTAATTATAGTACAGTATTATTATCTGTATTTCATTATACTGTGCATTAGAACCCTGTGATTTATTTATCACTTGACAAGTGATAAATACTTTTGTATTTTTTATTTGTACTTTTAAACACCATCAATCGTATCCTTCATGCCTCCTACCTGCTGGTAACCACCATTTTACTGTTTTTTTAAAAATAAGTTTGACATAGATTTTGCATGTAGGTGTTACCATACAGCACTTGTCTTTGTCTGACTTATCTCACTTAGGATAATATGGTCAAAGTCCATCCACATTGTTGAAAATGGCAGGAATTCCATCTTTCTCATGACTGAATAATATTTTATTATGTGTTGTGTATTTTGGGTATATATACCATGTCTTTTAAGGGCCTTCTCAGGTAGCCCTAGGGGTAAAGAACCTGCCTGTTAATGCAGGAGACACAGGTTCGATCCCTTGGTGGGGAAGACCTCCTGCAGGAGGAAATGGCAACCCACTCCAATATTCTTGCCTAGAAAATCCTATAGACAGCAGAACCTAGTGGGCTACAGTGCATGGGGTTGCAAAGAGACACAATTGAAGCGACTTAGCACCATGTCTTTTTTTAAAAAAATCTTTATTTGGCTGCACAGGGTCTTAGTTGCAGCATGTAGGATCTTTAGTTGGTGGCACGTGGGATCTTAGTTCACTGACCAGGTATCAAACATAGGCCCTCTGCGTTGTGAGTGCTGTCTTAGCCACTGGACCGCCAAGGAAGTCCCTATAGCATGCCTTTTTTATCTGTTCATCCACTGATGGGCATTTGAGTTGTGGCCATATCTTGGCTAGTGGAAATAAGCCTATAATGAACCTGAGAATGCTCACATCTCGTTGAAGACGTAACATGAAAGGCTGTCCGTCTCAGTGCATGGGAAAGGCGCTCCTTTTTCCTGGTGCCCCGTTGTGTGCACTGTGATCCGCTCACTCAGTCCTTTATTGAGGACCAGCTGGGCTGTTTCTGCTTTCACTGCTGCAGTGAAAAGCCTTGTGTGCATGACATTCCACTTGAGTGCAGGACGGCTTGTTTCCTGCCAAAATGTGTCTGTCAAAAGGTAAATGAAAATGGGGTTATATTATTTAGCATTCTTACCAGCCCATTTTTTTTTTTTTAAGTTTCATCAGCAAACTTGTTTCAAAATGTTAGGTGTCATTTTGATAAGAAATGGTATCCAAATGTTTGAATTTACATTTCTCTTAGTGTGAGAAAGGTTGAATTTTTTCACATGTGTACCTGCCACTTGTAATTTTTTTCTTCTGTTACTTTTAGGGCTTAAAATTTTTTTTTAATTGAGATATAGTTAATGTGCATTACTGTATAAATTTCATGTGTACAACATAGTAATTCACAGTCTTAAAGGTTGTACCCCAGTTTTAGTTATCATAAAATGCTGACTATATTGACTGTGCTGGGCGATGTATCCATGTAGCTTTTCAAGTTTTGTACCTAGTGGTTTGTGCTGCTTTAGCTCCCATCCTCATCTTGTCTCTGTCTGCCCCTCCCCTTTCCCTCTCCCAGGAGTAACCACTAGTCTGTTCTTTATATCTATGAGCTTGTTTCTTTTCTGTTAGGTTTGCTTATAAGATTCCACATATAAATGAGATCATGTCTTTTTCTGTTTGACTTACTTCGCTTTAGCCTAATACCCTCTTAAGTCCATCCGTGTTGTTATGAATGAAAATTCCATTGTTTTTTATGGTTGAGTAGTATTCCATTGTGTGTGGGTATGTATGTGTGTATGTGTATATATACACACCATGTTTTCTTTATATCTGTTGATGGACAGGTTGCTTTCATATCTTGGCTATTGTAAATAATGCTGCTGTGAAGATTGGGGTTGCATGTATCTTCTCAAATTAGTGTTTTTGTTTTTTTCGAATATATACCAGAGTGGAATTGCTTAGTCATATGGTAGTTACATTTTTAGTGTTTTGGGAAATGCTCTTTTCCAGTGTCTATACCAGTTTACTTTGGTACCAGCAGTGTATGAGGGTTCCCTTTTCTCCACATCCTTGCCGGCATTTGTCATTTGTGTTCTTTTTGATGACAGTGTTACGGGTTATCTTTATGTTTGAATCCTGACCAATATAGAGTTCATCCTGGAATAGCATATGAATCTGATTATATCTTTCCAACATTTCTTAGTAGAAAGCCTGTCTCTGCCTCACTGGTTTGAGGTGCTGCCTTTACAGATTTTTACACAGGAAACTCTTAGTATTTCAGTCTGCTTCTAGATGTTACATTTTGTCCGAGTGGTCTGTCCGGTTGCTTGCATTGACGTCATCACATTTCAGTCTTACTATTCTGGGGTTCGTTTTCCCCTTCTCTGGGTAAAGTCTGTAGTACTTCCTTGGCAGCACCATTTGCGTTGAAATCTTTGATTTGTCTCAAATTCCTTTTAGTATTCCTGGGTGGCGCTAGGTGGCACTAGTGGTAAAGGACCCGCCTGCCAATGCAGGAGATTGTAAGAGACCTGGGTTTGATCCCTGGGTCGGGAAGGTCCCCTGGAGGAGGGCACGGCAACCCATTCCAGTGTTCTTGCCTGGAGAATTGCATGGACAGAAGAGCCTGGTGGGCTGCAGTCCACGGGGTCGCACAGAGTCAGATACAACTGAGCAACTCAGCACGCACACAGTCCTTTTAGTATTAGGATTGTTTCTTTGATGATAGCTCCTGAGTTTTCTTGTTCCTCTCTCACTCAGCTTGTTTTATCAGGCTGATAGGAATTGTTACTTTCTGAGATAAGCAACAACTTTTCATTCGCCCCGCCCACCCCTAGACCTCAGGTGGCACTGTCTTTAGTCTTACTTCAGTTTAGCAGATTGGAACTATGATATTTGTACTAACATATTCATGAGTAGCTACTTCTGGGCAAAGACAGATCGAGATAATCAAATGCACATTTTGGAGTGCTCCTCTCTAGAGCAGTGAACACGCACTTGTTAGGCAGTGCCATGGCACAAAGGAGATTCACCTTGGGGGTCTGAAATTTGTGACCGTGCTCCACAGAAAAGAAGAATAAGACAATAAAACGAGTTAATGAACTTCAGCTCCCTGGTTGTGCCAAAGGGAAGCTCTGTAGCCGTGGAGCCCCCCTCGATGGTCTGTCTGTACATGTGTTCTCCACAGAAGGAATCAGGTCCGGAGGGGGAGATGGAAGCTGGTCTGGGAGAGAGTAAGTCATCCCCACGTCCTTTTTAGCCTCCCTGCCCAGCAGGAACACTCTAACACCCACCTGGGGTGGTGAGATTTGGCGAGATGATCCACACTTGTGAGTTTTTGAATTCCAACCCACTGGCCTCATATTTCTTCTGCCTTGTTTCCGATTGTCAGCACTGGCCGCCCTCCAGTTTGATTTTACCACTAATTGTGTTGCACGTTACCATACCGAAATGAATCAAATCAGAATGCTTTTCCTGGAGCATTAGATAAAGCAGGCGAAGGTTCTGAGTAATGAGCAGATGCTGCTAATGCAGGGACAGTGCAGACCTTGCCAGGACTCCATCTGCTCCATGCTTGCCTGCCTTTGGCCTCGAGCCACCACATTAGGGAATGGCAGTGTACTCGAAACCCACTCCCTGCTCAGAGTTTGTCTCAAAAACTCACTCTTTGGTTAGAAATGAGATTACACACTTCTTAGGTGCAAAGAAGTTCTGATTTGTCCCTATAGGCGGAGAGCAGAGAGCCGGTGCTCTTCAGCACGTGGAAGCCTAGGTGGGACAGCTAGCAGGTGTCTTTCAGGTGCCATGGAGCCAGGCGGAGTGGCTTATCCACTCTTGCAGCGTCCCAGGGCAGTTGTCTGCGCCCACAAACACCCCATTGTCCAGGACTCTGCCTGCCCTGGGCTGGAGTGACTGTGATTTCTCATTTCCTGACGTGTGTACGATGGATGGGAGTGGGTCTCTCCAAGCTTCTTTTCAGCAGTGAACAGTAGGACCATGTTTTACTTAGGCGGCTACTGAGACTAGGTGCTTCCAGAGTTTTAGTTGTAATTTTATGCTTAATAAAAAAAATCGGTTAGTCATTAGTTTTGCTTATGTCTCTTAGATGTTGATGACATTTCAATGTCATAGCATAACCTTTGAATGCAGTATTCAGTCTGCTCCTCTCCCCTGATCAAAACTGAAGTTTCAGAAGTGGATTATTAACATAATTGTTTTGGGAGATGGCTAGTATACCTGACTGTGGAGAATTGGGCTTGTTTTTCAAGGCTTTCCTTTTCTGCTCATTTTTCTCTTAAAGTCTTAGTAATTGTTGGAGAAACCTTTGTCTACCTTTTGGTCTTAGGAGCCTTATTCAGACACTTGGTGGACAAAACAAAATGAAACATCTTTCTGATAAAAACCAAAAAAAAAAAAAAGCCAGATGGAGTCCTTTTTTCTTTTAAAGTCTGCTCTGGGTCTTCACTGAGGTTTGTGGGCTCTCTCTAGCTGTGCTGCAAGGGTTTCGCACTGTGGTGCTTGGGCTCTCTAGTTCCCTCATGACTTGTGGGAGCTTAGTTTCCCGACCAGAGATTGAACCCCTGTCCCCTGCATTGGAAGGCAGAGTCTTAACCACTGGACCAACAGGGAGGTCCCCCAGGTAGAGTTCTTTTAAAAGAATACATGTAAACAGTTTTCTTAACAGTACAAGTGCTTACAGTTTAAAGATATTCAGAGTGGAATTAAAAGTTGAAATGCAGAATTCTGAACTGAGGTGGTTGGTTTTTTTTAGTATTGCAGAAGTATTTCTTAGAGTATTGAACGTTATAGTTGATTGCACTCGGAGTGGTCTTAGGGTGTTAAAATTTGTTTCATAGACAAGCCATAGAGACTGTGTTTATGTTACGGAGTCAAATAAAAATACTTACTTTAAGGTTTTTCTGTTCCTCAGGGGAGTTGTAAATTATATTTGTTCTACACTTGCTTATACATGCTTTGGACGGCATTTGTGTTGTAACTAAATAATAGCTCAGTGTTCCTTAAGTGGCATTCCACAGATAAAACTGTGGGTGGGAGTTGTGAGATCTCTAGGAAATGTTTTAAAATCTGTGGGTTTTTATGGTCATTTTAAAAAGGAATCTGGAACTTTTGCCCTCGTGACCATGCTGTGAGGTCTCATTAATTGAATTTGCATTTTGTAGTCACAGGCTGTTGGCACCCAGTGATCACGTCCGTGCCTTGTAATGCTTTGCTTTTCACACTAACTGGCCCATAGATGAATTCATAGAGGTCTGTAAGCTCTCGAATTTAAGAAACACTGGAGAGCGACGTTCTCATACTTCAGACACACACAGCAAATGAGCAGTTTCTTGGATAACTACAAATTTTGAAGGTACTATGAAAATAATTTGAAATTGTTTTATCATGCAGAAAACACTGGCACGTTGTATTAATGATACGAGAGTTGGTGTTAATCTGGTTTATTGGGGGCCTGGTTTTACTGAACACTGATTTTTTAATAAGGCACAGCATGATGCATGAATTCCGAGTAGCTGTCCTGTCTTACTACAGTTGAGATTAAGAACAGAAGGGAGCGATAAATAGCACAGGGGAGCTTTGGAGAGACAGTGGAAACTACAGAAATAAATTGTCCAAGTTCTTCAGTCTACCTAATGAAAACTAAGCATGAGTTTTTTTTACAAGAAAATGAATTTTAAGCCATAAAATTTAATTTCCTCTTCAATACTCCCAATTTTAGTTGTAATGTTTACTCTGTTGTGAACCCTAGGCTCTGTTATAGCAGAGATTAAATATACTTGTGAACTGTATTCAGTATTTTGAGTCACAGAGCTGTTAGGGAGGCCCATGGAGTGGGTGCCAGGGATAGGTGGGGCAGGGAGTCCGAGGGGAACAGTGACCTGGAGGGTTTGGAAGGTTGGCACCATACAGAGAGGCTGAGCAGGTAAGAAAACTGAGGATAATAGGAGCCAGTTTTCTTGTTGTTGGAGAAGGGAGGTGCAGGTATGAAGTGGGGATGGCCAGAAGGAACTCTGGGGGGCTGGACTGGAATAGGAGCTGTCAGTGTAGAGTGTGTGGTTTTCACTATCGATTGGTAAGCAGCCAGGTATGTTCGTATGCATATGTTTTCACGTATGTCCTGGCTTTGTTTGTGAAAAAGGTATAGGAGCAGCAACAGTCCAGTAGCAATCAGCCAACCTAGTGCTCAGGTCTTGAAAAACATCGCTCTTTACTAAAAGGAGCCGAGGCTTCTCGGCGTAATGGCCACTCCAGGGATAGGGCAGGGAGAATCTCCAAATATTTAAAAACTAAACAACACACTTCTGAATAACCCATAAGTCAGAGAGGAGATCACCAGAGAAATTAGGAAATATTTTGAACTGAAGGAAAATTAAAAACAGTATATCATTGTATGGGCTGTAGCTAAAGCAATGCTTAAAGGGAAATTTATAACATTGACTATATTAGAAAAGAGAAAATCACAAATCAACAGTATAGCTTTTCACCTTAAAATAGAAAAAGAAGAGAAAGTTAAATAAAATAAGCAGAAGGAATAAAGTAATAAAGAGCAGAAATCAATGGAGTGGAATAGAGGGAAAAAAATAGAGAAAAATCAATGAAGGGGACAACCATACCTTTGAAAAAATTGATCAAATTGACAAATCCCTAGCCAGATTGATCAGGAAAAAAAGAGATAGGAAATTAATTGTCAACATAAGGAATGTAAGATGGGACATCATTACGAATCCTGTAAATATTAAAAAGTTAAAATGACATATTATGAACACCTTTATGCCAGTAAATTCAATAAGTTAGATGAAATGGATGAATTGACTTTTTGAAAGACAAACTACCTAAGTTCACTTAACAAGAACTAGAAAACATGAATAGCTCTATTTCCAATAAAAAAAAATCGAATTTATAATTTAGTAGTTTCCACAAAGAAAACTGTAAGCCCAGTGAATCCTATCAAACACTTAAGAGATAATACCAAATCTACACACTTCCGTAAAATAGACTAAGAGGAACAGTTCTCAACTCCGCTTATGGGGCCAGCATTAAGGCTAGGTAAAGAAGAAACAATAATAACTAACACCTGTAAACAAGTTCTACAGATGGATATTCCTCATGAGCATAGATGTAAAAATCCTCAACTATGTTATAAAATTGAATCCTGCAAATATATTAAAAAGATAATACATCATAACCAATTAGGATTCATCCCAGGAATTCAGGGTGAGTTTGATTCCATTAACAATTAATATAATGCATCATGTTAGACTATAAAAGAAAAACCGTATGTTCATCTCAATGAAACAAAAAATTTTTTTGACAAAAACAAACTCTGATTCATTATTAAAAACTTAGCTAACTTTCTTAGTCTGCTTAAGAGAATCTATGAGAAACTTGGAGCTAACTTTGTACTTAGTGGTAAAAGATGCTTTCCTTTTAAAGTCAGAAACAGGGCAAGACTGTCCATTTTCACTACAATTGTTAAATGTTGTCCTAGAGGGCATATTTAGGGCAGTAAGGCAAGAAAAAGGTATCCAGTTAGGGAGCAAATAAAATTGTCTGTGAATAAATGGATAGACTCCTAAGCAAGCAACAAAAGTGTTTTACTAGAATAAATATTAATATCTTTAGCAATGATACTGGATATTAGGTCAGATGCAAAAGTCTATAGTATTCAAGTGAGCAGCAAACAATTGGAATTGATATTGCATTAGAGATATAACATACTTGGCGATTAACTCAGCAATGTATGTTTAAAACCTATATGCTGACTATAAAATATTACTGAGAAAAATTTGAGGAAAGCACGAATAAAGGGAGAGGGTTATTATTAGATTCATGGATTGGCAAGTTGAATGCTGTTAAGATGCCAGCTCTCCCTTAATTGATCTAGAGCTTCAATCCAATTTCAGTCAAAATCCCCATAGGCTTTTTGGGTAGAAATTGAAAAGCTGATTCTAAAATTTAAAATCTGAAAGAAAATGTGGTGGACTAAGAATAGCAAAGAGCAATCTTGGAAAAAAGCGTAAAGCTGGAGTTCTTATGCTACCTGATTGGAGGATTTACTATAAAATGACAGTAAGCAAAACAGTGTTGATACCGGCCTGAGAATAGACCTGTGGACCAGTGGAACCGAATGAAGTCCAGAAGAAATGTTTTTCTATGAAAGGTATCAACATCCTTTGATGAAGAAATGACCATCTTTTCAACATCACTGATCAAATTAATATGTATAGAGTTATGTCTACAAATTATAACAAATTATTTGATATAGTACTGCTGCTGCTAAGTTGCTTCAGTCGTGTCTGACTCTGTGCGACCCCACAGACGGCAGCCCACCAGGCTCCCCTGTCCCTGGGATTCTCCAGGCAAGAACACTGGAGTGGGTTGCCATTTCCTTCTCCAGTGCATGAAAGTGAAAAGTGAAAGTGAAGTCACTCAGTTGTGTCTGACTCTTCGCAACCCCATGGACTACAGCCCACCAGGCTCCTCTATCCATGGGATTTTCCAGGCAAGAGTACTGGAGTTGGGTGCTGTTGCCGTCTCCGTGATATAGTACTAATTGTAGAAAAAACATGTAGTTAAAAAAAAACTGTTTTTTCTCTCCCTACCACCTTAGGGTCCTGATTCCCCCAGTCATCCCTGTCTCTTCTCCAAAGACATTGGCCACTCCCAGTGTCTGATACACTCTTCCAGATACAGCATGTATTGTGGTCACATCATGTAGTTGTATCGCAAGAAGGAACTGGCTGGAGTTAGTGGCTGTGTGCACAGTGACGTCTCTCTTGCATCAACTGCCTTCTCAAACTACACCCCCTTATAGAAGAGCCGGTCCAAATTCTTCCCCACCAATCTGTTTTTCCTTTGACTTTGCTAACTGTAAATTTTTCTATTTAGTCACATTGTCATATTCTTACACCATATCATCTGCCTCCTTTTCAATTTCCTGTCTCTCTGTTTTTGAGTCTTCTCTTTAGAATGTTCGTTCTTTCTGCTTTGAACTTGAGACTACTGAACATATTCATCTTTCCTCCTCTTTGACTCAGTTTCTGCTTTGGTCGCTCCCTTGCTTATGTGCTAACCAGTCAGTTCATTGGTCCACAGGCCCACTCAGATCCCCTTACTTGTCAGTCTGGGATGCAGCTTCCAGAATGCTTCCTGTGTAGTTTTTCTGCCTTAAGTAAGAGTTCAGCTTTAGAGCTACGTTCAACCGGGAGGTCAAGGCTGGCATGCATGTGGATGCTGCATCTCTGTAAAGAATAAATTTCATTGTTTCATCTTTTTTAAGATCTTCTGTGAGTTGGCCCTACCTTATGACCCTTGTTTGCACTGATTTTAACTTCCTTCTCACCTCTTCTCTTCTGAAAGCAGAAGCTGTGTTGTCCTCTCAAACTTTACACCAGCCTCTGTCTCTGGCTTGCATTGCATGGTGATGCTGTGTGGGCTTAATGAGTGAAGGGGTACACATTCAGTGAGTGCTATGGGTGTAATTGAAATTTCTTTTAAGATGCTTTTTCTCATTGCAGAATTTCCTTTGGCTCCTGCTTCATTTCTTACAGGCAAGTTTTTACTTACATGGTGGAAATTGAGATTGCCCGCCGTCTTTAGGAATAGTCAGCTTCACTGAGTGTCTCTGAACTACAGTTAATTGATCCTGTCTACTTAACTGTTAGGAAGCTGAGACCAAGCCTTAGGTGTTGGTTACGCCACCTCAAGTGAAGAGGAGCTCGTGGCTAAAATAAGCTCTAATTGAGATAGCACAAAAGACCACAGGACAGACCTTGCGGTTCAAGAAGTGACCAGTCTCTGACTTTCTGGACTGGTAACCTGTTGTAAATTTTATGGTGCATGGAAAGATCAAAGGGGAGGGGTAATACCAATTGTCTTTTCCCAAAACCAGTTCAGTAGTTATTTACCTTTCAAGCAATTAACATAATTACCATTATGCTAAAAAGTAATTTTGGAAAGTTCTGCCCTGAGCTCTTATGACTCCACTGGGACAGTTTTAGTTGGGACTTATCTTTTTGATGGAAGCCTAATTGCAGTTTTGGCTTTGTGCATGCAAACAGAAGCAGCTAATTGTTTAGGCAAATAGCAGATTAATTTAAAAATGCATCCCTAATAAAACAAAAATGGTATCCATTATGGCCCTTGTTCCCACGACGAGGCATATAAATATTCTGCCCAAGTGCCATTAGGCGGAGGTCTTAAGGATTGTCGACATTATTTCACAGTGGTAGCACTTTCATGATATCGTGTGCTCTTTACAAAAGCTAACATAAATCAGTTTAAACTCATTGAGATCCCATCTCCACTCTGTGCAGTTTCATTACCACACTCTGGCTGGCCTCCTCTGGGAGGTGGGAGGGACGTGCTGCAGACTGGCACCGGTGCCCATCCACAGCTGCCGAGCCGGCTTTATGTCTCCTCCAAAGACGGGCTGTCGTTACTCATGTCACTGCTAATGACTGTTCCTAGGCTCGGGTGAGCTTGGAGTTCCCACCGCCTCGCGGATGCTTGTCAAGGTGGAGGGTCCCGGGCCCAGAGAGTGGTGGGCCTGCCAAGCCCAACTCCTGTCTACTTTCCTGGGCCGGCGGCCCTCCCTTGCTGTGGTCTTCCACGTTTTTTGAGAGACCCTTTTTCTTTTGTCTGAGTCCTTTTTATTTTGTTCATGAGTGAAGCAGTGTTGTGGAGCTCCACACTGGTTGAGTTACACCTCTTTTACCCAGCGACTGAGGGAAAGGCAGACACACCTGCTCTCCTCTCAGCTTTCCCGGTGTGAAGCAGATGGGCCATCAGCCCTGGTGCTGAGGGTCATTTATGCCTGGTTCAGGGAATGGTGGCAACGACCTGTTTACTCAGTCACCACCAGAGAGCCACAGTGAAGCTCCCTTCACATTTGCTGAGAAGCTTTCTCTTGGCTCACCTTGGCCAAGCATGTGGAGTAAAGGTGGTAGACCCCCTTGTGGGCATCTCCTTGCTTGGAAGCCCCTCTAGAGGTGGACATATTTGTAGCATTTGAGTCGGTCTTTTGGCCTCGGTAGAGTCAACGAGGATGGGGACCCCAGGCCTGGGGCGGCTGTTTCATGTTCTTGGCTGAGCCATTGGGCTCAGGCTTCTCAGTCTCAGTTGTGTGCCTGGAGTAGAAGCCCTGGTGAGATTGGGAAGAGGGAAAGCTGCTTTGTGGAGAGGGGTGGGTAGGGAGGGAGGCAGACGTGTGGCGCATCAGGAGACCAACTGCCTAGGTCTGAATGTTTTTCTGCTTCCGGCTCTGATCCCTTTTCCTGTCCAGCTATGTTTTCTGCCCTTGAGTTCCGTGAATTAGCCTCGTTTCTGTTCATTCTGTTTCCTTTTGTATTTAAGCCAGTGGATTTGTTTCTTACAACCAAATGTTCCGTTGCTAAAACGTAAGACAAACATTCAGCAAACCTTTATGGATGTTCAGCCACTTTCCATAGGAAATGGAGCAGAAAAAGGACACATTCCTGCCACTTTAGAAACCCACCGATATTAGGAGCCAAATCCATGCTAGTGCTGTGTCTGCAATGTGATAAAACTTGGCCTTTCAAGTGAATTTACATCAGATTTTTTAAACTGTCACCTGTTTGGGAAGGGAGTTTATCGGGCTCTGACAGGTGTTGACTACAGCTTATTTAATATTATGCAATGTATGTGTACTCAGTTCAACTTGAAATATCTGTGAAAGTTAGCTGCTCCTTTTGGGGAATCTTAAAATAGTGTGTCAAAAGGACAAAAAGTTAAGCTTATCCATTATCCCCTCACACTTTGTGTATATATCTGTTTTTGTTAGTTGTATTTTAGTGACTCTTAACTGGTCTTTCTGCGGTGTGAATGTTGTGAGAACAAAGATTATATCCTTCCTGCATGCCCCTAAAACAAGATGCTTGGTGATGCCACTAGAACATCAGCTCCAGGCAGTCAGGGATTTTTTTGTTTATTTTGTCTTGTTCACTGCAGTTTTCCTGGTGCTTAGAATAGTGACTGGCCCAGGGCAGGGGCTCAAATACGTGTTGAATGTATTGTTGCATTGACTGCTTTTTGGCTAAGTATTGGTTAACATGGGTAATAATTCAAGCATAACATTATAAAATAATCTTATAATTCAAGTATTCACTGTTGAAGCCCCTGTAGTTTTAGGGTTGTAAAAGTAGCGTGATTTACCTATATTAACTGAAAAAAAAAAATGACCTTTGATAAAATTAGCCTTCACTCAGGCACCCCTCCCGTCAGCTGCTGTGCTGGCTCCTGCTCGCCTCATCCCCGTATTTTGGGGTCCGATATCCGGCAACACAGTGGGAAGGTGAGACTGTACATCTTGCAGAAGCTGCAGGAGTTTTACCCGTCTTACAGGTGACACGGGAAGAGCGGTGGAGTGGTAATTACGTGGGCAGCTGTAAATGGGTTTTTTTCTTATTTTTCTTTAAAAGATAATTGCCTGCTTATGCAAAAATAATCACAGTGTGTGTGGGGTTTATAACATATGTAGAGATTAAAAAGTATGGCAATAATAGCAGAAAGGCAGGGCGGGAGGGAATGGGAATGTGCAGCTTCCCTGTGTGTGAAGTGGTGCAGTATTGCTTGAAGGCAGACCAGTGAGTTACAGATGAGTGCTGAAAGTCTATAGCCCCTAAAATAAACACAGTTTGGCTAATAGACCAACAAAGGAATCAAAATGATATGAACACATAATTAACCCAATACTCAGTCCAAAAGAAGGCAGAAAAAGAGGGGGAAAGGGAACAAAGAACACACGGGCCAAATAGCAAACAAGACAGGATGGTAGCTTAAACCCACGCTTACCAACAGCCACTCCAGAGGTGAGTCGTCTGCATACCCCAGGTAAAGGCAGACCAGCTGCACGCCACCTGCAAGTGAGCCCACTTCAGACACCAGGCAGAGTGAAAGGAGAGAGGACACACAGCATGCTAACGCCACTCCAGAGCTGCAGCCGCTCTGTCAGCATCAGCGTGGATTTCAGAGGGAAGAATGGCACAGAAAGACGCTTCACATGACAGAAGGCCCCTTCATCCAGAGAGCAGTGCAGCCCTAAGTGTGAACACACCTTCAGGAGGAGGACTGATGACAGGTGAGGGTCTGGCTGAGTTACACACTTCATAGTTGGAGAAAATTGACAAAGACCACAACACCACAGACATTCAAAAGAGAAGGGTGTGACCGTTAAACGGATGGCACCTGGAATATATTTTCTAGGAAGACCCTTTTTAGGACAGCTCTGCAGTCTTGCGGTGAAGGGTATTTTATTGCATACAATTCTATTGGGGAAATGATGCCAACAAAACCAATACTTGATTAATAATGAAAAATGTGTTTATAGATAAACTCCATGTGTGCTTCGAGTGAGCTGTGGTTGAGTAACTTCCACACTTGGCAGAACACAGGTTGAGTTTATGTCGATTACTCATCGAGCTCATAGTTATTTTATGCACTTGTAAATGCAGCCGCTCACCCTACACTTTCTAGCTGACTTTCAGCCCAGCCTCACCGCTTACCAAGTGGCTTTGGACCAGTTGTTGAGCCACTCGGAGCTTCTGATTCTTCTCTTTTGTCAAATGATGCTGTTCCCGGGGTGGAAGTAAGCACTGTAGGAAAGGAGATGAGTGAGTGTGTGAGTACTCGCAGGCTTCGTGCAGTAGCAGTTGCTTTACTGCTTTATTGTGTTGTCGGCAAACAAATGTAGTGCAGGCTTGTTGGGAAGAGGCACGTCCTGGAACGTGCCTGTCTCCCATTTAATATGTAGAGCCCTTGGCATTCTCTACAGTGTGTCTGTTGTTTCTGAGTCTGAATGGAAAGAATTTGCCAAAATATTTGCCAGAGGAATGTGTTGTGGAGCCTTTCTTGATCCACTTACCAACAAGTTTATCATAATTCTTAGAAGAGTACACTGTTTTACATCTGAAGCAGCATTTAACTTGAAGAAAGCTCTGCTTTTGTTTGTAATCACCTCCTTAGCCTACTGACAGTTTGAAAGGCTTGCAGAGCAACCCAAATATATTATTTTCTTCCAACTTGCTGTATTTATTTAGTGCTGTTACCCTGTAGTAAGATCCTACGTTCAATGCATTTACTGTTTAAAGATAAAGTTGTCATTGTTCACCTACTCAGTCTTTCTGACTCTTTGTGACCCCACGGACTGCAGCACATCAGGCTTCCCTGTCTTTCATTATTTCCCAGCGTTTGCTCAGAATCATGTCCATTGAGTCAGTGATGATAGAAAACTATCTCATCCTCTGCCGACCTCTTCTCCTTTTGCCTTCAATCTTTCCCAGCATCGGGGTATTTTCCAAAGAGGTAGCCCTTTGCATCAGATTCCCAAAGTATTAAGGCTTTAGCTTCAGCATCAGTCCTTCCAATTAATATTCAGGGTTGATTTCCTTTAGAATTGACTGGTTTGATCTCCTTGCAGTCCAAGGAACTCTCAAGAGTCTTCTCCAACACCACAGTTCAAAAGCATCAATTCTTCAGCGCTCAGCCTTCTTTATGGTCCAACTTTCACATCTGTACATGACTCCTGAAAAAACCATAGCTTGGACTAGATGGACCTTTGTTGGCAAAGTGAAGTCTCTTCCTTTGTGTGGGTTTGTCATAGCTTTTCATCCAAGGAGCAAGCGTCTTTTAAATGACTCCTGAAAAAACCATAGCTTGGACTAGATGGACCTTTGTTGGCAAAGTGAAGTCTCTTCCTTTGTGTGGGTTTGTCATAGCTTTTCATCCAAGGAGCAAGCATCTTTTAATTTTGTGGCTGCAGTCACCATTCACAGTGATTTTGGATTCCAAGAAAATAAAATACGTCACTGTTTCTGCTTTTGCCCCTTCTATTTGCCATGAAGTGATGGGACCAGATGCCATGATCTTAGTTTTTTGAGTGTTGAGTTTGAAGCCAGCTTTTTCACTCTCCTCTTTTACCCTCATCAAGAGGCTTTTTAGTTCCTCTTTGCTTTCTGCCATTAGAGTGGTATCATCTGAATATTTGGGGTTGTTGATATTCTTCCCAGCAATCTTGATTCCAGCCTGTGATTTATCCAGTTCAGCATTTCACATGGGCCCTGCATATAAGGTAAGTAAGCAGGGTGACAATATACAGCCTTGATGTACCTTTTCCAATTTTGAACGAGTTTGTTGTTCCATGTCTGATTCCAAATGTTGCTTCTTGACATGCATACAGGTTTCTCAGGAGGCAAGTAACGTGGTCTATTCCCATCTCTTTAAGAATTTTCCATGGTTTGTTGTGATCCACACAGTCAAAAGCTTTAGCGTAGTCAGTGAAGCAAAAGTAGATGTTTTTCTGGAATTCCCTTGGTTTCTCTATCATCCAACAGATGTTGTCAATTTGATGCCTTGTCTAAATCTAGCTTGTCCATTTGGAAGTTCTCAGTGCATGTACTGCTGAAACCTAGCTTGGAGGATTTTGAGTGTTACTTGGCTAGCATGTGAAATGAGCACAATTGTACGGTAGTTTGAACATTCATTGGTGTTACCTTTCTTTGGGATTGGAATGAAAACTGACCTTTTCCAGTCCTGTGGCTGCTGTTGAGTTTTCCAGTTTTGTTGACATGTAGAAGACAAAGTATAAGGCAAAGAAAAATGGAAAGAGGGATTACAGAGAGATGGAAATTGAACGCTTTATCTGCTTTAGATAATAGCAAGTTGTAATAAATAGGACTGGACTTATGGGTGGGCAGTAGAGAAGAAATTGTTTAGTTGCTCAGTCGTGTCCAACTGTTTTTTGACCCCACGGACTATAGCCCACCAGGCTCCTCTGTTCATGGAATATTCCAGGCAAACATACTGGAGTGGATTGCCATTTCCTTCTCCAGGGGATGTTCACAACCTAAGGAACAAACCCACGTCTCCTGCATTGGCAGGTAGATTTTTTTTTTTTTACCACTGAGCCATGCTCTGTAACATGGCAGGCCATATAGGATAACATCCAGATGGAAAAACGATTGCTCTGTCTCCAGCATTTTGTGTGGTTTTCTCCTTTAATCTGCCCAGCAGTCCTAGGTAGTAGGTAATGTTTTCAGTTTTACGATGAGAAAACAGACTCTCAGCTTTGAGTAACTTGCCCAAGGCCTTCCTCAGGCAAACAGTGGAGCTGGGTTTGAACTCAGACAACTGCATACTGTGTTATCTGTGCATGGTTATTTTCAGTGATTTTTGAAAAGTAAAATCAGTTGATATCGGATCATCTGCATTATCCAGCATGAGCCAGAAAATGATTCTTTTTTTTAAGGAATTATTCCTTTTGTTGAGAAGACCAAGAATGTTCCTGGAGTAATAATCGTATTAACAGTTCTACTGATATTAACTCTTTATTCCCTGATATATCATGTGCCCTTTCAATAGGAATGTTCATAGCCTTTATGTGTCAGGAAATACTTTTGTGTTATCTATTTAAATATTTGTTTCATTTAGAGTTTGGTTTTCTTCTTTCAAGACTTAAAAACTATGCATGTTATCCTTTGTCTGTATTGAATAGCGTATCATCTTCAGGAGGTAATTATTTTCTTGCATAAATGTTTGTGGGGGGAAAGTAGCTTCATGGATGGGAATGGTAAAAAGAAACTATTTGACAAGAAAAGAATAAGTGGCACTCGAAATACAGGAACGTTTATATTTCTGTAGAGAAGTGTAAGTTTCTGCAACAGTTTGTTCTCAAACTTAGGAATACATCCCCAGAGTTTGTTGCCCAAGAACCTGAATTTCTAATAAGCCCCCAAATGATACTGATGCTGCTTGTCCAGGGGCTACACTTGGATATCATTGCTGTAGACAGTTTGAGAAGGGTGGAGACACGACCAGTGTGTGTAAAAGGAATTCATCTGGGGTCAGCATTCAAGGGGCTGGGAGAAGGTTATGTAGTATGATCAAGAAATTTCCTAAGTCGTAGTTTTTAACAGGTCTGGGATAAGTCAAGCTTGTGTTTTAGATTTTGCAAAAGAAAACACCTCTGCTAACCATGGCTAGAAGAAGGTAGTGGTGAGGAAGCTTGTAAAGTATTTGTAAGAACTTCTTAGAATGTAGGTTAACGGCTGTTTTCAGAACCTGCTAGCGTCTAGGTCAGTGCCTGGCGTATTTCAAGCCCTCAGTAATAACGCGTTTCATGTTACTTCATCTCTTAGCATGGCTCTGATCAAAGACGAGACAGGCTCCCCTGGTGGCTCAGTGGTAAAGAATTGCCTGCCAGTGCAGAGCACATGGGTTGATCACTGGTCCAGGAAGATCCCTCATGCAGAGGAGCAGCTAAGCCTGTGCACTGTACCTATTGAGCCTGTGCTCTGGAGCTCAGGAACCACAGTGATTAGTCCATGAGCCGCAACTGCTTAGCCCTCGTGCCCTAGAGCCTGTGCTCAGCAACGAGAGAAGCTACCACAATGAGAAGCCTGTGCGCCGCAACTAGAGAGTAGCCCCTGCTTGCCGCAACTAGAGAAAAGCCTGTGCAGCAACAAAGACCCAGCACAGCCAAACATAAATAAATTACATATTTAAAAAAAGACAAGAGAGGACAGTTGGTGAGGATGTAGATAGTAGGGAACCCTCGTGCACTGTTTGGGTGTTAGTTCTAAAAGGTCTTGTAGGTCTTCATGAAACCGTTCAACTTCAGCTTCTTCAGCGTTAGTGGTTGGGACATACACTTGGATTACGGTGACATTGAATGGTTTGCCCTGGAGACGAACAGAGATCATTCTGTCGTTTTTGAGATTGCTTCCAAGTACTGCATTTCAGACTCTTTTGTTGACCATGATGGCTACTCCATTTCTTCTGAGGGATTGCTGCCCGCAGTAGTAGATATAATGGTCATCTGAGTTAAATTCACGCATTCCAGTCCATTTTAGTTTGCTGATTCCTAGAATGTTGACATTCACCCTTGCCATCTCTTATTTGACCACTTCCAATTTGCCTTGATTCATGGACCTGACATTCCAGGTTCCTATGCAATATTGCTCTTTACAGCATCGGATCTTGCTTCTATCACCAGTCACATCCACAGCTGGGTATTGTTTTTGCTTTGACTCCATCCCTTCATTGTTTCTGGAGTTATTTCTCCACTGATCTCCAGTAGCATATTGGGCACCTAATGACCTGGGGAGCTCCTCTTTTGGTATCCTATCATTTTGCCTTTTCCTACTGTTCATGGGGTTCTCAAGGCAAGAATACTGAAGTGGCTTGCCATTCCCTTCTCCAGTGGACCACATTCTGTCAGACCTCTCCACCATGACCCACCGGTCTTGGGTTGCCCCGCAGGCATGGCTTAGTTTCATTGAGTTAGACAAGGCTGTGGTCCTAGTGTGATTAGATTGACTAGTTGTCTGTGAGTATGGTTTCAGTGTGTCTGCCCTCTGATGCCCTCTTGCAACACCTACCATCTTACTTGGATTTCTCTTACCTTGGGCGTGGGGTATCTCTTCACGGGTGCTCCAGCAAAGCACAGCCGCTGCTCCTTACCTTGGATGAGGGGTATCTCTTTACCGCCGCCGTTCCTGATCTTCAACGTGGGATAGCTCCTCTAGGCCCTCCTGTGCCTGCGCAGCCACCGCTCCTCGGGTTGCTCCTCCTGGCCGCTGGCCCTGGCCTTGGGCGTGGGTGGCTCCTCCCAGCTGCTGCCCCTGGCCTCGGGCTCGGGGTGGCTCCCCAGGGTCATTGCCCCTGGCCTCAGGCGTGAGGTGGCTTCTCCCAGCCGCCCCTGATCTCGGACGAGGGGAGTCTCCTGCCGGCCGTCACTGACCTCGGACGCGGGGTAGCTCCTCTCCGCTACCGCCCCTGACCTTGGACGTGGGGTGTCTCCTCCTGGCCGCCGCCCCTGACCTCAGACGCAGGGTAGCTCCTCCTGGCCGCCACTGACCTCGGACGCAGGGTAGCTCCTCTCTGCTGTTCCCACACCGTCACAGCCTGGCACTCTAGGCCGCTGCCCCTGACCTCGGACGTGGGGTAGCTCCTCTCGGCCACGCTTAGTGCGCCGGCTCGCAAAGACTAATAGAGTTTTGCCAAGAAAATGTACTGGTCATAGCAAACACCCTCTTCCAACAACACAAGAGAAGACTCTACACAATGACATCACCAGATGGTCAACACTGATATCAGATTGATTATATTCTTTGCAGCCAAAGATGGAGAAGCTCTATACAGTCAACAAAAACAAGACCAGGAGCTGACTGTGGCTCAGATCATGAACTCCTTATTACCAAATTCAGACTCAAATTGAAGAAAGTAGGGAAAACCGCTAGACCATTCAGGTATGACCTAAATCAAACCCCTTATGATTATACAGTGGAAGTGAGAAATAGATTTAAGGGCCTAGATCTGATAGATGGAGTGCCTGATGAACTGTGGAATGAGGTTCGTGACATTGTACAGGAGACAGGGATCAAGACCATCCCCATGGAAAAGAAATGCAAAAAAGCAAAATGGCTGTCTGGGGAGGCCTTACAAATAGCTGAAAAGAAGAGAAGCGAAAAGCAAAGGAGAAAAGGAAAGATATAAGCATCTGAATGCAGAGTTCCAGAGAATAGCAAGAAGAGATAAGAAAGCCTTCTTCAGTGATCAATGCAAAGAAATAGAGGAAAAGAACAGAATGGGAAAGACTAGAGATCTCTTCAAGAAAATTAGGGATACCAAGGGAACATTTCATGCAAAGATGGGCTCGATAAAGGACAGAAATGGTATAGACCTAACAGAAGCAGAAGATATTAAGAAGAGGTGGCAAGAATAGACAGAAGAACTGTACAAAAAAGATCTTCACAACCCAGATAATCATGATGATGTGATCACTAATCTAGAGCCAGACATCTTGGAGTGTGAAGTCAAGTGGGCCTTAGAAAGCATCACTACGAACAAAGCTAGTGGAGGTGATGGAATTCCAGTTGAGCTGTTTCAAATCCTGAAAGATGATGCTGTGAAAGTGCTGCACTCAGTATGCCAGCTTGTTTGGAAAACTCATCAGTGGCCACAGGACTGGAAAAGGTCAGTTTTCATTCCAATCCCAAAGAAAGGCAATGCCAAAGAATGTTCAAACTACCGCACAGTTGCACTCATCTCACACGCTAGTAAAGTAATACTCAAAATTCTCCAAGCCAGGCTTCAGCAATATGTGAACTGTGAACTTCCAGATGTTCAAGCTGGTTTTAGAAAAGGCAGAGGAACCAGAGATCAAATTGCCAACATCTGCTGGATCATGGAAAAAGCAAGAGAGTTCCAGAAAAACATCTATTTTTGCTTTATTGGCTATGCCAAAGCCTTTGACTGTGTGGATCACAATAAACTGTGGAAAATTCTGAAAGAGATGGGAATACCAGACCACCTAACCTGCCTCTTGAGAAATCTGTATGCAGGTCAGGAAACAACAGTTCGAACTGGACATTGAACAACAGACTGGTTCCAAATAGGAAAAGGAGTACGTCAAGGCTGTATATTGTCACCCTGCTTATTTAACTTCTATGCAGAGTACATCATGAGAAACACTGGACTGGAAGAAGCACAAACTGGAATCAAGATTGCCGGGAGAAATATCAACAACCTCAGATATGCAGATGACACCACCCTTATGGCAGAAATGAAGAGGAGCTAAAAAGCCTCTTGATGAAAGTGAAAGAGGAGAGCGAAAAAGTTGGCTTAAGGCTCAACATTCAGAAAACAAAGATCATGGCATCCGGTCCCATCACTTCATGGGAAATAGATGGAAAAACAGTAGAAACAGTGTCAGACTTTATTTTTTGGGGCTCCAAAATCACTGCAGATGGTGACTGCATCCATGAAATTAAAAGACGTTTACTCCTTGGAAGAAAAGTTATGACCAACCTAGATAGTATATTCAAAAGCAGAGACATTACTTTGCCGACTAAGGTCCGTCTAGTCAAGGCTATGGTTTTTCCTGTGGTCATGTATGGATGTGAGAGTTGGACTGTGAAGAAGGCTGAGCGCCGAAGAATGGATGCTTTTGAACTGTGGTGTTGGAGAAGACTCTTGAGAGTCCCTTGGACTGCAAGGAGATCCAGCCAGTCCATTCTGAAGGAGATCAGCCCTGGGATTTCTTTGGAAGGAATGATGCTAAAGCTGAAGCTCCAGTACTTTGGCCACCTCATGCGAAGAGTTGACTCATTGGAGAAGACTCTGACGCTGGGAGGGATTGCGGGCAGGAGGAGAAGGGGATGACTTTGAGGATGAGATGGCTGGATGGCATCACGGACTCAATGGACACGACTCTGAGTGAACTCCAGGAGATGGAGATGGACAGGGAGGCCTGGCGTGCTGCGAATCACGGCGTCGCAAAGAGTCGGACACGACTGAGTGACTAAACTGAACTGAACTGAACATGCACGTTGGTGGGCATGTAAATTGGTACAGCCACTGTGGAAAACAATATGGAGGTTTCTCAAAAAATTAACAGGAGCACTTCCCATATGATCCAGCAATTCCACTCTGGGTATACATCTGAAGGAAACAAACCACTGTGTCGAAGAGATACAAGCACCCTCATGTTCACGGAAGCATTTCTCACGATAGCCTAGACATGGGAGCGACCTAAGTGTCCACTGGCAGGTGAATGCATAAAGAAAATGTGGTATATGTGTACAGGGGAGCACTACTGAGCCACAAGAAGGCAGTCCTGCTATTTGCAACAATATGGATGGATCTTAAGGGCATTATGCTAAGTGAAATAAGTCAGAAAAAACAAATACTGTATGATCTCACTTATATGTGGAATCACTAAAACAAGAAAAACTTCAAAGAAACAGCGATCAGACTTGTGGCTGCCAGGGTAGAGAAATTGATTTAAGGTGGGTACAGAAGTTACAAACTTCCAGTTATGAGTTCTGAGGGTGTAATGTGCAGTGATGACTGTAGTCACTAATGTTTTGTCACTCAGTCATATCTGACTCTTGCACCGTCGTGGACTGTAGCCCTCCAGGCTCCTCTGTCCAAGGGACTTCCTAGACAGGAATGCTTGAGTGGGTTACCATTTCTTTCTCCAGGGGATCTTCCCAACCCAGGGATCGAACCCGTGTTTCCTGCATTGGCAGGCAGATTCTTTACCACTGAGCCACCAGGGAAGCCCATAGTTAATAATACTGTATTGTATATTTGAAAGTTACTGTGAGAGTAGATCTTAAAAGTTCTCATTATAAGGAAAAGGATATTTGTAACTATGTGAGGTGATGTTAACTTATTGTGGTAATCATATTTCACGGTATATCAAATCATTCTGTTGTACACCTTAAGCTTATATAATGTTATGTGTCCATTATATTTTAACAAAACTAGAAAGAAATTATTTGTTGTGCAAGAGGACCAGTAGAGTAAGTTAAGAAGTCCATATGTTAAACTATTCAGCAATTATGTCCTCCTGTTCTTCTTGGAGGGGTTCCCTGGTAGCTCAGTAGTAAAGAGTCTGCCTGCCAGTGCAGGAGACGCGAGTTCAGTCGCTGGGTAGGGAAGATCCCCTGGAGGAGGAGATGGCAACCCATCCGGTATTCTTGCCTGGAGAATCCCATGGACAGAGGAGCCTGGTGGACTACAGTCTATAGGGTCACAAAAGAGTTGGACACGACCTAGCAAGTAAAAACAATTCTTCTTAGATCTCTCATAAAACCATTTTTTAAAAGTTTATCTTTTTGGCAAAGATAATTTTGGAGAAAATTTTGTATATACAAGAGAATGTACACTAAATTTCTTTTTTACTCTTGTCTCTTTCCCCTGGTTTCTTTCCTTAGAGGTCAGTCAGTTAAATTTTTTATGTGTCCTTCCGGGATAATCCATGTATACAGTGTGTGTGTGTGTGTATACAGTTTTAAAACGCGTAACATAGTGTGCTATACCAGTATTCTGTACTTTACTTTTTTCATTTAACAGTATATTTTGTTGATCTTTTCATATAGCTCATATATATAAGACTGACTCTTTTGATTGCTCATTTAAACTCCAAACAATGGAGGTACAAACTATGAGGTATTCAAATTCTTATTTAAGAATTTCTTTATTGGTGAACATTTAGATAGCTTCCAATCTTCTGACATGGTTAAAAATGTTGTAGTGACTATCCTACATACCTTTGTAATTTGGTACATATTATCAAATTGCCTCCAGAGTTAGGTGAAATAGTTTACATTCCTAACAGCAGTTTAACAAAAGCCTGTTTCCCCATATCCTCAGCAACAAAATGTATTATGAATTTGTCAATTTAACATTGATGAAAAACAGTATCCTATTATAGTTTTAATTTGTATTTTTATAATTGTGAGTGAATTTTTATATTTTTTAAAATGCTGTATATCAGTTGTATTTCTTTTCCTGTGAACAGCATAACATGCTTAGGTCCTTTGTTCACTTTTCAGTTGCTTTTTTCTTTATTGAATCATATAAACTCTTTGTATATTAAGGAAATTGACCTGTTGTTATGTGTCATGCAAGTATTTTTTACCAAGTTATTATTTATCTTTTTAATTTTCTTTATGTTACATGATTATTCTATAATTGTGCGTACTAAGTGAATTTGATTCCTGAATTATTTTTTTCTACATAGGATTTCTTAATATTTGGAATCTAAGGACTGGAAAGTATCCTATTCATCGTTTTGAGCATGATGCAAGAATACAAGCTCTAGCCCTCAGCCAGGAAGATGCAACAATTGCCACAGCCTCTGCTTTTGATGTTGTAATGTTATGCCCCAACGAGGAGGGAAATTTGCAAATAGCTGCAGAATTTGAAGTTCAGAAACTGGTGAGCTTTTAATCTGATTGTTTTGTTTTTCATTCTTAGAATCTCTGGGTCTGATACAAACAGAAATGATACTGACAGCACCCATCTGCCCAGGGCTTCCTGTGGCTCTTTGTCCATAAATCTCACAAGAGCTTTGTGAAATAGGTAGTTTTGTTTCCTCCATTTACCAACAAGTCAGTAGAGACTTAGAGTGGTGAACTGACTCTTGCCCTAGGTATAAGTTGTGATTTAGACCCTAGGACTGACATTGGGGCTGCAGTTTCTCATGACTGGCATCCTCAGCCTCCTTCGGATTGACAGGACGTTCACCCGGGCATCTGAGACCAGGATCTGGCCTGATACAAGAGTGAAAATGAGTGCAGTGGTACATCCCAGGCCATGTGGGAAAGAAGGTTTCCCTCCTACACTTTTTCCATCGGAAGGTTTTCTCACTTGGCATCAGGAGTAATTCTTGAATGAGAATAGATTTGGTCAGTGTTGATCAGGTAGGCGTGTTCCTCAACACCGTGTGTGAAACTGAGTTC
Source organism: Ovis canadensis (assembly GCF_042477335.2). Classification (NCBI taxonomy): domain Eukaryota; kingdom Metazoa; phylum Chordata; class Mammalia; order Artiodactyla; family Bovidae; genus Ovis; species Ovis canadensis. The sequence goes on along the minus strand of NC_091261.1, from coordinate 68,446,217 downwards.
GCCTTAGTAGTTCATTACATGGAGCCTGTTTCTGAGTTCAGTTGTGCCTGAGCCTCTACATTTGTGTGGTGGGAGACCATGTGATGGTAAGAAGGAAGAGCTGAAACCTGTTTATGTTGAATTTGGGTTTAGTTTAAAGTGAACTTGGTTTTGGCACTTGTAGGAGAGTGAACAGAAAAGCCAACACTGAATAATAAATTGATGGCCGGACCTGGAACAAATCCGCCTCCTTTCCCTTTTCCTCCCAGTGGGAATCTTGTTAGACATGAATAACTGAAAAGCCATGGTGTCACCACCTTACCTCTGTAAGCTGCTTGTCCTGTTAATGACAAGCCTGTCTGGTTTGGGGGTAGCATTCCCCAAAATGCCTGGTGCTGTATTCTCCTCTTGGGGTTTTATTAGAGAAATGCAAAAGTACCATACTTTTGTTTCTTCTCAAAACCACGTAGTGCTTGTTATTTGGCCTCTGCCTAAAGAAGTCTGTAGATTAACAATGATTATATGAGCTCAGACACTTAAGATGTGAGTCCGTCCAGAAAGTGCAAGTCCGACCTTGGCACTCGGGCGGCATGCTGGCACCAACCAGAAGCTCTGTGAAGTCGTGCCCAGCCCCAGCAAATGGCACAGCCACAGTCAGTCTGGGCTCTTGATCTGCCAGGAGCCCAACGTGAAGGCGAGGTTTCACAGCTAGACTGAGGGTGTTGACTTTAGGAGGCAAAAAGTGACGCTTGGGATGGGGGACAGGGGGCTCGAGCGGCCACTGCTGGAGGCGTGTGTCATAACACTGTCCATTGTTTCTCACCCTGGATGAGGGCCATGCCTGGAAAAGGCACCTCCAGGCTGGGGGCTGCGCCATCTTTGTCTTCCTCAGATAGGCTGCCTGAGTCACAGTGGCAGTGTTCCCGGGTCGGTAATGCCGGCCCAGAACAGCTGTCCTTTGTGATGGGCGCTGGGCTGGGGATGTGGGCCACCACTCACACCGTCGGGCCTGAGGATTAGCAGAGTCACCCAGATGTTTACCTCTCAAGCGCTTCTGGACGGGTCTCAGGATTCAGGCCTTTGAACTCGCTTGGCTTCTTGTCAGGGACTGTGGATTTTCATAATTACAGAGGTGGCTCACCTTCTGCTTTTGTCCTCTCAGAATTTATTCAGGGAGGTGAAAACCTGATGTAAATGGCCCTGGGGCAAGCATGCCCCTTCTGAATCTAGAAAAGCAAATTATTCTTAAAGGGAGCCCCTCCAGTGCGTGCCGACTAGAGAAAGCGGCAGCAGTAGCACGGCCGGCAGGACTGTGTGGTGTTTCGTGCTCCCTTTGGCCTTCCGACCTTGGACGAGGTTGAAACCGGGAGGAAGCAGGTAACTCAGACACTTTCAGCAACACGTTTGTGGTATTTGCCCAAGCGTGACAATACAATTTTGGCTAATTTGGAACTGAGTGAATTTTGTCATTTATTCAGTCTTTTTATGAAGAAATAAAAATTAACTCTGGTTTTTGAATAGTTACTGTAGCCTCATGGTTCAGAATTTAAAAGATACAATCCGGTTTATAGTGAGAATCTCCCTTCTGCTCTGTCCCACAACTCATTTCTCTCCCTGAAGGTGGCCACTGTTAGATTTACGCACATACAAGCCAAGTGTGTCCCAGGCTTCCTCTGCCACTTTTACACACCTTGCCACACTGTAAAGTCCTCTTCCTTTGCTTCCTTGCTTTCCCCCCCCAAGTTTGTCTCAGCAGTGATCTGTTTGTAAGAGTTTATAGAGAATGTCAGTGGTTTTTTCTGTGACTGCATGGTATTCCAGGACATCGGTGTACTGTAGGTTGTTTAATTAGTCCCTTAGTGAGGCATGTTCTGGGTTTTCTGGTTCTTAGCTGTGACCAAATAGGGCTGCAGCAAATAACCTTGTGAATTTTCACTTTGCATTTCTCTTATTAGGAGTATGCTGTGTTTCTTTTATGATGAGCATCATTTCATTTGTGTAGGAACTGTGTTTCACTTCCTGTGAACCGGCCCTTGACCTGTCTTTTTCTGTTGGGTTGCTGATCTTCTCATTGACATGCAGGAGGAATTGTTCATTTGTGACCAAGTCAGGACGAATTGTAGGTGAAACCTGAAGGACTAACCAACCCTTATCCTTTAACAGGTTGACTACCTTGAAATAGTTCCGGACACTGAAAGGTACCCGGTGGCAGTGGCCACCGCTGGAGATCTTGTATACCTGCTAAAAGCTGAAGACTCTGCCAGAACCCTCCATTACGTCTACGGGCAGCCGGTCACATGTCTGGACGTCTCCGCCAACCAGGCTGCTTTTGGTGTGAAGAGTCTGGGATGGGTGTACGAAGGAAACAAGGTACAAAAATAGAAAGATGTACGATTTAACAAAAACACATGAATGTTATATTTGAAGAGGCAATTTGAAAATTAAATCTCTCTGATATATTTTTAAAAGATGTGTTCAGGCAGTATATATTGATATATATATGTGTGTGTGTATATATATATAATCAGCCTGGTTAAAAAAGATTTCAGGTAGCTCAAAATGATATAAAGTGGCAAGTAATTTCCTTTCTCTTCCCTTCCCCCAGCCCTACTCCATAGAAGAAACTATTAACAGTTTTTAGATATCCATCTAGAAAATTTTAATGCATAGATGGGTACGTTTATACACTAAAAGAGCGTATCTTTGAAATGAGGTCATAGTGTAACTACTGTTCTGTGCCCAAGGTTTTATTCAGAAGCGTACCCTGGAGAGCATTCCGTGTCAGCTCCCTCTCCCTGGGATTCCAGCACTGCCTACGACAGTCTGCTTCACCAGTCTCCTCATCGCTGGGCACTGAAGTTGCTTTCTCTCTCTGTGGACTGTTAACAGACAGTGCTCCAGTGCACACTGCAACTTGTCAATCCCCGGGATGAATTCCTAGCATTTATGCCGCTTGGTCAGAAGGTTGATGGACATTGCCAAAGTGCCTTCTGATGAGGTTGCCTCGAAATTTACATCCTTTTCTGCAGTGTGTAAAGCGCCTCTTGATACTCTCTGAGCCAAAAACAAGGAGACAGGTTTCTAATTGAAATTCTTTGCATGATGACTCGATTTTAGCACTACTTAGTATTTTACTATCCTGACTGTAGGCCAAGTATTTAGTCTTAAAACTGACTTACAGAACTCTCTCTTCCAATGGGATCAGCGGGGAGAGTTATGGATAAAGGTTTGTGTTGTTTTGATTTTCCTCCAGTTTGCTGGCTCCTCACCCTGCTGGCAGTGGGTATAATCCCTGGGAAGGAACTTCTCCAAGCCAGCAGCTCCTCTGATATCGTCCTTTTCCTGTGGAAAGAGCCCTTTCCACGTAGCAGTGTCCTGAACTGGGAGAGAGCTAGACTGGATACAGGCTGTCTGTGTTCCAGTTCTAACCCTGCCACCCGCTCCCCACTGTGACCTTAAACCGGTAGCTTAACCTGCATTGTGCCTTAGTTTCCTCATTTGTAAAAAGGAGTCCCATCACAGTTCTGACCTCATAGAATTCTAAGATTAAAGAAACAACGTGTGTAAAGCTTTACCCATAGTGCCTGGCATCAGAGAATTAACAGTCTCTGAGTGCTTCCTGTTCTTTTTCGCACTCATAGTCTGAGCCGAGCCTCTGGTTGTGGTTTGTACATTTTGTCTCTCCTGTGTAGTCTCCTGGAAGGTCACATCTCACTTCTCTAGGCGTTTACTGGTTTTGTGACTTGGATTCCTATTATATGTTCTTCAACCAGGTAAAGTGGTTGAAAATACATGAGACTCATTGTAATCTCACTGTAAAAAGGGATCCCTTTGTGCTCAAGCTGGCCTGCTTTGCTGGAGCCTGTTCAGCGTATCTTAGCTGGAGAGTCTGTGATGATATAATTCCTGTGTTTTATCCTCCTGGAAAGTGGGGAAAAAGGGACAGCAGTTGGTTTCCTAAGGCAGTTTCCTTTGTCAGCCTTTGAAAACACTCTTTCCCCATCCCTGGCAAGCTCAAGCTCATTTATTGAAAGAAGAGAGACTATTTGCTTCTTAATTTTTCATCCATCATGCTTTCAGGTTTCAATTATCTCTCTTATTTCTCAGGTTCTCAGTGTAGTGAGGTGATACCTGAATTAATACTAGCCTGGTTTAAATCTTTCATAGTTTTAGTAAATATTTCAGCTGACAGGTCCTATTTCTCTTTGACTTATCTGAGTGGATCTCTTTCTATAGTGATACAGTCGTAGTTGGATGTATTTGAGAAACAGATATATTTGAGAAACCAGTTAAAGGGACGTGTGTGTGCTCAGTTGCTCAGTCGTGTCCAACTCTTTGTGACCCCATGGACTGTAGCCTGCCAGACTTCTCTGCCCATGGAATTTTCCAGGCAAGAATATTGGAGTGGGTTGCCATATCCTCCTTTCGGGGGATCTTCCTGACCCAGGGATTGAACCTTTGTCTCCTGCATTGGCAGGCAGATTCTTTACCACTGCCATCTGGGAAGCCAAGCCCCTGGTTAAAGAAATAGCTCAGCACAAAATTAGACTTGGAGCACCCTTTAAATATTGGTCTAAATAGGCGCTTTTTTGGATGGCTCTCAAATTTTCCAACCCAATTAAAAAGCATTAATTATGAGAATTAGCTGATTTGTATGTTAATTTGATAAAAATTCATTTTAAAAAGTTCCTGTTCCCTCTAATAACTTGCTGTTGTTCACTTACCAAGACGTGTCTGGCTCTTTATGACCCCATGGACTGCAGCACACCAGACTTCTCTGTCCTTCACTCTCTCCTGGCGCTTACTCAAACTCATGTCCATTGAGTCAGTGATGCCATCCAGCCATCTCATCCTTGGCCATCCCCTTCTCCTCTTGCCCTCAGTTTTTCCCAGCATCAGGGTCTTAACCAGTGAGTCGTCTTTTCTCATCACGTGCCCGAGGTGTTGGAGCTTCAGCTTCAGCATCGGCCCTTCCAGTGAATATTCAGAGTTGATTTCCTTTAGGATTGACTGCTTTGATCTCCTTGCAGTCCAAGCAACTCTCAAGAGTCTTCTGTAGCACCACAGTTGGAAAGCATCAATTCTTCAGTGCTCAGCCTTATCTATGATCCAACTCTCACATTCATTCGTGACTCTTGGAAAAACCATAGCCTTGACTAGATGGACCTTTGTCGGCAAAGTGATATCTCTCCTTTTTAATAGTCTGTCTGGGTTTGTCATAGCTTTTCTTCTAAGGAGCAAGTGTCTTTTGATTTCGTGGCTGCAGTCAACCCTCCGCAGCGATTTTGGTGCTAAGAAAATAACGTCTGTCACTTGTTAGTAGGTGTTTTCCATTGGTGTTTTAAGAGTGAAAGTAAATTTGCTACAAGAATGTGTTTAAGCACCTCTCTGAAATCTTGCAGTGGCATTTAGTTACCCAGAGGTTTTGTGAGTACACCAGCAAACTTTGATACCCTTGGGTGGGTGGGCTGTTAGTAGCGCTGGTGAGAACTCTGCATTAAGATGTTTCTCCAACATGAATGCCACCCACTCAAACGTGAGGAAAGCCAAGCCTTTGCTGTGAATCTTTCCTTGTTTTTGCAGAGGCGGGACTTTCCATCTGATTATGCTTAATGGGTTTTCTGCTTCTTCAGAAAAATCAGCATTGCCATGTGAATTAAGCCATGTCACAGTGGCTCTGTGAGGTTTCAGTAGCATCCTGCCATTGCATGACGCACTATTGTAATTCTCAAAGTCTTCTGTGTGGCCTCCTAGTCACCTTGCTTGTGAGTTCCACACTTTGGTCCTGTTGGTCTCTGGCCTGGCAGCACATGAACAGCACTTTTTATCAGGTTAGTGTGAGACTGTTAGCAGTAGAGCGAGCCTGCAGCTGCGTCCATGTGGGGATTTGTGTCTACCTCTGGCCATATGTCTAGGATTCAGATGAAGGCGTTATGGGAACACAGAGTTCGGTGTGTCTTCGTTTGTACCAGATACAGAACTGGGGGTCAGCTAGAGCCCACTATTGATTGACTGTGATAAATGCAGATGTGAAGTCCAAATGTTGATGTCGATTTTTTGGCGGGAACTGAAGTTTCCCTGACCTGTAGGAGTATTCCAGTAGTGTTATTTTTGTTTACTTGGAGAATATCCTTGTACCATCTGATGATCACATTAACATTCTCTAGGTACTACAGCTGTCTGAGCATAGTAATAATGGTTCAGACTCATCCATTCACATGCCTACTAGCCAACCTGTCACATATTCATCACAGAGAGTTACAGGACACCAGTCATGTTTCAGCTTTGGAAAATTAAAACAGCATTGTGCACAGGTCTCAGTAGTCTGGTACGTAGGTTACTAAGCTAGTAAACATAGTTTTATAAGGAAATGAAGCCAAGTGACTTAGGAGAAATGATTTATTTAATCTAAGGAAACACATGTGATTACAGCTGGGTCAGCCATGTCCAGCTCTGGTAGGAAGACCAGAGAAAATGCTAGTGGTCAGCCGCATCTTGGTTTGTCCGTGGCATAGGGATCCTCAGATTTCTGGATTTCAGAGGCCAAAACTAGAGGCCATGCCTGGGTTTACCACCTTTTCCTTTGGCCAGGTAAAGTCATGGAAAAATGGCTATTATCTATTTTCATTCTTTCTTAAAAGAGCAGATCTTTAAACACCCTTGAAAAAGTACTTTTTGACTCGGTAATGCATTCACCTGATTCAGAAATCAAAAGATGCGAAAGGGAGGGTGCACAGTGGGATGACTCCTCCCACTCCTTCTGACCTGCCACCCAGGTTCTCTTCCTGGAGCTGAGACCGTGTTGTCAGTGTCTTGTACATCCCTGCAGAGTACATCTTATGCGTATGTAAGCAAATTATTCATGCATGTCCTCCATCCCTTCTTTCTAAAAAATATAAATGGTAAAACACACTATTTTTGTCCTGCATCTTGCTTTTTCTTGCAGCAAAATGTCTTGGAGATCATTTCATCATTTCTTGTAACATAATAAAGAACTTCCTGGTAGTTTGTGTGTGTGTGTGTGAGATTTAATGATGTTGCACTTTGTAGTTGTCCCTTAAATAATTAGGCTACCTTACCCCCTGTTGATGGATGTTAGCTTGCTCCCAGTCTTTTGCTGTTGTGAACAACACTTGATCCATGTGAACGTATTTATAGGCTTAGTTCCTCAAAGTAAAGACTTGCTGGGTCAGAAGGGTCTGAGCCTTCATCATTTGATAACTGTTGCCCTCTGTAGAAGATGTTTCTTGGAAAGTGGTGGATGGCAGTGCATCCCATTCTCCTCGCTGTTCCTTAGCATCTTTCAACAGGCTTTGCAAAAGGTCACAAACAAAATGAGGCTAGAGGGAATAAACAAGGCTCTGTCTGGTCCTGACCCTCATTTAAATTATTTTGTGGCACTCTGTTTTGATGATGAGTGACCTCATCTAGATTCACAGGCTTTACCCGGAATCAGTGCAGTGGGCTCTACAGCCCTATTAGACCTCCATAAGGGTGGAAAGAACTGTAACACACACTGCTGTGTGCCCTTTCTCTGCTTGTTGGCTATCACATGAGAGAAGCCCATGGTTATTTAAAGACCGTAGACTCACCTGTCTCTGTTCTGTAAACTGTCCAGCACCCACATTCCTTGAGTCTTCAGGTGGTTAGGTGGTTTAAACTTTTTCCTTCACCTGTGGAGTCGTGTTCAGCTGATCCATCCTAGGGTGCTGCTGGGGAGCTGAGGGCTTCTGAAGTGGGTCAAGGAATCCCTTGCTCTCCTGATACTTCTCTAGCACAGTAGTTCTCAGACTTTTTTGGCACCAGGGACTGGTTTTGTGGAAGGCAATTTTCCTACAGACTGGGGGTGGGGGGTGGGGTTGGTTTCGGGATTACATTTACTGTGCACTTTATTTCTATTTTGTTACATCAGCTCCAGCTCAGGTCATCAATCATCAGATCCGGTAGACTGGGGCCCCTACTCTAATGAGAGGGCTTCCCAGGTGACTCAGTGGTAAAGAAGCCACCTGCCAAAGCAGGAGATGCGGGTTCCATCCCTGGGTCAGGAAGATCCCTGGAGGAGGGCATGGCAGCCCACTCCAGTATTCTTGCCTGGAGAATTCCATGGACAGAGGAGCCTGGCAGGCTACAGTCTATGGGGCTGCAGAGAGTCAGACACGACTGAGCATGCAATCTCTAACAGGATCTCCTAAAGGCCATGCTTACTGCTGGCAAGAATGGGCAGGAACTTGTTTGGTACTTTTTCATCAATTCCTGTGTCTTGCTGGACAAGGGAGATATGTGGTGAGCTGCTTGAAGGTCCTTTTACTTTTAGATGAAAATGGACTCTCTGAGTTTTGACATTGCATTCTTCGGTTGTCACACTGCAGTGGCATAAATGATCTTAAAGGTAGCCATTGCTAGGTGGCATATGATTGTAAAAGAAAACAAGTGTAATAGCATTTCCTCTGGCCTCATTTCTTCATGTTGCAGGGCAGAGATGGGTGTCAACTCCATTATTGCAGCCCTCTGTGCCCAAACAGCCCCTTAAAATTTGTTTTTATGTCTCATATTTCCTGAACGTGTCAAAAATACTTCCATCCATGAAAATGTTTTTATGATGCCATATCATCTTTATTCTTTTGCTACCTGAATTAAATTTTGCTTGCTGAGGTGGAGGATTAGGAGATGGAATTGCCTCATTGAAGAGCATTATGTTGACGCTGAGTCTCATGCCTCATCAAGGAAGAGAGAGACCCACTTACAGCTCTTTGCGTCATTCTTTGTATTTGGACATATTTCCTAATTTAGTCCTAATGCGCTTGGCATTTGGCAGCAGGTTGTATTAAGCAGCATGTGACATACATCCTAATCAGGGGACATGAGTGAAGTAATCCAGGAGGCTGGGTGTGTTTGACAAGGACCCTGGCTTGGCGCTGCCTCCTCAGCTTACATCACACTGGAAAACAATTGCTAATGTCTCTTAGGATAATCATTCCCCATACGCAGACGTGAAAAGACTCTGGATTGGTTATTGCCCACATCACAAGTTGAAATACCTGTCTGGGAGAGCCTTTGGTATCCAACGCAGTTCTCATGGATCCCGGCTCCATTCTCCATACCTACACTAGCATGTGAAATCTGTCTTCCTTTTTGTTCAAGGTTCCATTCCAGAAGAGAACTAAAAACAGTATTTTACGAGCAGGATGACTAATTTGAAATTTAAAGTTCATAAAGTAAATAAATGTCTCATTTCCTCTTTACTTTTGCCTTAAACCTTTAATATTTTTCATATTTAATTACTTTCTGCTTGGAGAAGTTTAAGAAAATAGCACTCGGAGACCCATTTTCTGGATTGTTAGTGATGTTGCCAAAGGTTCCACTTCTGTTGCTCAGGATGCTGTCGTTAACCACTGCTTACTGAACACATAACTATATGCTGGATTTCTGATTGTGCTGGAAACAGTGATGTCTCAAAACATGACATCTGCCTTGGGGCTCACCGTCTTGTGGGCTTTAACAGCAGCGTGGCAAATGCAAAGATGGTTTTCTCCATGTTGAGATGGACATGAGGTCATAGGGAGACCTTCACAGTGTATTTCCTGGATTCCAGAGTAATTATAGACAATTGCATAGATGAATACACAGATGAGGCTTGAACATTCATATGCATTTTGTACATGTTTTAATATTAAAATATATCAGTAATTGGCTTAATTGTTAGTATATTGTTAAAAATGAATAGTTTCCACATGTTTCTGAAAACCTTGAAATGCCTCTGTAGAGCCCCAGGGCTTCTCAAGACCCATCTCTGACTTAGAGACCTTTGAGGACCTGACCTCCTCTCAGATTCTCTACCCCCGTAGTGGATGATTCTGCAAAACCCATTTTTGGAATGCTGCCACTTGTAGAAGCTGAGAATGCTTTAGGATCTCTAGCGGTCCGGAACCACTCCAGGGAGAGAGTGAGGGAGTTACTGAAAGTGAATATAGGGAAAAGTATTTTCAGCTAAGTCAGGCAGTGGTATAACTACTGAGGAAGGAGCAAGGGTTTTAGAGTCATATAAGCCTTAGGTGAAGGTGAAGGTGAAGTTGCTCAGTCATGTCCGACTCTTTGTGACCCCGTGGACTATAGCCTACCAGGCTCCTCCGTCCAGGGGATTCTCCAGGCAAGAATACTGGAGTGGGTTGCTATTTCCTTCTCCAGGGGATCTTCCTGACCCAGGGATCGAACCCAGGTCTCCCGCATTGGAGGCAGACGCTTTAACCTCTGAGCCACCAGGGAAGCCCCCCCATAGGCAAGTTGCTTATGTGCCTCAGGCTTCCCATTTGGAAATGGGAGAATGCCTGGGGAGAGCAGGAAGCGTGCTTATGCCTGGTGCTCAGTACCTGTTCAGACTCTGCCTCCCTACCCCCACCAGCTTTGGGTCAGAGTTCATCAGGAAAGCCTGGGTGAGGGGACCAGTACAGAGGCATCAGGCCTGGAGGAGGGTTTCCGGGCACTGGGGTGGTCCAGGTGGGCTGGAACACAGGTAGGGTGGGTGGGTGTGGGAGCTGTGCTGAAGCCACGTCTGCAGTCACAGCAGTCCGTGTGCATCACAGGATTCATTTTCCCAAGAGCTGTTCTGAGAGAATGCGTGTAGAGTAGGGAGGGCTGGGGGAGCTTGGCCTCTGGCAGGACGAACGCGGAAAGTTAAAGCGTGTGCTGAGTCACCTTGTGAACGGTCACTTTGAGATGTGGAGCCTTGTCCGAGAGGACTGGCACTGTGTCTTAAGTGTCTTCTGTCTTCACTCACGCTGGCATCGTTTTGTTTATCTGTGACATTCTTACCATTCTCTGATTTCTAAAAAAACATTGATCCATATTCTCGAGTCACTGAGCATATTTACAAGACCATTACAGTGACATATGTGGTGATCATTTCCTTTTTTCTCATTTGTCTTTTGAATTAAGCTTAGAGGTTTATTTAGGGCCTAATTTTTCTAATGGCTTTCTTGATTATTTACGTGAAGTTTTCATCCTGGTTTACCATTCCACAGCCATGGGAACTTAGAGTTATCTTGCATTTATGTCATCTTCTCAGTACATGTGGCTTTGGTTTCTTCCTGGTCGATGAGAGCAATAAGGTCTGTTAGGGTTAGAAATCAGCTTGTTTTTCCAGTTAATGAGATCAAGGAGGCCTGTCAGAAATGTTTGCCTTGGCCCTACAACGGGAACAGTAACATTGTACAGTAGGCCACAGACTTTCCGTGTACATACGTCCAGACGGTTGAGACAAATGGTGTTGGTTTGGTCAAGGGCAGGAGAAGAGGGCACACAGAAAATGGCCTGAGTGGGTTTGAATTTCAGAATATTTAAGAGGTTTTACTGTTTTCAGGTTCACATGGCAGCTTAAACTAGACTCACGAAAATATTACAGAGTGGAGGGCTTTTGCTTTTTATTCAGTACGTAGATATGATTTATTAATTTACCCAGCACTTCAGTCTGTAAGGCACTGTGTTAGAGAGTGGGTTTATAATTAACTTATCAATTATTGAGTTGCAGATGCATTCTTCTAATGGACACAAAGTTGATCTCCCAGTGTGTTACTAATTTACAGGGTAAGTCTGGTTCTGTAGGTGGACAAAGGAAACCCCAGCTGAGTCTACGTGTGAGCGGTCACATTCTAGATGAAGGGCCTCGGGAGGTTCTCAGGCCCGGCATCTCTGTTACGTGCAGGGAGCAGCTCTGCCGTCACCTGGTTCCAGCCTCGGCTCACCTCCCCGCTGCAGGTGCGGAACTGACGGCCTGGATGGGGACCGGATTTGATGCACGGGTTTTTTTGGCTCCTTCTAGCCTTGGACCTCTGGCCCAGGCTCCGCCTCTTCCCCTGGCGGCCTCTCTGCACTGTTTCCTTAAGGTGTGAACTCTTATCTCCTGTTCACAAGTTTTAAAATGTATGTTGAAAGTGACGTGAGAATATTTCTTCCCCAGCCCCACTCCCTCACCCGCCTCTGCCCTTTCCCCGCCTTTGGGCTCTTTTACCGCCTGTCAGTGCCCCTCCTCGTGGTCCCTTTCAGGTTTTGTCAGAGCAGTGGCTGTGTGCTGAGGACTGGAGGCGAGGCCCTGGTGCCCACCTTCTGCCTGGCCTTGGTTCCTGTTCTCCACACCTCCAAAGGGAGCCCGTTGCTCCAGCCAGGCATGTGCAGTAAGAGGATGCTGTGTTTCTTCCCCTCCTGTCTGCTCATGTCCTCTCAGGGAGTCCATCCAGCGTGCCCTGTGAGAAGCAGCCTTACTTGCGGCGCTGGCCTTCAGTGAGCACCTCCCTTTCCCGACCCTCAGGTGCACAGGCCCTGCGACTCACACTGCCGTGTTGTCACTGCCCAGCCCAGCACTATCTTAACCAGACGGCCACCAGCTGGGAGGCAGGAAGTGAGGCTTTTGAGCTGAGCACCACTGCTTTAAGGTCGGAAAGTCTTTTTGGCTTGGGAGGCAGGGTCGGTGTAGGGCAGGGGTTCTCAAACACCAGCGAATCTCAGAAAAAATACAGACCTTGGGCCTCCACCCCTCAGGCTTCTGACTCAGTGAGTCCAGGGGTTGGGGGAGTGCCTGAGGCTCTGCCCTGTGCTGCTGATGCTGCTGGTCCGGGGGTTGCATTTTGAGCACCCTGGGGTGGAGGTTTAGGATGATGGTCTCTGAGGTCCTCCCACCTGGCCGTGAATTCTAGTTTCAGAACTTCTCTACTGTGTAAGTGACTTGACCTCTCTGCACCTCCACTTCCTCACGTATGAAGTGAGTGAAATGGTGGTACCCACCGTATGGAATTGTGGGGATCAGGTAGGTGAGTGACTGCAGTGTCACAGTGTTGGGGCCTAAGAGGACACTGTAACTATCAGCCGTTACTAATGACCATTTTTGCCACGAAAAGGAAAAAGCTTGTCATATGGCACCATGTGATCAGGCAGACACTGACCTGGAAATGGGACTAGTTGGGCTCTGCCTCGTGCATCCTGGGCTGCTGCTGTTACCTGTGTTGTTTGGGGCAAGCTCCTAATATTCAAGTTATTCAATGATATTCTGACAGGATTTGTGTGAAAAGACTATCATGATTGTTAACAGCTAATATTTGTCTTTATGTGCAAGACACTGCTGAGCACGTTTGTGCCAACACCAACATGGACCATACAGTGTCGTTGAAAGGTTGTTAGATCTTAAGGGTGTGAAGGGAGCTGGGGCGGACTATGCGCCCTCCATCAAAGGCCCCAGAAGTTCACTGCGGTTTTTCATGCTCCTCCATCAGCTGATTGTAGCCACATTCTGCCAGTCTACCTGCTTGTAAGCCTTTGTTCAGCCCCAACTTGGGGCCAAATGAGGAGTTGCCAGGCCAGTTGAAAATTGATGCCCAAGCCACAAACTGTGCTGACCTTCAGATACAGTGTGAATCGACAGGTTCACGAGTGTTGTTACACTACTGTCATCTCACTTGCACTCTTCCCAGTTAAAAAGTAATGTCCAAGTTGTCTTGAATTTTGAAGCCTTCATTTTGTAGTCTGCAACCTAGGTTTTCCTCCCTCTGCAAGCACAGATTTAATGATAACCTTCTTTCTCACGGGGCTGTGATTAGTTACACGTGAAGTGCTCTGAAACTGGCCATGCACACTCTTCATTATGATGAGGCCTGTTGGGTGCGTGAAGGATGTGAGGATTTTCAGCTTTGAGTTACACACTTGCATAACAATTACAGTCTCCTCACTGTACTGAATGCTCTGACAGTGAACATCTCCTGTTCATTTTGGGTTCCCCGTTGACCCGTTGTTTTGCTAGTCACACCTCTTCACCTTCTTCTAGCACAAGGACATAGACTGTCTACACAGATCCCTGAAGCAGAGCAGAGAGCCATTCTCGGCTCAGTCCACAGAGTACACCTGCCTTCCTTTATTATTTCCAGCATCTATGGATGTAGGGGGGATGGGGAGAGATTGGACCACAGGCTGGCCTGCATTGTCACCCAAGCGTGTGCTTGCTCTCTGCGTTCTTTTCAGGCTTAGGTCACAATAGGTGTCGGCTTGGCCTCGCTCTGGCCCTTTGTAGACATCTGCCCACATCACAAAGCCCCACGTTTGGCACGGTCCGTGGTGATTGGCAGTGCCTTCCCAGGCAGAGTCCAGTCCTGGAACAGTGGGGGTCGCAGGTGCATTGGCGCGTGGTGGTGGGGCGCGTACGCGGGCCTTGCCCACCCAGCGCCTGGCGCCGCTCAGCAGCACCGTCGCATCCCTGAGATATCTTGGCCTCATGGGCTTGTCACTCCAATTAAAAGTTAAACATGAAAGCAGTCCGGGCTACTGCCCGCTTTGTGCGGCGTTGGAGGGTGGACTGTGCCAGAAGCGTGTCATGGAGATTGTCGCGGGGCTGCTGTGGCCGAGGGATCTGTGCTCTGGCCAGGGGTCCATTTCTTCAGCTCGGCAGCTTGTGCTCGCCGCTGCTGAAAGCACCTGAGAGGCAAGCTTTTGTCTGCCAGCAGAGTCACCTTTGGAGTGGTGGTGAAAGTCATTTTCCACATGTTCACAGATACGCCGCCTTACCAGGCCTCGCGCGCTGACTTATCTCTGGCAGGGACTTACAAAATAGTCTCTCTGGCTGATTGTCAAAAATTACATCATATCGGAGTAAACTGCTTTTAAATCAGACATCCATTATTCATGTATATTAACTGCTTTTTTATTTTTTTATTGGCTGTTTTGCGTATGATTTACTCTTTTCTCACCAGCTTGCCCTCCCAGCCCGCTGATTGTCTGTCTTTCTCATCGTGTTTTTTTTTTTTTAATCTTAGCTCATCTGTGGATTTATAGAGGCGATTCACTTAGCTTAGTATATGGACATCGATAAGCAGACCCTGCATTTTTTGTAGTAAAATTTTTGATCACGTTTCTGTGGGTCATATTTATGTCAGGTCAGGAGATCAACCTGGGTTGTTTACATGAGTAAATTCTGCCCCAAAAGTGAGAGGTCTTTTTCTTTTATATCTTTTTTTTTTTTTTAAGTGAGCATTACTAGTCTTGTACTTTAAGATATGTATTGAATGAAACTATACCTCCCACTTACAAACCAGCTAAATATGTTGCTGTTGGTAGAAAGCAGTTTGGTTTAATGTGTTCCTTTGTATTTGTGGGGCATATCTTTAATATAAGGCCAGTGTATCATTTGCCTATAATCAACACATGAAGAAATGTGCAGCAGTTACTCATTCTCTCATCAAAGGTATACCAAGTCCATCCTGTGTGCCAAACACAACAGTACAGGTATCCAAGACGCCAGACCCCATTTCTGGAGGTCCCCCATGCACCTGGCATCTTTGTGCTCCTGGTACATTGCCCTCATGCGTGGCACTTGACTGTTTGGAATAATAAGGCCTAGATGGAGTTTGTTCTGTTTATTTAACCCCAAATCAGCATTGTGGTGGTGGTGTATAGTCGACACTCATGGACTTCCATGCACACTTACCTTACTCTTTGCTCACTGCGCCTCCTGGCATTTTAGACCTTTTCTTCTGGAATGATTTTATACCTTTCAAAAGTATATTTTTCATTGAAGATCTCGTGACCACAAGTGCTCTCTCTGTTTTTATCCCAAAGCATCTTTATTTCATGCTCTTCCTTGAAAGGTGATTTCACCAGTCCTTTGTCATTCCAGGATGGATAGGTGTTTTCTCTCAGACCTCTGAAGAGATGATTGGTTTTGACTTCCACTGATGTTAACTGAGAGGCTGTTTAATTTTCATTCCCACTTAGGACTCTTTGTCTTCTTTGGCTGCTTTTTCCTTGTCTTTAATTTTCTGTGGTTTCTCTCTACTGTTTCTAGGTGTGGATTTAGTTTTGTTCTCCCTGTTCGGGATTTTCTGGCACTTCTTTGCTTTCAGTTGCAGAAAGTTCTCAGCGATGGACTTGTTGAAATTTCCCCTCCCTCATTCTCCCTATTCTGTCTTGAACTCAGGTTAGCCGCTTTCCCTTCTCTGCCCTCCCCCACCCGCTTGTCTTTTCCATCTCCGTCTCCCTCTGTTGCATCCTGAATAATTTCTTCATCTGTCTTCTAGTTCACAAATTCTCTCTTGAACTCTTAATTACTTGTTTAACTCATCCACTGATTTTTTACTTTTAATTTCTAGAAAGTTGTTTTGCTTTTCAAAGCTACTTAATCAAACTTGCCGCTTTGACCCTTCATTCCCTTTTATTTCTGTAAACATTTCCAGCATGCATATTTTTCTTCATCTGATAAACATCTGATGTCCTTGGAACCCTGATTCTTCAAGTTTATGTCTCTCACTTACAAAGAGTTGTTTCTGTCTTCGGAAAAAAATTTTTTTCCTTTCCTGTTCTTTTTCTTTTTAACTGAAGTACAGTTGATTTGACACTTGTCTTAATAGACATTTCAGGACGTGCTTTTGCCACGTACACGTGTGTGTGCCCAGTGGTGTCTGAGTCTTTACAGCCCCAAGGACTATAGTTCGCCAGGCTCCTCAGTTTTTGATTTCCAATGCAAGAATACTGGAGTGGGTTGCCATTTCCTTCTCTAGGAAAAAATAATTATTTTTATTTTTAAGAACTATGAACTCATACTTGGCTGATCTCGAGTTGTAGATCTCTTACTGGACCTGGGTTGAGAGGGTCTTCCTCCTGTCAGTATTCTGCCAGCTACCAGGAAGCATGTTACCAACATGAAAATACTTTAATTACTAGCCCTGGGGTCTTTTGGCCCTGCAGGTCATATGACTTCAAACCCCCAGCCTGTGTGAGGGTTGCAGGCCCAAGGGCAACCAGTTTCCATCCTGAGCTGAACCTGCAGGAGGCTCTGGGTGCCAGAGGATAGAGTCTTGCTCCTGGCTCACCTTTTGCCAAGTGTACATCGCTGTCCGAGGGCCCTCGCTTTAGGTAGGCTCCGCAGTGCTGGCTCCCCCTGGCTCTGGCTGCAGACTGTGCCCGTTTCCCCTGTTTTCCAGGCTCCTGACCCCGGCAGACGTTCCCCAGAGCAGCCCTTGGCCTGAGTGCTGCCTCCCCTTCTGCTTATAGTGTTCTCTCTGTGTCTGGCTCCTTGGAATTTCTCAGATTTTGTAGTTAAACAGAACGCTTGAAGAATGTTTAATAGATTGAATCTTAACCAGCCATCCTCAGTGTTTGAAACAGGATGGTTTTCCAGACACTCTAGTGTGCCGTGTTGTCAGAGGTGGAACCTGGGGCCTGGATACAGCGTGGGAGTTCTAGAATCTGGATATTGTGGAGCGAGAGCTATGGAAACTTCTGTTTTGAGCACAATGAAGTGGTTCCTTTGTGCAAGCTGGCAACAAGATTAGATGTGCATGAATGGGGGAATATGTTAGGCCAGACAAGGCCTATCTGAGTATTTATTGTGTGCCAGACCATGGTAGAGCTTCCCAGGTGGCTCAGTGGTAAAGAATCCACCTGCCAATGCAGAAGATACGGGTTCAATCCCTGAGTTGGAAAGATCCCCTGGAGGAGGAGATGGCAACCCACTGCAGTATTTTTGCCTGGAGAATCCCCATGGACAGAGGCGCCTGGTGGGCTACAGTCCATAGGTTTGCAAAGAATTGGACACAACTGAGCGACTGAGCAGACACGCAGACCATGCTAAGCCCTGGGTTTGCCTGATAGTCATGTAGTTAATGTGCAGGCACTTACAGAGTACCTGGCACTTGCTGGGTCCTTCGTCAGTGCTGCAGGAATGAATGATAGGATTGTTGCCCCAAGGAAC
This sequence comes from Ovis canadensis, assembly GCF_042477335.2. Classification (NCBI taxonomy): domain Eukaryota; kingdom Metazoa; phylum Chordata; class Mammalia; order Artiodactyla; family Bovidae; genus Ovis; species Ovis canadensis. The sequence continues at coordinate 68,428,516 of NC_091261.1, read as the reverse complement.
TTTGGTCTAGGACAGTGTTTACAGCATGTGGCCTGGTGCTTCATAGCAGAGCCTCGGCTGGTCTGTAAAGTCAGTCTCCTCAGTGACCCTCTTGCCCTCCAGCGTTTGAGAGCCACAGGTCTGGGGAAAAGTCGGAGGAAGCAAATGCACAGTTCTAGATGGCACCTTGGGGACGCTGGATGGAGTGGACTGCATAGGTGGTAGATACCTTCAGCACTGATAGGAGGGCTAAACTCTGCTAAGGGCTCAAAGAGAATACAAGATAAGCTTGATTGGGATGGAAGAGAAGAGAGCATGAGGCTCTACTTTCTAAGAACGAATTTGGCTTCTTAGTCATGACTTTACCCCCTCAGAAGAGTATATGTGGTAGTGGTGGAGGTGAGTTGTTAGAGATCAGAAAAGAAAGCAGGTAGACTGTCATCTCCACGAATGGCAATCAGGTCTTCTCCCTGTGACTTTTGTCCTTCACTTTGCTGCAGTCCAGCACAGCATCTCCTCACCTTTCCTCTCTGTGGCTTCTCCTTTTTAAGATGGTGGCAGACAAACTATCTTTATTTCACGCTTTTAAAAAAGCTATAGTCTTGTAAGGAAGCCTTCTGACCACTCCTCACCTCTTTGGAAAGGCAGACAAGCTCTATTTGAGTATTTCTTGTGTACAAGACTGTGGTAGGGCTTCCCAGGTGGCTCAAGTGGTAAAGAATCCACCACTTGAGAAGCTCCCCTGGAGGAGGAAATGGCAACTCATTCCAGTATTCTTGTCTGGGAAATCCCATGGATCAAGGAGCCTGGTGGGCTACATACAGTCCATGGGGTTGCAAAAAGTTGGACACAACTGAGCAGGGTCCAGAGGAGGTGAGCCTGCTGCTTAGGGTGACATTGGTGGTGGTGTCATGCCTTTGACAGATGACATAGAGTAGTTTGAGGAAGACTCATGTTTCTGGTAAACTTAAAGTACAAATGGAGTTCCTTTCTTCAGTCATTAGCGCATGACCGCAAGTCTGGGACTGCAAGGCTCTGTAATTTCTTCAGAACTGTTTCTGTACACAAATGGTTCCTGTTTCATAATGAGGGGAATAGCAGTCCCAGATTTCAGAAATGTTTGCAGCTAAACCCAGGTCTTACTGGGTGTAGTTGACCTGCCTTGAACTCACCCCACTGCAGGGACAGAGCCATTTCTCATCCCTTTCCTTCAGGATCTGGTTGGAAAGCCTATGCTAGACACACTAGCTGGTCTGGGTCACACCTGGGAGGGAGCAGGGTTTGCCTGCACCAGGGTGTTGCCTGAGCTTTCCCCGATGTTGGGCCTGTGGCTGCCACCTCCATCCTGACTGTACTGCTGCCCTGCCTGTGACATCGCCACCTGCTAGGACATGGTGGAAAGGTGGGTCCCCTCGGAGAGGTGGGTCCCACAAACGGAGGAGCAGGACAGCTGGTGGCCGCACGCTAGCTGGTGAAGAGGTGGATTGTTTCAGCTGGCAGCCCGCCGAGGCTCCTGCACATCATCCGCCCTCCCTGTTCATTCCAGTGCCTGCTGCACGAAGAAGAGTCATCCACATTTGTTGACTGATTGCAGAAAGAATTACAAATTAAGGGTAATTGTTATTTACTTTGTCTAAAAAAATTAGAAACAACCCAGATGTCCACCAGTATGGAATTATATATCCATGACAAGTTCTATGCAACCTTTAAAAAAGAAAAGATCAACTTATTAATAGGTACTGATAAAGAAAGATCTCTCATGTTATTTAGTAGGAAAAACAAGTCACAGAACAATAATCCCATTGAAGAAAAGAACAATTTTCCACACAGAGAGAGAGAGAGAACGGGAGCCACAGACAAGACAGACATGGGTATAGAAAAAGTCTAGAAGCACCCAGTCAGCTAGACAGGTTCCGAATCCACAGATTCAACCAATCCCAGGTTGAAAATATTTAAAAAGATATTCTAGAAAGTTCCAAATGGCAAAATTTGAATTTGCTGAGCTCCAGCAACTATACACCCAGCATTTACATTGTCTTAGTTGTATCAGTAATATACAGATGGACTTAAAGTAGATGAGAAAATGTAAGTTACATGCAAACACTGCACCAAGTGTGGGCAGATTTGGTATCTGGGCGTCTCAGCTCCCATGGATTTCGAGGGACAGCTGTATAAACTAAACTGTTAGAGTGGCTCTCTTTGAGAGATGGATATGCGGAAGGTTACAAGCCTTTGTTACATGATTTTGTTTTAGAACTTGTTATATATTATGTTTGCAATCAGAAAAAATTTTTTTTTTGAAATTTCAGAGAAATCTAAGTAATTGACAAGAAATGAAAGTTAGGACTTTAAGACTAGGGTTTGTAGAAATACTTTAAGATCTCTAAGATGGAAAAAGGAAAGGAAAGGAAAATCGCTCAGTCGTGTCCGACTCTTTGCGACCCCATGGACTGTAGCCTGCCAGGCTCCTCCGTTCTTGGGATTTTCTAGGCAATAGTACTGGAGTGGATTGCCAAAAGCAAAGTGCTTTTTAAACAACGCTTGCTGCCCCCAGGTGCCCTCTCCATCAACCCGGAAGCCAGAGAGAAAGGAGTAGACCCCACAGTGTCTAGAGACCCCGCACTGCCTCTCCTGCAGTTTTCTTTGTAAAATAGACAACAGGTTCAGTCTTTCTGGACAATTCTTAAAGAAACATCCAACACCTACAAAAATTTGCTCTGTAGTCACTATTTAAGCTCTTTTATGATACACTCTTGGTACTTCAAAGAAAAAAATCCCCAGCAAACATCTATTGATTTGGCAGTCACATTAGCGCAGAACATTTTCTCCCAAGATTTTAGCTACGGGTCGTTTTTCCCCTCTTTCCAGCATATCCATACACCTCTGAGAGCGAGTCAGGTGGCCATGGGTTGAGACTCACCCAACTAGGGCAATAAAGAGAAAAATTAGTCTAATGCATGGCTTTAACAAGAGGGAGAGCGTGAGCATGAATAATTAATCTCACTAGTCTGTGGCAATCAGATAAAATGAAGTCCCATTTGCTCAACCTTATTAAAAGAGAGAGAGCACAGGAGGCAGAGGGAGATGGTAAAGGTCGTTGAGGGACTCGTAACGTGGGAAGAACCGCCTCTGAAATGGGTGATGTGTTTTCTAATCTCTACGGTCTTTAACTAAATGTAATGGTCAAGGTGCTCTTCTGGTAGTTCTGATTTGTTGAATTATTAAACACTTTAGAAAATCCTTGACTCCTGACTACTGACTTAGACATCTTTATGATGAATTTTTGGAGAGGGATTAGATCCCACTGTTTCATTCAGAAACGCCCTGTCCTCTGGCCAAAAAGAACTTCCAGAAAAAGTAAAGACATAGGAATGGGCTCAGTATCAGATTTTAGTTCTTCTATTTACTGTGGGCATTTCTTCCTGCTGTTGATGTTGAAGTATTTTAAAAGCAAGAGATTGAGTCCAAGTCCTGTTGAAAGCTCTACAGTGATATGTAAGTGTGGAATGTTACTTTAGAGTAGACCGGGAGATTGGTGGTGTTTTTTTTCCCCTCCCTCTAGGAACTAATTTTTATGCGGTTTTTAGGATATTCACTATTGATAACAGATTTTATTTATTTCTAGATCCATATAATCCTATTTTGGATATTTTATAGTTGATATTTTCTCAGAAACTTATTTTCAACTGTATGAAATAAAAATAAAATTTCGTGTATTCTCTGTAGTCTTTGTGGATTAAGAAGGCATTTTACATTTTGAAATTGCCCTCTCTCCTTTCAGATACTGTGAGCAATAGTTTCTTAGGAATTTCCAAAGATTCAGTTCTTATAAATGTATGTTGACAGTGAGATCTATGGTTTTCAAGGTGGGGTCAGTTTATTAACCTCTCAATTCTGAAATATGAATCTATTTACTGACAGTTGGTAAGTGTATAGATTAACAAAAAAAATAGCATATCATTTTCATGTGTGTGGTGAGAGGAGACTCTACAAAATACTACATTAAAACTTTTGAGTTCAGTGATGAATTTTAACCCCATGATCAACAGAATACAATGTGTGCTCATATGTGTGTGTATGTGTGTGTAAATGAAGAGGCTTTTGAACTGTGAATTCTGGGGCAAGGACTGTGTCTAACAGTTACTGACCCATAGTGAGCACTTAATGTTAAATGAATTACTTTTTAGTAAGAGACTTAAATAATCTTCAGAAAGATTCCTTATGAATCATCCTTCTTGGGCCCCTGTTTTGCTGGCGAGAAGGCGTGCATGCGTGCTCAGTCACTTCAGCTGTATCCGACTCTTTGCGACCCTGTGGACTAGAGCCCACAAAGCTCCTCTGTCCCTGGGATGCTCCAGGGAAGAATGCTGGAGTGGGTTGCCATGTCCTCCTCCAGAGGGTCTTCCCGACGCAGGAATCGGACCCAGGTCTCCTGCATTACGGGCAGATTCTTTACCCGCTGAGTCACCCTGGGAAGCCCGGGAGAAGAGGCAGTGTTCAGCTATAATGAATACATTGTCTGGAGACCAAGGATACTTTCTTACCTGCCTCCATGCCTTATGGAACAGAGCTTCCTATAATTAGCAAGTGGATGTGACTGAAGAGAGCAGTGTTGGGGAGTATCAGTTGAATCTCAATTAAAAGAAACATATTTTTTAATGTTTCAAATAGGACTTTGTGTCTAGTTTGTCATTTAAAGGAGTCATCTAGTGGTTAACTCTGCAAGCTTCACCTTCCTTAATGCTTCTGCTGTTTGTTCTTTTACCTGTTGTGGTGTAAATACAGAGGGAGAAAGAAAGATAACCCATGCCGGCTTCTTGTTAGCCTCCCCTATTATGTATGTAATCAGAAGCCGTGAGCCTTAGTTGGTTTCCGTGCTTCTTTTTCTGTGTTAGGAAATTGGGATACCTGATTTCCCCACTTGGCATTTTTCGTGTGTCCTTTGAGTTTGTTTGCACCTTGGCCTGGAATTCTTTGGAGTTTCTTTTCTTCTGCATTTCATTTTGTTCTGGCAGGGACGTCCTCCACTGCCATTACCTGGAAGGGGTCAGGAAATGAGGCGACAGAGCCTCTTCTCTGTGGGAGCGAGTGGTGTGACCGAGCCCTGGGTGAAGCTGGGTGGAAGGTGTTTGTTCGGGCCTGCTCCCTTAACACACACCCGTGTGTTCTTCCTCCTCCCCAGATCCTGGTATACAGCCTGGAAGCAGAACGCTGCGTCTCGAAGCTGGGCAACGCGCTGGGCGACTTCTCCTGTGTCAACCTCCGGGACAGCCCTCCCAACCTCATGGTCAGCGGCAACATGGACCGGAGGTAGGTCTCCACACAGTTGCATATCTGGCTGCCTCAGGCAGCTTTTCGGGAGATTGGGCCACACAGCCCCACTGAACTTGCTTGATTTCCTGCAGAGCTCACCCTCCTCACTTCTCACTCACAGCTCTGCCCACCTGAGTTCAGCCCTGACCCCTCAAATACTGTCTCTGTGAACTTGGAGAACAAAGTCTCGTATTAGGTAATAGTTGGATGGCGCTGCCTCTCAGCCTCGTTTCTGAAACTCCACGGGAAGGGGGTCTTTTAGACCATTTGGTGGACGCAGTTGGTGGAAAGTCCAGTGAGACCACTTGGAATATCTTTTGTCCCCCTGCTATAAAATTTGTTTGGCATTTAAAAGCTCACTTTCTAATATTAAAAACAATAACCTAGGGGATGAATCACGTTAAGCAAAACAGGGTTGCCTGCCAAATGATGTCAAGAGTGTGTTTCAGAACACTATGGTGTCCCTCTGGTGATGCGGGAGTGGGGGGAGATTTCATGTGAACAGATTCCAGTTTCTATTTAGCTGATTAGCAGTCTTCCCTTTAACGTATTGGCTGAGGGAGTCAGATTTTCCCGTTCCAGGGTTCCGTGCCAGCTCCAGCCGCTCCAGGACCCATCAGCACGAAAGGATTAGAGTGTTTGAAAAGACGGAGCCCAAATTTTAGGGTTTTTTTTCCCCCCTTTCTGTCCCCTCTCCCCTTTGGCTCTTCCTTTCCTTTCTTTCTTTTTTTGGCTGGATATCTGTCACGTCTGATCCAGTGCCCTGAAGAGAGGTAGGGTGGCCGGAGGCCAGGTTCAGCCAGCGGCCCCTCCCCGGCTGGCTCTGGGCTGCAGGTGGCGGGCCGCTCGGTGGGGGTATCAGATCGTGAGGCGGGTCCTCCTTTGTGCCAAATCCCAGACCTCTGTCACACGAGTGCAGCAGCTTGCAAAAATTATTATTTTGTCAAATAATACTTCCAACTTCTGACCTTCACTGCTACTGCCCCACTCCCATAGAGCAAAAAGATACTGTGAGTGTGCTTTACTGAAAGAAAATACTTGATCTTATTTTTTTTCCCCTCAAGGTGTCCTGAAACAGCTGATACTTCTCATACTTGAGAATTAAAATCCTTAGTATACGCACAGGCAGGTTTTCTTTTTATTTAAAAAAAAGAAAAAGGACAAACCCTAAGCTTGGTAACTGGCCCCACTTGTAGCACAGCAGACAAAACGAACCAGTTTGTAGGCTTACTCTTCCCATTTTCATTTCCGGTCTGATAGCTCCCCCGGGGGCCCAGCAGCACCCCCGGCTTCCAGGAGTGCTCTAGGGGGTCATCCAGAGGGAAGGATGTGGGACTGTGGGTTATGCTTCAGTGTTTGCCGACAGCATGAGCGTGTAGGTGATCAACCACAGTGAGGCTGCCAGGAAACCAAAATGGTGTTCCCGAGAAGAGACCTCTGCTCTCTGCACAGCGCAGCCTAGTTAGCTCTAGAAGCTCAGTTACAGCCAGATCATCCTGACCGTTGTCAGCCGCTCATTCGGCTGTCAGTGAGGAGGCCGGCACATACTGGGTTAAGCCGATGTTTTATTCCAGAGCAGAGCTGCCTGACTACATACCCACTGCCAGAGGAGAAGCGAGCGCGTAGTGTAAAAGGGCTCTCTGGTCATTAGGAAGGCCCAGTCTGACCATGTTAAATCCTTTGTATTAATATACCAACATTATGGTTTTTTTCATATGGTAAAGAATCTGCCAGCAAGGCAGGAAGCCTAGGTTTGATCCCTGGTTCAGGAAGATTCCCTAGAGAAGGGAATGGCAACCCACTCCCACTTTGTATTCTTACGTGGACAATCCCACGAACATGGGTTTGTCCATGGGGTCAAAAAGAGTCAGACTCGACTGAGTGACTAACACTTTGACTTTTCTTTTGTCTTTATGGATGAAGAGAATGGACTCAGGACTTGGAGTTGGGGCGGGGCTATCCAAAATGGCATTTCATCAGGGCCAGTTCTAGATCTGTGTGCCACTAGTCTGACCACTGCTGGTACCTCCGAGGGTCACCATTGTATATAGGATTGTTCTTTATGAATCACATTTACGGTGTTAGCAACATGACTCTGAAACACGGGGCTTAAAATATTACACATCTGTAAAAAGGAAGGGCTTCTCTTGTGGCTCTGCTGGTCAGGAACCCGCCTGTAGTGCGGGAGACCTGGTTCGATCTGGGTTGGGAAGATCCCCTGGAGAAGGGAAAGGCTACCCACCCCAGTATTCTGGCCTGAGAATTCCGTGGACTGTATAGTCCATGGGGTCGCAAAGAGTCGAATATGACTGAGCGACTTTCACTTTCAAAAAGGAAAGAATATGGACTCTGTACTTTTAAGTGTATAGAGGCATGTCTTTTGGGATTTTCCCAAAGGCTTAGTATTTAATAACTGTGAGTAGGGTCTTATTAGAGATACCCACCCAGGTTGTACAGCTTATGTTTTATTTCAGAAGTGGGAGGAAGGGGCAAATACTGTGGAGAGAGCCGTGTGGCTTTCACTTAGTGACACATGCAGTTTAAATCCTTGGGACCTTTTTTATTTTAAAACCTGAATTTCTCTTGCTTTCTCTTGGTACTTTATAAATAACGTGAGACTGGAATAGACTCTAAAGGTACATAAAACTGTCCAAGGTTAAAACAAAAACAAAGTGTCACTAAAGTAAGGAAATCAGCTTAAGTAACTTTGTAAACATGGGTGGAATTATATAAGGAGTTGTGTTTTGGGGTGGGGGGAGGCAGCATGGTATAGGCTGAAATTAAAAATGAAAAAATAGTTCACCTAGCGTGTCACTAGAGGTTAATTAGAGTCTGATAAAAGATTATAAAATGATCAAGATGTGGTAACTGAGTTACTGTTGGGTTGTACCTTGCCCTTGTTGGGAGGGAGGGGTGATACGGAGGGCTTTTATAGGTGGGGCTGTGCACAAGAGTTTTAATACCCTGGATCAGTGATGCTTTTTTAAATGTGTATTTTGTGTTCTGCTGCTAAGCCAAGAAGAAAGAGTGGTTAAGCAGTATTAGAGGAGGAGGGATGGGTTGTGCATCCAGTGTTAGGAACAGAAGCTTCTGTCTTACCACGGTGTCTGTCTTGTGCTCAGAGAGGGCTTAACTCTGTATGTGAAGTGAGTGAAAGTTGCTCAGTCATGTCCCTCTTTTCGACCCCATGGACTATACATACAGCCTGTGGAATTCTCCAGGCCAGAATACTGGAGTGGGTAGCCTTTCCCTTCTTCAGAGGATCTTCCCAACCCAGGGATCGAACCCAAGTCTCCCTCATTGCAGGTGGATTCTTTTTCCAGCTGAGTCACAAGGGAAGCCCAAGAATACTGGAGTGGGTAGACTATCCCTTCTCCAGCAGATCTTTCTGACCCAGGAATTGAACCGGGTTTTCCTACATTGCAGGCAGATTCTTTACCAGCTGAGCTATCAGGGAAGCCCTTAACTCTGTATATTTTGCATTCATTCTAAGATGCACTGATTTTTGTTTTTTTACATTTTCACATCTATAAAATCAAGATGTGTCTTTTATAACATCTTACAAATAATTGGCACCATGTTAAAATATTACATAAAGTAATGGTGCTTCTTATGTTGGATGGTGTTTTCAATTAAATAAAAGTTTGTATTTGTTCAGTGAAGGCAAAAATAAGTCCATAACTTAGAAATTAGAACAGTTGTGAGAAACTTGATTGGGTTACTAAGATAAAGTCTGCAAGAAATAGACCACTGTGGGTTTGAGTTGTTCTTTTTTTTTTTTTTAAGTTTTACCTTTGCCTGGGGTTCACTGAACATTCAGAATCTGTAAATTTATGTCTTCTATCAAATTTGGGAAGTTTTTTGCCATTGTTTCTTCAGATATTTTTTTCCACACTGATCCGTTTCCCTTCTCCCCTGGGACTTTAGTGATGTGAAGGACAGACCTTTTATCTCACAGATACCTGAAACTCTATTCGTTTTCTTTCCTAAGCCTTATATTCTTCAGGTTGCAAATATCTATCGATTTAACTTTGGATCCGCTAACTTTTTCCTCTGCCATCTCCGTTGTACTGTTGAGCCCACCTAGTGAATTTTCTAATGCTGGATTTTACACGCTTCGGTTCAGAATTTCCACTGTTCCTGTTCCTCTGCTCCTAATCTCATCGTTTCCTATCCCTGTGCCTTTTCCTCCTGCAATATAGTTGCAATAGCTGCTTTACAGTCAGTGATTATTCCTAAAGCCTGAGTTATTTTAGGGTTGACATTTTTTTTTGCATGGAGAATGGGTTACATTGTCCTGGGGCTTTCAGGGTGGGAGGAGTATCAAGTAATGTGGGATGCGTCCTGGACATTTTGTGTCCGCTTTGTGTCCTGTTGCATAATCCTCTGGAAGATGCTGAGTTCTGTGTTTGTTTCAGACAGGCACTCCCCCTGGTTAGGCTAAGACTGCAGCTTGTGTCTTGCCTTCAGTGGGTGTCAGTTCAGTTTCCTCTGACTCGTCCTGCACATGCCGCCCGGAGCTTAGTCTGAGACCGTCAGTCTTGCTGGAGCCTTTGCTGCACAGCTTAGCGTCTGTGTGAGCAGGAGTCACGCCCAGTATCATGGGGCTCCCCGTCTCCAGCTCCTCCCACTCTTCATCCCTACACTTCCTAGCTTTCAGGGCCACTTTCCCACGGCCTCTGACCAGGAGATGGGGTTTCTCTCAGAGTCTCACCTGTGAGTGCAGCTCTGTGAGTACAGACTGCCCATGGGCAAAACCAGAGAGAGGAGAGGGGATCCCCAAAGACCCATACTCACATTCTTTGGACATAGGGGCTTCTGTCGGCGGTTCTCCAGAAAGAGGGTGACGAATCTGTTAGCGTTTCAGCTCCCGCACCATCACACAGGGTTCTCCTGGAGCTCATGCTCGGGGTAGGCTCTTCCTCCACCGGCCGTGTCTTCCACAACTCGCTGTACTGAGTCAGCTCTCCAGGGTCCTGAGGTCCTTGCCTTTTTGTCCAGAGGTTTTGGTTGTAGCAGCAGAAGACAGGCAGCTGTGGGCTTACTTGAAGTCAGAATCAGAACTCCTGTTCTCTTTAAATTATTAAAATAAGCTCAATAGTTGGCAGCAGAGAGCTATATTAAATGGGGTCCCTTCCCATTGTGTTGCTCTCAGTCTCCTATCTGGGAGCTGCTTCTTCCTCTCTGAGTGAAACCTGGGATCCAGACTAGGGAATGCTCCGCTGGGGACAGCCAGAATAAGAGCTGGTGATAAGATGGGACTTCCGTGGCGGTCCAGTGGTTAGGACTCGGCGCTGCCACTGCTGGGGCCTGCGTTCACTCCCTGGACAGGGGAACTAAGACCCCACCCCGTAAGCCACGTGGCGGGGCCAAAAACAACAGAAAAAGAGTTGGTGGTAAGGGTGTGTGTCCGGTTGTTAGTGGGCGGCCAAGGCAACGCTCACTGAACCAACAAATCCCACTTCTTTCTCCTCCTGTAATCTTCATTTTTTAAAATTTTAGCTTATTGAGAGAGAATTCACATATCTACAGTTCACCAATTTGAATTCTACAATCCCATGTAAAGTTCACAAGGTTGGTGTGATCTTGGAATGTTTTCATCACCCCAGACAGAAAGCTTGTGCCCATCAGCAGACACTCCCCACGTCCCCCCACCCCATCTAGCTCTCGGCAGCTGCTCATCACTTCCTGCCTCTATGGATCTGCTTTGGAGATTTCATATGAATGGAATCATAGAACATACGATCTTTTGGTGGCTGGCTTCTTCCTTCCATTCAGCCTAATGTCTCCAAGATAAGCCTGTGTTGTAGCTCGAATCACCACTTAATTCCTTCTTATGGCCAAGTCGTTTTCCATTGTGTGAGTAAGCCACAGTCGCTCATTATTCATTCATCAGTTAGCATTTGGGTTGTTCCCACTTTTTGGTTCTTATGAATAGTGCTGCTATTACCATTCAGCTACAGATTTTTGTATGGATGTTATGTTTTCAGCTCTCTTGTGTATACATACCTAGGAGTGGAATTGCTGGCTTACATAAGCCTGTGTTTAACTGTCTGAGGAACTGCCAGACGCTTTCCCAAAATGACTGTGCCGTCTCCCATTCCACCAGCAGTGTATGGGGGTTCCAGTCTCTCCACACCCTCACCTGCACTTACTGTCATCTCTGATGATAGCTGCCCTAAAGATGTGACGTTGAACATCCTTTCATGTGCTTTTTGGCCTTTTTGGATAAATGTCTGTTCAGATCCTTAGTCCATTCTTTAATTAGGTTGTCTTTTTATTTATTGAGTTGTACGAGTTCTCTGTCTAGTCTGGATACCAGCCTCTTATCAGATACGACTGGTAAATATGTTTCCCCATTCTGTGGGTTGTCTTCACGCTCTTGATAGTATTCTTTGAAGCATGGAAGTTTTAAATTTTGATTGAGTTTGACTTTTCCAGTGTTTCTTTACCGCTTGTGCTGTTGGTATCATTGAAGAAGCCATTTCCTAGCCCAAAGTCACAGGCATATTCCTATGTTTACTTTAAAGAATTTCTGTGGTTTTGCCCTCCACTGAGGTCTGTGACGCGTCTGGAGTTAAATTTTGTATAGTGTGAGGTGGGAGTCCTGCCTCATTCTTCTTTGCCTGTGGATATCTACTGCCCTAGGAGAGCCATGGTCTGTTGAGAAAAGGCTGTTCTTTCCCCATCGGATTGTCTGGCCGCAATTGACCATAAAATGGAGAGGTTATGCTAGGTATACTCATCTGCTTAAAATTTTAAAGGATATTACAGTCAGCTAAATGTTTCCATATTCCCAACGTGCCTTGTTAACTTGGTGTTATACATATCTCATTTTCGTCCACAGGTGGTGTCATGGGCTGTCTTATAAGGCTTATAGAGTGTTCAGTCTCACAGAGCTCTTGAAGACCATCCAGTGGTGGCCCAGCTAAGGAGATAGGCCCAGAAAGGTCAAGTGATCACTTTCACAGGGCTTATTACTTTTGTGGGAAAAATACGAAGAACTCTAGAGAGACAGCTTTATAATACAGAGTGCTCTGACCATGGCCTGGTTGGATTCAGCTTGTCAGTTCTGCCTGAAAATCCATGTTTTTCTAGTTGCTGTTAAAAATAAATCATTCACCAAAGGCCATCGTTGGTGCTGTGTAGATATAGATAAGTAGATAGCTACAGCTACTGATTTGGCCATATGTTATATTTTTAAATCCTCTTTAATAGCCTAGCTTTGATGAGACAAAACTTCTTTCAAAAAAAAAAATACTTGTTTTCTTGATTAATTTGGTCATTTAAAAAAAGAAGGACTATGTTTTCATGCCATCTTGCTTGTTGCATTTATTTTCTGGATAGAAGTATAGCTGAAGATCAAGTCTTTCTTCATGAAACTGCCAAGCCAGAGTCTGAACAGCCTTCATCTTTGTCATCAAATACAGTTTTTGCCTTTTTTTTGGGGGGGGGGGGGCTTATTATTATAAGGGACTATTTAGTCCAAACCAGTGGGAAGCAAGCTCTGAGTTGTGACCGCTAATTAAAGAGTCTTGGAGCTTGCTTCTCGCCCTGACAAATGCAGAGTTGTGATGGCTCTGGTGCTGCTGCCGGCTGTTAGGGAGAGCGAGTGGGGCGTAAATGTTACACTTGCTCCATCTGCAAGTGTTATAATAAGTTATTCAGAGCTCTTAGCACAGGACCAGCCAGAGCGTGCCTCCCTCTCGCTTCCAGCACGTTTTCCTGCCCATCAGATGGATGCTCCTCTGTTGGGAGTCTTTGGAAGGTTCTGGTGTCTTTTGTTTTAATTGGCGGGCTTGAGCTGACTCCTATGGTGTGATTTTCATTAGAGAGGGGCTTGGAGAGAAGGGGAGTGTTGGAACAGTCCTCCAAACCCAACCATGAATATTAAACATAATACAATTACAGCTTTCAGACCAATTTTTTTTTCCTTTTCATCGGGGCAAAGTTGATGAAACGCACACTGGCTGGGGATTCACCGTGTCCACCATGGGCTTCTTTTTGTCCCTGGCATCAGTTGTCTTGGCATGTCTGTGCCCATTCGCTGTGCTACCTGTTTCTCCGAGTCAGGTATTTGATTTGTGCGCCGAGGGCACACGCTCTGCCAAGGAGCGCTGCCCTTCAGGCTGGGGCCACGAAAGGTTCGTGGGGACTTCCCGCCCTGGTTGCTGTCTCTGTCTACCAGAGACCAGAGCCTTGCTTCTCTAAGGAGATGTCTTCTAAGTGCTTTCCTTTCTCCCTACTGGGAGAAGTTCGAGTCTGTTTTTGGCCCATCTTTGTTTTCCTTAGTGATACAATACAGTAATGCCGTATCTTTCAGAGTATTTGTGTTTTGTTTGGAGCCATCCATGCTGGTATCTAAATACAATAGGAAAACAGATGGCAAACTTTGAACTTCTGGACCAAATTTGGGTTTGCCTTTGTCTCCTTACCAGCCAAACTGTAAATGATGAGAGTATAAATATTCAACAGAGGAGCTCTTTATGAAAATCACCAGAGCAAAATAGACCCTCATTACCCAAATATGCACTGGAAAGTACTCGAGCTAAAAATTTCTCCCTCCCCCTCATGCTTTTCTGGTTCCCATTAGCAGGCCGCGCAGCTGCAGCCTGCAGGCAGAGTTCCCTTCACAGCAGCTCTACCTTTTCTCTCTCCCCTTACCCACAAATGCCCGAAGATGAGCGTCTCCAAACGCTGACCCAGGGAGCGCTTTGTCCTCACCCTCGCTCTGCCTCTCTCTGGTCACCGACCCCCTCCCGGGAAGCAGGGCTGGGAGGGGAGGAGGTTGACGGAGCTCTCGGTCGGAGCTCTCGGTCGTCTAGCCCACAGCCTAGAGGCAGCCCTGGACCTCGCCTCTGTGTCCTAAGACACTAGATTTCTGAAACCCTGTGTGATTTGAAACAAAACACCTGCGTGGAAGTGTATACAAGGTATGTTGTGCAGAATTTAAAGAACCACCGAATGCCTGGGTATTCCCCCAGCACACACACACGCGCGTAAGAAACAGAGCATGACCAGCACTTGAAGGCCCAGCCCCGGGAGCCCCTCCCAGCCACGAATGAGCCCGCTTCTTAAACAGTTCGGCTGTGTCTAGAATGAGAAGTAACAGCTGCCTTCATTCCTCTCATTCTTCCTTGACATTCTTAACTGGTAACTACAGTCACCAGTTTATTATGTATGTCCTTCCGGAATTTTACCTTTAAAAGTCTTTAACTTAAGAGAAGTCATCTATACCTTTAAAATTCAAAAGCACAAAAAGTCTATACGGGGAGAAGCTGTCTCCTGGGAGCGTCTCTCTGCTCAGAGGAGGCTGGGTAGCTGCATTCTCCAGAGGGGGGCCTTCACAGTCGGGTGCAGCCGCCGCCACCCCCTGACCTGGCAGGCACACGGCTGGGCCCCGGTGCCTGGGGTGTGGCGATGTGTGGGTGATGGCGGCCCTCCGTCTGCGTCCTTCTCGTCCCCTCCTGCCTGTGCAGGCCTCCATCACCCCTGTACGGACGCAGTCACGGCCTCGGCTGATGGAGGTAGGTAACCTGTGCAAACCACTGAGTCTCTCAGATTCATGATGACGCAAAAATGATGCTCTAATTATCATAACATCTTTTTGTCTCAGGTTGCTTTTAAGACCTCTCTCTTTTTTTGTGGTTTCCCACTTTATGATGATACTCTTTGACATGTACCTCTTTTTAAGTTATTCTGATTAGTGTTCATGAGTGTGCATATGCCCGTCTTTCATTCTGGGAAAATGGCCATTAACACTTTGAATAGTGCTTCTTTGCCATACACTGTGTTTTCTCCTTATGGAAACCTCTTTCGGGCATAAGCAAGCTGGACTGTCCGCTCCCATTCTTCCTGTCTCTTAACCTTTCATTCACATTTTTCATCTGCTTCTCTCTCCATGCTCCATTCTAGGTAACTTTTCAGATTTATTTTCTAATTTACAAGTACTTTGTCTAATCTGCTTCTGGACTGTCTAATGATTTTAATTGCAGGATTATGTTTTTGTGTCTAGAAGTTCTGTACTGCTCTTTTGTGAAGCGACTTCTCAATACTCCTGTTTGGCTGGACCCCAGTCTTGGCCCTGTGGGGCATTAAGAGCCAGGCCCACTGCTTCCGTGATTGGACCTGCCTTCAGCCTCACCCCTCCCACACATGCCTACAGGCACCGGAAACTGCAGCTCAGGCTCTCCAGGCTGGTTTTCTGTAGGGGTCTTAGGGAGGTCAGTTGCTCTGCGAGTTCACATTTAGAAGGATGTAGTTACGTCTTACCCAGCAATATTAAGTGATATTTACTGGGGTGGTCAGCAGGTATCTGAAACAGAAGCCTCAGGTTTGCTGCTAAAAAGTGCTGTGGCTAATGGCCTTGTATGTACGTGTGTGGATGTATACATATTAGATGTGGTGTTATTTAGTTGTTAAGTTGTATCTGACTCTTTGTGACCACATGGACTGTAGCCCACCAGGCTTCTCTGCCCATGGGGTTTTCCAGGCAAGAATACTGGAGTGGGTTGCCAGTTCCTTCTCCAGGGGATCTTCCTGACCCAGGGATCGAGCTCACATCTCCTGTGTTGCAGGCGGATTCTTTAGCACTGAGTCAATTGAGGAAGCCCCCACTATTAGATGTAGCCTAGATAAAATCCTAGAAGTAGAGCTGCTAGGTCAAAAGTGAAGTATATTTTTTAGTTTGTTGGATATTGTCAAATCTCTCCCCAAAAAGAAGGCTTGTGCTACCATCAGCTGCACAGAAGTTCCTGTCCATCCAGGTGGAAGATCTCAGAGCAGTGCAGAACTTCACCTCTGCAGGGTGGACAGTTTGCCAGAGCTGTTACAGTGCTGTAGTTTTAGTGCATAATTTCTCTAGTTACCAGTGAACTATTTCTTTTCCTGTCAACTTTTTCTTTTCTCTTGGTTTAATAATGGGTTGTCAGTGACTTGCCTGGTGGTCCAGTGGTTAAGAATCACCTTCCAGTGCAGGGGCACGGGTTCAGCCCCTGCCCTGGTCAGGGAACTAAGCCAGCACGCCACAACTAAGACCCAGCCAGCCAAGTAAATATTTAAAAAATAATGGGTTATATCAATTTAGGGGCTTCCCTGGTGGCTCAGAGGGTAAAGCATCTGCCTGCAATGCAGGAGACCTGGGTTCGATCCCTGGGTCAGGAAGATCCCCTGGAGAAGGAAATGGCAACCTGCTCCAGTATTCTTGCCTGGAAATTCCCATGGACAGAAATATCAGTTTAAATGAAATTTTTTTAAAAAACAAGAAATTAGCCAGTCCTCTCTGCTGCAAACATTTTCCCCAGTTTACCAGTTACATTGACTTGCTATTTTTTTTAATGTTTTTAGAAAGGCCTGCCTATCTTGAATATTTTTAATTGTTTTTAATTCTCTAAGTCCTCTATAGTTAGTTTTGGTGGGTAGAGCACCACGTTGAGAAAGTTATTATAAGGTATTTTGTCTTAATTGCTAATTTAAGTGGGATCTTTTCTTGTAATGGAAGGAAGGGGCACAGCAAAATGAAAATGAATTTCTTAGGTGTTATTTATTATTTTACATACGATGTAACTGTCCACATCAGCCGTTAAGTATACATAATGTTCCGGGCCTCCCTCCCGCTCCTCTAGGCTGTCACGGAGCACTGGGGTGGTTGAGCTCCCTGTGTGACAGTGTATTAAATGTACTGAAACCCACCTGTAAAAGTTTAAATCATGGGGTGGTTTTTTAATTGGAATATTTGATTTATACTTTTTACATGTGGGCTTTTTTTCCCTGGCAAGTTTTATGAAACATTTAGTACACTGTGCCCGTCTCGTCATTATGAAGTACTCTCAGCTAATGCTTTTTGCTCTGAAATCTACCTTTTCAGGTATTAAAATTGTCACCTCTCTTCCTTGTCACACGCAGATGTGCCTTTCATGTGTGGCATATATTGAGTTTCGCTCTGTGACCTGTTTGGGGCTCTTCCTCTTAAGAGGTGGGTTTGTCCTTGTCCTGTGCAGCTGACATAGTAGGTCTTTCTCTGCTGTCCGCAATGCTCATACCGCACTCTGTGGGGGCCAGGGGGCTCCTCACTGTCCTTCTGGTATTTTGCCACCCCACTTTCTTTCGGAGAGTATCCAAAGAGGCTCACTTTGAGTCCTTTTCTGGTAGAAATTAAAAAAAAACAAACAACTATTCATTATGCCCTCAAACTTGGTAAGTAACGCAGTATAGAATTTCCAGTTGAAATAATTTCCCCTCAGAATGCTGAAAGTAGCTTGCGTGTGGGTGTGCTCATGTAGCTGTGAGAGCCTGGGGCCTGGAGCGTGTCTGAGTTCTTCCCTCTCCCCGCGTTCTCCATGTGGGACGCGTTTGTCCAGCTCCCCTGCCAGCCGGTGGCATCTGTTCAGGGCAGCAGTAGTCTCTTCCTTGGTGGTAGAAATTCAGCACATACTTGTATAAAAAGTAGTTTTTAAAGATGTTCTTAAATTCAGATTATTACAAGGTCGGTAATTATCTCAAGACTTTAGATAAGCAACTCCCCAGTGTCTGCATATTCTCATCATGATTCTCTTACGCTTAGTCAACTATGGATGTGTCCCCTTTCAACAAGATGCTGATGAACCATATACCACTCCACCCGAAAAGGGCTGTTTTTTCGGGTGAACTGGGCACCGGATCAGGTTGCAGACAAATGTAGCTGTTTTACATCTTGCCCTTAACAGACTTGCATACAAACAGCAAAACTGCCATGCTGGGCTTCTTGGGCCCATGTCCCCATGGAGGCAGCGTGCCAGTCAGGTCACAGCCTCCCTCTCCAGGACAGCTGGTATCTGTGTCCTTGTTCTGTGCTTTGATCTACCCTGGTGGCTCAGAGAGTAAAGAATCTGCCTTCAATATGGGAGACCCAGGTTCGATCCCTGGGTTGGGAAGGTGCCCTGGAGAAGGAAATGGCAACCCACGCAAGTATGGACAGAGGAGCCTGACAGGCTACAGACCACGGGGTCGCAGAGAGTCGGACATGACTGAGTGACTAACACGTTCACTTTTGTGTGCTTTGAGCAGTTGTGGGTGCTCTAAACTAGGTCGTTTCTAGTGCCTTGTAGCCTCTGGTGAGAGTACACCGTGGAGGTGAATGTTTACTGTCCGTATTTAGATGTTTGTAACTAAAGGGGTTTCATATCCTTCATCTTCATAGGGTTGCTGTGCACAGACAAGGAGGAATCTGTCACCTCGGACTCTAATGCTAATTTCTCTGCTCACCTTGGGCCCTGCAGGGTGAGGATCCACGACCTCCGCACTGACAGCATCGCCCTGTCCATCTCCGCCCACCAGCTCGGAGTGTCCGCAGTCCAGATGGATGACTGGAAGATTGTCAGTGGAGGCGAGGAGGGCCTGGTCTCCGTGTGGGACTACCGGATGAGCCAGAAGCTGTGGGAGGTTCACTCCAGGTAGGCTGGCCCACAGGCGCTGCGGTGGCAAGCACTTCGCAGACTGTCCTTGCTGTGATCCTCCAAGCCAGCTGCTGAGATCTCTGGAAATGGGCTCAGAACTGGAGCTGGTCACTTCTGCCTGTTCAGACGGCCACCACCCAGCTCAGGTAGAGACCGTGATGGGACAGACCCCCCCCACATCCGTCCACTCCAGGGAGTGTTGCTGTTTACAAGGGCGCTTTACACTGAAAAATTTAGGTTCAGCTAAAGAGGAATTTGTAACTTTAACCTTTAGCTCTAAAATTCAAGAGACAGATACTCTCCCAAGCAGAGCAGATGGCTAGGTAAATGGATACTAAGGGGGCCTCACCTGTTAAAATCTTGAGCTTGCTTCTAACCTTTAAAGCAGAGGTGGTCTCGCTTGAGTAGGGATCAGCTGGAGCCGACCCGAGGCTGCCCCCTCGCCCAGCCCCTCCACATCCCTGCAGGAGACAGGCAGTGAACCCCTCCCACCCCTACCCCCCCGGTTGTCCCTCAGCACCACTGTGGTGAGACGCAGCGCTTCCACAGTTGAGGCTGCAGATACACACCAAGGCGTGTGCCCGCCAGCTGCAGGGCGTGATGAAATGAAGACTGCGCACAGGTCTAGTTTAGGTACGAGGTCCAAAGAGGACTGGCTTGCCTTGCTGGGCAGTGGTAGCCGGTGCTGGGCTGGCAGCTTTCTCGGCTGGGGTGCCTGCCTTCCGTGGTGACACACCGAGTTGCCACCAGGTGGTGCCAGAAGGCAGCAAATGCCCACACCGCTGCCACCCAGAACCATCTCCTGTAAGGACAGCCTTTACTTTTTTCTCAAGAGCTGTCTCAGCCTGGCCGCTCCAACAGCCCACGAGGCCTGCCCTTGAGCAGAGCTCATCTCTCTCTCCCTGAAAAGCTGTTCTCCCTCGGGTGGATCATTAAGGTGAAGCCGGGGTAAGTAAGGTCGTGCCCAGAGCTGTGTCCTGCGCCGCCTTCCTAGCTCGTTCATGATGCCCGTCAGTCCTCACCAGTGCCTAGTGCTTGTCCCAGAGGAGGTCTCAGCCTCGTCTACCAGCGCAAGGCTTTGGTGCTGCTCAGTCTGCCAGGGGTTCTCAGACTCAGTCCAGTCCTGGCGGCCAGTGCCCCATGCCCTCTCGAGCTCTGGTCCCCCTGTTCTCAGCCTCCCGTCCCACTGCCCACCACAGCCACACTCCCCAGCCCCTCCCCCCGCCAGCCAGCAGCACGCCTGGGACTGAGCCCCGACCTCCTCTCGTCTTTGCTCTCCAGCCCTCTTGCCTCGCTGGGCCCTAAAAGCAAAGTTCTCCAGGAATACTTTCTGTCCAGCCAGTGCCACAGACCCTGGACTCGGGAACCCCGTCACCACCTTAAGAGGATCCTCTGCTCTGGGCCAAGATGCCTGTCCTGCCCCAGCCATCTCCAGAGCAGGGACACCCCCTCAGCCCCTCCAGGCCACCCTCTGCCCTTCTCAGAGGGCCTGGCTGACCCCTGTGGTCTGTGCTGGTGTCTCCTGTTCCTCCTCCCAGTGCTGAACTGTGTCTCATCACATCTCTGGGGACACTGGCTGCTTTTCATGAGAATAGAGCCCACCTTCTTAACAGCTGGGACGCTCTCTGATGGCAGCCATCTGCTTGCATTAGACAGCTTTTCTATCGTATGTCTGGCCCATTGCTCCACTGGAGGAAGTTTTTTGAAGTGAACAAAAAGTCTGCTACATAGGTTTTATGGCAACCCACTCCAGTATCCTTGCCTGGAAAATCTCATGGACTGAGGATGGAGGAGCCTGGTGGGCTGCAGTCCACTGGGTCATGAAGAGTCGGGCACGACTGAGTGACTAACACTTACCTTACACACAGGTTTGAAGCCACTCTGTCCCTGAACTTTCTGAATGTGCTGTCACAACCCAGAGTACAGCCCTCTGACTACCTGTCAGCCCAGCCCTGAGAGGGGCTGAGCGGGAGTCCTGTCCTGGGCGTGGCCAAGGCAGGCCAGGTGTCTGGGTCAGAGCGGAGGATCCTCTCAAGAGTAGTGAGGTGAGGGGGCTCCTGAGTCCAGGGCCTGGCGGGGCCTTGGTGGGCAGCGTGGGGCACCCCCTGCAGATGGGGAGCCCAGCTCAGAGCTGGCGTGGCTGGGCCAGTGATGATGGGCATCACAAAGCCCACGAGAGGGGCTGTTCTCCCCTGCGTGTGTCTGAGGCGTCTCCGGTTATGTGTCCTTTCACGTCCCAGCGCGCCAGGTGCTGGAGCGCTGGCCAGAGCATAGGGCTCTGGAGACGCGTGCCCAGAGGAGGCCCAGCGGGCGGCCTGGCCTCCGCGAGGCTGGGGGCCGGAGGCCAGACACTGGCCCTCGGGGGCGCAGTTTCCTCCGCTGTGAAGGAAGAGCCTGGCGGCAGAGGTAGGCCGTGAGTTTCCACAGGCTTACCCTGATGAGCATCCCCCTGTGTTCCAGACACCCCGTGCGGCACATCTCCTTCAACAGCCACAGCCTCATCACGGCCCACGTGCCCTACGAGCGGGTGGTGCGCAACGCCGACCTGGACAACTTCGCCACCCACCGCAGGTCAGCGCTCGGGGCGGGGGTTGGTCTGAGTGTGTAGGCGTTAGAACAGACAGTCTTAGCCTGATTTTGTTTCCAGAACAGCCCGGGCCACCTTGTTCCTTACAGGGCGTACCCTCAGGCATGGCCGTTGTTTTCACTGAGGTCAGGAACAGACCCATAGATGTGGCCAGCACCACGGGCTGAGTGCCTGCTGCAGCTGCAGCTGGATGCTGCAGGGGCGGGGAGGTGGTAGGGGCATGGTGGGGCTGTGGCCAGATGCCTGGAGCCCAAGACTGAAGGCTTAGGATGGTGGTAGAAGCCTAGGGACAGTGCCAAAGCCCAGTCCTCACGCTCAGCCCAAGCTGCCAGCCGGGGCTCAGAGGCCCTCCTTAGTACCGGAGGCCTGGTTCCCTGCCCAGCCGGGGCCTCCCCCACATTCCCTTCCCTCCGCCAAGCCTGTCTGCTCACCTCTTCATCTCTAGGCGCGGACTGGAATGTTAGACACACTGGGACATTCGTCATGAACGGCTGTCTCGAGCAGACGCCACGGGGGCAGGGGCTGGGCCCTGGGACTGACCGTGCTTTCTCTGTGCGTTCTCTAGACACCGGGGGCTCATCCAGGCCTACGCGTTTGCAGTGGACCAGCTGGCCTTTCAGAGCACGGTGCCCATCTGCCGCTCGGCCTGCGACGCCATGCCGGGTTACAACTACGACCTCGCACTCGCCTTCCCGCCTGACAGGATTTAGGGAAGCGCCTCACTGGAAAGCAGGAGGGGCACCCACGGGGCTGTAAGTGTAGGGGAGAAGAGCAACCCCAGGGCGCACTGTGTGACCCCACACCTGTGACCCCCACCTTCCTCTGCGCCTTTGCTTTCCCCTTTGCTGGGGGTCTCCCTGCATCATTGTGTACACTACGCAGAGGCCTTCACTGTAGCTCCCAGGTGAGGCCCTGTAGCACCCCGCTCCAGCACACTCACTCTCTCTCTTTCCAGTCTCCAAACCCCTTCTTTGGGGGGCCTCTGGAGACGCTGGTCTCCGAGCTGACAAGGCCTCATCACCCACCCAGCTCTTGGATCTGAGATCACGAATTCAACTCTGGGTCGTCCCCAGTCTGGAGAGTAGTCCTTTATCCTGGTAGCTTTTGATTTATAATTATATATTTGTACAATGATTTCATTAATTGTTTTGCTTATTACAGTGTCTGTAACGTGATATAAAGTAGACATTTTCTACAGCCTTATGAATAAACTGTCCTCCACATAGGGGAAGATGATGGATTCTGGAGTAGAGAATGACAAGAGGGGACAATACCGGAGGAACCATTATATGTTAACCCACTAAGATAAGACAGGGTAACCCAAGAGACCTGTTCATGCTGATAAATAGCTTCCATTTCCGTAAGATTAAGAGGGCAAACTATTGCACTCCTCTTGATTTAAAGACTCTTGTAACCAGCAGCAGCAGCCGCCTACCATACCTCCAAAATATCAAAGCAGAAAACGGATGGAGCTAAACAGACAAAGCCGTGCTCATAGTGGGTGGTCAGATCAAATCAGTAAAAACATGAAAGGATTTGGAAGACATACTTAATATAATTTATAAGCTCAACACAGTGGATGTAGATAGGATTCTGTACCTTTTCAGATACCCACAGGCCACACACAAGAAATGACCATGTATGGAGGCCACAAGGAGCAGCTCAGATAAGAGCAGTACCAGCAGACAGGCCCAGTCCAGGGCCCCCAGTCCCAGCGGGTTACAATCAGACATCAACAGAGTGCTAAGCAGAGCGAAGACCTGGAAACTCCAGGCGCTCCTGGATTAACTTGGGGTTTTTATACTTTTAATTGGAGGAGAACTGCTTTACAACATTGGGTTGGTTTCCGCTGTAAGCAGCATGAATCGAACTTGCTTTTCAAGAGGGAAATGGAAACCGAAACCAGGAAGGGGTCAGTGGAAGCGCTGCCATCCAGACCCAGGGGCGGAGGCCAGGATGGGGCAGGGAGACCTTACGACTTGATGGAAGGCAAGGCAGGAAGCCAGTGCACTGAGCGGGCACCCCAGAGCGCTCGAGAGAGGCCCCAGTGACCCCCAGCAGCAGGCAGGCGCCAAGGATAAACGCACCAATGAGCCAGTGTTTGAGCGTTAGTTGCTCAGTCGGGGACCACTCTTTACGCTATGGAGGGCAGCTCACCAGGCTCCTCTGTCCATGGGGTTCTCCCGGCAAGAATACTGGAGTAGGTTGCCATTCCCTTTTCCAGGGGATCTTCCCAGCCCAGGGTCTCCTGAATTGCAGGCGGATTCTTTTCCATCTGAGCCACCAGGGAAATCTCATGAACACCAACAAATGGTGAAGTTGATCCTAAAGCCAAAAGCAGTTTTTTTAAAAGATGAAATATACAACTGTTGATAAAGATTTTAAAAAAGAAGGCCCAAGGGACTATCAAACAGAGTAAGTATATTTTCAGCGTGGGGATAATTTGCCTACACTGATCCAAGAGCAAAGTGCAGCCTTCCTGCTGTTCACAAGCATGGACATATGGTTGGGAAACCCACCATTACCTGGAGTCCTAGAACTTTTGAGTCCTGAGGGTTGTGGAAGGCTTTCTTTTTCAGATTAAGGTCTTCATCATAAAAGATGCACATCCAGCTAGAGGATGACAGAGCCAGAGAGAGAGAGAGAGAGGCTCTGGGACCCATCCCTCCTCCCGAGAGCGCAGCTGTGTCAGTGGGGTTTCCTGCTTCCCTTCAGAAAGCCCCATCACTTCCCAGATGAAGCTGGCCTGCAGCTGGCGAATCACGCATGTACTGGGCTTGATCTCACTGCTGTGACCCCCGAGTGACACTGCTCTACGTGGTGTCCATCTCTCAGTCTCACCACTGGGGAAAGTAGCTTCTCCTTTAAGCACCAGCCCCCTTGCCGTCTGATTTCACTGTTCATTTTGCAGATAGAGTCTCCCTCTTAGCTTTGCAGGAATTAAGGATAATGAAAGAGTTCAAAAGAAATTAGACCCAGAAAATTTTACTGAAAATAAAAATAGTTTTCAGCTACTTTGATTCACTGCCAGGTCCAGGGTAAAAAGCAAGCGTGGGGTTTTTCCTTCCTAGCCTGTTGATAACATAAACCACCTGGGTTTTGTGAAGAGTTTCCTGGACCCAGACTATAACCTCCAGGCACGCCGAGCTCAGTCAGCGTTTTTTTGCAGTAAACCTTATGTCCCGGAAGAAGTCGCCCTGATGGGGAAACGTTTGTAGTTCCTTTGTGAACAACCACTCTCCAGTGGCTTCAAGAAATCTGGGCCCACGTGCACCCCTGTCTGCCCCACCTCACCTATGTCCCCGCTGGCTGTTTCGTGGGAACTCCTCTGCCGGCTGAGTTCTTAGCTGACTGACCCGAAGTCTGCTCTGCTCCTTCAGCCTCAGCCCCAGGTCTTCCCTGAAGATCAGGACAGCCCTCTGGGGGAGCCAGAGGGCCAAACGCCAGGGACCTTTGTCTTGTCTGGCTTTTTCCACTTTATGACATGTCTGTGTTCTGATACTACATTTTTCAAGTGTATTTATTGCCAAAATTATTCACCCTGGCAAGGTGTGTGGCAGCAGCGCCCCCAGCACACCACTCTACCAGCTGTCCCTTCTCCCCCTAAAAGTCTCACGTAGCATGTTGAAGAGTTTTCCCCCAGAACCACTGTTAGAGGGGCTCCTAGCCCAGGATCCAGGAGACCCACACACAGTGTGTGAAACTCTGCATAAGGGCGTTTTCTGGGAGGAAGTGTGCCTCTTCATCAGATTCTCCACGGGAAACCCGAGTTCCCCGAGGATTCCAGCTGCGGCCACTAGATGGCGCTGCCCAGGGAGTGATTCACTTGAGGACACATCCCAGGGCCCCATCTTCCCCTGCAAGGAGAGCCTGCCCTGGCTGAGGGGGTTCAGCTGACTCGAGGAAAACGCAGTGTCCCCAAGAGTGGAGTTCTGGTCCAAGTCCTCCGTACCCTCCAGAGCCAGGACTCTCTCCATTTGAGAGAACAGTGTCTCACCCTGCATCCAGATGGCAAACACTGGGCACAGTGAACCAGCCCTGCTCACCACTGGAGAGAAGTGGCCTGGTGGGGATGCAGCCTTCTCTTACTGGGGCCTGTCAGGACGGGCAGAGCTGGGGGCTGCTGGCCTTCCCTTACTCAGGCCTTCGCTCTGCACAGCGGCTGTGGTATCCGGGAGCGAGCGGTGCCAGCCGCCAGGCCCCGGATTCCCAACCACATGGACCTGCCCACCTCACCCGCAGCCAGGCCAGATGGCTCCCTGGCTGCTGTGCAGGGCCCAGGGCAATTTGGATGGCGCTACCTGGGGTGGGCAGTGGCAGGGCCCCCCCTCATTGGGCTCCAGCCGGTGCCACGTGGGCACTAGCCTGCTCTCTCCCTGCCTCTGCTGCTGAGCGGAGGCTTCCAAGCAGAGGCTCCACCAGGGAACTTCTCTGCCCCTAGAATGGGTGGGCAGGCTCCCCCACACCCAGAACCGAGCCTGTCCCAATCTCCCCTCGCCCAGCGCGAACGCCCCCTCCTTGATTCCTAGAGGGAGGCTGCAAGCTGCTCCTTGGGCGCATCCACCCACCTTAGTGCATCCGCCCACCTGACCGCTGCCCCGTGGGCTTTTCCGGGGTAAAGACAGGAAACCCAGTTCCTGCTGACCTGGTCCACCAGTGGGTTAGGAGGAAGAGCAGCCACCACGTGCCCATCAGAGCCCCCAGTCCTAGGGGCCAAGTTCCTCCAACCACTGAATCCCTCCTGGCATTGATCACCGGTTCTGGAGAAGCCCAGAGACAAAGGCAATACTGACACCCTGGGAGGTGGTGGTGAAAGCCCCGGCTCCTCCCAAGGAGGAGCTCCTTGGGAGCCTTCCCAAGGTCACTGTGGGGGAGGACAGCTTGCAAGGCAACTTGTATTTTTAACTCCATCAACCTACGGCAAGTCACTGTGCTGTGAGGTTGAGCTTCAGCCTGGTGAACCCCAGGCAGCAGAGATGGGTTCACCTGCTCGGTGACAAGGATCAGATCCACACATGAACCTGCTTCCCATTAGCAAAGCACATAAAGAACATCCCCAGCCACCCCTGGGGTCAGAAAATAATCAAACTGCTGAAGTCTAGGCATAACTCGAAAACTTGTTCCCTCAGAGGGTGCTCAGCTAAAACTGAAAGTTCCTGCCATCTTACTCCATTCCCTTATCCATAATTCATGTCTAACGTGGCTGCAGGTTCCCCTTGAGCTTCTCGTATTAGATTTCCATTACACAGCCCTTTGGTAAACCTACCACATGGCCGTGTGTGTGTCAAATTGCTGTATTCTAACAGCCAAAAGCAGAGTTCTGGTAACATTTTCTCCTTGGTCATATGGCAACACTGGACTAATCCTGCCTTCACCCCAATTCCTGGGAAGTGGGTGGAGAACGTGGGGAGAGGTGACCTCACCCTCATCCTGCACGCTGTGGACACGTCCCTGCTCCGTCTCCTCCACCCACAGCCCGAGGCCCTCAGAGCACTGACTTCAAATATTTGATTTAGCATTGATTAGTCATGAGTATAATTCCCAATAAGAGAAAAGCTGTAAAACAAGGGCATTTGTTCTACAGCAGGCAAATTGAGAAATCAACAGACACGTCACTTCAGACAGGGGCAGAGCTACACTCACTCGGGGTCTCTGCCCCTCCTGAGCACACTCACCGGTCCAGCCTGTCACAGGAGCCAAAGACTTGTGCCCAGGGCAGTGACCCTCGTTATTTCCAGTCAAAGGCCAGCCGACTAGGGAATAACCGCCCTCCCTAGGAGTGGGTCTGCCCTAACTAACAGCCGACCCCAATCACTCCCTGGATGACCAAATGAATGAAAACACCACCTCATGCACACGGTGCCCTGGGAGCCCGCAGGAGAGCCCCAGGCTGGCTCTGGCCCGCCTTGTGGTGGAAGGAGGTCAGACTCCCTCCGTGACAGTGGGGTGTCATCATGCTCTTGGGCAGCATGGACCAGGCTCGGGGTGAATAAATCCCTTTCAAACTAGCAGTTTAGGTAAGCCGTGGCCAAAGCTCCAAAGACATCCAGCCAGCCCTTGGTGGTCTAAACAAGTGCAAACGTACGCTCTGTACCCACAGTGGCTACGCTCCCAGATGCAGGCTGGGCAGGTGCAAGGTCTGTTACTTACAAAAACACTACGTTCATGAACTGCCTTTGTTGAGAAGACTGAAGCACACTGGGAGAATCCCAGAAAATTCAGCCCTCGCTGGCCATGCCAGCAGGCCTGCTGCTAAGCGACTCCGCAGGCCCCTGGCATTCGTGCTAGGCGGAAAAGGGCTCGGCAGGGGCCGGGGGCTAGGGGCGTGTGCGCTTCGGCCAGGCTGCGGGTGTCTCACTGCAGGCCCGTCCTGGACGAGCGCTGACTAGCACTTACATAGGACCAGCTCTCCTGACTGCAGGTCTTTCTAAATTCCTTCTGCTGGCAACCAGATCCCAGCAGCGGGAGGAGCGGGGAGGGATGTTGGAGTCAGGGGTGGGGGCAATCACATCCCAGTCTCCCGCACAAATGCTGGCACGGGGAGGGTAAGAAGCAGAGGCCTCGGGCTTTGCTCCTGAAGATGTCAAAACATTTCTGGAATTCAGCACCAAACAAGCAAATCCAAAAGTACGGCCCTGGGAACTACATCCAGTCTCCTGGGATAAACCATAGTGGGAAGGAATATACAAAAAGGATGTACGTATTATATGTCTAACTGAATCACTCTGCTGTACAGCAGAAATTAGCACAATGTTGTAAATCAACTATACTTCATTAAAAGGCCAAAAACCAGTAAAAATTACAAAAAAGCAGCAGAGCTCCGGAAGTGACTCCACACGGCTCTCAACTCACCAGAGATGGAGATGGGCTGGCGCTGTCCCAGAGGCCTGTTTGCACATCGGGTCCACGGAGCCGGCGTTCCTCAGGCCCCGCTGGGGTCGGAGGTCCCAGCCGCCCCACCATGCGCTCCCCAGGGCTGGAACGCCCACGTCAGCGCTCACCATCTGAATAAGGAGGGCTTCCCAGCTCTGCCGCCCCCCTCAGACACAGGCTCCTCAACTCTGTGCTAGGTGGTCACGCTTCCCTTCATCGCCTCGTGGCTCTGTTTTGGCTTCAAAATACCGACATTCACCTCGTCCTAAGCAACACGTCTGCTGTGTGCGCCTGACACAGCTCCAGGGGCACGTAGACCCGGGCGCTGGGCATCGGACGAAGGCTCCAGGGCGTGCCTGTTACAGTCTGAACCCCAACGTGTGAGTGTACGGTAGGTAAAAGATGCTTAATACCAAAACTGAATTGCAAATTTAAGAGCACAAAGAATAATAGCAGTAACCAGTGATGAGGGGAGCTTTCCTAGAAGGCTAGGAAGGTGCATTCCAGTGGGTGTCAATAACAGGGACCGCCAGGAAGCGGAACGTGACTAGAGAGCACAGCGCTGCCCAAGAGAGGCAGCAGGTCCCCAGGGCACCACCGAAGGCCAGCCCTGTGCTGACTCCCCGGCCACAGCCACCGCCCCCAGCTGAACGACTGTGTTTCCCCCTTGCCTCACCCTCCACTGCCAGCAGGCAACAACCGGAGGTGTGGGAGATGCTTACCTGGGCCGGTGGCCTCCCCAGCTACCGCTGTGCTGCAGACCTCGGGGTGCAGGCTGTGTGGTTACCCCTGTCCTCAGGCCAGGCCCCCCGAATCTGATCCCACCAGGCTAACTGCCAGTGCCCCCAGTACCATGGGGTGAACTTGGGTGGTCCCCGTGGCTGGCCCTGCTCACCTCTTCTCCTTGGGTCTGAATATCAGATCGTGACACCCAGGAAGTCCCCCACCCCCGCAGCCCAACCCCTGCCCTTGTTCCCAAGTTCCCAGCACTTGTGTCGGGAAAACAGCAACCTGTTAACCCCAAACACGCCAGACAGGAAGGGAGGAAAAAAAATCCCCTTGCAAACCAGCCTTTGCTTGCTCCTCGCGGTTAACCTCTGGGCTGCCAGATGGCCAGGACACCATGTGCGTGGATGCGGGGAACAGATAGGAGCCACGCTCATTACCAAACCCTTTTCCTTTTTTATTAGAGATAAAAACAGCAAAGTCTCACACACCATACCCTGCAGGAAAACGAGATGAGCGAGGCGTGTCGGCTATTTACAATAAAGGCTGCAGCAAATGGGCCCCCCCGCGCAGCCCAGATCCCGGTGCAGGCGCTCCGTGGGGGCGGGCAGTCAGTGGCACAGGGCGATGGTCTCCATGTTAAGGAAGCGGACGTGCATCTTGGTCTCGATGTCAATGCCCTGCCAGATCTGGAGCACGGACGGAGCAGCGTGAGTGGGCATCCCTGTCCCCCAAGACCCCCGGCCACTCCCCGCCCGCCCACCTCTGCCGCCCACCGTGATGCCCCCGCAGGTGAGATCCAGAGCGAAGCATGGAACCTCTTCCATCTGCCTCTGTGCTGGTTAACTGGGCTCTGACATTTGGATTCTTTCTGGACTGTTACAGCAAGTTATTATTTAAGTGCTGAATCCAGGCTCCTAGCTGAAGTCGCTCAAATCCCACCCATCACCACTTCAGACTCTGATTTTCATGCAAATTCCTGAGACCGTGTTAAACCTCCTTTGCACCAGAAAGACGTGGAGACCACCACCTGTGCTGCCCATTCCGTGGTGGGGGCTCCCGTGGAATCCTGTATGGAAGTGGCTTGTAAACTGTTAAGGACTGTGTAATTCTAAGATCTCATCAAGCCATTATCATTCATTCAAAGGTCGTGACAGATCTTTATAACCTAGAGATAGGTCACCGTGTTCCAGAAAGACAAGCTCCTGCCCAGGAAAGGTGATTTCTGCCGAAGATCACGTCTGTCACCACATACCTGGCACCTCCATCAGGGTCCATCCTGGCCAGGTCCCTAGCGGACACTCAGGCCACCAGACCCTATGCCGCGCCATGAGCTCCAGTGCCCAGGACTCCTGTTCCTCGGCCACTTGGGGCCCAAGAGGACCACAGATGGTGAGACGGCCGGAAGGATGCGGGCAAGAACCGAGGGGTGTGATGGGCGGTGACTGGTCACCGTCTCCCTGATTATGTAAGAACTTCAGGCTCTCACAGTGTTGCCCTCAACATCTGCAGGGACAGCCACGCAGCTCGGGCGAGCACAGTCCTGTGGGCACCCAAGCCACAGGGAGGCCTCGGCACATTTTCGGCCACCGTCACACGCCCACAGCCCGAGGCGCTTTCCTTGTTAGGTGGGCAGGGTGTTCCCAGGAAGAGATGTCTGGATGCGCAGAGTGGTTTCTGCCAAACGCCAAGGTGATGAGAGGGTCACGATGGGGCTCAGAGAACGGGAGTGGCCGGCTGGTGGGGAAAAGCCCAGCGGCCTTGGACTGGGGAGCCCTGGAGGCGGGCAGGGCAGGGCTGGGGAACGGACTGCTGGGGAAGAAGCTGGTTTTCTGGGACCAAAAAGGATTTTATCTCATCTTCTGGCCTAAAGCAGCATCCTTCCCCTCCCTAACCTCCCCTTGGCCTCCCTGGTCTTCTCACTGCTCACTCTGGTTCTTGCTTGGGTGTTACCATCTTTCCACGTGCCAAGGTGACCCATGGCACAAATGCCAGCTCAACTTCTCCCCACCCACCTGCCCTGGGGGATGGGCAGGGCACATCTGAGAGGGAGGCTGCCCTCCTCCAGCCCAGCAGACCCTTCCAGTCTCTCCTTCAGGCCTGGTCTGTACCACCCATGACCCTCCTCTTCTCATGACCGGCCAAGTTGGCGGCTCAGACTTTGGGGGAGCCTCTCAGGCAGGCTGCCCCTCGGCTTCGTAGAGTTTCAGCCATGGGGTCGGGGTCCCCAACCCCATCCCAGGCACAGGCCTGTTCCCTCAGGGCCACCTGAGAGCACTGGCGGCTGGCCCAGGAGACCCTGGCTATCGTTGCCCTAACCTCCCATCTTCCTCAGCTCCTGGAAGGGGTGCAGGGACCCCACTGTTGGGGTGCTTAGGGCCAAAGAGTGGGCAGAGTACAGGAGGGGGGCTTGACTCCTCACCGATCAAAGCACCCAGGACCCGTTCCCAGTCTGCGGGCACGTTTACAGCCATGAAGGCTGGGCGAGGCCTGAATGTCCACTAACCAGGGTGGAAGGTGGGCAGCTGGGCACGCAGCACTGTCTGCGAGGCCCAGGAGGACGGCGGGGCCACACGTGGGCAGCACCAGCACGTGCTTCTGAGAAGAGCTGGGCTCACAGGCGTTGAACATTCCAGACCCTGGTTCCAGCTGTCAACAGGGTGCTTCTGAGAAAGGGGACCAGGGACTGGATGGGGAGAAAAACGGAGCCTTCCTCAGAGGCCCTTTTGTGCTTGCTAAGTTGTTTTGAGCGTCTGTGACTATCATCACCCTTCCAATAAACATACGTAAAACCAGTTTAAACCACCGTAAAGACCACACTCAGACTAGACCCTGTTCCCTCGAGACGCCTGTCTCTTCCTGACCAGCAGGGTCCCCTGCAAGGCCCCAGTGCAGCCCCCATGCCCACCCCCAACTCCCAGGCACCCACCTTTAGAAAGTCATCGAAGGTGATCCCCTCGTACACCTGATCGGGCTCCTGCAGACAGAGAACGGGGCGCAGTGAGTGGCTTCTGCCCAGAGGCCCTCCACCTCCACCCGCCGACGCAGAAAGAGGGGTGGGGCGTGTAGGTAGGACCACAAGAACACTGTGGACTGTGCGCCTCCAGCATCCCCTTGAGGGTGGGGTGGAAGCCGGTGCAGGCTCACCCCCGCCTGTGCCCCTGGGGAGGACAGGGCTGCCAAAGATGGGAAAAGAAGGGGTGTGGCGTGGGCACAGAGGCTGGGGTGGCCACCAACAGACACCCCCCGTTGTTTCTCCATCCTGCCTTCTTAACCAGGCTTGGTTAAGAGTAGCTCTGGGCTGACCGGCGCTCCAGACACTGGGGAAAGGGCCAAGGGAATGAAGCCAGCCCGCACGGCCCACCCCTTCTTGCCCGTGAGTCACCCTGATGGCATGGGGTCCAGGAGCCTCCCTCCTGCCGAGTCACCTGTGCACACGGGGACGCACAAGATGATAAGCAGGGCTCCTGCCCCTGATGCCGCTACAACCAAGTCCCCACAGCTCCCGCCCCGGCCCACAGCGCCCTCCGTGCCCATGACAACTGGGTGGACATCCCACCGCCCGTCAACACGAGACCAGCCAAAGAAAGTGTGGTTGTCCGGGCTACGGATTACCACGAAGAAGGGGTCGATCCCACATAGGCTGATTTGGAAGAGGCTCCAAGAGATGCACCCAGTGGGAAAAGAAACAAGGAGCACAAAGATGCTTGCAGATGGCTGCCACCTGCCCCGTGGACGTGTGGGGTCAGCACGGGGACGAGGAAGCCGGGGGAACTGAACGCCGTGTTGTGTGACTCGGAACTAGAAGACACTCGTGTGTGCGTTGATCTGTGTCGGGAAAAACCCATCAGAGACACGTCTCTTTAGGGAGGAGGGCCAGGAGAGAGCACTTCTCTCTACGAACTGCTCACAGGTTTGTTCTGATGCATAGTTAAGGAACCACCAGGGACGTCCCTGCTGGCCCAGTGGTTCAGAGTCACCTTGCAATGCAGGGGACACCAGTTTGATCCCTGGTCTGCGAAGATCCCACATGCCACAGAGCAACAAAGCTCATACATCACAATGACTGAGCCAGTGCTCTGAGAAGCCAGCGCACCGCACCTAGAGTGACCCCTGCTCGCTGCAGATCGAGAAAGCCCACGTGCAGCAACGAAGACCCAGTGCAGCTAAAAATACATGCATAAATAATTCATTTAAAAAAGAAGGAAGAAAATGCCAGCAGGCACTCTCCATGCGTCTGCTACAAGTGTTTTACCAACGTGATTACCACAAGCTGATGCGAATCTCACAACAGCCCCCTCAAGTGGGCTCTGCTCTTAATCTAATTTGGGATATACTTTTTAATTTTATGAAAAAATGCCAGATTCTTAGAAGGCCTGGACCAGCTCTGTCCCTAGGGCTGCCTGCTCTTCCTGACCAGGGTCAACAGATAGAAGAAGTGGCTGCCCTCCGCCTGCCGGCCACCCCAGGCCCCCGAGGGCGGCCAAGAGGAGCCAACTATAGATGAGGCTCCACTGGCCCGAGGCCCAGCGTGCAGGGTGGGTGCCCGGTGGAAGCAAGGCAGGTGGAGGGGCCAGAGGCCCAGGGAAGCACTAGGGCTGAGGCCCCAGCAAAGCCGGCCCACCCTCCAGCCACAGGAAGGCTTCCCAGAGACGCACTCTGGAAAGATCCCAGCCGCAGCGGACAGCCGGCCCTGGAAGTCCATGATGGTGGGCGATGCCTCGTCTGTCTTTGGCAGAAACTTCAAGTGTCCTCAGAGGCCACGCACTATGAAAGGACGTGGTCGCCCCTCATCTCTGTGTTTATCTGGTCGACGAGCACATGAGAAAACATTTTACGAGCACAAAGAGGACTGGTAACTAAGGGCAGATGATGCCCACGGTGGCAGGGTGCCCCCCGGGAAGCTGGCACGGGCTCCAAGGACGCATGGATTCTATGCAGACCAGCAGCTGCCAGCTGCCAGCGATTTCATGACAGCAAATTAAGAAAACGCGCCAATTGAAACTGGAGTACGACAGGGAGCAATTTATTGGAGGAAAGTGTAATTAAATCAAGTGGGGATTCAGCCGGGGATCCCCGCGCTCCCCAACGAGGCCACCAGCCCTTTCTGAAGCAGTTTAATCTGCTGAGGAGGGTGGGTTCACCAAACTCAGAAGCCTCCCTAGGGCCCCTGAAGCAGACAGATAAAATGCAGGTCAGTAAAGTGACCACAGCCCCCTTGCCCCTGGGGGCAGGCCCAGGACCGCCGTCTCCAGATGACGGGCCTGGGCACAAACAGCAGGTTCCAGTAGGAAAAAAACATCCCTCCACCTGGGCTGGGGTGGCCCCAAGGCTGTGGTGGTGTCTGGGACGGCAGCTATAGTAAATACGCAGGAGCCAGAGGAGGTGGCCTCAGGGGGAACACCCGAGACAATCCCCCCACCCCTGCAAGGAAAAAAGTCCATGGAGGTGACTATGTGCCTGCCCGCACAGGCCCCAGGGGCTCAGAGCCCCTGTGAGAGAGAAGAGTCCAGGTCATTGCCCAGGAAGTCCGGAAGATTCCTATGCCTCTGAGCCTTGGTTCCCTTAGTTCACTTGGAACCAGTGAAACAAGGCTACAAGTCCATGAAGCAATGCCCGTGAAGAACCTAGCACGGTGCCTGCACACTCTGTGCGCTCACCCTTCGGAGGATCCTGGGGGTGCCTGGAGCCTCCCAACGGAGCCGGCAACTCCCCCCCACCTCCAACAGCACCATCCGAGCCCGTGAGCACCGGCAGTGGCCGCCCACAGACGCGCTGGCTCCCAGTCCCCTGGCCGTCCGTCCCTGCGCCCTCTGCCCCATCGGTTCTTTCACACACACCCCCGACCCCGAGCCAACCCAGGGGCGGTAGCTGTGTCGGGAGAATGTTTGCTTGTCACACCTTGGAGGGTGTGACTGGCATCCAGCAGGTAGAAACCAGGGACGCTGCTCAACACCCTGCAACCCCAGAGGGCCCCGTGTCAACAGAGCCGGGAGGAGAAACCCCAGGCCCAAGAGCCCGGCTCTGAGAAATGACTCACCACTTCTGACACCAGCGGGAAGCCTCCCACCCTCGTCAGCCACGTGCCCGGATGGCAGAGCCCCGTCTCATCTACACGTGGCCCCCGATGCTCCCAGCTCCTCCCTGGACACCAGACTGTGGGCTCTCAGGAGACCCCTGCCCTCCAGGCCACAAATCACCTCATTAATAATAAAATTAATGACAGCGAGCCCATGCTGTACACCGACTGGGCCTGGCGCTGTGCCAGGTGCTACCCATGGGCCCAGGGAAGCTACCCAGTAAGGTCTGTGGCCCCCCCAAAGCCCAGCCTCGCCTGCCTGGCCCGACCCCCCAGGACTGGGACCTCAGATCTGCTCTTCTGGTGGGACAGGAAAGCAGCGAGGCCTCTGAGCAGAGCTCTGTGCTAGGCCCAGCTGGAGCGGTGAGCGGGCCACGTGCGGTCTCTGCCCTCCAGGCCTTGGGGAAGCACCGACTCACAGCGGGCAGGGCTCTGCCGGCGGAGAGGAGGGTGGGGACAGGGGCCCCAGGCGCTCACCATCTGCCCCACGCAGACGCTGGCCGCCTCCATCATGGCGCCATCGGCGATGGAGCGTGCCGACTCCTTCTCGATGTGCGGGTTCCCCGAGAGCAGCTCCTCTACCACCTGCCGGAGGGGCAGACACACCGTGAGCTCCGGCCTCCGCCAGGCCGCTGAGCGCGGGGCGTGCCGGGGCCCGCCAGGCGGGAGCATACTTTACATTTCGATACTCTTCCAGGGTGATGCGGCCGTCGCTGTCCGAGTCGTACATGTGGAACAGAACTGGGGGCGGTGGGGAGAGGCAGAGGATGAGTCAGGTGAGGCAGACGGGAGCCCTGGGTTCCCCACTACCCCAACCTCCCCCTCCCTCAAACTGAGCAAAACACCCCCAGCAATGCAACCCGAATGCCAAGGCCGTAGGGGGCAAGGGCAAAGGGCGTGGGGCCAGATGGGCCACTTCAGGTGGGTGACCTTGGGCAAGCGACCTCACTGCTCTGAGCCTCAGCTTTCCCATCTGTAAAATGGGAGTCACTACACCTCTGCCTCATTATGGACCACGCGACAGTCTCATCAACAGGAAATCATCTCAGCATGACTTCAAGGTGTCACTCCTGACAGACCCAAGAGGCTGGCTGCCATCCTGGGCTTGGGGCAGGTCACAGACCCTGCTGCTTCCCTCCTGCCCCTGGCTGATCCGAGCCGGCCCCTGAGGGGCATTCACAGCTGCTCAGCTAGCTTCTCTCTCAGTGATGTCACCTGGTCCCTTTACTGACATCACTCAGCAGCCTGCATCCCAACAGAGCCATGAGCTGAAGGGGAGGTGACCTCTCCACCCCTGGCTGAGCCTCAGGGAGCCTCAAGCTCACGATGGCCTCGGTCCTGGCATTTACCATGCCTGGCGCTCCGCAAACATCTCTCCGCCCCTCATCCTCACATGACCCCTCCCTGAGCCCCTGTCACAGACGGGGCTGACAAGCTCAGAGAAACGAAGGCATTTGCCCACAGCTGCCCTATTAAGGGGGGCTTCCCCTGTGGCTCAGATGGTAAAGAATCTGCCTGCCTTGAGGGAGACCTGGGTTTGATCCCTGGGTTGGGAGGATCCCCTGGAGAAGGAAGGGCCTACCCACTCCAGTATTCTTGCCTGGAGAATTCCATGGATAGAAGAGCCTGGCGGGCTACAGTCCATGGGGTCGCAAAGCGTTGGACACGACAGCGATTTTCACTTCACTTCATTAACGGAGGGGCAGCCACGGGTTTGAACCAGAGTCCATCCCATCCCATAGGCCCCATGACCCCTGACCAGCCCTTGGAACCATCTGGAAGCTGGGCTGACACCAGGCGCCATCCCCCTGCCCCCAGCAGCCCTCGGTCCACATCCCGAGCTAAGTATAGCCCAGGCCCGTGTTTACATTCCCTGCAGACGCTGCTCCCTCGGGGGCAGGGTGCAGAAGGATGCTGGGGTCATGGGAAAGAGCACAGGGAGGGGTGGGCGCCGCCTGCCCTGCACTCAGACCCAGGGCCAGAGCGGCTCCGAGCGTGGGCCACGGGCCCACAGAGGCCGCCCTGGGAAGCCGAGTCTGGTGGCGGGCCGTGGACCGGGGCGAGGGACAAGAGCAACCCTGAGGTCTCCTCCATCCTCAGAACCAGCCACGTGTCCAGCCCGCGTTCCCACCGTCAGGTTCAAGGTCACACAGCTGCTTAGTGGAAGGGCTGGATTAAACTAAGTCTGTCCAAACCAATTTCCCATCACCGACAGACCCTTCTATTTCCAGAAAATCACCAGTTGCTGAGGAGTGTCAACAAGGAGGCTGTCTCAGAACAGCCTAGGAGAGGGAGCACCCTCTGTGCTGTGAAATTCTCCTCCCCAAGGCCCAGAGCTGGTGCTCCCTGACCCTCCCCACCCCCCGAAGGGGCACAGCAGGCCTCGGGGACATGCGAACGGCCAGGTGCGCCCTGGGGAGGGGCCCCGGGACACCCACATCTCAGCTTCTCTTTCCGGCACAGCTGCACCTGCTCCTCGTCCATGGTGGTGTCGATGGGCCGGAAGTAGGACATGATGGTCAGAAAGTCCTCGAAGTTGATCTCATCGGCCAGGCCGCTGGACCCCTTGCGCAGGTTCCTGCAGGAGCAACAAGGGGGTGTCGGCAGTGTACTCAGAACAGAAGCTCATCTCACTGTCACCCACAGCCCCAGAGAAACCGGCCCTTCCAAGCACTCGCTTCACCTACAATGGCTGTCCCAGCCTTGGGTTCTGCTACCCAGCGACCAGCTCGTGGGGGGCACCGGGGGCCCCCTGGGGGGTTAGTCCAGCCCTGAGCTGCACTCCTCCCACCCAGAAACCAGCATGTGGGGGTCTGGGGGAGACGCAGGCAGCTGTGTCTGTGGGGCGGGGGCTGCCAGGCATGCATGGTGCACAGAACCCAGGCAGGTGAGGCTGGGCTTTGGGGGGCCACAGACCCTACTGGGTAGCCTCCCTGGGCCCACGGGTAGCACCTGGCACAGCGCCAGGCCCAGTCGGTGTACAGCATGGGCTCGCTGTCATTAATTTTATTATTAATGAGGTGATTGTGGCCTGGAGGGCAGGGGTCTCTCTAAGGGCCCAGCTGTTCCCTTCAGATCGAAAGGGTCAGGGAGTCACAAACTGCAGCCCAGGGGCCAAATCCTGCCTGCTGCCTGCTTTTATATAGCCCATGAGCTAAGAAGGGTTTGTATGTTTTGATATGGCTGAAAAAAAAATGTTAAGGGGGAAAAAAAAGAATAGCATCGCATGACAAGTGAAAATTACATGAAATTCAAATCTGAGCGTCCAGAAATAAAGTTTTATTGGCACACGGCCACGCCTGCTCATTTACATGGTATCCGCGGCTGCTTTCAGGCTACAAAGGCAGAGCTGAACAGTTGCAACAGAGACGATGTGGCCTGCGAAGCCTAAAATATTTACTCTCTGGCCTTTTAGAGAAAGTTTGCCAGTTCCTGCTCTCTATCAGCTGTCTGAAACTCGGGCACAGTGATCTGTTGGCAGGCACTCTGAGTAATCTGTTTCCTACCAAAGTGTGAAGTGCACCAATTAACTGCAGGTTTTCTAACAGATCAGGGCATGTTTGAGGTTGTCCCCGCCAATGTATTTTTCCTAAGGGGTGGGAAAGGGCTTGAGTTCCTGGCGGGACTTGGGGAGGGTACCCAAGGCTGGGTCCATCCCATGCTGAACACACAGCGGGTACTCAGCAAATGCATGCAAGGGCACCGACAAGCCAAGTGCAGGTCCTGGCAGAGGAGCTGAGAAAACAGCTTGGAGCCGACTCCAACCAAACACGGGCTCCTGACCCACTGCTGCCATACTCCTACCACTAATCAACTTCTACTGGGGCAGGTCGCCATCTGTCTGATGGTCCCCCTGCCCTCCCTGTGCCTCCTTGCAAAGGGACAGTTCTGTTTGCCTGGGATGATGGTGCTTCTCAAATGCACTTGGGTGCCTCCTGGGGTCAAGACCACATCTCAGCTTAAAGGAACATGTTCAAGGTTCTCTCTCTAAGGGCCCAGCTGTTGCTGTTTTGTCGCTAAGTTGTATCTGACTCTTTGTGATTCCCATAGACTATAGCCCACCAGGCTCTTCCCGTGGGATTTCCCAGGCAAGAATACTGGAGTGGGTCGCCATTTCCTTCTCCAGGGGATCATCCTAACCCGGGGATCGAACCTGCATCTCCTGCATTGGCAGACAGGTTCTTTACTGCTGTGCCACTAGGGAAGCAGGGGCACAGTTGATCCCCTTCAAATCCTGCCCCTGCAGCATCCACCACACTTCACAGTTTAGAGATCTCACTATCCCCAAGCTTCCGTTCCAGGAGATTTTCCAGAAAAAAGTGGCCCCTGAGCCTGGATCACAAAAGGTGGATTGTGAAACAACAAACTAGAGAGATGAGAGATCTCCCCAGGACTCAGTAAGCCTAGTC
Source organism: Ovis canadensis (assembly GCF_042477335.2). Lineage (NCBI taxonomy): Eukaryota > Metazoa > Chordata > Mammalia > Artiodactyla > Bovidae > Ovis > Ovis canadensis. The sequence continues at coordinate 68,389,117 of NC_091261.1, read as the reverse complement.
TTTGAGTGTGTTTTTTTTTTTTCCTCAATTTTCTCTGAAATCATCTCTTACAAAGGTTTCCCACTGTTCCTCTGGACAGATTTTTAATAACCTCAGAATTCCTGCTGTCAGGGGCACAGACCAGACTTACAAGGTGTAAAAATAGCCCCAGGCATCACCAGGCTCCTAGGAGGCATGGTTCACTTGCATCTTCTTCTCAGGGGCTTCTGGCTGCAGCAAGGGGGATAGAGCTGAGCTCGGGGAAATGTGATGGACCCTGGGCCGGGCAGGCCACGTGTGTCTGCTTATCAGGGGAGGCTGTGACCTGGCTGCTTCAGCATCAGGACCCAGTTCTGGGGCAAGGGGCTCCTTCCCATCCTAATGTCCCTGGGAGGTCTATGTGGGCCAGCTTCCTGGTCTCTCAAGGCGACCAGAGGGCAGAGGCCGAGGAAACCCAGACATAGCGCCTGGAGCCGGGCCCACCTGCTCTCCACTCCAGTTTCCACAGCGGGGCACCCTGAGGCCAGGGTCAGCGGGTAGAAGACTGGGTGTGCGTGCCAAGTCGCTCCAGTCGTGTCCTACTCTGTGCGACCCTATAGCCTGTAGCCCACCAGGCTCCTCTGTCCATGGGACTCTCTAGGCAAGAATACTAGAGCGGGTTGCCATGCCCTCCTCCAGCGGATCTTCCTGACCCAGGGAACCTAACTCACGTCTCCCAAGTCTCCTGCATTGGCAGGCGGGTTCTTTACCACTAGTGCCACCTGGGAAACCCTAAAAGAACGGGGGCTACATCCAAATCTGCAGCCCTGCATCACAGCACTCTTTTTGCAAGAAAGCCTGCTTGAGTGCAGTGTTTTCACTTCCTTAATTCTCCAGTGACTGTGAGGACCAGAACCCTTGGAGGTGGGGACAGACCTGGCTCAAACTGCCTTCCAACCAGCTTTTTGCTTCACTGTCTTGTTCCCAAAACGCCTTAGGATGCAAGGCAGACCCTGGTACTCTTTGAAAGGAAACTCCCGCCTCCAGCCTGTCCTCTGCCTCCTCCCTCACTCCTTGGCAGAGCTTACAGGACAGAAATGCAAAGGACGCACAGGCGCTGAGCTGTTCCAGGTCCCGGCTGGGGAAGCCTTTCCTCAGGCCTCCTCTTCTTGTTGACCTCGGGCAGTCCACCAACTCACCAGGGGCCTCCCTTTCTCCAGACCGTGTCTCTAAGCAGCTGCCCCAAGGCTGCGGTCCCAGAGCCCACAGGGGGATGGGGGCGGGAGTGGGCTCTTGCCTCCTGCTATGGGCAGCTGTCCTCCCTGTCTCCTGCGCACCGTCCTGCATCATCTTCCAGTGGTCACTCCCTAGAGCAGGGGTCTTGTGAGCCGCCGGCACTGCAGGCCCGGGGACCCCTTGACTCCCTCCCCATCATATCCGATCTCCTTCTCTCCTAGGACAGCCTGCTCCAGCCTCCACTATCCCAATGGGCAGAGGCCAGGATGAGCTCCGCAAAAAGCAAGTCAGAGACGTCCCTGGTGGTCCAGTGGCTAAGACTCTGCACTCCCAATGCACGGGGCCCGGGTTCCATCCCTAGTCAGGGAACTAGATCCCACATGCTGCAACTAAGACCCAATTCAGCCAAATAAATAAATAAATATTAAAAAAAAAAAAGCAAATCAGACTCTGTTGCTCCCTTGCTCAATGCTGTCTGGAAGCTTCTCCAGCTCTTGGGGTGACTCCCCCCACCACAAGCCTCCACCTGGTCTCAGCCCAGCCTTTGCCCCCGTTTCCTGCCACATGCCCCTCATCAGGGGCTCAAAGGCCTGATGACATCTTGCAGACACCCAACATTCCCTGACTGACCGAGGGCCTCCCTCCATCCTTCAGGAGGCACCTGCCTGTGCCCGCGCTCATGGCTCTGTCCTAACGTCGGATGCTCCAAGCAAGGCAGGGGTCTCTCCCGCCTCTGACTGTGGATTCAGGGCCGCTTGTCCTCTGGCCGGAGGGAGGTTTCTGCTCCAACTCGGGCCCCGGGCCCAGTCCCCTCGGCAGGCAGCGTATCAGTCCCGGAGAGCAGCCTGGCCACACCCAAGTTCCACCCTCACCTGAAAACACAACTCCTGGAACCTGTTCCGAGTTCCCCAAGGGACAGTGGAGGGCCGAGCGACCTCCGGCCAGCCTTGCTTTAAGGAACAGCTTCCCTGGTGGCTCAGACGGTAAGGAATCTGCCTGTAATGCAGGAGACCAGGGTTCAATCCCCGTGTTGGGAAGATCTCCTGGAGAAGGAAATGGCTACCCACTCCAGTATTCCTGCCTGGAGAATCCCATGGACAGAGGAGCCTTGCAGGGGGCAGTGGGGGTAGGCGGGTACAGCCCACGGGTCACAAAGAGTAGGACGCAACTGAGCACTGAGCGTACCGTGGCTCTTGAACACACGTCATCTCAGCACAGCCTCACAGCAACCCCGTGAGGCAGGTGCTGTTACTACCGTCATCATTCTGTATATGAGCAAAGTGAGGCAGCCTCCTGGTGTCCACGGCCCCGCCCCCACCAAGCAGGACAGTAGAGGTTTCCTGGGGTCCCCATGCAGCCCCGCCACTCTCCTCCTGGGCCAGCAGTAAGGACAAAGAACCAAGCCCTTGGCCCCAGGTGGGCTCCACAGGCCCGGGGGCAGCGGGGTCACTGGGACCTCCGGGGCATCCCCTTCTCCCCATCTTGACCCACCTGGTACCATGGAAAACACCAGCCCCTCCAGCTCCAAGCACAGAAGGCTGGGTCCCCGGAGCCTGGCCAACCTCACAGCTGCCCCGGTCTCATCCAGTCTTTCAGAAACAAGCCTCACAGGCAGGCGCCCGTGGGCCTGTGTACACACAGACACACACGTCTGCACACCGCCCCCTTCTCGTGTCGGGCGCCACAACACTCTGGTCACCCTCCACCATCTTCCTGCGCCACCTCCCACCCTAGACCCCAATACTGTCTCCACGCTGGGGGCCACATCACCCCACCCCCACTCCACTACCTGTCAGCACCCCACCCCCTCCAATCCTGCTCTGCTCACTGCCCGCCCACCCAGGCCTCGCTCTGGGATTCCGAAGGCAGAACCAGGGTTATAAAGGAGGTGGGCGTGCTGAATTCTACTCCCGTCTTCACCACTGACCACGTGACTTCAGACCTTCCCTCTCTGAAGGGACGTGTGACAATTTGCTGGGGGTGATTCCTCAGATACCAGCTCCCTCACTTTCCTCTGCCCTCTGTCACCCCCTCCCAGGTATCTCAAAGCCGCCCATTGCCATCCCTCTGCACTCAGAGGAGTCCCGGCTCCAGCCAGAGGGACCCTGGTCTCAGTCCCCGACAACCCACTGGCAGCCAGAGCGGCCTCTCAAGATGCCAACCTGCTTCATGCCCCACACACCTCCCTTAAGGCCTATGTGCCCCCACCCCGATGTTGCTCCTGGGTTGAAGTTAAGACCCCTCTTAACTGCTGGCCTAGGGTCTGCACGATGCACCCTGCCTACCCCACACCTCTCACCATGCTCAGCCTCTCTGTGTTCCAGCTGAGTCCCCTCTCTGTCACTCGTATATCTGGACTTTAGGCCACAGGGCCTTTGCACATGCAGTTCTGGTTTCTGTTTTGGCTGGTTAACTCCTGGGCACTTTCTCCTCAGGTCTCACCCCACAGGCCCTAGAGGAAGGTCTCTGCATTTTCTGGGGCAGCCAGAGGACTTCCCAGTCCCATCCCATGAACAGTGAGGTCTGCTTCTGGCTCAGGTCCCCATAGTTCTGGCAGAACCGAGCTGGGCGGTTCAGGCTCGCACAACTTGAAACCCATCCAGGGAGTCCCTACCTATCACATGATCCCAACACGCCAGTTCCCTTCCTTCCTCTTTCTGCCCGCTCCCCTGATCCTCAGCGATCTCTGCAGACACAGGGTGTCAGGCCGAGAGTGTGCCCATCCTCCATGTCCATCTCCTGCCTCCTCATTAAGCCTCAGACACAGTGATGTCCCTCCCGATACGCGAGTCTTTCAACCCTGACAACACTGGACGTTTGGAGACATGAGCTCTGGCCTTAGCCTCAGCTTTGGGACACTGTCCATGGTGCCTCTCTGCCTCAGTTTCTCCATCTGTAAGTCAGGGCACTGAGCATACTACGGCTCTTCAACACACATCATCTCAGCACAGCCTTACAGCAACACTGCAAGGCAGGTGCTATGACTGTCATTCTATCTGTAAGGAAAGCGAGGTGGCCCCCAGGAGGGTGCCAGTGAGCCTGCCTCCTGGTATCCATCCCCCATGAGGTCCCCACTCCAAGTGTGGGGAGACCCAGGGACTCACTTCTGATGAAAACAATATAGAAAAGCTGATGGAATAGTATGCGCAAGATGAAGTTACCAGTGGATGGTGTTTTCCATCTCAAGTGCCCAGTCTCTCTCTTCTCCGTCCCTCCCTCCTCTCTTTCTCACTGGAACATCTTATTCTGAGGGAAGCCGGTTGCCAGGTGTGGTAGCTCTGAGGATTGGTTCATGAGCAGGTGGATGAGCTCGGAAGCAGAGCCTCCCCCGTCATGCCTTCAGGTGACTGCAGCCCCGGTTAACCCTCCCTGAGCCAGAGAACCCAAATTCCTGATCCACTGAAATGGTGAGCTAATAAATATGTATTGTCTTAAACTGCTAAGTTTTGGGGGCAGTAATTTGTTACACAGCCATAGCTAACTAATACAGAGGCTGAGAGAGATTGAGTGAGCTGTCCCAAGTCACCTAGCCCTGAATCCAGAACTGCTAGACCTCTGGCCCATGCTCACAACTCCTACCCAACACGAGTTATGACAGAGGTTACAAAGGCAAAACACTCCCCGCCAAGTCACCCACCATCAGCATTCCAGGAGAAGGGCCCACCTGTTGTCGAAGAAGGCACGGACGATTTTGGACCGGATTGGGTTGAGCTCCAGGTCAGGGACGTTGTTAAAGTTCTCCTTCCTGAGTTTCCGAGGAGGAGGCACACCGAGAAATGAGGAAGAAAAGAATCATGTCAGAGAGCATGCCCATCACTTCTCATGTGGTTTTCACCCTGAGCAGGCCCTACGAGAATGGCCTGGAATTCCCAAGTCAGGACTGGGATACACTGCACCGGTCCACCTCCTCCTCTAACCCTTGGACCAGCAGGGCCACAGAGGGCCTGGAGGCTCAGAGGCGCCTTTGGGAATCTGACAGATGTCCCAGACATCCACCTGCCCATCCCCCAGAAGGATGCAGCGACACAAGCCTGCATCCTATTCCGAGCGGTCAGATACCCCGGGTAGGGAAACCCTGAGTCGGCTGTCCTGGAATCAGAGCAGCAAGCTGCTCGCTTGGAGATTTCAAACACAGTGTCCACAGCAGGTTAAAAACCTGGAGCTACACGTGACCCAGGGATTCCACGGCTAGGTATATACCTGGATATGTCCCAAGAGAAATGAAAACATTCATCCACATAGAAATTTGCCAGTGAATATTGATAGAAGTGGGTTTCCTGGGTAGCTTAGCTGGTAAAGAATGCCTGCAATGCAGAAGATTTGGGTTCAATCCCTGGGTTGGGAAGATCCCTTGGAGGAGAGCATGGCAACCCACGCCAGTATTCTTGCCTGGAGAATCCCCATGGACAGAGAAGCCTGGTGGGCTGTAGTCCATAGGGTCACGAAGAGTCGGACACGACTGAGTGGCTGAGCACGCTCAGCCATTGAAAGGAATGAAATACAGACACGGGCTACAATACGGACGGACCGTACAGGCACGGCGCTCAGTGAGACAAGCTGGCCGCAGCGCATGATTTCATTTATACGAGGAGTCCAGGATAAATCGATCCACAGAGACAGAAAGGAGATTAGTGGTTGCCAGAGGCTGGGGGGTTGGGAGCCACGCTGGGGAATGGTACTAAGGGTACGAGGACTCCTTAGGGGGTGATGAAAACGTTGTCAGACTGACGGTGGTGATGGATACAGTACTCTGGAAGCATACTAAAAGCCACTGGATTGCACGTTTTACTGGGTGAATGGCAGGATATGCGAATTCTATTTCAGAAAAGCTGTTTAAAGAGAGAGGGAAGTATTCATACGAGATGGTGAATTTCAAACACAGCCACCCCTGTGGCTGAGGCCAGGTGTCGCGGGTCCCAGAGGCTGTGCGTTTGCAGTCATGGAGGCAGGTAAGTCCCCAGCTGCCTGACCCTCCCACATAAGGCTGTCCTTTGTTCCTGGACCTGCTTCCTGCTCACCTTTCCTTCTGCTCTGTGGATTTCAACAGGCAGTGGCCTTGGAAGGGACCCAGACACCGGCTGGTAATCCCGGGGAATAAGGAGGCAGACCCAGCTTGGGGAAGCTGGGAGGATATTAGTCACTTAAAAGGAGAACGTCCAGGGGCCCTCAGATTTAGAACCTGAAGCTAGAACCAACCCATGCTGGGAAGGAGGAAGGGCCACATACAAGGGGCATTCCGCACCATCAGAGCTGGAAGGCTCTGTAAACACACAGCTGAGCCCTGTCCTGCCCCCACCAAACAGATGGGGAGGCTGAGGCTCAGACAGGAGAAGCAGGACCTACCCGGGGCCCGATGCCTCCGTGTTTTCTCCCTCTCCAAGCTGTCTCCCACCTCTCCCCACCACTCCGCGCTCTTAGCTTCATTTGCTCGCAGCACTGGCCAACCTCAGGAGCCAGCATCAATGGATGCCAACATTTCAGATTCCTGAGGTTCCCAGTTCTGAAGGCAACCCACTCAGAGCAGCTGGCCTACGGCACTGGAATATTATTCAGCCATAGAAAGGACTGCAGTGCTGACCCATGCTACAACAGAGATGAACTTTGAGAGCAAGATGCTAAGGCAGCCAGACACAAAAGGCCACACGGTGTATGATTCTATGTATGAATATATGAGCTGTCCAGAATAAGCAAATCCAGAGGGACAGAAAGCAGACTGGTGGGTGCCAGGGACTGGGGGCCAGTTGACAGCTAGGAGACACAGGGTTTCTCTTGGCAGTGAGGAAAATGTTCTTATATGGACTGCAGACTAAGTGGATGAGTTGCATAACGTGTGAATTATATCTCAATCAGGCTGTTTTAAGGGCTTCCCAGGGGGCTCAGTGGTTGAAGAACCTGCCTGCAATGCAGGAGACACAGGTTCGATCCCCGGGTCAGGAAGGCCTCTCCCCCACCCCAGAGGAGGGCATGGCAACCCACTCCAGTATTCTTGCCTGGGAAACCCCATGGCCAGAGGAGCCTGGCGGGCTACAGTCCATGGGCTGCAAAGAGTCAGACACGACTAAAGCAACTGAGCACAAGCCTGAGCAAGCCTGCTTTAAAATATTCCTAAAATATTTTTTAAAAACTAGAAAGCAAAGAGCCACCGCACCATGGCTTCATCAATATAGAGCTCAAAAAGCGAGGCGCTAAGCTGTGCAGCTCAGAGTCAGGTTCACGGTCAACTACCTCCTGGGTTGGTCACTAGGAGACAGCATGAGGCCTGGAGCTAAGGATGCTCTGCCCTTGCTCTGGGTTTGGGGTCACGGGTATGTTTCAGCTTGTGAAAGCTCGTCTCACTGTTCCCGTCACTGTTCTTCACACATCTGACAGTCTGCACTACTCTGGCATGGCACCCGTGAGTGAGATGCAGGGACAGGGGGAAACACCCAGAGCCCCCGGGATGGGTACAGCTCGAGTCAAAGGGACTATGCGGGGTTTGAGAGGGTTCGTGGGGAGAAAGGAGAGGAAGCCAGCAGCTGCTGCATGGCTAGTTAGCACGAGACCCCCCAAGCCCTCTCTGGCTTTTCTTGGCCGGTCTTGGGGACTGTCAACCCTTCCTCAGGCTCAGTCTCCTCATCTACGAAGTGGGCGCCGCCTCTGGAATCACATTGGGGTTCTACCAGCTCTGCCACCTGGGACAAGCGACTTGGCTTCTCTGAGGCTCGGGCTTGCTCCTCTGCACTCAGGAGCCTCAGAGGGTTGTGGTGAGCATGCCTGGGAGGAAGTCTGGAACACAGCACCCACGGTGTCCTGTGAAGAGCAAGGGCTCCTCGGATGGAGGCTTTGAGGTGCCCGAGAGCATGGGGACGGGCCTCGTATTTCCATAGCACCACATCCTCAAGCCCTCGAGTAATCAGAGGCAGCGCCAAGCACCGAGCACGCACAGTGGAGCGGAAGGGAGGGTAGGCGTGGACGGAGCAGCGGGTGTGGGCGAGGCATTGGCCCCAGGCCCCGCCCCTTGCTCCACTGTCCTCCCCCTTGAGCGTCCTCCCACTTCAGCATCCCCCCACTTCAGCATCCCGAGCACTCCCGGTTCGCAGATACTTAAAGAGCATCACAACGCTGCTCTACCCTGCGGAGCCCAGGTAGCGGCTCTCAATAGAGCTTTGTCCCAGGGCTGCTGGAAGGACCGCATTCAGGGATACAGCGGGGAAGTGGGTCTGACTGATTCCCCAGGAGGGGACAGAAGCCAAGACAGAAGATGCTGCAGGTTCTAAAGGGACTGGGAGGAAACAGGTCCTCATGCTTAAGGTGGCAGGGAGGGACACACCAGCAGCACCGCTGGGACCAGGAGACCCCACAAAAGGCAGCGGGGCCCCGGGCGACACGGGAGGGCAGTGTCTCAGGAGGAGGACAGAGGCGGGAGGACTTCAGAGAACCCACTGTACACTGAGCGACTAACAACCAAGAGAGGCCTGGCCTTCCTCTGACAGAGGGCAGGCAGATGTTAGGGATCGAGCTGGGGACACAGTGTCACGGGGTCCTGGCCTCAGCCCCCAGCAGGTCTGTGCAGGTGTCTTTGAATCCTAGCTGCCTTTCTCTCTAAGCCAGAACCAATCTCTCTCACTGTGGGCACCTTGTTGACGCTCCCAGCCTCAGTTTCCTCATCTGTGAACTGGGCACAGACCAAGCAGCAGCTCTCCCACACACCCATATCAAAGCAGAAGCGAAGCCAAGCACAGCTGGGGCCAGTCCAGGCTCTGCCCTGCACCAGGCACATGCCCTGGTTGAGGCACTGCAGATCCCAGAGTCTTAATTTCTCCTCTATAAAATGGGCATCATGGAAATATCCAGGCAGCATCATGGGGTTAATGAGATGATTAGGTGAGATAAACCCATGTAAGGTGCTGTTGGGCTCCCCAGGTGGCACTAGTGGTAAAGAACCTGCCTGCCAATGCAGGAGACATAAGAGCTGGCGGTGCGATCCTTGAGCTGGGAAGGTCCCTGGGAGGAGGGCATGGAAACCCACTCCAGTATTCCTGCCTGGAGAATCCCATGGACAGAGGAGCCTGGCGGGCTACAGTGCATGGGGCTGCAAAGAGTCGGACACGACTGAAGCGACTTAACACACATACACAAGGTGCTATCAGCATGACGTGTGACACGCAGTGAGTTCATTTTGAAACGGTGATAATGGTGGTAACAGCAGCAGCTAACCCTCTACAGACACCCCAGGTGTCAGGTACTGTTTTGAGAGCTTTACCTTATGAGAGTAGGGACATATTCCCACCTTACAGATGAGGAAACCAAGGCAGAGAGGTAAAGTAACATCTTTTTGCTGAGAATGATGCCCCAACTTCGAGTATGGATGCCCAGCCCTGGAGCAACTTCTCCTGAGTTCTGTCTGGTCCTGGGGAGGCTGTGGACACTTCTGGGGTATCTGCCAACATCCTTCTTCAACAAGTTGAGTTGCAGGCCTTGAGCCCAGAGGCAGGGAAAGGCCAACTTCAGTTTAGGACATTGAAAGAGGCATTTATCTGAGGGCAAGGAACGGGATAGGACAAGGACTTTCCTGCAAGGATCTTTTGCACAACGCTACGTGGACAGGAGAACCACCTGGTGCAAGCAGAGGATTCTTGGGAGTTCCTGGCAGTCCAGTGGTTAGGACTTAGTACTTTCACTGCCATGACCCCAAGGTTCAATTCCTGGTTGAGGAACTAAGAAGATCCTGCAAGCTGTGTGCTACAACCCCTCTGCCCCCAAAACTAGGGAACTTCGGCACTTCTCAAGCACAAACTTGCACCCAAATCCTGGGGATCGTGGTAAAAAGCGGGTTCTGACTCTACAGTCCTGTAAAGCCCAGTTTCAGTCTCATTTCCTTTTCTCCCTCGAGCCCCGAGGTGCCCATCAGACTGGCTGAACCAGCTCAGCCCAAGGCCTCCCCACCACCTATGGGAACTGCCCTGTATCACCCAGAGCCCAGGACTGGGGGCGGGGCACTGCTTGGGGGCAGGAGCTGACACAGTGTGGTCAGTGGTCCAGTGATGCTGCCCCAGTGACCAGCGGGAAGGGTCTGCCCACAAGGGGCCCCTGGGCTCACATCTTTAGGGGCCATGAAATTAAAAGATGCTTACTCCTTGGAAGGAAAGTTATGACCAACCTAGACAGCATATTAAAAAGCAAAGACATTACTTTGCCAATAAAGGTCTGTCTAGTCAAGGCTATGGTTTTTCCAGTGGTCATGTATGGATGTGAGAGTTGGACCATAAAGAAAGCTGAACGCCAAAGAATTGATGCTTTTGAACTGTGGTGTTGGAGAAGACTCTTGAGAGTCCCTTGGACTGCAAGGAGATCCAACCAGTCCATCCTAAATGACATCAGTCCTGAGTGTTCAGTGGAAGGACTGATGTTGAAACTGAAACTCTAATACTCTGGCCACCTGATGCGAAGAGCTGACTCATTTGAAAAGACCCTGATGCTGGGAAAGATAAAAGGCAGGAGGAGAAGGGGATGACAGAGAATGAGATGGTTGGATGGCATCACCGACTCAATGAACGTGAGTTTGGGTAAACTCCAGGAGTCGGTGATGGACAGGGAGGCCTGGCGTGCTGCGGTCCATGGGGTTGCAAAGAGTCAGACACGACTGACTGGCTGAACTGAACTGAAACTCTCCCCCTTGAGGCCCCCTTGTATCCTTCGAGGCTGAGCGCTCTGTGAGCTCAGGCACGTTCCATCACCCCCGTATCCCAGTGATGGGAGATGTCAATGACCTCCGTTTTACAGGTGAGAAAATGAGGCCCAGAGAGGGAGTGACCAGCTGTAGTGACACAGCTAGAAGAAGAGCTTTGAGTCCAGCACTCACCACCCCATGCACTCCTCACACCCGCTACTTCCTTCCAGTTCGGTATGTTTCTACTTCAAAGAGAGAACGAGAGACCTTCCTGGGGCATCTGCTCCCACTCAGCCCCGAGAGGCCCCATCCGGGACCCAAAAGAGAGCAAGGCAAGCACCCACAGGGGAAGGAAAGACTGGAAACCACAGAAGAGGGTGGGCGGGGCGCTTCCTCCTGCCTCAGTGTGGCTTGGTTTCCGGTGCTGGTGAGGCTCAGCTCAAGTGCAAAGTTCTCTCTGCGGGGCCGGGGAGGCTTCTTGGCCTGAGACCCTGGCCTCCCTGCTCTGTGCTGGTCCAGGGCTTCCTCCATCAAGGCAGGCCGCCGGCCCCACTCTCCCAGACCCACCCCCCTGCACTGAGTATTTACTTGTGACGGTTAAACAGTGGGGAACTGGGGTCCCCACGGGGCTCGTGCAGGAGCGGCATGCCCCATCCAGCAAGCGTCTTCCTGGGAAACGCTGAGCCACTCAGAGCACAGAACCCACGCCAGCAGCAGCATCACTTGGGAGCTTGTGAGAAATGCAGAGTCCTGGCCGGGCCTAGACCCCCGGAATCAGAACCCCCATTTCACGATGGCCAGCATTCCCGTGCAAGTTTGAGAAGCACCAAGAATTCCAGACACACACTGAGTGGGTCTCCTATTCACATGATGATGTCTGCCTGGCAGACAATAGTGCTCAGTTGCTCAGTCGTGTCCGACTCTTTGTGACCCCCATGGCCTGTGGCCCGCCAGGCTCCTCTGCCCATGGGATTTCCCAGGCAAGAGTACTGGAGTGGGCTACTATGCCCTCCTCCAGGGTATCTTCCTGACCTGGGTATCGAACCTGCATCTCCTGCTCTGCAGGTGGGTTCTTTACCGATGTCTTTGCACGAAAGATTCTGGCCAGAAGGCCCTGGCCCCCAGCCCCAGGCAAATGTGTCTTTCAAATGCTGAGGCAGCGTCAGCAAAATGATTCCTCCCCCACAGGCTTCCCGCCACCTCCTGCCTGCTGCACGCCTAGGACCGGCTACCCCTCAACACCTGTCACGTACTCATTCTAGCGGGAGCAACAGGTATTCCAGCACCTTCCAGGTGCCAGGCCCTGTTCTGGGTGTTGGCTTCAGCAGTGATGGGACAGACGCGATCCCTCCTGGCATTTCAGCGGGGGAAACAACAGAGGCGGAAAATGGAGCTTTCAAGGCAGCAACAAGCGCTTTGCAGACACCCCGAGCAGCGGGAATGGAGGAGACCGCAGGGAGCTGGTGAACTCCCGTGGGCTGGTCAGGGAAGGCCTCGGAGTGAAGGGTATACGTGAGCAAAGGCTTGCAGGAGGCAACTTCTCCACCCCAGGGGACTCTTGGTGACGTCTGGAGACATTTCTGGTTGTCACACTGGGAAAAGGTGCTCCAGGAAGCCAGGGACGCTGCGCAACACCCTGCAAGAATACATCCTAACCGCACCCTGCCCCTAGCAAGGCTGCTCCAGCTCTGGGCTTCCCTGGTGGCTCAGTGGTAAAGAATCCATCTGCCAATGCAGTAGACACGGCTCCGTCCCCAATCCGGGAAAATCCCACATGCCTCGGAGCAACTAAGCCCGTCCGCCACAACTACTGACTCTGTGCTCTGGAGCCCAGAACTGCAACCACTGAAGCCTGAAGGCCTAGAGCCTGTTCTCCACAGCGAGAGACACCACCGCGATGAGCAGCTCATGTTCTGCAGCTAGAGAGCAGCCTCTGCTCGAGGCAACTAGAGAAAAGCCAGCACGCAGCACCCAAGATCCGGCACAGCCGAAAATAAATAAAATTAAATAATTGTTTTTTTAAAGTACATACTAAAACTTAAAAAACAAATGACCCGGCCAATGGAAACTCTGCTCTGAGGAACAGTGTTCTAGAAAGAAGGAAGGGTGTTTGGGAACACATGTAAGAATTAAGGATTTTAAAATTAAAAAAATAAAAAACTGAAAAGAAAAAAAAAAAAAGGAGGAGGAGGAAGGGTGTGTGCTAGAGCCCTGAGGCGGGAACAGCAAGAACATCCACGCGGCTGGAACAGGAGGAGTGAAAACAGGTCAGGGGGTCGGAAGGGTGGTGGGATGCGAGGATCTGCAGGACACGTGCTGACCAGGCAGCTGTTACTTTATTTTAACTTGGCAAGGTGGAACCTTTGGAGCAGAGAGGTGCCATTTTCAAAGGCTCCCCCTGGCCCCCATGCATCACTGTGGGTTTCTATGAGGGTGGGGCAGTGAACAGGAGAAGTAGATTCAGGAAGTGGGGGGATGGTGTGAGATGAAGGCAACCCGGGAGGATGATGGGGGTTCTCCTTGGGGGATGGTGTGAGATGAAGGCAACCCGGGAGGATGATGGGGGTTCTCCTTGGGGGATGGTGTGAGATGAAGGCAACCTGGGAGGATGATGGGGGCTCTCCTTGGGACACGTTACGTGTGAGATGAAGGCAACCTGGAGGATGATGGGGGCTCTCCTTGGGACACGTTAAGTGTGAGATGCCGCAAGAACATCAAGGGAACGAGCAGTGGCTGGGGTTCAGAGGAGATGGCCCAGCCACAGATACAAACTGGGCAGTTAGCATCCACGTGGTATTTTGAGCCTAGGCTGAGTCTTCTATTTCGGGTCCTTCCTACGGCCAAGTCGGGCCTCGGTAATCTGCCCCAACCAGCCAGTCCTCTTATCACTCAGGTTTATGAAGCTCAGTCCCACCTCTGCCTGGAGCAGCTTCCCTCTTCCCTCCACATGCCAGCCACTTCTCTGGTCCCCACAGCAGCCACCTCAGAGGGGCCTGTGCCGACCACCTGTCCCCAGGTCCTTCTCCCCACGGTGGTCCCAAGGATGCACCCTCTGCCCCGCTTCCTTCCTCCATCATAGTATATCATGAGCTTATATGCGAGTTACCTCGCTCACACTCACATGCACACCTCAACAGAGCCCCCCCACCCCGGGGCAGAGGGAGCCTCACTTCTCATTCAGTGTCCTCAGCACTAGAACCCACCACGGAAGGTCCTAACGCCTGCTTCTTTAAAGCAATGACTGGGTCAAGTATTTATCATCCTGGGAAGAGAATCTCTTAAAAAAAAAACTTTTTGTGTGAGTCACCACTAATATATCTAAGACCATTTAGAGAGCTTCTTTCCACTCTGGGGGACACCTGGGCACCCTTGACACCAAGCTGACACCTTCACGGCTCCTGTTCCAGAATCTGCCCTCACCTGAGCAGGGGTGGCAGCCCCGGGGGCACTCCCTCCTGATGTTTCCCGGGCAGTGTTACAAGTAACTGTGGGTCTGTCTTTCTAAGTCAACGTGCATCATCTCAGCTGAGGCTTTAAAGGGAGGTCTGGTTACCTCCCGAGTGAAAGACACTCAGTAGTGTCTGACTCTTTGTGACCCCATGGACAGTATGTCCATGGATTCTCCAGGTCAGAATACTGGAGTGGGTAGCCTTTCCCTTCTCCAGGGGATCTTCCCAACCCAGGGATCGAACCAGAGTCTCCTGCATTGCAGGCAGATTCTTTATCAACTGAGCTAACAGGGAAGCCTGGTTACTTCCTTGAATATGGTAAATACTGGCCATGAGACAGCCTCATGATCTAAGTGGGGGCCTCAATTCTTTCACTGTCAGGCATACTTTTTTTTTTTTAATAAGTCAATCTTTAGCTACTTGACAGGTTAAAAAGCAAAATAACTAGGTTAGAAAGTGACTTAAAAAGACACATACACGCACATGTTCACAGTACTATTATTTACAATAGCCAAGATATGGAAGCCACCCAACAGTCTGTCGACAGATACATAAAGATGTGGTATATATATATATATATATACACACACACATATATAAATAAATATAAATACATATATATTTACATATATAAAAATATATAAATACATATATAAAAATATATAAATACATATATAAAAATATATTTAAAATATATAATGGAATATTACTCAGCCATAGAAAGGATGAAATTTTGCCATTTTCAGCAACATGGATGGGCCTGAAGGATATTATTCTTTGTGAAATAAATCAGACAGAAAGATAAATACTATATGTTATGACTCGTACATGAAATCTAGAAAATGAAAAATAAATTGATTTAATTTGGAGAAAATCGATGTGATCACAGTGCTCCAGGGCTCTGGCTATTCCAACAGCCAGCCCTTAACCTTTCTGCAGGTTAAGCTGTGGGACCTTAACCTTCTTAGCCTCAGTTTCTTGACCTGTCAAATGGGGTAATGGTGTGAACTTCAGAGGGTCCCCGAGACCCTTAAGACCACACAGCTAATGGCAGCTCCTAATACCAAGCTAACCTCTCACTTGATTAAAACAATGGGAGGCATTGCCAAGGGGTGTAAAACAAGCCCTGGGGTTGGGCCTTTGCTGGCTCCAGGGATCAAGCCCATCGGAACGCCGCTTGGGGCTCTGGTGGTGCTGGCAGTGGGCAACTGCGTCCTTTCTCTTCCTCATGGACGTCTGTGGTTGCGTGCATCCCAGGAATCACTCCACATGTGATGTGTCCAGTATTCATCTAAAACCATTTTTGCAGCGCAGCTTTATCTAATCAGGAGCCCTCCAGGCCTGCATCACTACGTTCGAAGGATTCTATCACATCTATTTCTGGGGGTTGGAGAGCCTGCCAGAGCACTCTCAGGAAGTAGAAGGCTGCTGTTTAAAGCATCTGACACCTAAGGGACCCTACCAAAGGGAGAAAAAGTACAAGAAGGCATTCTTGTATTGTCTAAAATCAGTACCGTTTAGTGAGCTTGCTTATGGAGGGCCTTCCTTCTAGAAGGAGAGCTTTTGAGGACAGAAGTCTCTGCATAGTAGGTGCTTGATAAATGAGTCAGAGGAACATTTTCTATCACGCATTTTTCATCAAGACCCCTTAGAACAAAGAGCTTTGTGATCAAGGTGCTCTCAGGTTTGGGGGATCCTGAAACACATATAATCTGGCGGATCCTTCTTAAAGAAAAAGAATGCAGCATTAGGAATTGAAAAAAAATTCAAGTGCTGGGCCTTGTAAGGAACCCATGCAGAGTGGAACCCATACAGAGTGGGGCCCTGACTTGGAAAGCCTCAGGGTAAACTCACCCCTGAATGTCCTTACATGATCTTCAGCAAAAGAGGGAACATGACCAGACACGGCAGGAAGCGGGGGGTTAAAATTAAAATCAATTTTCAGGGCCTCCCTGGTCGTCCAGCAGTTGGGACCCTGTGCTCCCAACGCAGGGAGCCCAGGCTCCACCCCTGGTCAGTGAACTGGACCCCACATGCCACAGCTAAGAGTCGGTGCAGCCAAATAAACAACAAAAATAAAATCAATTTTGGCGGTTTTTACCCTGTGGAATTTTTTTTTTAAAGCTACCCTCAACTTACTAAAGTCATAAATTCAGAGACACAATTCTTCGTTAAGCTTTTAGATGTAACTTACAAGTCTACATATAAAAGCTGCAGGTGAATGGGGCCTTTTGCACTGCTGTATTCAAAAGTCCAGGCCCATTCATTCTCTCAGAGGAGGGGGCCGAAGGGCCTGCAACCACCCACACCCCTCCCAGACTGAGGTGCTGGGGCCATGCTCAGAGGGTACGCTGGTTGACGACTTTCACAAATCTTGACACTAAAGAAACGAAGCTTCTTCCCATGCTCCGAAATCCCAGCAAGGCCTCCCAAACGTGCCCAAGGATCAGACAGGTTGAAGGCTCAGCCTGGGGTCACACAGGAAACCCGTGGCAGACTGGGGGCCAGAACACTGACCGGGGCTCCTCACCCCTTCTGCCCAGGAGGATGTGTAGGAAAGCCTAGGAGGACCGGAAAAGCTGCCCCCACGAGCCCTGGAGGGTGGATGAGGATCGGGCAGAGCAGCTCCAGGGGCTGGGAGGGGGCCCTCCAGTAGGCTTGTTTGCACTGGCACTGCAGTTGGGTGGTGTCACCTCCCTCCTGCAGACTGGGCTGGCCTGTCACCGTGTGCAGCTGGCACTGCCTGCCCAGCAGAGGCTGCAGACACTGGAGCAGGGACCGCGGTGGCGGTAATGGTGCCCCCATCTCAGGATGTCAGGGCGCAGGGTCCTCAGAGAGCAGAGCAGGGAGACTGAGGCTCTTACTGGACACTCACCGGTCACAGCCAGGCTCCCCGCTTCCCTACAGAGGGATCTCAGCACCAGGCTTGAGTCCCAGCTCCTCCGCTTGTGGGCTGTGTGACCAGGGGCCAGGTATGTGACCTCTCTGAGCCTCACTTTCCCATGTCTCAGGGGAGGCGAGCAGGTGTTCCTCCCCCTACCTATGGGGTCGTCTAAGGTGCGCGTTAAAGACTGTGCGGCACAAAAGCGCGCTGGAAATAATAGAGCTTATTATCTGTGAACCGTCTCCGCGTGCCAGGCCCCCAGATAAATCCTTTCATCACAAATATGTAGACTCTGAAGGAAGGGCTATTACTAGCGCTGGTCTCATGTATACCACGCTTGAGCTCAAGAGAACTCTTCCAGCGTGCTCACTCACTTGTTGCTCACTTCACTGCTCTCTCATTCGTCCGTTCATTCAATCAGCTGCTCCCGGAGCATCTATCCTGTTATGAGCCCCAGACTCAGCACCAGAACCAAAGGAAGAGATCCAGCTTCTGTTCCCCAAGGGGCTGACCGTCTGCTAGAGGGGGTGGGGTGGCTGGAAGAGGGGCAGTTACCATTCTGTGCTGCAAATGCTAGGCTGGGGCACCCCCAGGAGAGATCTGTGGGTTAGGACACCCCCAGGAGGGGTCTGTGGGGATGCAGGGGGCAGGAGAGTGTCTTGAAGGAGGTGGTGTCCACACTGAGACCTCAACAAAGCAAAACCCAGCAGCTGAAGACCGTGGTGGACCCCGGCTAAAGAGCATGGACACGACGTTGACTGGGGAGCCCTCAGGGCTAGGGAGCAGTGGCTACTTGCTGGGTTCAGGTGGACACAGTCAGGGCTTACTTGAGGGCAGGGCTGGGAAGGCAAGGCGTATGATGCTCCTGGGGGTGGCTATGCAAGAGATGGGTAAGTGGGGGGGCAGGGGGGCAGGCGGAGCCACCAGTTCAAACTCTCCCATGTCCTGGCTTGACCTACAAGGTGTGGGAGGTAGGAGGCTGCACTTGGACCGCTCAGCACTTGGGAGAGGGGTGCCTCCTCCATCTGTGCAAGCCTGGAAGGCAAACTGGGTGCATTCCCAGGTGCTAGGCAAGGCCAACCTCACCAAGACAGCCTATGCTGGTTATAAATGCAGAGTCCTAGGCCCCACTCCAGTCCTGTGGACCAAAATCCACATTTTAGCAAAATTTCCCAGTGATTTGCACACACACTAATGGTGGGAAAGAGCCAGTGTAGACCACTCACTATAACCAAGACAAGGAAACAGCCTAAATGTTCATCAACAGAGGCATGGATAAAGAAGATGTGGAACACATATACTCAATGGAACACTCAGCCATAAAAAGAATGAAATAATGCCATCTGCAGCAACATGGATGAACCCGGAGTAATGTATCTCATTAAGTAAGTCAGAAAGACAAGCACCATATGATATCACTTTTATATGCGGAACCTACAATATGAAATCTGCTTTTCTATGAAACATACACAGACTCACAGACATACAGGACAGACTCCTGGTTGTTAAGGTGGAAGGGAGAGGTCGGGCGAGCCAGGGATTGGGAGTTTGGGGTTAACAGATGCAAAGTACTATATACAGAATGATTGGAGGGAAGAGGCAACGCTGTCACTATATGCAGATGGTATGACACTATACATAGAAAATCCTAATGACTCCACAAAAAACTACTAGATCTGATCAATGAATTCAGCAAAGTAGCAGGATACAAGATTAACATTCAGAAAGCAGTTGCATTTCTTTACACTAATAATGAAATATCATCAGAAAGAAAATGCAAAAAAAATACCTTTTAAAATTATACCACCGTCCCCCCTCCCCAAACAACAACAGCAACAAAAAACCCTCAGGAAAAAAACCTCACCAGGGAGATGAAAAGACTTAAAGGCAGAGAACTATAAAACATTAAGAAATTAAAGAAGATTCAAAAAAAAAAAAGATTTAAAGAAATGGAATGATATCCTATGCTCTTAAATGGGAAGAATATTGTTAAAATGCCAATACTACCCAAAGCAATCTACAAATTTAATGTGATCGCTATTAAATTACCCATGACATTTTTCATAGAACTAGAATAATCCAAAAATTTACATGGAACCATAAAAGACATAGAATTGCCAAAGCAATCCTAAGGAAAAAAACTTGAGCATGAGGCATAACTCTCCCAGACTTCAGACTATACTACAAAAGTACAATAATTAAAACAGTGTGGTATTATCACAAAAACAGACACATGTGTCAATAGAACAGAATAGAGAACCCAGAAATAAACCCACATACCTATGGTCAATTAATCTTTGACAAAGGAAGTAAGAATATAGAATGGGAGGAAGACAATCTTCAGCAAGTGGTGTTGGGAAAGTTAAACAGCTGCATGTAAATCAATGAAGTTGGAACACAGCCTTATGTTCTACACAAAATAAACTAAAAGATGGCTTGAAGACATAAACATAAGACATGACATCATAAAACTCCTAGAAGATAGCATAGGCAAAATATTCTCTGACATAAGATCATATCAACTTTTTTTTTGGTCCGTCTCACAAGTCAATAGAAATAAAAGCAAACAAATAGGAAATATTTAAACTGACAAGCTTTTGTACAGCAAAGGAAACTTTTTTTTTAAAGGAAAAGACAATCTATGGAATAGGAGAAAATATTTGCAAATGATGTGACTGACAAGGGCTTATATATACACAAACAGTTCATACAACTCAACAACAACACAACCCAATTAAAAAGGGGCAGAAAGCCTAAACAGACATTTCTCCAAAGAAGATATACAGATGGCCAGCAGCACATGAAAAGAGGCTCAGCATTACTAATGAGAGAAATGCAAATCAAAACTACAATGAGTTATCACCTCACACCAGTCAGAATGTTGTCATTTAAAAATCTACAAATAACAAATGCTGGAGAGGGTGTGGAGAAAAGGGAACCCTCCTACAGCGTTGGTGGGACTGTAAATTGGTGCAGCCACTATGGAAAACAACACTGAGACTCCTTAAACTGAAAACAAAACCACCATATGATCCAGCAATTCCACTCCTGGACATATGTCTGGAGAAAACCATTATTCAAAAAGACACATGCACCCCAATGTTCAATGCAGCACTATTTACAATAGCCGAGACACAGAAGCAACCTAAATGCCCATTTCCAGAGGAATGGATAAAGAAGATGTGGAACCTATACGCAGTGGAGTATTACTCGGCCATAAAAAAGAACAAAATGACACCATCTGCAGCAACATGGATGCAACTAGAGATTCTCACAGTGAGTGGTTAGACAGACAAATACCACATGATACCACTTATACATGGAATCCAAAGCATGGCACAAGTGAACCTGTCTACAAGGTAGAAACAGCCTTACAGACATAGAGAACAGGCTTGTGGGTGCCAAGGGGGAGAGGGCTGGGGGAAGGATGGAGCAGGAATTTGGGGTTAGCAGATGGAAACTATTACCTTTAGAATGGATAAACGACAAGGTCCTACTATATAGCACAAGGAACTACATCCAGTCTCCTGGCATAAACCGTAACAACAGAGACTATAAAAAAGAGTCTATACATGTGTATAACAGAGTCACTCTGCTGTAGAGCAGAAATTAACACAATGCTGTATGCCAACTATATTTCAACAAAAAACATAATGGATAAACAACGCGGTCCTACTGTATAGCACAGGGAACTGTATTCAATATCCTGAAATAAATCACAATGAATAAGAACGAGAATATATGAGGAACACTGAATCACTTTCTGTACAGAAGAAATTAATACGGTATTGTAAATTGACTATACTACAATAAAATTAAAAAAAAAAAGAACCAGTGTAGAGCTCAACTCGTTAGTATATCCTTGGAAAAGCCCATGAGGGGTTGCTGGGCAACACAGTCTGAGCTCTAGAGCCTCAGAGTGGGAGGGCTTCCTGCTCACACAGCACCTTCCCTCCCCATCTCCACTCCAGCCTGAGGATCAGTGACCACTGCCTGGGCATCTCAGGGTGCATCCTCATGACCTCACCAATGGTGGAATGATGACAGTCCTGTTTGCCAAATACCAGCCCAGCTCAGAACAGAAATGTACCATGTGCGTCTGCTCATCTTTAATGCTCAAATCAAATCCCAAATGACCACGCTCACTTTATGGAAGAGAGACAGGCTCAGAAAAACACAGCAACTAACCCAAAGTCAACCAGCCAGGGACACAGATGTTTCAAATACAATTTGTTTCCCAGGCCTGGGTTTTTGCCTCTGCTTTCCCCAAGTCTGAAAAGTATACAGGTGTGGAATTGGAACCTGAGGCCTCTCACCAAACCAAGACCCATGAACGCCAGACACATAACAAGCAGCAGCCCAGGGCAGCTTGTCACATGCTGGGAGCACAGCATGCTGGAAAATCATCTTGAGAAAAGGGGCTCCGCCATTACATACCCCCAATTAAGAGTTGCATGGTGGTCCTGCCCCCAAGCACAGGTACTGCCTGCCTGGCACAGCGCATGTGCCCATGAACTTCTAAAGAAACAGAGGATGCCCTTGACACTTCCATGTTCCAACATCCAGGTGTACCTGTGTCAGCTAACCTGAGACCTGCATCCAATCCTCAGCCCCTGGTCCAAGGAAGCCCACCTTGCCCTGGGAAATCACCCCACCCTCCACCCCTGCCCTTGGCAGATGACCTCGCCCTGCTCACTCACAGCTCTGGGGGAAAAAAACCATTTTGCTGGTTACCCTTGGCCACAGTGATTGGCTCAGCCTTGGGCATGTGATCCCATAGGAAGCCAGGGGATCTTCTGCTGGGCTCTTTACTAGGATTAGTAAGTGAGACTGTATAGAATTCAAGAAGCCAGTCCCAGGCCTCCTTGGTGATCCAGTGGTTAAGCATCTGCCTGCCAATGCAGGGGACATGGGTTCGATCCCTGGTCCAGGAAGATCCCACATGCTGTGTGGCATCTGAGGCCATGTGCCACAACTACTGAGTCAGAGCTCAAGAGCCCGAGAGACTCAGCTACTGAAGCCTGCGTGCCTGGAGCCTGGGTCTGCAGCTAGAGAAGCCACTGCAATGAGAAGCCCGAGCCTCGTAACAAAGAGCAGTCCCCGATTGGTGCAGCCAGAGGAAGCCCACACCCAGCAACAAAGACCCAGCAGAATCGTTAGTGAATAAATGAGCAAACCTCAAAAAATTTAAAAAGTCAGTCCTGATTTAATTTACTTCTGTCTTGGACACAATCAAATCAAGACCAATGGCCCCCAGAACCTTGAGACCACCAGACTCTGAGCTCTGGAAACGGATGCTCTATGACGCACTGGATTAACAACACGCCATTGTTTAGACAGATGAGACAAAGTGGACAGTATTTACATGTTGTTTTCCATTCAAACTTGGGTCAAGTTTAAATCCACTTACTAAGAAAACAAGACGCTTTCCTGGACTACTAAAAGGTTTTAGGTTCCAAGTCTGTAGCCTTGAGACTCTGCATGCCTATTTTAGGAAACTACATCTGTTAGACAGTTTGTGGCAGGACAGCATTCACTTTATGTGGGAAATGGTTCAGCTCGAAGCGTCTTCCTCACCAAGTCGGATCAACTCACTGACGAAGACCTCTCACAGCCTGGTTTGAAATGACACGGCCACTACCCAAGACAGAACACTCTCTCCCAGGAGGAGACACACAGTCCGAGGCATTCCTCCTCAGGAAAAGGTTGAACGACCCACCTTCTAAGAGATTCACGTGAAATAACGCGACGTAAAATGGTGGTTTTCCTAAACAGAAATCCACAGCTGCCGCCCGCAGTCTTGTCTGGGGCTGGAACTACCGACCGGAGGAAGCAGAGTCGAGACCCTCGTGACAGCGTCCAACTCTTGAGCTGAGGCACACCGCAACCGATTCATCCCGGGGTGCCCGGCACTGGGCACGGTCCTGGCATTCGACAGGCCTGCCCTTTGTGCCTGGGGTTCCAGGGAAGCCAGGGTAAAGCGGCTGACCAGCTTCTCATCCCCCTTCTCCCCCCTCCAGTTATAATCTTCTAACCTCAGTTAGAACCATGATCCTGGCATTCAACAGGCCTGTCCTATGTGTCTGGGGTTCCAGGGAAGTCAGGGTAAAGTGGCTGACTGACCAGCTTCTCATCCCTTTTGTCTTCCCTTCAGTTATAATCTTCTGACCCCAGTTAGAACCAGGTGGGGTTCCTCCCCCCGAGTTGAGGACAGCTTGTCTAGAAGGGACACAAAGCACTGAGGGAACCACAAGTTTGTCTCAGGAAATGGGGCCACCCAGGGGCTCTGGCAGAGCCAGCCAGCACTCAGGGGAAGAGATATATGGAAAGGGACCTCCTCAAAGACCACAGTCCTGCCCGACGCCTACACCCAGCTGCCCGTCTTACCGGATGGTGGGCTGGTCTCCGCTCAGCTGCTTAAACCTCCGGTGGAGCTGCTCGATCTGGTCTGATGAGACTGCGAGGGGGGGAAAAAGGAAAGAAAGAAAAGGCATCACTGACCTCTGAACTCAGAGCGGCAGGAGGCAGGCTGGACCCTCATCCCCACTCTCCTGTTCGGTTCATTCTCGGGCCATATCCCACCAAGGCAAAACTGAGCTGGGATGAAGAAGCAGAGAAACGGTTTGCCATTCCTCCTGGTAACAGCGCTGGGGTTACTGGCTCTGACCCCTCAGCATAAGACAATTACTACTGATAACAGCTCCTGGAGAACAGGACGAACTGAACCAGGTCACCCTCTCCTTCCTCAGCTTGTTAAAAGAGATTGTATCAGCTTGTCTGGCTCTCTCCCCTCCCACTCCTGAAGATGGGTGTCTTCCCCAGTGAGAAAGGGGCTTCCTGTATCAGGTATTAAGAAACAGAGGCGGCGGGGAGGGCGAGATGGTTCAGGCTGGTGCCAGAAGTGATTCGGGGAAGACCTGTAGTCAGAAGAGTGCAGAGAATCTGGTAAAAGCGAGGGAAGTGGAAGGAAAAGAAACAGACTTTTGATCATTGCTGCTGTGGGCGACGTATTTACATAACCTCAACTGTTTCATTTTTTTCCCCTTCTGGTTTGAGATATAATTGATGCACAGCATAGCACCATAGACGTTTAAGGTATACTGCAAATGATTTGACTCACACAATGAGTGAAACAGTGACCACGTTTAAGTTTAGTGAATATCCATCTCATATGCAAAATTAAATAAATCACCAAAGGAATCAAAGACAAAATCAAAAAACACCTAGAGACAGATGACCCTGAAAACACAATGATCCAAAACCTTGGGATGCAGCAAAAGCAGCTCTAAGAAAGAAGTTTACAGCAATACAATGGTACCTCAGCAAACAGGAAAAATCTCAAATAAACAGCCTAACCTTATACCTGGAGCAACCAGAGAAAGATCAGACAAAACCCAAAGTTAGTAGAAGAAATCATAAGGACCAGAGCTGCAATAAATGAAACAGAGACCAAGAAAACAAAAGATCAATGAAACTCAAAGCTGGTTCTTTGAAAAGATAAAGAAAACTGACACACCTTTAGCCAGACTCATCAAGAAAGAAAGGGAGAGGCCTCAAATTAATAAAATGAAAAATGAGAAGTTACAATGGACATCACAGAAATACAAAGCATCATAAGAGATTACTCTAACAACTGTAAGTCAATAAAACGATCAACCTATAAGAAACAAATTCTTAAAAAAAAAAAAGATTATTTGTTTATTGGTTTTGTTTTGGCTGTGTAGCCCAGAATGGCATGTGGGATCTTAGTTCCCTGACCAGGGATTGATCCTGCACATTCTGCCATGGAAGCGTGGCGTCTTAACCACTTGCCTGCCAAAGAACTCTCCTGGACAAATTCTTAGAGAGGCACAACCTTCCAAGACTGAACCGTGGAGAAACAGAAAGTATGAACAGACAAATTACAAGTACTGAAGCTGCAACTGTGATTAAAACTCTTCCAACAAACGAAAGTCCAAGACTAGATGGCTTCACAGGCAAATTCTATCACATGTTTAGAAAAGAGTTACCACTTATACCTTTGAAACCCTTCCAAAACACTGCAGAGGAAGGAACACTCTCAAGCCCATCCCACGAGGCCACCATCACCCCGATACCCAAATCAGACAAAGACACCACACAAAAAAAGGAAAATTATAGGTCAGTATCACTGATGAACAGAAATGTAAAAATCCTCAACAGGGCTTCCCTATGGTCCAGTGGTTAAGAAGCTGCCTTGTAACACAAAGGATATCAGTTCAATCCCTGGTCCTGGAAGATCCCACATGCCTCGGAGCAGTTAAGCCCACATGCCACGACTACTGAGCCTGCTCTCTAGAGCCCGGGAGCCGCAACTGCTGAGCCCACACACTGCGGCTCCTGAAGCCCGCATGCCTAGAGCCTGAGCAACAGTGAGAAGTCCCCATGCCAATGAAGAGGAACCCCCGCTTGATGCAACAAGAGAAAGTCTGTGTGCAGCAATGAAGACCCACCACGGCCAATAAATAAGTAAATAAATATTTTTTAAAAACCCTCAACAAAATACTAGCAAATCAAACCCAACAATACATTAAAAGGAACACACACCATGAACAAGTGTTTATCCCAGGGATGCAAGGATTCTTCAATATCCTCAAATCAATCGGTGATATACCACATTAACAAACTGAAGAATAAAAACCATATAATCATCTCAATAGATGCAGAAAACCCTTTTGACAAAATTCAGCACCCATTTATGATAAAAATTCTCCTGAAAGTGGGCATAGAGGGGACCTACCCCAACATTAAAAAGCCCATATATGACAAACCCAGAGCTAACATCATTCTCAATGATGAAAAGCTGAAAGTATTCCCTCTAAGATTAGGAACAAGACAAGGATGTCCACTGTTGCCACTTAAATTCAACATAGTTTTGGAAGTCCTAGCTATAGCAATCAGAGAAGAAAAAGAAATAAAAGGAACACAAATTGGAAAAAGAAGTAAAGCTGTCACTGCTTGCAGATGACATGATACTATACTTAGAAAATCTTAAAGATGCTGCCAGAAAACTACTAAAGCTCAATGAATTTGGTAAAACTGCAAGATACAAAATTAGTTACACAGAAATCATTTGCATTCCTATACACTAACAATGTAAGAGCAGAAAGAGAAATTCAGGAAATAATCCCACTGCACCAGGAAGAATAAATACTTGGGAATAAACCTACCTAAGGAGGTAAAAGACCTGTAATCTGAAAAACTACACAACAGTGATGAAAGAAATCGAAGATGACATAAACAGATGGAAAGATATACTACATTCTCAGACTGGAAGACCTTCAGTGGTGCCCCAGGCAGAGTGGAGAGGCCCTCCGGTCAGAGATGGGGTAACCAACTTACTGTGACCTAGGAGAGGCTGCTAATGATGTCTTCAAAAAAGGATATGGATTTGGCATGGTCAAAATACATCTGGGAACCAAGTCATATAGTGGAGTGGAATTTTCTACTTCTGCTAATGCTTACACAGATACAGGGAAAGCATCAGGCAACCTAGAGGCAAATACAAGGTTGGTAACTATGGACTGACCTTCACCCAAGACTGGAACACAGACAATACTCCGGGGACAGAAATCGCATGGGAGAATAAGTTGGCTGAAGGACTGAAACAGACTCTTAATACCATATTTGTACCAAACACAGGAAAGAAGAGTGGGGAAACTGAAGCCCTCCTATAAATGGGATTGTTTCAGTCTTGGCAGTCATGTTGATATAGATTTTTCTGGACCAACCATCTATGGCTGGGCTGTGCTGGCCTTTGAAGGTTGACTGACTATCAGATGAGTTCTGACACAGCTGATTCCAAACTGTCACAGAATAATTTTGCTTTGGGTTACGAAGCTGCAGACTTCCAGCTGCACACTCACGTGAATGTCGGCACGAATTTGGAGGGTCCATCTACCAGAAGGTGAGCGACAAGACTGAAATGTTAATAAACGTCACGTGGATGGGTGAGAGGAATAACACCCACTTTGGCATCTCTGTTAAGTACACGCTGGACTCTAGAACTTTTCTCTCTGCTCAAGCAAATAATACCAGCCTGATTGGACTGGGTTACACTCAGACCCTTCGACCCGGAGGGAAACTGACCCTGTCAGCTCTAATCGATGGAAAGAACATCAATTCAGGACGGCACACAGTTGGGCTGGGATTGGAACTGGAAGCTTAATGTGGTTTGGAGGCGAAGTGTGTTTGGGCCTTAAAGTTCTTCTGTGAAATTTCAAAAGCATGAACTTTTTATTCTTCCAAAGAATTCTGATCCTCCCCACACTGAAGCCTAGGTTCTGAGCCCATCCTAAGGGGAGGCGCGTTTGGAGGCATGCCCAGAGGCTGCCACGTTCATGCCACCTTTCAGTTTCACAGTGTTATTTTCAACGTGATCCTCAGGACAGTGTAGAGTCATGTACAAAGGAGACGGCCTGACCCTCTGGCTGTCCATCATGTCCCGCATGTCCCACCACTTTTTCATGACCTTGTAACATACTGGTCTCTGTGCAGTAGTGGAATCTTTGGTTTTGCATCAGAGTAAAATAAAATCAACCCATCACATTTGGAACATAAATAAATAAATGAAAGACTGTATCTTTTGAAGCTAAGTTGCTTCAGTCGTGTCCTACTCTTTGCGACCCTATGGACTGTAGCCCACCAGGCTCCTCTGTCCATGGGATTCTCCAGGCAAGAATACTGGAGCAGGTTGCCATTTCCTCCTTCAGGGGATGTTCCCGATCCAGGGATCAAGCCCACATCTCTTACATCTCCTGCATTAGCAGACAGATTCTTGACTACTAGCGCCACCTGAGAAGCCCCTAAAATACACACAGGTATCTATATGTCTGATTCTTTGTGACCCCATGGACTGTAGCCTGCCAGGCTCCTCTGTCCATGGAATTCTCCAGGGGAGACTACTGCAGTGGGTCATCATTCTCTTCTCTGGGGGATCTTCCCAACCCAGGATTGAACCCAGGTCTCCTGCATTACAGGCAGATTCTTTACCAACTGAACTGTCTTCATCCAATTCCTCCTCTCCCCACCCCCAATTGTTTCAGAAAACCCACATACAGGTTTGCTTTCCTTTTTAATTACCATTTTTAGTGAGTGGGCCCTGTTTTCTTCCACAGCTAAGACCAGACCTGGTGGGTCCCAGGATTTA
Organism: Ovis canadensis; assembly: GCF_042477335.2. Classification (NCBI taxonomy): domain Eukaryota; kingdom Metazoa; phylum Chordata; class Mammalia; order Artiodactyla; family Bovidae; genus Ovis; species Ovis canadensis. The sequence continues at coordinate 68,360,774 of NC_091261.1, read as the reverse complement.
GAGGGTTTCCACCCACACGCCTGCTTTATGAAATGCACAATACTAGAGACTTCTGTGTACCTTCTCACCTCCTCCTCAAAACACCCTGTGAACAGATACTTTCTCCTCTGTTACGTCATCTGAATAGTGCAGCTCAGAGAGTGCTGTGCTCACACAACTGTGATCGGCAGAGTTGGGATTCAGCCCCAAGTCTCCCCAACTCCATAGATCCCCCCCCCTTTAACCACTATGCAACATCGCCTCTTTTCCCAGAACATGCTGGTGTTCGAGGCCCTCAAGTCTGGTGTCTGGGGACTATGTATGTGTTCAGTCGCTAAGTTGTGCCCGACTCTTGGCGACTTCATGCACTGCAGCTCGCCAGGCTCCTCTGTCCATGGGATTTCCTAAGCAAGAGTACTGGAGTGGGTTGCCATTTCCTCCTCCAGGGGATCTTCCTGACCCAGGGATTAAACCTGTGTCTCCTGCATTGGCAGGTGGATTCTTTACCACTGTGCCACCCAAGAAGCCTGGGGGACTGCAAAAAATTCTGAAATTGCCGCTAGCCTGGGGCAGGGCTTGCTCCTCCCACCACACTCTCGACATCTCTCATCCCTCAAGCACCTTTTCTCTTCCTGTTCAAGGCGGCTAATATCTGGGGCCAAGTGGCCACCTTACTTCATGTTCTGTTTTTTTCCTTTTCGGCCTCAGGCTCCAGCTGTCATCTCTTCAGGAATCTACAACTCAGAGTTCTCAAGCTCCTCTAGGAGCTGTGGTGGCTAGAAAGTATCACTACCATTACCGAGCCATCCTGAAGGCCTGCCATGTGCCGGGGGAGTGGACATGTCTCCACGCATTAGCTCATCTGTTCTCAGGAAGCCATGGGAGGGGCCGTATCCCACGGTACAGATGTAGGAACTGATGCTTGGAAAGGTTAGGTAAGCCCTGGGGACAGTCACTACTTTTCCGGGGGAAAATACAGCCATTTATGTCACATGTATGTTAGCACGGACATTCACATATTCCACGGTCTGGCCCATGCACCCAGCAGAAATGCATACTTGCTGGGACTTCCCTGGTGGTCCAGATATGCATTTCTGTGCTCCCAATGCAGGGCACTCAGGTTCCGTCCCTGGTCAGGAAACTAGATCCCACATGCCACAACTAAGACCCAGTGTAGCCAAATTAAAAGAAGAAAAGCACACTTGCACTCAATCAGAGGGTATGTAGAAGGATTTCATGGCAGTGTGATTTGAAGAGCCCTGGACCGCAGCCATGTGGCGCTAGTGGTGAAGAACCCACCTATTAATGCAGGAGATGTAAGTGATGCGGGTTCGTCCCCTGAATCGGGAAGATCCCCTGGAGGAGGAGACAGCAACCCACTCCGGTATTCTTGCCTGGCAAATCCCACGGACAGAGTAGCCTGGCGGGCTACTGTCCATAGGGTTGCAAAGAGTTGAAGCGAGTTTGCACATACGAACACAGGACTGCAGCCATGAAATTAAAAGACGCTTGCTCCTTGAAAGAAAAGCTATGACAAACAGTGTATTAAAAAGCAGAGACATCATTCTGCCAACAAAGGTCTGTATAGTCAAAGCTATGGTTTTTGTAGTATTCGTGTACAGATGTGACAGGTGGACCATAAAGAGGCTGAGAACTGAAGAAGTGACGCTTTCAAATTGTGGTGCTGGAGAAAACTCTAGAGAGTCCCCTGGACTACAAGGAGATCAAACCAGTCAATCCTAAAGGAAATCAACCCTGAATATTCTTGGAAGGACTGATGCTGAACGCTGATGCTCTAATACTCTGGTGGCCATCTGATGTGAAGAGCTGACTCACTGGAAAAGACCCTGATGCTGGGAAAGACTGAAGGTAAGAGAAGAATGGGGCATCAGAGGATGGGATAGTTGGATGGCATCACTGACTCAAGGGACACGAGTTTCAGCAAACAGTGAAGGGCAGGGAAGCCTGGAGCGCTGCAGTCCATGGGGCTGCAAAGAGTCGGATACAACTTAGCAACTGAACACCACCACACTGGAAATTACCTGAATGCCCCACAGCAGCAGATTAAATAAAGTGGGCGTTCAGGACTCAGTTGCTCAGTCATGTCTGGCTCTTTGTGGCCCCATGGACTATAGCCCACCAGGCGCCTCTGTTCACGGGACTTTCCAGGCAAGAATACTGAAGTGGGTGGTCATCTCCTACTCCAGGGGATCTTCCCAACCCAGGGATCAAACAGGCACGTTCTTTACCACTAGCGCCACCTGGGAAGCCCAAAGTGGGTGGTATATTCAAATAATGGAATAGTATACAGCAGAAAATGAATACATAGTAGGACATTAACTAGGGTGATTTTCAAAACATGATAACAAGCAGAAGCCAGGTATGAAGAGTACATACTTTATGACTCCATTTACATAAAGCACAAAACCCGGCAGAGCTCATCTGCCGTATTAGCAGTCAGTCTAGAAAGGCTGCAAACGGTACGATTCCAACTACATGACCTTCAGGAAGAGGCAAAACTTACCAAGACAGTAATAAGATCAGTGGTTACCAGGGGAAAGATGAGCTGACGAAGCACACAGAATTTTCAGGGCAGTGAACCTACTCTGTGTGATCATTATACATTTGTCCAAACGCAAAGAATGCAGGACACCAAAGTGAAGTGAAAAAGTGTTAGTTGCCCAGTCGTGTCTGAATCTTTGTGATCCCATGGGCTGTAGCCCGCCAGGCTCCTCTGTCCATGGAATCCTCCTGGCAAGAATACGGGAATGGATGGCCATTCCCTCCTCCAGGGGATCTTCCTGACCCAGGGATCGAACTCAGGTCTCCTGCACTGCAGGCAGATTCTTTACTGTCTGAACCACCAGGGAAGCCTGGACACCAAGGAACCTAATGGAACCCTAATGTAAACCATGAACTCTGGGTGTTGATGTGTCAGCGTAGGTCCATCAGTTATAACAAAGGCCCCAACGCTGCAGGGGATGTTAATGGCAGGGGAGGCTGTGCAAGTGGGTGGGGGCACGGGTGCTGTGCTGGGCGTAGTCGCTCAGTCGTGTCCGACTCTTTGCAACCCCATGGACTGTAGCCCACCAGGCTCCTCTGTCCATGTGGATTCTCCAGGCAAGAATACTGGTATGGGTTGCCATGCCCTTCTCCAAATCTTCCCAACCAAGGGACTGAACCCAGGTCTCCCACATTGCAGGTGGATTCTTTACCGTCTCAGCCACCAGGGAAGCCTGGGGGCTGGGATGCATGTAATCTCTTATCCTTCCCGTTCATTTGCTGTTAACCTAAAATGGCTAATAACAAAGTCTTAATTTTTTTAAAGTTAGGACAGCAGTTGCCCTTGACAGGGTAGTAACTTGAACAGGGCATGAGAGAGTTTCTGGGGGCTGGAAATGTTTCATTCCTGACCCAGCAGCAGGATACACAGCTGTGAAGTTTTAGGAACTGTATGCTCATGTGTGATGTAGTTTTCTATATGTGATCACACAATAAGACACAGTAATTCTACACGTCGGGGATTTATCCTGAAAGAATAAATTCAACAGGTATAGTAAGATGAGTTTATAAGTGTGTTCACTGCATATTCTCCACAACAGCTTAAAAACTGGACTCAATATCAGTGCCCACCACAAGCAGGTCAGTTAAATATCTTATGGTGTGTGTGTGTGTGTGTGTGCTCAATTGTGTCTGGCTCTTTGCAACCTTTTGGACTGTAGCCCACCAGGCTCCTCTTGTCCATGGAATTTTTTCAGGTAAGAATACTGGAGTGGGTTGCCGTCTCCTCCTCCAGGGGATCTTCCCAACCCAGGGATTGAACTCGTGTCTCCTATGTCTTCTGCATTGCAGGTTAGTTCCCACAGAGCCATCCGGGAAGCCCCCCACTTTACGGTATGTTTAGCCAATTAAAACAATAAAAAAGGATGCTGAGAATTCCTTGGTGGTCCAGTGATTAAGACTCTGCACTTCCACTGCAGGGGGCGAAGGTTCGATCCCCACTCGGGGGGACTAAGGTCTCACATGCCAGGCAGTGCAGCCAAAAAAAAAAAAAAAAGATTTGAAAAAGGATGCTGACTTTACAAGTGACAGCTGTGTATTTAATAGGAACATACAATCTAACATAATGTTGTCTAAAAACAACCTGCTACAAAGACAGCAAGACTCCATATTGGGGGGAACCTCTAAATATACATAAATGCATGCAAGTAATGAAAGTCAACTTGTTTTCCCAAAATAATAATAGCAATTATCTCTCAACACTGGGATTAAAGACTCTTGTCTGTTTTGCTTCCACTCATCTGTATTTTCCAAATCTTCCATAATATACAATGTATACTTATTAGTCATAAAAGGATTTAAGCAGGTCCCATATGGGACAGCTGAGGAATCTCAAAAATAGTGTTAATGGTGAATCATTCATTGGCAAGTACACCTCCTGGGCACACATGTACTATTTAACCCTTTCCATGACCCTATGACCGACAGACAATTCCCATTTTATAGACAAGAACACGGAGGTCCTGAGGGGATCAGGAATTTGCTCAAGGTCACTAAACTTAAAAAGCAGAGGCAGCAGGGTGTGAGCTCAGCTTGTCTGACAGAACATGTGTGATTCAGCCTGCATGTTTTGCGAGTGACACCCCACACTGCCTCCCTTTGGGTGATCAGATTGTGTGTGTGTGTGTGTGTGTGTGTGTGTGTGTGTGTGTGCCCAGTCGCTCAGCTGTGTCTGACTCTTTTGGACCCTATGGACTGCAGTCCACCAGGCTCATCTGTCTATGGGGTTTCCCAGGCAAGAATACTGGAGTGGTCTGCCATTTCCCACTCCAGGAGATCTTCCCAACACAGGGATTGAACCCACATCTCTCGCGTCCCCTGCATCGGCAGGCAGACTCTTTATCACTGTGCCACCTGGGAAACCCGGGTGATCAGAGTATACTGGCCAATTAAGAGTCCCCACAGATCGGAAAAAAAAAAAAAGGAATACACTGATGCCATTTGCAGAAACATGGATGGACCTCGAGATTAGCATTCTAAATAAATAAATCAGACCAAGAAAGAAATTCTCATATGACATTATTGCTCATTTGTGAAATCGTAAAAAATGATACAAATGAATTTACAAAGCATAAGTGGACTTTCAGACATAGAAAACAACTTATGGTTAACCAAAGGGGAAAGAGGGGAGGGAAGAATAAATTAGGAGCTTGGAATTAACATAAACACACCACTATATATGAAATAGACAAACAACAGGTCCTACTGTATAGCACAGGGAACTATACTCAGTATCTTATAATAATCCATAACGGAAACGCATCTAAAAGAGAATATATGTAACTAAATCACGTTGCTGTATACCTGAAACTAATACGACACTATAAATCAACTAGGTTTCAACAGAAAACTCAAAAAATACACTGATTTGCTGCAAAATAATGATCAGAAATTATAGCCAAACGCATGCTGCTAAACCATCTCCAAGAAAGATGAGTTCCCTTGAAGACACTGTGCTAAGTGAGAGAGGCCAGTCACAAAGCCCACGCCTGGCAGAATTCTATTTACACAAAACGCTTAGGGAGGCAAAGCCACAGACACCGAAACGAGACCAGTGGTCGCCTGGGGCTGAGGAAGGAGAGAAGGAATCACTGATAGCAGCAAAGGAGTTTCTTCAGAGGGGACGACAGTGTTCTAGAATTAGATTGTTACACAACCCTTTGAGTATACTAAAAACTGAGCACACTTTAAACAAGTGAAATGCAGGGGATGAGTGACAGCTCAGTAAAGACACTGAAAAATAAGTTAGGACGACCCTGGTGGACCAGGAGTAAAGAATCTGCCTGCCAACTCAGGGGACGCGGGTTTAATCCCGGGTCCCGGATGATTCCACCTGCTGAAGGGCAACGAAGCCCCCGAGCCGCAGCTGTTGAGCCCCCGGGGGCCACACCTGAAGCCTGCGCGCCTAGAGCCTCCGTTCCGCAACAAGGGAAGCCACTGCAATGAGAAACCCAAGCACAGCAGCCAGAGAGTAGCCGCCGCTCGACACAACGAAAGAAAGCCCGCAGGGCGCAGCAACAAAGACCCAGTGCAGACAAAGAGAAAGAAATGAAGTTTAAAAAGTTAGTGCACCATCATGACAACAACCATGGCCGTTAATTAACAAGAGGCATTCATCAAGCTGTGTCCTGGGCACAGTGCCCGCCTCTATTCTCGACGAGCCTTGGCTCACATAAGCCTCAATCAGTCCTATCAGGTAGGCACAGCTTTTCCCCCAACCTAGAGATGGAAACACTGAGACCCGTCCAAGGCCACACAGGCAGGAAACGGTGAATAAACTATAAACCGTTGTAGACCAGATTTCTCTAATGAAGACTTTTCAGCTAACGGCATCCAAAATGCATGCACACGTGTGCACCACACACCTTGCCGTCCTGCTGCACTGAAAGCAGAGGATTTAGGAGGAAAACTTCCCCAGTTTGGGTTCCCTCTTTTTGGCACCCAAACCTTCAGAGCCAAGAACTCAGTCCTTAACAAAGTTCCATGTGCCCTCAGCGCCAGCCTCCCAGGTTGATCCTGTCACACAGGCTCCCCGATACACAGGTGCCCACGTCACACCCTGGAAGGCCCTGTCTGTCGTCCCCTCAAGGGTGCTCATGATGGAATTTTCCTGCTCCTCACTCTGAGCCCTCTCAGTTTCCCCCACCCCCACTGTGAGGTCACAGCTGCCATGGGAACGAGAGGCAGAGACACCTCGGTGCCTGGCACCTGGACCTGGTTATTTGGGGTTTTAGATTTCAACCTGAAGGAAATGCATACCCTTCCATGGAACTGGTGGGAGTTTAATCTGCCTTATCCAGGGCTGGCAGGGGTGAGGGGGATGGTGGCGGGGAGGGGGATATGACCTGTCACTTTTGTATCAAAAGCTTAAATCAAAAAGTATACATCTGCACAGCCCAATACAGAGCCACCAGCAGCTATGAAGATGGGCTGATGTGTGAAAAAACACACCAGCTTTCAAAGACTTATTACAAAACACGTGGCAACTGTCTTAATAACTTTTCTATTAATTATATTTGAAATATTTTAGTTAGGTTAAATACATTATTAAAGGTAACTTTAGTTTCATTAGTTTTTTTTTTAATGTGGCTACTAGAAAATCTAGAATTATGTTCCATCTATAGCTCGCTGAAAACTTAGAATTATTCTACCTCACATTATATTTGTGCTGAACAGTGCCTGGCACTCGTGCTCTGAACCAGCAACTTGTCCCTAGGAATGAATCCTAAAGAAGAGACAAATATACAAAGATAAATACATCAGAGTAATAACCATTGCCTATTTCGAGCAGTAAAAAAAAAAAAAAAAAAAAAGAAGAATTGGGTAAATGCTAGGCCACAGAAAACTGGTTAAATAAATGCTGAAAAAAATTTTTTTAATATTGTGGGACACAGAAAAATGTTCATGGAATATTTTTATGTGGGAAAACCAACAGGCAACAAAGATCTTATTTACATGAAAGATCTCATTAACACATTGATATACAAGTATGTACAAAGGAAAAATTAGGAAAAGGCTACAACAAACCAGTAGATTGTTCCAGACAGTAGACTGACAGGACATTTGTCTCCTCTGGCTCCTTATTTTTGTTTATCTGTCCTTTAAGTTTCCTGCAATTAATAGGGAGTACTTGTGTAATCTTATTTAAATTTTTTTCCTTCAATGGCTATAATGAAAATAAAAGAGAGAAGACCAAGCACTGGTGATACTATGGAGAATGTGGATCCCTCAGACATTGCAGATGGGAGTGGAAAATGATCCAGCAACTATGGAAAACAGTCTGGTGATTCCTCTTCAAATTAAACATAGATTTACACCGAATCCAGAAATTCTGCTCCTAAGCATGTATCCAGGATAAATGAAAACGGGCATCCACACAAAAACCCATAAACAAATGCTCACAGCAGCCCTATGCGCAACAGCCGAAATGTAGGAACAACCCAGATGTCCTTCAACAGGTGAGTGGATAAAAAAAACAGCTCATGCAGCTCAATATGAAAAAGAAACGATGAACAATGCAAAGAGCGGGCAGAAGATCTAAACAGACACTTCTGCAAAGACGACATCCGGAGGGCCAAACAAGCCCATGCAAAGATGCTCAACATCGCTCATTAGCGGAGAAACGCAGATCAAAACTACAGTGAGGCTGTTGCCTCACAACAGTCAGAACGGCCATCATCAGAAAGGCTACAAACATAAATGCTGGAGAGGGTGTGGAGGAAACAGAAGCCGCTTCCAGCGCTGGCGGGAATGCAAGGTGGCGCACCCTATGGAGAACAGTATGGGGTTCCTTAAAAATCCAAGGCCACCCCTGGGCACGCCTCTGAAGAAAACCACACATACGCACTCCAGCGTTCACTGCAGCACTATTTACAACAGCCTAGACGCGGAAGCAACCTAAATGTCCATCGCCAGAGGAATGGATAAGAAAGATGGGCACATACAATGGAATAGTCATCAATCATAAAAAAGAGCGAAATAATGCCATTTACTGTAACAAGGATGCACCTTCATACTAAGGGAAATCAGAAAGAGAAAGACAAATACCACAGGTATCACTTACATGTGGAGTCCTAAAAAAAACGATACAAATGAACTTTTTTACAGAACAGAAACAGACTTGCAGATATCAAAAACAAAGATATGGTTACCAAAAGGAAAAGGTGGAAGGGAGGGATAAATTAGGAGCTAGGGAGGAAGATATACATACCATTATATATAAAATAATCATCAAGGACCTACTATATGGGTCCTATACACTGGGTATAGGACCCATATTCTATATTCTACTCAATATTCTACTCAATATTCTATAATATCCTATATGGGAAAAGAATCTGAAAAAAAATGTACGTGGCTAACTGAATCACGCTGCTGTATACCTGAAACACAACGCTGTAAATCAACCATACTCTAATATAAAATAAAAATTAAATTAAAAATAAGTACTAGGGATGATAGTACATGATAAATATAATTAACACTGCTGTAATGTTATACATGAAAGTTATTGAGAGCAAATTCTAAGAGTTTTCATCGCAAGAACATTTTTTTCTGTTTCTTCTTTAATTGAATCTATATGAAATGATGGCTGTTCACTAAGCTTATTATGACAATCACTTCATGATCTATGTAAAGCAAGTCTTTATGCTGTACACTTTGAAGTTATATACTGCTGTATATCAACTATATGTCAATAAAACTGAAGGAGGAAAAAGGCCAGGAACACAAATCTTTCCTTTTCTCCCATAGTCAGTTTGTTTGCTAAAACAACCCTACATATTTAAGGAAACAGTATTTGATTAAAATTGATTTAATAAATGTGTGCTCTATCCATACAGCGGACTATTATTCGGCCATAAAAAGGATGAACTACTGACGCCAGCCACAATGTGGACGAACCCCGAACACATCCTGCTGAAGGAAAGGAACCAGACCCAGAAGGCCACAGGTGTGTGATCCCATTTATTTGAAACGGCCAGAGTAGGCAAATCTACAGACACAGACTGGATGGGTGCTTGCTCGGGGCAGGGGAGCTGTGAGGAGTGGCTGCTCACGGACATGGGGTCTCTGCCTGGCCCTGGCCCCGCCGCTCAGCCTGCCCCCTGCTATGCTAGGAGGGGTTGTGCTCACTGGGGGAAGGAGAATCACACAGATCAGGCTAGAGACAACACTCAGGAAGGAGGGCAGGTGGGGACTAGGAGCGGAGAAGCCAGCCCCAAATCCCCTGCAGGGTCCAGCCTCCCCTACATGACTTGGGAGGAAATGGGAGACCCGCATTCACCCACGTCCACTATGGGGCGGTCAGGACTGTTCGAGCCTGGTGGCAGGTGTACAAAATACCACGTTCTCCTTCCTTCCAGAATCTGTGCTGGTCTCAGGGGAGTGGGGGCCTGGCAGGCGGTCCCCTGGGGCACAGCTGTGTCTGCTTCATCCCCTGATGGGTGCCCCCACCACTGTTTGAGAGACATGTACTGAGTGCCTCTGATTTGCTGGACACCTGCTGGATGCCAAGGACGAAGACACAAAAGGCAGAGCCCTCACCTCGCTGTGATCCAGGACCCTCAGAGGGGTGTCTGCTGGCCAAGAAGCATCAAGGCAGGAGTGGGGCTGCTGGTCCACGGGGATGGGCTGGGAGGTGATGCCATTGGGATCCCAGAGGCTGAGGGCCCAGTGCGGGAGGCGGGGCTGGTGAAGGCAGAATGGGAGGAACTCAAGGAGCCCCAAGCCCTTGAGCATGGGCGGAAGGCAGACTAAGAACAGAGGTGCTGGGTGCAGGGGGCGGGCACCTACAGCAGACTACGGCATTCAGACTTTACCCTGAGTTTCCAGAGGATGCTAAGCCACAGAACAAGAGCCCAGGCACCTGGCAACTGAACGGACGGTGATGCAGGTGATGGAGCTGGGTACCTGCTGAGAGGCCCGCAGGTGCAGCACTCCTGGCAGGGAAGGGAGCTCAAGACACAGCTGGGAGAAGCAGGGTGACTGAGAGCATGCTGGTTTTGGGGGGTGCCCTCGAGCCACCCTGCCTCCTTCAGGTCCCCCCAGCAGTGCCAGCCTGGATGCAGACCCCAGGATGCCAAGTGGCATCACTGGGAAGGTCTTGGTGCCTCTCAGGGCCTGCTGAATCCTGACAGACTGACCAGGACTCAACCCCTGGCATCAGCCAAAGTCCTAAAACACAGAGGTGTGACCGACCAGACATAAAGGGGAGCTAAACCCATTGCTGCTAAGAGCTGCCGGTTCCACCCCAGCTTCACGTCCTAAGAAACCGCCTCCCGAGACTGTAACTTCCTCCTCCGTATGAAGATAATAATAGCACCGCCCACAGGAGGCTGTTCATACCATGAAAAACAATCAAACCCCATACACAATATGCATAATCGTCAAAACGTGGGAACCCCAACATCCATCCACCCGTAGATGGATGAGCAGAATGAGGCATCTCCACCTGATGGCATATCGCTCCACCAGAAGACCAGCGAAGTACTGATACTTGCTACAGCTTGGATGAACCTTGGAAACGTGACGTTAAGTGAGAGAAGCCAGACACACAAGGCCACTACTGCATGCTCCCTTTCATATGAATCACCCAAAGCAAGCAGATGCATAGAGACGGAAAGTAGGTTAGTGGTTGCCAGGGGCTGCCAGTTAGTTGGGAGATTAGAGTGTCTGCTGATGGGCAGGAAGTTTCTTTTGGGGGTGACGAAGATGGTTGGGAAATACAGAGGTGGCGGCGGCACACCACTGTGAAAGGGCTTAATGCCACTGGATTGTATGCTTTCAAATGGTTAAGACAGGGGATTCCCCGGCAGTCCAGTGGCTGGGACTTTGTGCTTCTACTGCTGGGGGCCCGGGTTCAATCCCTGGTTGGGCATCTAAGAGCCTGCAAGCTGCACGGTGCAGCCAAAATAAACACACACAAAATTAAAACATTTTTTAAATAGTTTAAGAGAATTCCCTGGTGCTCCGGAGGTTAGGACTCCACGCTCCCACTGCAAGGGTATAGGTTTGATCCCTGATAGGAGAGCTAAGATCCCACATGCCACAGGGCACAGCCAAAAAGAAATAATATAAATAAAATTAAGTGGTTAAGATAATAAACTTCATGTTATATGAATTTTGCCCCAATTGTAAAGGAAATTATATTACACACTCAGCACTGCATCTGGTAGGAGGGGCATGAGACCCTGGAGTCGCCTCGACTGTTATTATTATGCCCCCAAAGCACTCATCTCGTGGTACCTACTCAGCTCTTTAGCTGCCTCCAGGCTCCCAGGGAAGAAGCCGCCTGGGGCTACAGCCAAAGCAATGACTAAGCCAGGGCCTGGGGAGGGAGAGTGAGGGGCTGGCCTTCACAGCCTGGAAGGGACCCACTCTCACATGCCTGGCGCACACAAGATGCTTCAGTGGTGTGAGATGCCCTGCTTCTGTCCTCCACCTGCCGGCTACTTGGAAGCCACGTGCTGGGCGTGTTACAAACCACACCTCGCTGCTGGGAATTAAAAAAAAAAAAAAATGCACCTGGGAGCACGTGGCTTGGAGGAGGACGTTTTCAGACTCCATTCTAGTCTCCACAGCTGAAGCAGCCATAAGACTGATGGCTGGCCTTCCTCCAGCACCTTTAAATCCTTTCTACACAAACTCCAACCCACTTTGTAAATGCAAGAGCTGAGGAGTTCCCAGGAAAAGGTTGCCCCAGCCCTGCACCAGCCTGCAAGATGGCATTTATTTCAGGTACTGAAGGTCTTGTTAGATATTTGGGGTTGTGTTTGTTTGTTTTGTTTTTTTCCTGCACAGAAAGAATCCTCCAAATATCAGAACTGGAGGGGATGCTGGGAGAGAGTAAAGTGACATGAGTTTAGAAAACACTCTCCTCCCAGGAGAGACGAGACAGTTCTCAAAATCACATAGACCATGGCCTGCTCATCCACGCTCATCTTCCCACGGCTAGGGTCTGGCCTTTCCCGTTTGCCTTACAGCAGCAATCGTTAACTGCTGTGTCAGCATTTATGCAGAGGCAAGACCTAAGCCAAATGTTTGACACACATTATCTTCTTTAATCCTCAACACAGTGTCTGTCTCTTATGATTATCACACTCATTTTACAGGTAAGGAAACTGAGAGGTTAAGTCACTCGCTGAAAGTCACACTGATATGAGTGGCAGAACTGGGATTTGAACCGGGGTCTGTGACTCCAGAATCTGCTCTCGTGACCATCTGCGGTGCTATCTGCCAAAACGAAGAAATGACTAGGACAACAAGCACATTATCACTTACCTCGCTAAAGAGAGAAAGATGTCTCCATTTTAATAAAAGGACTAGGGCTTCCCTGGTGGCTCAGTGGTAAAGAATCCTCCCACCAAAGCAGGAGAGACGGTTCAATCCCTGATCCAGGAAGATCCCACGTGCTGTGGAGCAACTAAGCCCATGCGCTACAATTACTTGGCCTGTGCCCTCGAGCTGGGAGCCATGACTGCTGAAGCTCGAGAGGCCAGAGGCTGTGCTCTGCAACGAGAAGCCACCGCAAGGAGAAGACTGGGAGCCACAGCTAGAGAGCAGGCCCCACTTGCTGCAACCGGAGAGAGGCCCGCACAGCAGCAAAGATCCAGCACAGCCAAAAATGGATAAATAAAAATTATACTTTTTAAAAAAGGCTCAAGCTAAGGAAGAAAAACAACAGTCAATCAGGGGAGATTTGGGTACCTTTCAGAGCCTATAGGGAACTGGTTTTCAGATCTTTCCAGATCTATTTTCAGTTCCAGATTTACCAAAAGTACAAAGGTTTATTATGGTAGGACATTTAGTAAAGAATTCCAGTCCCATTAGAACTGGTCCAATGGTTGAGACTCCATACTTCCAATGCAGGGGGCACAGGTTTGATCCTGGTTGGGGAGCTAAGATCCCATATGCCACAGCCAAAAAATAAAACATATATATATATATATATATAAAGAAAAAAAAAACAACTCTAGTTCTTTCTACAAAGAGCTAACACAGACTCTCTAGTCCATTACAAACCCATGAAGCACTGGATTAAATTAGAAAAAAATTTACGGTATCACTAAGCTGGGAAATCTTCAGGTACTAGAAGCAAGGAGGGAACTCAGTCGCATTAAGAGAGGTGGCCCAGGGGTACCAGAACAATTTCGGGCTCTAACAGCTAAGTGTGAGGCGTCTAGCCCGCTGAGTAACAGCAGTGGCCTTGGGTCTGTATGAGTTAGAAGTGAGACTCCTAACAAAGGCTAGAGCACAAAGGGCTGCCTCTCCATGTAAGGAGGGACAGAAGAATGTTCCCACTGGCCCAGAGAATCAACAGGGAAGCTGACTCTGCAGAAGAGGTGGGATGGTGCAGAGCAAGGAGGAGGACTCTGTGACGAATCAAAACTCTGGGCCCGTGATATGCATGAGAGAAAAATCCAAACCTCTGTAGTGAAGGAAAACCAAATTGAGGAATTAATGTAAATAGTGTTTCCAGAACAACAAGTGCAAAGCACTGTGCGAGCCACTGCTATAGCCCTGAGCACAGGGTACTCTCATCCCGGGGGCACTTCAGCTAAGCTTATCTCTTTGGCCTTGGCATGAATGTGGAGATAAAGGGACACAGAAAGATATGAAAACCAGGGGCAAACAGCCCAAAGATGAGCTCAGACTCAAAAACCAAACTATACAAGCAAACCATCAGCATTTAGGAGAATCAGCAGACACAAATAATAAATGGAATGGAACTCCAAGAAGATGAGACAGCAGAAACTATAAATTATTTCAAATAATGTAAGAACAGTGCCCTATGACAAAAGTAGTGACTCTGAAAACCATACAGAACTTACAAAAAAAGCTAAGGCAGCAAAGTTGTTTAATAGATAAAGAGTGAATTAGAAGACAGACTTAAGTAAACAACTTAAAATACAGCACAGAGAAACAAAAAGCTATGAAATATGAAAGAAAGGTAAAGAGGTGTTCAGGACAGAATGACAGGGTTCATCACCTCTCTAAAGGAATTATTGAGGAAGAAGATAAGGAGAAAGGGGAGAGAGAATATTTTCATGATAGAAGACATGAGTTGCTTTTAAAATAATATAGCATCAACCATTCCCCAGCAGAATAAATTAAATCCACACCTAGACAAAAGCATATTAAAAAACAACAACAACAAAGAAAAAAACCACCCACAACAGATATTTTTAAAACACAGGGGGAAAAACAGATTTCCACAAAGGAATATCCATCAGACAAAAGAGTTGACTTTTCAACAACAGAAAACGACCAAAAACTTCAGTCCTGAGAGAAAACATGTAGCAATCTCAAATTTTATACCTAGCCAAAAGACCATTCCTATGAAACGAAATGTTAGTCTCTCAGTTGTGTCTGACTCTTTGCAACCCCATGGACTGTAGTCTGCCTGGCTCCTCTGTGCATGGGATTCTCCAGGTGAGAATACTGGAGAGGGTTGCCATTCTCTTCTCCAGGGGATCTTCCTGAGATCAGGGATTGAACCTGTGTCTCCTGCATTGCAGGCAAATTCTTTACTGTCTGAGTCACTAGGGAAGCCCTATGGGCTAGCAAAAAAAAGACATTTTCAGACAAAGCTGACAACTCAGAGACTGACTGCAAACGCTATGGAAAGGTGTGTTACAGAGGAAGAAAACTGAATCTGTAAGGAAGAATGGTTGCAAGAATTAATAGAGACTGCATGAAACAATAAAAATATAGGTTTTAAAAATAAAGACAAAAAAACTACGGAGTGATACAAATTCAAGTATGCTAAGGTCCCTGAAATTAAGAGACGCTTACTCCTCGGAAGGGAAAGTTATGACCAACCTAGACAGCATATTGAAAAGCAGAGACATTACTTTGTCAACAAAGGTCTGTCTAGTCAAAGCTATGGTTTTTCCAGTAGTCACATACAGATGTGTGAGTTGGACTATAAAGAAAGCTGAGCACAGAAGAATTGATGCTTTTGAACTGTGGTGTTGGAGAAGACTCTCGAGAGTCCCTTGGACTGCGAGGAGATCCAACCAGTCCATCCTAAAGGAGATCAGTCCTGGGTGTTCATTGGAAGGACTGATGTTGAAGCTGAAACTCCAATACTTTGGCCACCTGATGCGAAGAGCTGACTCATTTGAAAAGACCCTGATGCTGGGAAAGACTGAGGGCAGGAGGAGAAGGGGATGACAGAGGATGAGATGGTTGAATGGCATCACCGACTCAATGGGCATGGGTTTGGGTGAACTCTGGGAGTTGGTGATGGACAGGGTGGCCTGGCGTGCTGTGGCTCAAGGGGTTGCAAAGAGCTGGACACGACTGAGAGACTGAACTGAAGGTCCCTGATCATCAGCACAAGGGCAAGATAATGACTAACTTAAGGCATGTCAAAGATGGCAGACATGTCAAAGATGATATGAACTGCTGAAGGAGTTACAGAATACCCTTAAAAGGCATATACGTGGCCAGCTTCTGAAAGGTTTACAAAAATGAAAATGATTCACAGCTGCCAACAGCTACTGAACACAGATGGTGTGTGAAGAGCTTTACTCAAATTCTCACTTAATCCTCATAGCAGGCTTAGGACACATTTCCATTTTACAAATGAGGAGACTGAGACTCAGGGAGGCAAATTTTCTTGCTTAGACAGTTAAGAAGTAGTGCCATGATTCAAACCCACACCTATCTGCTGCTGGTAAAGGCGAATGTGGTGGGAGGCTAGTCTATGCCCACATGGGACTCTGGCTGAGGTCTCAGAGGTGCGGGAGAGGACAAGATAAGGGAAACCCTGAGAGCTACCAGGTGGGCGAGGTCTGTGAAGTGCTGGGTGCTCACCCGCAGTGCTTGGATCACTGGGGCCCTGGTATTGGTACTCGGGAGGTGGAAGGGATCCCCCTACCCTTCTCTTTCCATTGCTATATGACTTAGTCACACCAACCCTGCTGATGTCTCCTGCCTGGCCACCTGCCCTCCCTCCCAGAGGTACCTGAGCCCTGAAACTGCGCTCTCTCACCTCCCAGGGAGCTGTGCAGAGAACTGCAGGCCCACTTCTGACAGCCTACTGGTCCACAAAGATCACAGGGCTGGGACAACAAAGGGCCTTTTTGTCCTGGCCCTTAAGGTGGCCGCCACCACCAGTGGAAATCACCCACTTGACCTTCTGGTTTTATGAATTAATAATAAAGCTGGCACCGGCGACACGATGGCTGGCAGGCCCCGGGTGCCACATTCCTGTCACCTTGCCTGGCCTCTCCAGCCTGGGAAAAGGAGGCCCTACCTTATCTCCCCAAAGCAGTGGGTACCCCGGAGCCGAAAACACTGTGTTCCCTGGGCTTGAGATAATAGATACTGAAGTGCTTTGCAAAAGCAGCAGCATATTATCAACAACACATGAGACATTTCGTCTGTAGGACTGGGCCGTATGGCACATCTGATCAGTGATTAAGTTCCATGCTGCCTTCTGGGGACCATTAACTCACAAAAAAATTATCCTGCCAGCGTGGGGGTGGGGGAAGCGAGAAGGAAAGATGCATAAGGGATGTAATTACTACTAGTCCGTGGAGCTGGGAAGTGCTCACCAGCTGCTCTCATGCAGAGAAAACAGAACTATTTCTTCTGAAACGGGCGTGAGCCTTACAGTCAGACCTGTGAGGTCTAACTCCACAGGAGTTGGAGAGGGCCTCCTCTTCCCTAGTCCTTTCCACACCCCTCACACTGCCCACCACCAAGCTTGCCCTCCCTGGAGGATGGGTAGCCCACAGTTCTAGAACTTTCCAAATCACCCAGAGCTAATCCTACACATCTCGAGGTCCCATTGTCCCCTTGCCAACTTAATAAACAACTGTGTAGAACACTATTGACAGGGTTGTGGTGAGGTAACAGTTCCCTGGAAGTCCAGTGGATAAGACTCTGCACTTCAAGTACAGAGGTCCCTGAGTTCAATCCCTGGTCAGGCAACTAGATCACGCGTGCCTCAGCTAAGAGTCTACATGCCACAACTAAGACCTGGAACAGCCAAACAAGCAATATCTAAAAACAAAACGAAACAAGGTCATGGGTCAGCAGTGTCACGTCTCCCAGATAAGACAGACTCAGGGATCCTCACACTCTCGTCTATGTTATGGCACGTGGGACAGGGAGTTTCTCCTTACCCCCGGGGAAAAAAGGCCTGGTTTTGGATTTGGGTTCTACACACAACATCTAAGTCATCTTTTGTAGGCTGTGTTTTCCTTTTTTATAGAAGTATAATTGATTCATAGTATCAAGATCATGTTAGTTTCAGGTGTACAGCACAGCAATTCAGTTACACATATGCATCCAAGTAACCTTGAGCCATCAGCTGCATGCCTGAGCCTCAGTGTCCTCATCTGTAAACGGGTAACTAAAGTCCCACTGGGCTCTTAGGATGGGCGGATGATAGATGGAAAGGGCCCCAGAAGGAGCAGCTGTGAGCTCGGCCATAGTCCAAGACCATCTGGTCAACTGTCACATCTTCAAAGGTGTGGAACTGGTGGCGTGGAGAGGGTGTCTCAGCACTGCTGCACAGGGCAGACCCCACAATCACCTGGTCCTGCTCTGCAGCTGCCACGGACACAGGACAAGTGGGCCAGCTGCACAGAGTGGGCCAGAGCAGGGGTGCTTGTGGGTGCCCAGGAATCAGTTCCCTTGTACCCAGCCCTTTCCTGCATGTTTCCACACTGTGAGCACGCAGGGGTGGGCAGAGGTCTGGACACCCCTGCCTGACCAAGGGAGAGGAGGTTACTGAAGGCTGGGGCCACTCGGCCCTCCCTTCTGTGGTCAAGACCACTGCACCCAGGGGCCCTGAGAGCTCAGACGTCGGCGACCAGTCCTCCCATACGTGTCTGTTCCTCCCTCAGCAGGGAGCCACCCTTTTTCACTTTTCTAAACAGAATTATTCAGTGCTCAATTCATCTTCCCTCCCTTCTGGGGTCCTATTTACATACAGTGGACTGCACCACCACTGCTTTAAGAATCTCATGAAAGCCGAGGGCCCATGTCTCCCAGGGCCCCCAGGACACAATTCTGCACCCCATTTTTATGGGGGTTCAGAGACTCCTCAAGGATCCCAAGTTAAAACCGTAGGCTAGGACCTCCCTGGTGGCTCAGTGCTAAAGAATCCGCCTGCCAATGCAGCAGACACAGGTTCGATCCTTGGTCCAGGAAGATCCCACATGCTGCAAAGCAAATAAGCCTGTGTGCCATGACTATTGAACCTGTGCTCCAGAGCCTGGCAGCCGAAACGCTGAGGCCCGAGTTGCCTAGGGCCCATGCTCTGCAACAAGAGAAGCCGCCACAATGAGAAGCCTACACATTACAACTAAAGAAACGCCCACACAGCAATGAGGACCCGGCCCAGCCAAAAATAAATGAAATCAATTATTTTTTTTAATGAAAACAAACTATAATCTACCCCAGAGAAAATGGAAAGGGAGCTGGGTGGGTCCTGTTTGGCCATTTAGCTTCACAAGCCTGACAACAGGAAGGACACAGTGGTACCTGCTGGCCCGCCCCTACCCCTCAAGGCCCCTTCAGGAGGGCAGAGGAGGCATCTGCTGCTTGGGAGAAGTTGGTGAAGGGGCCGAGGCCACAGTCTGGGGCTTCCTGAAGGTTTTATAATCCAGGAGTATCGCCCAGCAGGGAGATTTTGGTGGAAAATGTACTGTGTCACCCCTAGAAGCAGGCCCAGGCCGCACAGGACTCCCTCATCTCTGGCTCCCTCCCCAAAGGATGACGTCTGGGGGTCAGACCAGAAACTGCATCCCGCCTCTGCTTCTCAGTGGCCTGTGGCCCTGGTCTGTCACGTCCTCTCCTCGGCCTTGACTTGCCCATCTACGGAACAAGGAGGCCACAGTGTCCCTGGGAGGATTCCATGAGCCGCCACGGGGGAACGTCCCGGCTCAGCCCGGCGTCTGGCAGATGACGGGTGCCCGAAAAACACTAGCTCCGGCCATCATGAGGTCTGAACTCCTGATCTGTGAGATTGTTTTTTCTTCTTCCTTCTGGCAGCTTCTTGGCATCTATATAGACGTGCCTGTGGAGCTGTTTTGGAGCCTGAAGGAAAAAAAAAAACAGACCCTTCCACCTTTCCCAGAATCCTACTCTTATTGTTTCCTTTCCAATTCCAGGGGCAGACACTGGGCGGGGGGACGGGAAGCGGGGCCACCTCCACGCCAGCTCCAGGTGGTGACGGGGGACACGTGTCTCCTAAGGAGCTTTTCCTCCCGTCCAGGGTCCATGTCACACCCTGGGACACACACGCTGGGCTTGACTCCACACCTGCCATGGAGAAAGGCAAGCTCACTACTCAGACACACAAAGAGGATGCCTTTGCTGGGGTTTTTAATAGGAATGTTAACCATCTAGGTAGTTGGCTTTGCTGGCGCAGCAAAGATGTTTGGGAATACTTGCTTGTGTTTTAAATCAATCGATGAGGCTCTTAGAGGAAAGGAGAGGTGGGTGTGCAGACCTGAGGATGCCCTCTGTGGGCGAGCTTGCACTCAGGCCTATTTTGGGGGCTGGCATGGCCCGGGCTGGCTGCTGGGGTGGTGCTAGATTTTATACCAGACACACGCTCCTGGGCTATACTGCTTGGGTTATAAAGTCCCCAGGGCCTTCACCTCCTCAACGTGAACCTCTTGTGTTCCCAGTGAGTACAAAGGTGAACAAGACCGTCCTCCTCACTCTCGAGGAGCTCCAAGTTTCGAGGGGGTGGCAGGTGACAAAGCTGACAATTACAACAGGCTGTGATGCTATTATGGGAGGCAACGCAAGAGCTGCTGGAGCGCTGGGGACTGGCATTTAACACACCAAGGTTGGAAGGAGGGTAGCCAGGGAAGGCTCTCTGGGAGGAAACAATAGCTAAGCTGAGCTCTGAACTAAGAGCATGAGTTTCATAAAGAGATGAGGAGAAGAGGAGCCGTGCTCCGTCTCCTGGGTGATGGTTACTGTCACATGCAAATACTGAATTACCTGAAATGGAAAGAGTGCTCCGGGGCACGGGGAACAGACTGTGCAAAGGCCTGGAGGTGAGAAAAACGTATGGCAGCCTGTTCCTACCCCTTTTGGGTTCCTAGAAATCTGCAAGGCGATGAAACAGTGAAAGCACAGTGGTGGCAGGACAGTGAACCCCGGGGATGCGGGGATCCCCTACTCCTCTGCTTATGCACTGTGGGATGGCAGGCAAGTCGCTTGAGCCCTCTGAGCCTCGGTTTCCTCATCTGAACTGGCCACAGTACCACCTTCCCTGGAGGATTACTATGAGGGTTCCTTGAGGGTACATGCAAAGGGATCAGGCTGATTCTTCCAATCAGGGACCATCTTGGTGCTCAGAGAGGCAGGGGTAACCTAGCAACCCCGTGGGCACTGCCTGTCCTTTGGCTGCCCTGGTCTGAGGCTCTGTTCCCTTCTCAGGGATGCTTCCCAAGGGTTCTGACGGGAACACTCCACCCAGCCCGCGGGATCCTGGGAGCTGATGTCCCTACACCAAGTCAGGCATTGCCACACACACATACATCATGTGGTTCAATCTATACCTCCACCCCAGGATCCAGGGTGCATTAACACTCAGAGAGGTAAACAACTTGCTTCAGGTCACACAGCTCTGAAGAAGTGGGACCAAGGCTTAACTCTTACTTGTGGCTCAGAGCGACCAGGATCTATCAATGTGTTTAAAGCAAGACTGAGAATATTAAATACTTGTTCTACATGTGTGCATACTCGCTCAGTAGTGCCTCTCTGCGGCCGCATGGACTATAGCCTGCTAGGCTCCTTTGTCCATGGAATTTCCCAGGCAAGAATACTGAAGTAGGTTGTCATGCCCTCTTCCAGGGAATCTTCCCAAACCCAAGGACTGAACCCAAGTCTCCCGAGTCTCCTGCACTGGCAGGTGGATTCTTTTTTTTTTTTTTTTTTATCCTTTTGTTTTTTTTTTGTTTTTTTTTTTGTTTTTTTTTGTTTTTTTAGTTTTTTATTTTTTACATTTTAAAATCTTTAATTCTTACATGCATTCCCAAACATGAACCCCCCTCCCACCTCCCTCCCCATAACATCTTTCTGGGTCATCCCCATGCACCAGCCCCAAGCATGCTGCATCCTGCGTCAGACATAGACTGGCGATTCAATTCACATGATAGTATACATGTTAGAATGGCATTCTCCCAAATCATCCCACCCTCTCCCTCTCCCTCTGAGTCCAAAAGTCCGTTATACACATCTGTGTCTCTTTCCCTGTCTTGCATACAGGGTCGTCATTGCCATCTTCCTAAATTCCATATATATGTGTTAGTATACTGTATTGGTGTTTTTCTTTCTGGCTTACTTCACTCTGTATAATCGGCTCCAGTTTCATCCATCTCATCAGAACTGATTCAAATGAATTCTTTTTAACGGCTGAGTAATACTCCATTGTGTATATGTACCACAGCTTTCTTATCCATTCATCTGCTGATGGACATCTAGGTTGTTTCCATGTCCTGGCTATTATAAACAGTGCTGCGATGAACATTGGGGTACATGTGTCTCTTTCAATTCTGGTTTCCTCGGTGTGTATGCCCAGAAGTGGGATTGCTGGGTCATAAGGGAGTTCTATTTGCAATTTTTTAAGGAATCTCCACACTGTTCTCCATAGTGGCTGTACTAGTTTGCATTCCCACCAACAGTGTAGGAGGGTTCCCTTTTTTCCACACCCTCTCCAGCATTTATTGCTTGCAGATTTTTGGATCGCAGCCATTCTGACTGGTGTGAAGTGGTACCTCATTGTGGTTTTGATTTGCATTTCTCTAATAATGAGTGATGTTGAGCATCTTTTCATGTGTTTGTTAGCCATCCGTATGTCTTCTTTGGAGAAATGTCTATTTAGTTCTTTGGCCCATTTTTTGATAGGGTCGTTTATTTTTCTGGAGTTGAGCTGCAGAAGTTGCTTGTATATTTTTGAGATTAGTTGTTTGTCAGTTGCTTCATTAGCTATTATTTTCTCCCATTCAGAAGGCTGTCTTTTCACCTTGCTTATATTTTCCTTTGTTGTGCAGAAGCTTTTAATTTTAATTAGATCCCATTTGTTTATTTTTGCTTTTATTTCCAGCATTCTGGGAGGTGGATCATAGAGGATCCTGCTGTGATTTATGTCTGAGAGTGTTTTGCCTATGTTCTCCTCTAGGAGTTTTATAGTTTCTGATCTTACATTTAGATCTTTAATCCATTTTGAGTTTATTTTTGTGTGCGGTGTTAGAAAGTGATCTAGTTTCATTCTTTTACAAGTGGTTGACCAGTTTTCCCAGCACCACTTGTTAAAGAGATTGTCTTTACTCCATTGTATATTCTTGCCTCCTTTGTCAAAGATAAGGTGTCCATATGTGTGTGGATTTATCTCTGGGCTTTCTATTTTGTTCCATTGATCTATATGTCTGTCTTTGTGCCAGTACCATACTGTCTTGATGACTGTGGCTTTGTAGTAGAGCCTAAAGTCAGGCAAGTTGATTCCTCCAGTTCCATTCTTCTTTCTCAAGATTGCTTTGGCTATTCGAGGTTTTTTGTATTTCCATACAAATCTTGAAATTATTTGTTCTAGTTCTGTGAAAAATGTGGCTGGTAGCTTGATAGGGATTGCATTGAATTTGTAAATTGCTTTGGGTAGTATACTCATTTTCACTATATTGATTCTTCCAATCCATGAACATGGTATATTTCTCCATCTATTAGTGTCCTCTTTGATTTCTTTCATCAGTGTTTTATAGTTTTCTATATATAGGTCTTTAGTTTCTTTAGGTAGATATATTCCTAAGTATTTTATTCTTTTCGTTGCAATGGTGAATGGAATTGTTTCCTTAATTTCTTTTTCTACTTTCTCATTATTCGTGTATAGGAATGCAAGGGATTTCTGTGTGTTGATTTTATATCCTGCAACTTTACTATATTCATTGATGAGCTCTAGTAATTTTCTGGTGGAGTCTTTAGGGTTTTCCATGTAGAGGATCATGTCATCTGCAAACAGTGAGAGTTTTACTTCTTCTTTTCCAATTTGGATTCCTTTTATTTCTTTTTCTGCTCTGATTGCTGTGGCCAAAACTTCCAGAACTATGTTGAATAGTAGCGGTGAAAGTGGACACCCTTGTCTTGTTCCTGACTTTAGGGGAAATGCTTTCAATTTTTCACCATTGAGGATAATGTTTGCTGTGGGTTTGTCATAGATAGCTTTTATTATGTTGAGGCATGTTCCTTCTATTCCTGCTTTCTGGAGAGTTTTTATCATAAATGGATGTTGAATTTTGTCAAAGGCCTTCTCTGCATCTATTGAGATAATCATATGGTTTTTATTTTTCAATTTGTTAATGTGGTGAATTACATTGATTGATTTGCGGATATTGAAGAATCCTTGCATCCCTGGGATAAAGCCCACTTGGTCATGGTGTATGATCTTTTGGCAGGTGGATTCTTTACCACTGCGCCACCTGGCAAGCTGCTTGTTCTAAATATTTTGCATATATTCACTCATTTAATCCTTCCTAACAACTCAGAAGAAGGTATGACCTCTATTCTGACTTCACAGTGCATGAAACTGAGGCACTCAGGGCATGAATGACTTGCCCAAGTCCACATACCTAGCAAGACCCCTTAAATCAGGCTCCCGTCCCAACTTGAGCCCTATGTCCGTGTCCTCACCTCAAACAAACCTCACTCATTGTCTTCACTCTGTTCCTGCCAAAGGACCTTTGCATTTGCTGCGCCCTCTGCCGCCAGTGCATTTCCCACTGGTCTTCACACAGCTTGCTCCTTCTTATTTGGGTCTGCTCCATTATCACCTCCTCTGAGAAGCCCTCCAGGTTGACCCTAAAGAAATGTTTCCTTGCCCCATCCCAGCTCTCATGCCATTGGGTTGTACCTTCTTCCCAGAACTACGGATTGATTTATTCATACTGTGCGTCTCCCCTCTGCAATATCAGTCTCTCGGGTCTGAATGGGTAAAAGAGCTCAGACCGTGCCAACCCTTTTCACAGAAATAGGGGAGTTTTCCACCTACTTAAAGTTCAGATAACAGAAGGCAGGCGTTCATCCATCTCTCTAGTCTGATCTCAGAACACCCCTTCCTGGCTCTCCTCTGTCTCCCCTCTCTCTCTGGGGTGTGAAATCTGAGTTCTGAGCAGCAAGAAGGGAAGCCATATCTGGGAAAGCAACAGAGCATGGAACACTCAGCGTCTGTCATCCCTGTAGGAGGCTGGACCCAAGAAACTGACAAGATTCCCAGCATGCTCTGCGGCCTCATCACCTGTCAAACTGCACAAGCAGATGGAATTCCCCCAGACTGCCTGGCGTGGGGGCTGCCTGAGAGACTATAGCCAGTAGAGCCCACACTTCCTGCAGAGATCCCAGCCTCAGAGAATCCTACTTCTATCCATCCAGACTCCAGGCAGCCAGCGGGCACTCAAGAAATACAATAGAAACAGGGGAAGCCCAAGAAAGTCAGGTCACGGTCCTACCTCCTCTCTCACGTGAGCCTTGGGGATGAACTAGACTTTGTAAAACTTTCTGAAGAAATAGTCACACATGATTCAAAATGAAAATGTAAAAAAGTTAATAGTGAAAGGCTCACTCCTCCATCCCTTCTACCAAATACCCTGGTAAGTATTCATTACTCTTCCTTGATGCAAATGAAACAGTTACCAAAATATACTCTTACTTCTCTTTAAAAAAATAGAAAGAAAGAAAGAAAGGGGTTCCATATTATGTATATGGACCACACCTTTTTTTTTCCCTCCCATAGAAGACAGCTCTATATTTGTACACAGGAAGGTGTCTGTATACACGTCTGTGTACGTATGTACCTGTATACACACACACAACTAATTAAGGGCTTTCTGTAATTTTCACCCAATTCTTCTGGAAAGAGGTATTTAGATTGGGGGTCAGGAGGGGTCATTTTTCAGTCCAGGCACAAATGGCCGGATGGCTCCCTCCAGCTGATCAACCATGGACTTTGTCTGCATTAAACTCCAGGCAGGCACCAGGAGCCTGCTGCCTGGAAATAACATCTGTGGCTCCCGTTTTCATGACCATCTAGTCCGCCAGATACTAGCAGAAATCCCATTCTAGAAAGAAATAGAGACTCAGAGGGGTAAAGTGACTAGCCCAAGGTCACACAGCCAGGAAGTGGAGCTGGCAGGGATCAAACACCATCTGCCCACTGTCAAAGCCAGTCTGCCCACTCACCTAGCCTTTCGTGGTCCTCAGTCCACACTCCGCTTCACAGCCTCGTAACAGAACCAGCGGCCCAGAGGTCATGGCCTACGGTCAAGTTCCCAGCCCTGCAGGACTAGGGCGGTCAGGCGCTTCCGCCATCACTTCCCTGCGGTCAGCTCGGCCCGCAGCCCGGCCTCCTGGTGCGCCCTGCACGGGCGGACGCTGGGCGCGCAGCCTCTGCGGGGCCGGGAGTCCGGGCCAGCTAGAGGAAGGTCGCCGGGCTCCCGCAAAGTGCTCCTCGGGCGCTGCCTCGCTTAATCCTCCCAGTTACCCATGGAGCGGGACCCACCTGAACCCATTTCACAGACGGGAGGCGCAGAGACCTGCGCAGCCGCCAAAGGTCACGCAGCCCGGCTCGTACCCAGCTGCCGCCGATTTCAAAACTTTCCTCCCCCGGCGCATCGCGAAGCCAACGACTTTCAGGTGCGGTGCGCGCACAACAGCTGAGCGCGCCCGGGCGCTCGCTCTCCCGGGCGCCTGCTCTGCCCCGGGCGGGGAGAGCCAGGACCCTGCTCCCTCCCAGGTCTGCAGTCCCAGGCGGGGCTTACTGTCCAACTCCTAGGGCGCCGGGGCACAGCGGCCCCGGCACTTACTCAGCATCGTCGCAGCCTGCAAAGCGGCCGGTGGGGAACCCATTTGAAGGAAGGGGAGACTGAGGCGCCCAGAGAGCCAGCTACTAGCCCAAGGTCACACAGTGCGGGGGCCCAGAGCCGAGCGGCCGGCTGTGGGCTGGAAACCCCAGGGTCAGCCGGCCGGCGGTCCCCGCCCCTGTCCTCGCGCGCGCCCCCCGCGGGATACTCACAGCCGGTCTTGCCCTCCAGCTCCCGCACCTCCTCGGACGCGGAGTGGGCAGCGCCCATGGTGCCCGCGGCGGGGTGGGGTCCCGGGACGCTCGTCCGTCCCAGGCCCTGGGCTGGCGTTAGCTGCGCCGCGGCCGCACCAGCCTCGGGTCCAACACCGGTCGGGACGCCAGGAACCGGTCTGAGCCGCGGGTTCCGCGTGGGGCGCGAGCGCAGCCTCTTATAGCGGCGGCGGGCGGAGCGCCACGGTCCTAGCGCGCGCCGGCTTCGCGCACGGCCGAGAGTGGGCAGCGCCCCGCCCCGGACGGGGGACCCAGGTTCCTCAGTCCTTGCAGCAGCCGCCGTGCTCATCCCTTCTGCACCCGTGCCGGCCCTGGGAAGAAGCAGGTATGAGCAGAGTTGGGGTATACAGATAGGAGGGATCAGAACGAATGGAGGTTCCAAGCCCACGCCCACCCCCACCCGGGTTCCACTACACCTCCCAATTCTCAGAAAGGAAACTCCCTGGGAACAGTGAAGAAGGACAACGTTAATTAGCTCTACGGTGAACAGCAATAAAGACAATATGATAATAATAATAACAATCCAGCTTGAATGCACATGGAGGGGGTGCTTTGCTTAGCTTATTCCAGGAGAGCCCAACATGATGAAGTGGACACCCCCACAGATAACACTAACTAGTCCTAGCCGCTCAGCCTAGTAGCTTAGGGTGGGGACCTTCTCAAACTTGAGGTTCAGGCACTCAGGCAGCGCCCAGGAGGCTGCATTTCAACCTGAGAATGCAATCATGGGAGAAGTTCTGACTTAGGCTGGCTGTAGGGAGTTGGGTTTCGTTAGCCAGGCTGGTTGACCCCAGCCAGTCCCACCAGCTGTCTAACTGTGACTCCTCCTTAAGATGGGGATAATAATAGTTGATGAGAACCTCCATCAGAAGGGCCTGGCCTGGGCCACAGTGCAAAGGCAGTCGCTGTGGAATCATGTCCACTTCACAACAAAGGAACTGGTTCTCAGAAAGGTCACACAGCCAGGGCAGAAATTCAAAGTCAGCATATTCCCGATCTCAAGCCCAGACCACTGCACTCCACGGTGCCTGGTGATGTGTGTTATTAGCATGTATTTGGGGGCTGTCCTGGGTGCCAGGCTCTGTTGATAGTGCTGGCTGGGGGAGACTTGAGCAGGCCCACTTACATCTATGTCATAGGAGGCTGGGGAGGGGGTGCTCAAACCAACTGCTCATACGTGCAGACCACAGGTCCAAGCTGAGGGTCACAGCCCTTTCAGAGAAGAGGAGCTGTTCAGAGTCACCAAGGAGCTTCCTGAAACCTACCAGAGCAGAGAATCAGCCCCCGCCTGGTTGAAAATCCAGCTCCCTTCACACTCTCGTTACTCACAGAGCAGGGGCTGCACCTGGAATATGCATTTGCCAAAGCTCGGCAGGGCTGAGATCTCACCGAGCTGGGGAATGTTGGCTGCGGGGCATCAGCTGGTCCTAGCTAAATGGAAAGTCGCCTGGGAGGCTGCACGTCAGGTCAGGAGGAATCTAGAAACCCAGGCTGCCCTCTGGAACAGGAACGGGGTCCCGGGGAACCTTGGGAATTACCCGAGGCTGCCGGACACAGTGTTGTCCTGACTTAAGATATCTGTTCCTGGAATTTTATTCTATTGAATTATCCAGTGATTTTATGCTGGGGCTTTTTGCTGGGGAGAGAGAAAATGATGTTCTCATGCATCTCCTCCCCTTGGCACGGTTGCTCTCAGAGCTGGTTCAGTGCAGGTGGGTGGGGGTGAAAGCCCTGGAACAGTGCCCAGGAGCAGGGAGGGTCACATGGCTTTGCTCTGGCCCTTGGGAGACTGCCCAGAGACCCCCCCCAGTGTATGGGGTGAAGGGAGGTGGTCTTTATTCCATCACCCGTCTACATGGTCAACTTCATCTCAAGCCCCGCTGGCCACTGTCAACTCCTAGACAAGCATTTGTGCTGGTCCCTTCTGCCTGAAACTCCCCTCCCTTCCCTCCTCCCATGGCAGGGGCTCCTGAATCTCAGTGTAAACATCACCTCCTTGGAGAGTCCTTCTCAGGGCCCCAACCACTGTTCTGGGTCTACTGCCAAACATGCCACCTTCACCGGCCAGCAGGAGCTGGGAGGCTGGGCTATGATGACCATGGGAAATGTACTCCTGATGGCAGGGCTTGGAGGAGTCAAGAACTCCTGGCACCAGGGAGGCAGTGTGCAGGTCTGCTTGTTCATTCATTTATCCACTACCCGTTTGTCCAGGGCCTGCTGTGTGTAGGCCTGCATGGGTCCTGGAGCCATAACCAGGAGTAACTGGGAGCCATACTTCTGCTCTTGAGAGAGTCCTGGAGGAGTGGGAGGCGGACACACAGGAGGTGACAATGCGGCAGGGTAGACGAGGCCCCCGCAGATCGGGATTGGCCCAGCCGGAATGGCCCCTGGAGAGATTCTGTTACACCCTGAGCTGAGCTTTGGGGAACCTGTGACTGTCCCCAACTGTGCTCCCAAAGGGACACGTCAGAGGCACATACGGCTAGACAGGTTTGGGGGCCCTGCGGTTACCCACCCTCTGCCTCGGCTTTGCCTTGTTCTCTGGCCGTGATGCCCACACACCGCGGGGCTCTCTGCACACAAGCCTGCTGCCACTGCTCTGGGACGTCAGGCCTTTAATTCAATCCAGCTAATGGCGTCAGAGCATGCAGGAGGCCTGGAGTGCTGCATGGGGTCTGGCTGGGCTGACTGGCTCTGTTGTCTGGAGCCCTGGAAGTGGGGGCGCCCCCTGTGGCAACCTTTATCCTCCCCCTCACTCAGCGTGACCTTCTTCGGAGGGCCAGGAAAACACTTTGGTCACCAGGCAACTGCCTCTCTTCTCCCAGAGGAGCTGATTAAAAACAGCGGTGGTGAGAACAACTGGTACCTGTGAGGCCACGATGGGCAGCCGAGCCCAGGGATGGCGAAGGCCGTCCCCGTTCACCTAAGTGAAGCAGACCATCGAACCACTCGTGGGCAGGTGGCCTTGCTCCCTGGGCCTCGGCTTCCCATCTGCAGAGTGGGATAACAATGGTGCCATCTCACGATGCTTGCATGGAGTCACACACGTGAAGACTGCCTGACACAGGAAGTGGCATCCAGCGGGGTGCAGGCGAACAGGCTCTGCGGAAGCAGACGGGAAGCTCGACTTTACAACCTTGTCGATTGCCCTCATGTATAAACACTCCCACCACAGTCGATGTCAAGCTACCAGTAACTGAACAATGGGCTTGCAAAACTCTTGAATGTTTAATCATTTGTTCTCGCAAGCTGGTCTGAGATAACTCGGTACACCACTACACAGTCGGCTGTTATGATTCATACGTTCATCTGTCCAGTCATTCATTCATCCACCCATTTGCTACAGAGTGCTGGGCATTCCGTTACTAGAGCGAGGTCACTGGTCTCTGACCTCCAAGTCTGGAAGGAAAGAAAGAGGAACAGACCATCACTAGTGGGTATCCAATACAAGCCCATTCTATTCATGGGAAAACCAAGGTGTTCAGAATGGGTGGTAAACCAGAATCAGTGCACATATATGAAACTGTGTAAACGGCAGTTCCTATAATTCACCTGTACTGCCCTCCTGTCTCTCATCACTTAGCTTGGGGGATCTCCCAAGACCTGGCAATGTTCTGGGAACAACAAAACACTTTTCTTAACTTGGGGACCACTGACCCTAAGAAAGCTACTGGGATTTCAACAGCCATCTTGCTTGGCCTTTGACTTAGAGAACATCACACCTAAGTCACTTCAAACAAGGAAGGAAGTGGTGCTCTCATAAAATACATCCAGGAAAGGAACCCCCAGAAATGGCTACACCAGCATGTCGACTCTGAAACAATTTTCCTCTTACCCTCATTTAAGTTCCTTACTGCTGCTAAGTCACTTCAGTCGTGTCCGACTCTGTGTGACCCCATAGACGGCAGCCTACCAGGCTCCCCCGTCCTTGGGATTCTCCAGGCAAGAACACTGGAGTGGGTTGCCATTTCCTTCTCCAATGCATGAAAGTGAAAAGTGAAAGTGAAGTCACTCAGTCGTGTCCGACTCTTCGCGACCCCATGGACTGCAGCCTACCAGGCTCCTCCGCCCATGGGATTTCCCAGGCAGGAGTACTGGAGTGGGGTGCCATTGCCTTCTCCGTAAGTTCCTTATACTGGTCTCATATATCTGGGCCTCTTGGTTTCAGTGTGAATGGAATGAGAGAAGAATCAACCCCAATTTGCATTTTGAATTAAAGTTGGCCTTTTGGTTATCTGTTAAACAATCCCTTCTCACCCAAGGCACCTTAATCTTTGAAGCTAACCTTGGGTGACAGTGCCCTGTAGGAGATGGATTCAGATCTGAGTTGCATCCAGGGCCTGCCACTCCCCAGGTAGAGTGTGGCCTTGGGTTGGTTCCTTTGCAGCGCTGAACCTTGATGTCCTCTTCTGTATAATGGGTCCACCATCCCATCTCTATAAATAGGATTCAGCAAGGGGGTTTCATGGCTGGGGTGGATCCACTGGGGGTGGGTGCTGAGCAGGCCACCTTGGCGACCACAAACTTGACCAGTCAGGCAGTACCGCTGGCTGGGATCCTACCACCTGGCTCATCTTAGCACCTCCCCAGCCAAGGGGAGGGCGTAGGGGCAGACACAGCCATCTCTGTCCTCTCCCCCTCCATCCTCTCACTCCTGGAGTGGCTGAAAGTACAAGCAGGACCCAACTGAGGGCGTGGGAGGTAGGGTGATAAATATATGCTGGGGTGCAGAGCTGGTGCAGTCGATAATTTGGAGCTGATTTGGGACAGGATGGAGCAGGTACCTCCCATCTGGGCCAGACGGAGGGCAGAGACAGGCTGGGGCGGACGGGGTTGAAGGTGGAGGTGAGAGGTAGGCCCAGGTGCCCTCCCTGCGTTCCCCTCCCCAGGCTGTGCTGACTTGGCAGCACCCGGGGCGCTCCCGCTGACTGGGCATGCTTCCCAGATGTCCACCCGGCAGTGTCCTCAGGCTGCGGACAGCAGGGATGGGAACCGCATCCAGCTCTACCCTTCGTGGAGAACGTGGATGTGAAGCAGAGACAGGCGGCTCCTCGGCTGCTCTTTCGAGACTCCTTAAGTAGAGGAGGCATCCCCTCTGCCTGAGAGACTCCAGGGCAGGGTCGGGGATGGCTGGGAGAGAAAGGTGCTTTGGGGGCTTCTGGGTTCCTCGCTGCATGTAGTAGAGGCAGGTGAAAATCCTGGGCAGGGTTGAGTGTTCTGACCTGGCAGAGGGGCTGCTGGGGGGAAAAACGTGGGGAGAAGGAGCCCCCCTCCTTCTCCCACAACAGAGGGAGCCGAGTTGAGGGCGGCTCCAGGAGGGATCAAAAGGCCCCTGGGAATTGACTAGCTCGAACCTTTCATTTTCACCAGGGAGGAAGCTCAGAGAGGTCAAGGTCACGGGGATCTAAGGCCCAAAGAGGGAGGGCGTGCAGAGAGGACCACGGGCCTCAAGCCCAACCTCCAGATATCACAGGGTGAGGCCTGGGGGTCCTGGGGAGGGGGCGGCCGGCGCAGACAGCAGGGAACTCACCTCTGTGGAGCCCCTGGGCTTGCCGGTCAGCAGAACAGGAGAGCCCTTGCTGGGCGGGGGTTCAGGAGAGGGGCTTCTGGAAAGAGCCATCCTTCCCGGGAGAGCTCGGTCACCCTGAGCCCAGGGCAGACGGAGGAGGCACAAGTGACACAGCGCTGGGGCTGCCCCGAAACCCGCGGGGCTCAGGCACTGCCCCGTGCCCTCGGGGCTGAGGAGCCAGGACCCTCCAGAGGCTTAGGGTGAGGCCTGGGGCTTGGCTGACCACAGAGGCCCCTTCCCCCATCTGTCTTCATGCTCAGACTGAGCCTTTATTTCCTGCTCAGGAAGGTGCAGACAGAGGACGCATCGCTTTGGATCACCTTCTTGACATTCATAAGTCAAGAGCAGAATTTTCTCGAGATGCAGAGATATAGATTTAGAAACAGCAGCGCAAGGCTACAGTCTCTCCGGGGAGGACTTGGGACCTGCAGGGCGGCCCTGGCTGTCGGGCGGCCAAGAGACCAGGTGCAGAATGAACCGAGGCGGTGTCCTCAGATGTGGCCGCACCTCTGAACCACCAGAGTGTGTGCGTTTAGCTGCTCAGTCGTGTCCGACTCTTTCGCAATCCTGTGGACTGTAGCCCACCAGGCTCCTCTGTCCATGGGATTTCCCAGGCAAGAATACTGAGGTAGGCAGCCATTTTCTCTTCCAGGGGATCTTCCTGACCCAGGAATCAAACCATCTCCTACAAGGGCAGGCTGGGTTCTTTACCAAGCCACGTGGGAAGTGTTGAAAACCCCCTAATGCTCAAGCCACACCCCAGACCCCAGTTAAAGCAAGCTGGGGACGGGGATCTGAATTTTAATCCCCCAGGTGATTGCAAGACATTACCAAGTTGCAGGCGCACTGTCTCCACCCTAGCTGTGGTGACGTACAACTGGGGAGGTTATCGCCTGCAATCAGAATCCCTGGGGGGTGCCCAGGTGTTGGTGTTTTTATAAAGAGTGGAGTACGATGACCCACATGGACAGGGCGGTGTGACTCCTGGGCCACCTGGGTGCACAGGTGCGCCTGTGTTTTCTTGGAGAGTCCTGGGAGCATGACCTTCGGCTGAGACCAACGCTTGGCAGTTGTGCAGAAAGACGCAGCTCGTTAACTCCGCATCCAGAGACGAGAGCCTCGAGGGCTGTATCACCAGTGCACCCAGGGACGGCTCACAGGTGGCACCATGCTAGCCCTTCTCCAGGGCCGGTCACCTAACCTCCGCCTCTTTAACCCAGGGAACATCTGGGGCCTCCCAGGGAGAGCTGCTCTCGGTAGGGACAATTCTGGTTAAGGAAGCCTCAGGAACGTGGGGAGAACATCAGGGTGCCCTTGGGCAAGTCCTCTCTGGCTTCAGTGTTTGTTTTTTAAAGAGACTGACTTGCCCTTTGCCCCTCCTTGAAGGAAGAGGGTGAATGCTTGGGGCTCTCTGAGGGTCAGATGCAGAGTTTTTAAAAGATGGTTTCTCCAGCCCCTCCTAGATGTCAGAAGACAAAAACTGAACCTCAGAAAGGGGGAAACTGAGGCTTGGGGTGGGGGCTCAGTTTTGTGGAGCCAGGGTGCAAGGTCAACAACAGATGCAGCCACAATAACCCCAAAGATGCCCCCGTGGACATAAAGTATGAACCGCACAATTTCACGCACAGGCCTGGCGCGGTCAAGATGCAGAATGTATACAAGCAAACGCCCAGTTACTGCGCAGGAGCGCCGCAAGACGTAATTTTAAAAGTGTATTCTAAGTTGGAACTTCCCTTTTCTCTCTCCCCTCTAGTACTTCCACTGAAAGCGCACAGCTCTTGGCGAGGAGCCATAGTTTAACCTCAGTTTGACTTAATCTTTGTACTTTCTCTCTACCCAGAATTTACGAACTTCAGAAAAAGTCAGCAGTTACCTGCTGGGGCTTGGAGCAAGCTCTGGAATGGAGTCCTCCTTCCCTTAAACAGCAGGAGTTCCCACACTCGGGTGCGAATGAGAATCCCTTTGCGATGGGCTGGGCTGGGTGCCTGGGGTCTGCACGTGTTAGAGGTCCCTCAGGTGCCAGTGAGGCTGGGGGTTGGGGGGGGGGGTCCTGGCAGGATGGAGGCACCTGAGCCCTCTTGCTGCCCAGGAAGCATCAAAATCCAAAGCGGCCAGGGACCGCCATCCTCTCCCCTGTTGACCTCTGCTGTCCGTCCCCAGTCTACTGGTCAGGTGGCCAGCGTGCAGCCAGCAGTGGAGTGGTGAGGCGGGAAAGTGACAGGTTAGATCGGCTTCTGGACATTCAAAAGTCAAGAACAAATCCCATCTTGGTAATCACCTGGCCCTGTTCCAACACCTTCATTGAATTCCCCAGGCTCAGCGCATCCCTCTGGAAGGTGGCGGGGCGGGGGTGGGGGGCAGTGAGGCTGTTCCGGCAGCTGTTATCCCCCACCGCCCCCCAAGATGCTGCTGCTCTGCTCTGAAGTCACCAGAAAACATCTCCCGTCAGGTCTAGGCAGCTATTCTTAGTCTGGAGAACACACCTACCTCTGCCTGTTAGAAGTCTCTAGACTTGAGCAGGCTTTTTATAAATCACTTAGAAACTTGCTGCCTGCCGGGCGCTGGTTAAGTACTTCTTTCTTGTACGCAGGATGTTCACCGTCTCGGGGTGGGCGCACCCCGCCCCCTCCCTCCCCCAGGAACCTTGCAGACAATGTCATTACATCAGCAGCGATCACTTCCAGCAACTGAACTTGTACGAAGCCCCCTTCAGTACTAGCAGCAAACAGGGGGTGTGTTCTGTGTGTGGAGCAGCATGTGAGTGATTTCAGGGTACAGAGCGGCTGGAAGACCTGGTTCAAATCCTGCCTGCTGGTCATGTGACCAAGAGGAGTTCACTTTGCGTATCTTTGCCGCTGGGGACCCAGGATGCTCACCATCGCCAAGGCGCTGGGCTGCTGTGGAGGTGCTCCCACTGCTGGCGCTGCTCAGCCGTGTCTGACTCACTGCGGCCCTGTGGACTGCAGGCTGCCAGGCTTCTCTGTCCGTGCGATTTTCCAGGCAGGAATACTGGAGTGGGTGGCCATTTCCTACTCCAGGGGAACCTTCCCTCGCCAGGGGATCGAACCCGCGTCTCCTGCACCTCCCTGCATTAGCAGGTGGATTCTTTATCACTAGTGCCACCTGGGAAGTCCAAAGTGAAGATGTCTAGACCTTAAACATCGAGTCTTGGAGCTAGGTGAGCCCTCGGGGATCTGCTGCTCCTGACGCGAAGGTGAGTAACATGCTCCACGGAGGTCCTCGTCTCTGCCAGCCCAGTGGAAACAGAGACCCCGCTGCAGGCTAAATGACCAGCCCACGCTAGTTAGTAACAGAAGCCTCTCTGGAACTTGAGTCTGGTCCACTGCAAAGCAAGGTCAGTTATGACGTTCTGCTGCCCCCTAGGGCCTGGGGGGAATCAGACACCATTGCGGGGTTCCCAGCCTCTCTCAACTTGTAACCAAAGGAAAATCAGTGCCACTCCGTCTCCTGTCCCCTGGGGGAGCCATCCTCCTCCACCATGTGGTTCTTTCCCCTTTGAGATCTGGAGTGCCCTGTCACTGAGCCTCAGTTTCTTCATCTGTAAAGTGGGTTGATAATAACAGCGTCCACCCTGCAGAGTAGCACAAGGACTAAATAATGCGGCTTTTCTGAAGGCACAGTCCCCCATCTTCTCCTCTTGGCCCCATCAGGTTGGGGGGCATCGTCAGCTTCCTGGATAAGGCAGCCCCCCAGCCCTCACCCCACAAGACCAACTGATCTCCGAGATGTGCTAAGGCTGGGAACACTCAAGTCTTCCTGGATCTCCCCACAGACCTCTGGGTGTCCTCTTTGGCACAGATCCTCTGGGGATTCATACTGTTCTGTTGTTAGGGTGTGTGACTGTCTCCCTCAATAGATGCTGAGGCTTGGTGATGACCTCACAGGAGCAGGTGTCCAGGAGAATCAGAATGATGCTGGTCTCCGTCTGCTCCCCTCACCCCGAGCCCCACAGGCTTGGTGAGGCTCCATCTGGGGACTTGATCCAGGTGTTTCCCACATCTTTTCACATCTGCGAGGGACACCACCCTTGCTGAACTCAATGCAGGGCCAGCACCTCCTGCCGGCTCCAGGGGGGATTGCTGAGCAAAGAATGCACAGTGACATGCGCCCCGGGGTCTCGTCCAGGCCCCTCCAGTCTGGCAGGTTCCATTTCTCAAGGGGGCTCCTCACTCCATTTCTGACCTGATGAAGGTTGAAACGTGAGTCAAAGAAGGGGTGAGCCCTTCATCCAACAATCAGGACTCCGCAGACCCCTCCTGAGACGGGAGGCAGTCCTCATTTCCTTGTCTGCACTTCCCTGACATAGGGTGGGAGACCACACAGCCGGTTTCCTTCCTAAGCCCCCTCGATTCATCCCATGAGACCACTGTCTCCTCCTCGTGCCTCCCACAGCCACGGATGGGGAGATGGCAGGGCACTCCCGAAGCCGGATGGTTCTACGCCCAGGGAGACATAGCCGGCCCTGGTCCTTGGGGCTGTGGGGACAAGGAACTGAGTGCCGGTTCCCCGAGTCACTTACTGGAGCCAAGGAAGGGCAGGCTTGCTCAGCAAACATGACCCCAGAGAGAGCGTTTTGGAAGCTACCGCCCCTCTCCTGTGACTTTTCCCAGCCCGTTGTGTTCTCGTGGAATTGTGGCAGTGATGTGTGGCTGAAACCTCACCCCCGAGACCTGCCCATCCCTGGACTAAGGGAGGGGCACTTCCATTTAAAATGAAAAGACCACAGAGACGCAGCATCTCCAGGCGAACAAAAAGGGCCCTAGCAGATGCAAGATGGAGAGGAGGGCAGATCGCAGAAAGAACGGATCAGGAGGTGGAGTGGGTGTGGAGAAGTCTCCCTCAGCCTTCAATCTGCGCTGCTCAGCAAGAGAAATGACAGAAGTAGTAAAACAAGCCGGGAACAGATTTTGCTTTCTTCTGAGTCACCCAGGGAAGGAAAATGGAAAATTACCACTCTCTCTCTCTGTGGGAACACGAGTTACTCGGAGAGGACAGCGGAGCCTGGGGTGAGCTGGCAGGATCCCTGGGCCATCCTGCGTGGCAGCCGCCCCATCCTGGCTGTCTCTGTGTGCCTGTCCCGTGTCTTCTCCTGGCAGGTCACACGGTGCTGGAGCTTAATGCGCGTTTAAGGCTAGGGGTACAGTTGGCCTTGGGGAGCTGTGCCTCCTGATTGCGGGTGACATGCTGGATCCAACTTGCCCAGTGACACTTACCAGAATCTGTCACTCTCAGAGCAAACTACAAAACATATGCCCCAGAACCATCTGTTTGTCTCTATTACCACACGACGATGCTGCTGGGAGGGAGACTTCCGCCTCCCCTCCCTCCAGTGGGGCTCACTGTGGGGAACCGCAGCTTCACACATCAGACGTGTGCACCTCAGCCCCAAGAACCAGCCTTCTGTCCCCCCCTTACCCCTACCCTCAAGCTCCAAGCAGAAGGCAAACCAAACCAGAGTCAGAAAGCCATGATAAATGGTGCTTGGACGATTTCTAATTGAGAGAAAAGTCACATGCAAGACTTAATGTGCAAGGAGGAAATTTATCTGTAGATACATAACACACCCGTATAAACGTGTGATCGAGTCACCATCTTGAGAAACCAAGGACTCAACAGGCGGTCCTCTGAGCATCTTTGGCTGGCAGCTGCTAATCCCTTGAAAAGCAAAAGGTGTTGGATGCACAAGGAAATCATACTTTGCCAGGAGGTCACAGTGTGTGCCCTGAGACTACCCTTCTGACCGTCACCAACTCCACCCGCCTGTTCTCACTGAAACCTTCTCACAGGGAACGTCACTGGAAGCTGTCGACATCTCTAATGGGAGGGCTGCCTTTTTTCTGTTTCCGGGAGAGCTGTTATTTTAGTCTGGGCTGCTTTAGCAGAAACGCCAACAGACTGGGTGGCTTCAACAACAAATACTGTTCTGGAGACGAGGAAGGCCAAGGTGCTGGCAGCTTTGGTGTCTGGTGAAGAGCAGGTGTCCTGGTTTGGAGGTGGCCAGCTGCTTGCTGTGTCCTCATATGATGGCGGGGGTGAGGGAACAGTCTGAGGTCCCTGTTTATAAGGGCACTAATTCTACCACGAGGGCTCCACCCTCGTGACCTAATCACCTCCCAGAGGCCCCACCTGCTAACACTCCCACCAAATGGAAGATGTGAACTACATCATGACCACAAACAAGGAGTCCCCCAGACCTACAGGTGTCTAGGGATAGACAGTTAACACCTGTGACATCACCCCATTACCTCACCGCCACCCAATCAGAGAACTGTGCACTAGCTGATCACAGACCCTGGGATGCCCCTGTGTCACCTGGCCTTCAAAAATGCTGTCTTGAACCCTATCAGAGAGTTTGGGGTTTGGGGGCAGCAGCTGTCCTGGAAGTCCTTGCTTGGCGCCTACAATAAACGCTGCACTTCCCTTCACCACCACCTGGTGGCATTAGATGGGCTTTACTGCGCATGAGCAAACAGCCGATTTGGTTCAGTAACACGCACATGGGCAAAGCTGAGGTTTTGGGGAATGAAAACCCCAAAGCCCAAAGGGATACAGGGAAACTTTTGGAAATGATGGATCTGTTTATCACAGGGATTGTGGTGATGGGAACACAAATGGATGCATATATCCAAACTCAGCAAATCGTGCACATGAATTACGTGCAGTTTTTAGCATAACTGTTATATGCCTCACAAAGGCTGGAGGAGTGAAAAGCAGCTCCCTTGCAAGTCTCTACCACCTTGGAATAGGGTATCCCCAACTTCAAGAGCGCACATTGCTGGGATGGGGAGGGAGAATAACACGTCCTCATTTTCCCTCAACAGAGTCAATGCGAGTGAAACAGAGTGGCTGAAGGTGGCCACGTGGTTGTCACAGCACAGCTGGCGAAGAAATAACAAAGTTCTGAATCCCAAATAATCAGAGATGGTATTACTAGTAAGGTGTTTTCTGAGGTGTTTTCATTACTTCTCTCTGTAAAATACCAGGAACCGGGGTTCTAGCAGCTGATTCTTCAGGGGTCCTTTAGCTTTCAAATTCTCTGAGGAGGCAATTTAGGACATAGTCGCAAACAAAGGTGGCCATTACTCAGAAAACTTTATAACTACATTTTAAAAAAATCCTACTTTTATAAGAGGCAAAAAACTCTCTAATAGTTTGTTGTTTTGTTTTTTTTAAAGGAACACATTCTAAGAGATACTGGTTAAAGTGTTAGTTGTCAGTAGTGTCTCTCTGTGACCCCATGGACTGTCGTCTGCCAGGTTCCTCTGGTCCACTGGGATTCTCCAGGCAAGAATGCTGGAGGAGGTTGCCATTCCCTTCTCTAGGGGATCTTCCTGGCCTGGGGATCAAACCCCTACCTCCTGTACTGCAGGCAGATTCTTTACTGTCTGAGCCACCAGGAGATTGTGGGGTCAAGTCAATATGCTAAGCAAAGACTATTACGCAATACATATCAAGAGAGCTCTCTGGAATACACATTTTGGCATTTGCAGATGGTATAAATTGACTTCTGTATTCACTACAGCTCCTGGCACAAAGGTGGGCACACTGAAAGACGCTCTAAGACAAGACAGC
Source organism: Ovis canadensis (assembly GCF_042477335.2). Taxonomy (NCBI): domain Eukaryota; kingdom Metazoa; phylum Chordata; class Mammalia; order Artiodactyla; family Bovidae; genus Ovis; species Ovis canadensis. The sequence goes on along the minus strand of NC_091261.1, from coordinate 68,320,974 downwards.
AGTGGTCAGGTAGGAAGGGACAGATGGACTTTTCCCAATGCTGCCTCCCAGGTGGGAGTGAAAAGACAATTATTCTTGATGGACAGATACACAGGCGACACCTCAGTGGATATACAGTCTGGTATTAAAATTTCATAGCAGTTTGCAGCAGCTCTATTCACAGGCGTTAAAAGGTGAAAACAATGCAAGTGTCCGGCGTCAGCTGAACTGATAAACAGAGTGTGGTCCATGCATAAATATTACTTGGCCATAGAAAGGAATACTGCTTCATGCTACAGACTGGTTGGACTTTGAAGACACGATGCTACATGAAATAAACCAGTCCCCAAAGGTCCGTTGTATGATTCTCTTTATATGAAATGTTGAGAATAGACAAGCCCACAGAGACAGAAAGCAGACTGGGGTGGTGGGGGGCAGGGAGGAGAAACAGGGAGTGGCGGTTTCACGGGGTCAAGGTTTTGTTTAGAGGCAGTCAAATGTTCACATCTAGATAAAGGTGGTGGCTGCCCAATATAGTGATATGCTAAACGCCACTGACTGTACACTTCAAAATGGTGAGGGACTGCCCTGGCAGTCTAGTGGTTAAGACTTTATGCTTCCAGTGCAGGGTGCGTGGGTGTGACCCCAGGTTGGGGAATTAAGATCCCACATGCTGTGTGGCATGGCCAAAAGATTAAAAAAAATAAATAACTGAAATAAAGTGCTGAATTTTATGTTCTATGAATTTCACCTCAATTTTTCAAAAAGAGGTCAAAACTATTCATGGGGTGAGGGCGTTTAGGAAAAAATTAAGTGAAAAGGGTCCTGGAGCGGGGCGGGGAGAAATTCCTGGGAAAACAAGGCTGAGAAGCACTGGGGTGGAGACAGGCAGGAGCGACCGTCGAGACGGCAGATTATGAAAGACCCTCACCACCTTGAGATGACTGGTGTCCTGCAGACAGGGAAAAGTCAGAGCTCTCAAAGTGCTCTCAGATTGCTCCCAGCTTCAACAACTTAAATACCAACACTTCCATTAAGAATTCTGTCCTGTTTAAAAGTAGATGGAAATTTGATCTAACCACACGAGGAGTCTAGAATGAACTGGCTCTTCCCCTCCACATCTTCCTTTACTCTGTACAACTTCTTTTCCTAAGTTTCCAAAACAATGTGCTGTATAGCTCTTCCTACTCCCCAGAAGACACTGACATTGCTGTCTTTAGTTTGTCTTTTTTTTTTTTTTTCCCACGGTCAAACAGGAAATAGAGCTTCCTCTGGAAAAATTAGCCCACTTTGAACTTAAAACCAAAACAAAGAAATCCCCCCAGAAATCAACACTTGAAAGAACTGCTGTGCCAAACCCCACACTATACGGTGTCAGCAGCTGGGTGCCTGGGAAGCTGGATTGCTGTGCTGGGGGTTATATTTGGTGAAATTGCTGCTTACAGCTTGCAAGGTGGAGCCGCAGGCACTGCAGCAGGTCTAGGGGAAGTCATCAGACACTTGAATACAGGGTGCTGGTTGCTCTTTGCAGCTGATAGCAGGTACCAGAGGGATACTCAGGCCAAAACCTGCTGGTTTAGACCTCAAACAGAAGAGTCAGAACTCCCAGGCTCCCTTTGTTGGTAACGTCACTGTTTCATGATACTGCAGCGAGAGAGGATGGAAATCAGTTTGAGCCACGAAGGCCCCTTAGACACTTGCCTGTTACAGTGAGACTCAGCTCCGGGCAGCAGCAGAGTCAGGCGGCTGCCACCTAGGTCAGGAGGAAGGGACAGACACTGGGCAGAGAAGCGAGGAAAGAAAGGACATTTCTGGAAAAGAACCTGACCGGCAGCAGTAGCCTGCTAAGTTTTTGAGGGAATCGTTGCTGGAGGTATCAAAAGCTTGTAGAAACAAATGGACATTTTGGAGTGGAGCTGTGAAGAATACACGGCTTGCAGGAAGGGGGCACCCCCAGTACCCACTAGTGAAGTGACCAGAGAGGATGGGCCCCAGAGGGCAGGATGGGGCGCGGGAGGCAGTGGCCGAGGGAGTCCCTCCCGGAGGGACCCCCTACACACCCTGCAGGGAGGGGGCCTCACCCACCTGCCCCGCAGTATTTCATCGTCCAGGGCCCAGGGCCTGCTGTCTCATTCTTTCTCCAAGTGTCAGTTTCCACGGCAATTGTCCTGTCCCTGCTTCACCAGTGGATGGGCACTGGGAGAGGGGTGTGGACTGGTGGGGAGGACGGCTGAGCTCCAGGAGAACCGAGAGCTGGGCAGGAAGTGGGTGAGAAGCACAGATAAGGCGGGGACCCCACACACCTTTCACTGTCCCCACCCCCTACACGGGCGGCCACTGCCCACCTCCCCTGGAATTAGGCTGTGTCGGTGACCTGAGTTCTGGCTATGGAGGCAGGAGTTCTGGGCGTGACTCACCTCGTGAAGTCTGCGCTCCTCCCCCCGAGGCCATCTGTTGCAGGGATGATGGGTCTGAGGTGGCAGAGTGGCCAGCAGGAACACCCACTGCTGGTGGTCGCGCTGGGCCAGGAGCCAGCAAGGCAATTCTGGACTGGGCCGCCTGACTGCAGCGGCCAGCTCCCTGGGCGGCAGTGGGTCCTACAGGGGATGGGCACACCCAGAGCGACAACCAGCTGGCCACCTCTGTCCCCTCACCTCCATCCTGGCAGGAAGGACAGGGGAAGCAGTGAGCGCCACTGCCCGCCTCAGCACAAGGACCCTGTGTCCCAGGGCCCTTCCAGACAAGTCCCTCCATGCTCCCTACTCCTACTGGATGGCAGGGGGCCCGGGGGCTTCGGGAAGCCACGTGTGGTGGTCCTGGGTCCTTAGGTGATGGCGTGTAGGGCCGCCCGCCAACCCACTCCCCCTGCCCTGTGTTACGTCAACCAAGAAAGTTCTTATGTGTTCAAGCCATCGTACATTTCTGGGTCTATTTATTACAGAACTAGCGTGACCCTAATACAATCATTGCTAAATGGCCGTAATACATCTCTTCTGTATTTGCACATAAATTTTATTCACCGAAGGAATGTTCTTTTCTCTCAGGACTCTCTAAAATTTCAGAACTGAAACATGGGAAGTTAAGGGTGCAGCAAGGCAGAGGGTCGAGACGTTTGTGAGGTAGCTGCTGAGGTTGTCGGCAGCAAGGCCGCGGGGAGCTGGAGCTCGGAGACCGGGCTCTCCACCTGGGAGCGGTCTGCTAGGGGAACTCAGCGGGCCTATGCCTCAGCGGGATTCAGCGAACTATAGCCCACGGCCATCTGGCCCCCTCCAGCCTGCCGCCTCACAGCCCTCAATCTAAGAATGCTTTTTTTTTTTCCTTACATTTTTCCAACCAAGAATATGTGACAGAGACTTTACGCAGCCCGCAAAAATATTCACCGCCCGGGCCGCGTCCTAAAGGGTTGCTGTGAGGGTTATAAACAGTTGCGCCTGGTGCCTAGCCTGACGTAATACAAGGTAATACAATGCAATACAGCTGTTTTCTCCAAAAGCAAACCGTCATGCAGCCAAATTCTGCATTTCTTCTAGGTGAACAGTCTCTCCTTCCCTTCAGAAAAAAGAAAAAACCGCCAAACAAAAACCACAAACAACAACAGCAGCTTGATTATTATGACCACGAAACACTTCCCAAAGAAAAGGCTTCCGGCAGTCTGGTTTCACAGAGGAAGGAAAGACACATCCTCCACATCCCCCTTTACAGCAAATGGGCCTGGGGGGTAGCAGAGCAGAGCTCAGGACACTGAAGCACGACCCAGTTTAATACGTTAAGACTCGGACAGTTTAAAAGTAGAAACAAGACTTTAAGCGGATATTCGAAAACATAAAGCTGATCGAGGGAGAGTATTAACACAGGTTTTTGAAGTAACACGAATCTGCAGTGTGAATGTCACTTCCAATGGAGATCTGTGAGGCTCTGACAGGCCACAAAGCCAGCCTCTCAAACTGCGATTAGATGGATCGTACTTTCAAATGAGACGCTTGGCCAGACTGGCCTGCTGGCGACATGGACGAGGTTGGGTGTAACTGACACCTCGCTGAAAGTGTTTCCCTAAGCACGCCTGCAAACCTTGGGCCTCGGGGTGGGTGGGGAGGGTTGCAGCGAGTATGCAGGTGTGTCGCGGCAGGAAAGCTCCAGGGCCTGAGCAGTTGGGAAGACCCCACCACACTCCTCTCCTGGGGAGTGACAATGAACAAAAAAAGGTTCCGAGTGTGCAAAACTGGGGACTGCTCAGCTGTGACGAGTGTGACAGCACGTGTGTGACCACAGGGGAGACATGGTGCTAGGTGCGAAGCTGCGTACGTGCCATGGGCATGCAGCTATGGGGTCAGCATCGACACCCCGAGAACCTGGGTTTCCCTCACAAGGCATCCACAGCTCTCGCTTCAAGACATGTGACTTGATGTCATTAAAAAGCTGCAATCTTTGCATTGCAACCACTCTCAAGGTGAGCAGCCAGCTCAGAAGGTTAACGTTTGGCAGGGAAATCACAGTATAAAGGTACTCTGTTCGCTCACAGATGTTAGAAAAAGGCAAGATTCTCGCCCATTTCAATCAATGAGAACCAAGCAAGACTCTGCTGTTGCCATGGCTGGGCTGTCTACCTGGAACGAGACCCGGCAGGCCATTGGTGTGGTTTCTCTGGATAAGTTCCATTTATTAATCATTGTACAAAAAAATCTTAGCATTCATTGGAAGAGAAAAGAAGTTACTATATCCAAAGAGTTAGTATTTTAACATTGTGAAAGTTCTACTTTTATAACAGGGCTTTTTTTTTTTTTTAAGTGGAGAAAACATTTGGAAAAATTTTAAAAAGAAACTTATGATTTATTAGAGTACAGGATCCAAAACACGTTTTTAGAAAAATATAAAGTGCCCAAAGACCAACTTACACAGGTGTCACAGGCTTCCTGGAGCCAGATGATGCATTCATGGAGAAACACATTTAGAAACAGTCTAGATACATATTTACATCGGGTCAGTAAAGGTAAAACCATCTTTCTTGGCTTCAATGTCACTCAAAGAAAAAAGGAAATCAAACCAGAAAACCAACAATTTTAACTCTCAGCATGCGCCACAGATTCTTAGTAAAGCATCTCAGTAATATTAATGCCATAGTATCTAATTTTCACCTTTAAATGAGAGTAGTGTAAAATGCCCCTAACCTTGGGCAGGCCGGGTGTTGTGAGTGGTCACAATTTCCAATGCGCGTCCAGACCATCTGACTTTGGATTGGACCAATGAGGGACGTGGGCCCTGGACCAGAGCTAATTGGGGCGGGAAGGAGCTGGCTAGCCAAATCCCCATTTCTTTCTAGTATCTGCTCAGGAACTGTCACTAGCTGGGAAGTGGTCTCAGGTGGCTTCTCCAAACCTCAGTCATCCCAGGGTTTCCGAAGGGTAAACGAGAAGCAGTCACCGAACGTAGTATGGAAATACTGCATGCAAAGGGACAGATGGGCGGCGAGGCGTGGCTGGATCACAGCCCCCAGAGCTTCATTCACTAGAGCAACTGGAAATCTTTTCAACTCAAGAGAGCAGAGTTACTAGGTTCTAACTTCAGAAGTTAGCTGCTACAGGTCAACTACAAGGCTGGCCCACTGGAGAAGGGGCAGGTGGAGAGCAGTGGGAGTCCAGAGCTGTGTTAGGACAAGGTGCCTTCCTGCTTGGGTACCACAAACGTGGGAAAGATGGGTGCCGGCGGCGCCTGGGTATGAACCCGGAATCCCGGGGCTTGAGCACAGGCCGCCTCCTGCTGCCGCCATGGCAACGGTGACTCGAGCATGCTGGCCACGCTGTCTTCTTTCCCACCGAGCTTGTGCTCTTCCACCGGAGAGACTTCACTCACTTCTACCCTGCCACGTTCAGAAAGGCCTTGAAATGATTCTAAGGGAGAACAGGGAGCACGAGGCCTCCCCTTCCCTTTTTAGTTTCTACACTTCATTATTTCTTCTCATTTCTGGTTATAAAAGTAAAACCTCATTTTCAGGTCTTTGGAGACCACGGAGCATGGCTTCTAAAAAGCAGACATTTTAACAGCAGATTGTACTTTCCTACTACAAAGAGAACTCATTGCTGATTTAAGATCTACTTACGATACTGGAGTAGATTAAAAAAAAACCACTTATTTTTAAGGGAGGAATAGTAGATGAAAGTGGGAAAATCCATTCACAAAGACTATTACTATGCATTTTTTCAAAGAATTTTATGTAATAAAATAAAAAAACCTAATGATTCTTAAGAGATATGAGTGTAAATCCGAGAGATGAATCTGGGAAAGCAAAACTGTGCCATGCTCTCAATTCATTTAAAGAAAAAGATAAAATGCCGGAAATCTGTTTCAAAAATTAGGGAAAAAAAATTCGAATGATTCTGATTACTGTTAGTTTGTTAATGACTCCAGATCCACTATGCGGCCAAGATCACTTAGAGCTTCAGCCCTGGGTAAAAGGACAGACCATCCTGACCGAGGAGCGCACACGGTTCACAAAGAGATCAGAGAGAAACGATTGCAAACAGACAACTCCACCTGTCCAGCAAGCGAAACGCTCTGAGACGATGTAGACAGACGCGATGCGGGGTGGGGAGGGGGTATGAGGAAAAAGAACGGTTGTAAGTGTCAACGGTGAGACGTCATGAAGACAGCATGTCACAAACGGTCACCACAGGACAAGCATACAAGCCATGCCACTGAGACAGTGCCTGTCAAATGAATCACTAGTGTAGGCGGAGAGCAACATTGTCTTTGCAGCTGGCGGAGAGAGCACACGTGATTTCCACTTGGTAGGAGGCAACCAGCACGACCGGTTGAGTGGCCTGCCCGGTGGTGTGAGTCCAAAGGGATCCAAGGGGACGTCTGCACCCCGAACCCCGTTATCTTGGAAAAGAGCAGCAGCAGCAAAGGTCTGACGTCCCCAAGGCTCTATTCCACATTCTCTTTCTTTGCGCTGTAAATGTTCTGCACCGTCTCATACACAGACTCCAGGTCCTCTGGGTACCGGATCTCTAGCTCTGCGTTAGGGATGTAGTGAGTGCCTGTGAACTCCGAGAAGTAGCGTCCAACATCGGGGTGGGAGATCTCCTGAGGCTCCACGTTATACTCCAAGTTCTCTGTTGGCAGAGAGGCACATGGACATTCTCATTAAAACTGGTTTTTCTGCAACATCTTTTATCCAGAGGACCTCTGGAGAAGACTCTGAGTGCATTTTTGAGGTGGCCGGGGGGGACGGGGGGGGAAGAAACAGATGTTTTTCCAAGTCAGGAGGGAAGAGGTAGAGGTGGGGGGGCACTGGAGGATGGAGGGAGGGGGCACGGGGCCCCTGCCAGATCCGCACAGAACACCAATGTTTTCCTCCTCTGAGCGGAACTCCAGCAGCCCCTCGGGGTCTGCAAGCTGAAGGTGCAGAGGGCTTGTCACACCTGATCCAACACACACACACAGAGCCGGCCGAGGGTGTCCTAGCCTGTTCTGTTCTCACCAGTGAAGTTTCTGAAGCCTTCACAGCACCGGGTCACAGGTCTCTCCCTGCGTCCTCTGTTGCACACCTCCCTGTCCCCGCCACCCCAGAGCACCCTGCAGTGCTGGCTCCTGCTTCTGAGGGTGAGGGCCCAGCTCCCAGGGCTGATGTGGGGTCTGCGGAGGAGTGGAAAAGTGGCTCGTGCCCCTAGACCATAGAGGGTAGGGGTTATGCTATCTGTATCAGCTCTTAGGAAAACCATGCCCCCTCCCTTCTCTGCTCCATGTTTTGCCACTAGAGACAGCAATAGAAAATGACTCCTTTAAAATGGAAATAATAAAAAAAAAGAGGTGACAGCATGTGTGAGGTATTTTAAAGACCGACATCCTTTCAGATGGCTTCTCCCTCCCCAAGCTATCTGAGAAACGGCTCCTCCGTGGACCCAATGAGAAGACGGTGGGTTGTGGGCCCTCCCCTGCTGGCCGTGGAGGCCTGGTCTAGACTGGTTGTGGGCCCCCAGCCAGGAGGGCCCAGCCCCATCCTCCATGACCTGGACCAGAAAGCAGCTGGCCAGGCAGGCCTGCCTGCTCTGACTGCGTCCCAGGGTGCTCTTGGTTCTGATCAACGAGTCACAATCAATTCAGGGAGTTCCTGTGCACGCCCAGTCGACTGGCTAACTAACACCAATGGTGCAGCAGGTTATCTCTTCGCTCGTTAAACATCCTGAAACACACCTGCAGGCCCTTCGGTGCCCAGCACCCCGAGAACACAGGATAAACGCCACGGGATAAACACGAGTGCCTCCCAGAAGCACTGCCTGTGACTTGTAACTGACGCTTTGTCTTTCAGGAGATGGGGGAAGAGTTTGTAATTCAATCTGTAACATATTTCTTCAACCCAAGAAGGAACATTTAGAGAACTTCTGTGCTTATAGCTGTTTAAGGCTGATTCCTCAGATTACATGGGGACAGACCAGTTTGAGAAATCACATACCAATTACAAGCAAAGACGGATATCCACAGTACCTCAGCATCGCTCAGGAGAGCAGAAGAAAAGAAAAAAAAAAGCAGCAACAGTCTACACGTCCACCTGCAGGTCACTGTGTGAATAAACAATGGCACGTTAACTCAGCACGTCCCAGGCAGCCAGGAAAATGAGCAACAGACGCAACGGGGGAAGCGGGAGAAAAAACACATCTTATAAAAGGACAGGAAGGCCAAACACCTGCGCTGCTACGTGACACGTGCATACAGCTACACATTTTAAGTGACCTCTTTTAAACTGGGCATGTACGGTGCGCCAGGCACCACGAGACCTGCCCAGGCTCCAGCTCCTGTGATCCTCTCACAGGGCTCCACGAGAGGCTCCACTCACGATGCCCTCTAGCGGCTGGGCCAACAGCAGCAAGAGTGAGGACTCGGCCCAAGGCCTCCACCGGGGCTGGGGAAGCAGACCAAGAGCGGCGCCCCTGTGCACTGTCCTGCCAGCAGCAGTCAGGGAGGACGGGCTGGGACAGACCCCAGGGCCCGGACAGGCTGCCTCAGAAGGCAGGCTGCGGGACGGTGCTCTGCAAACAGGCGCCTGGGGAGTCCAAGAGGAAACTGGGGGCTCTGCTAACTGGTTTCTCCCTGCTGTGACCACCAGAGTGTGAAGATGACTTCACTTCCTTCTTTACACTTGCTTTCGACATTAAAACAAACTTGGACTTTCTAAAATGCCGCCGACTGAAAAAAATCTGCTGTCCTGCCCATGCGGCCCTCCTGCAGTGAATGAGGGGTCACAGGTGTACCCGCCTTGGGGAGGCCAATGGGGATGCGAACACAGCCAAGGGCCCTAACCTGGCCAGCTGCCTCCCTGTTGGCTTTTCTTGCCCCAGAGATGTTCGAGATGATGGCAGGGAATCTGGGATCACCAACAAGAGGTCAAAGTCCCTTCTGCTCTCATCTGGGGCCGCTCTGCCGCACACAGGATGCTCGGCAGCGTCTGAAGGCACTTCTGGCTGTCACGACTGGGGCCTGTCATGTCTCGTGGGCAGGGGCCAGGGTGACAGGCAATCCCCCCAACACAGAACCGTGTGGACCACAATACGCCCAGCACCTGCTCTGAAGAAAGTCAGACATGCGCTTCAGCACCACTCCTTTCTCCCTCTTTTTCTAGGTATCACTAAGCAGCAGCTTGGTGTTGGCTGACACTTGGCATCTGAGTGTTGGCAGGAGGGCAGGAAGGTTGCTGTCAGGTCATGATCACCCATCTGCTTAAGGACAGCACGACTGGGCAGGTGCACGGAATTCTGAACATGGGCCCAAAACAAGAGGCAAGGGCCAGTGAGAGTCCACGGGGTGCTCACTGCCCCACTCCAAGCTGTCCACCAGGAGCACAGACTGAATGTGGTGTGTTTGCCTGCCTGGGCTCCCAGTAAACAGGAAAACTGTACTAACAAAAGACACTTTTTTTAGGAGAAAAGCAGACACTGAAGTTGGCAGCTACGAGTTATGAGGGGAAGATAATTCCCAATCCACTATATGAGTTAAACAATTTTTTTTGAAGTTTTAAAAAATTTTGAAGAAAGAAATCTAAGTGAAATAAAACTTAAGAAAGAGCAAACTATTAAACAGGGACTACTTAAAATGCCTGGAAAAATCGTGGGAAGAATTTGATTCCCCCAATATTTTCTGAGAAATGTTTCTGATTTTATTGAAAATTTTCAGCTACCTACATCAAAATATACGCATACCTCCCTGTAAAAGCCTAGAAATGGTACCCATGAGTCCTCTGGGGGCACCTGTCAGGCCCTCCCAAGAGGAAACCACTAGGACTGCGGGTCTAGCTTCCCAGTCCTTGTATAAACACATATACGTGCAGTTAAATATACTTTAATGCACTCAGAAGGTAACTCCGTGTTGTCTAGCGTGTGTTTATTCATACAAAGCGTCCAGTAAGCACTGACCTGCATGTGGTTTACTTGGCTGCAGCTTAGCGTCCCCAAGTCTGGATACACCTCCACTGACCAGGCGAGGCCCAAGCATGACTGTTTCTCTGTCACAACAAGGGGACCGCAGGCCCCCTGTGTGAGGGCGTCTCTAGTGGAGGGACCGACTGGGGGAGCAGCCAAGTCAGAGGGACATGGGCACTTGAGATTCTGACAACTTAAAAGACAGCACCAAACCGCCCTGTGAGGTGGCTGCAAATTTACACTCCAGCCCCAACACGGGGAATCACCGCAGTTAACAGCGCGTGCAGACTGCGGCAGGCAGTGTCCATGTGGGGGTGGGGTGGAGGGCTGTGGAGGCAACCTTAGTTTGGAAGTGGAGGACAAACCATGGAGGATGAAACTGACGCTGGCTGAGGGCGCACTTGGACCCAAGCATTCAACCAGGTGATTTACCGTCACACACAAATCACTCAAGAACCAGGTTTTCACAGCACAGCCCAATTCCTGACTTTGCAGTGTGGCAGCTGGCTTAAATTCAGAGCATCTGGGATAGTCACTTTCTCCAGGATCTAAAAAGCATGCAGGGAAGCTGAGACAGGAGTTCCTGCTATCAGAAAAATACTAAAGCACGCCCCCTAGTGGTAGGAAAAATTACAAACACGCAAAATGCTGTAGAGCCTATTAAAATACTGATGAAAACATCGTTTAATGCTGCTGGCTAAAACTATTTGAGGGTGGCACACACATATGTGGCTTATAACTCACTCTTCTGTGGAGAGCGAAGAGAAAGGCATTCATTAATGGGCTCTGCCCAGATTACCAGGATCAATGCAGCCAAAGGTTGAAAATTTAGAAGATGAAAGTTTGAAAATAATTTAATGCAAATGTATTAACTCATATATATTCAAAAATATATTTAAATAAGTGTTTTTAAAATGTAGCCTCTCAAGATCACTCCCTGGCTAAATGTGGGCTAACCTGAGCATAAAATTGTTCCAAATGATTATAACACATTGACTAAACAAAAAATCCAGCAATCCTTGGGAGGAGGCGGGAAGGAGAGAGAAAGGAGACAGCAAGGGAAAGGAGAGGAGAGAGGTGGCGGTGGAGAGGAAAGCGAGAGGAGGCAAAGCTCTGCTTCACTAGAGGGCACACTCACAGCAGAAAATCACCATCTTACAACTTTCATATCATGATTTAGGAAGGAAGAGCCAACAGGAGCTAAAACAGACATAAGGACAAAGGTCATCACTGGGGAACAGGTTATACCCAGGACTGGGTCATAGTTTGACCCCACGGATTTCTTGTTAACTGCAGATGGAACACTATCCCTTACAGGGTGTCACTGTCTTGGCCAAGTGACCAAACTCCGCCTCCCTGACAGTGGACATGGAACCCCACGGCCTCTGGATGAGACGCAGCGTGAAACACACAGCACCCGAGAGCAAGCTCACCAGCCAAAAACCCCAACTCCATCTAACACAACCTGAGATTAACTTCTGGTTTACAGACAATACGCCAAGAAACAGTGAGACAAATCCAGACTGGTTAAGACAATTTGTAAGCCAACTGATCCGGACTCTTCAAAAAAGTGAAAGTCATGTAAAAAGCGGGGAAAGATGAGACTGAGGAACTGTTCTTTACCAAGAGAGAACAGAGACATAACAACCAAACACAACCATTAAGGACGCACAGGAGTGAAGGCCAGGCCTGCGAAGAACCCTGAGGAGAGCGCCCCCCAGGGCAGGGCGGGCCGGCCTCTGGGGGCTATGACAGAGCTCTTCCTCAGCGCTGAATGCCGGAGCCCAGCACCCCCGGGCACACACGTGCTGGGCAAATGCAGACCGCAGGCCGGCAAAGTACTAGCAGCATCACACAGGGATGCCCACGCTCAGTCCTAAGAGTTTCCTGCAGGTCCCAGCATCTAACCTTAAAAAGGGCGATTTGCTACCTTTACCTGTGATCCTTCGATCTCAGTTTTAGAGAGTGTGAAACTGATAAGCAGATACTACATTTATAAAACAACAATGTTGTTACAGTATCCTTGCAGGGAGCCTTACAGCACATGCTGGCCCCAGATATGATTAGGATGCATTCCTGAATCGCTGGGACACTGGACAAATTCAGAACACCTTGAAACCAAACACCCAGCTTTACCTACTCTAAAAAGCCTGTTTCAAAGTTAATATCGCTGTTTCTAGACACCCAAATATCAGATACTACAAGTCTTCATAACAACCCCGTGTAATGGGCAATGACCGGATAAGGTGCGGGCGCAGACACGGCCCCAAGAGCTGACAGTGTCCTCTGTTCTCGTGATGCGCTCCATGACGTGCAGTCTGAAATGCGCACTGAGTGATTGGTGGGGGAGCAAACCGGCCATGAATCGTTCAGCAATTCCCAAATAACTTGATTGCTAAAATTCGTAGGATTTTTTTTTCTGACACAGCTTCTTATGTTAAATAAAACCACTGTCAATATCTCCGTCTGACATGGGGTACACGCTGACCCCTCTCATAACTCCCCTAGTGCTGATGGAGGTTAGGTGACCTCTGGTCTCAATAAAGGGAAGTTCTCTTTTATAAGATCCTCTCTCATATTCTGATGAATTAACAGTAATTAACATGAGCCCTTTTCTAGTCTTGTTGGCACTTCTGAGATTTTTATACATCTAACATTTCTATTACTGGATTTACCAGAACATAATACTGACTTAGGTCAAACCTTATGTTTTAGGTGAGATGCAAAAAGGTTCAGCATGATGGTTAGGCAGAAGGCTCTTTGCCAAGCTGCCTGTGTTCGTACTCTGTAAAATTCACACATCTCAACATGCTTCAATTTCCTAGCGTAACAAACGCGTATGACGACAACAATGACGGCAATCTAGAGCTCTCAGAGAAGCTCACAAACATCGGAAGGCTGCTGTCACAGAGCAGCACCGCAAAGCATTCATGTTAATTTTTATGAATAAAAGGGACAATGTGGATGCCTTGACAGGCAGGCATGCAATAAACTCACCCCATTAAACGGAGAGGCAAAGACGACGAGGGCCCTGGGTGCGCACCTGTCAGGGCGGGCAGTGGCCCCTAGCACCTGCCAAGCACCTACCGGCTGCCTCCCCGCTGCTCTCAGAGCCGGGGCTGCGGCCTGCAGCTCCCACGACGGCCACTGGGGGTGTAGCTCTCCCAAGCACCACTCTTCTGGCTGTCAGACTCAGGGCGCAGGGCGCAGGGCGCCCCCCCCCCCCCCCCCCCGCAGAGCCCATTCCGTGCCCTCCAGTCCAGGTAGGCAGTATGGGCAGGGCAAAGACTGGCCCTCCCTGCCTGGAGGGAGCCAAAGGCAGTGGCTAGGAAACAGGACTTTCAGAAACTAGGGCTGGCAGAGGCAATGACCGATCAGAACAGAAGTGGGCAACAGCTTGGAACAGGGGTGTGGTGGTGACTAGGGGCGAAGACCCCGGGGCAGTGACCAGCTAACTGGTCGATATGGCTGCAAAAATACATACCCACCTACGTTTAGCTGAGTATCAGCCCTGATGAGGTTGATGGCTGTGTGACAACTGCTGACTCTCAAACCGACCACCTCTGCCCGCAGTATCCGAGTGCTCAAACGTGTGTCTGAGGTACAGACAGAGCCCGCCACTCACCCTGGGCGGCGTACCGACAGGACCCGTCCTCCACCAGGACGTTGTAAAAGGGCTGATGGTGGCCGTGAGGCAGGCTGTGGACGTTCATGTTCCGGATCCACTCGTGGCCCATCATGCAGGTGGGGTCCCAGCCGTAGATGACACAGTTATAGCCGTACCTGATCAACACAAGAGCAGCCACACGTCAGCTTCCTGACGGGGGAGCGGGACACAGAGGCGATGGCGTGGCTTCTCCGAGGCTCACGTTCTTACAGATCTACCTGCCTTCACTCTACGCTGAATCAATTTCACTCCTGACCTCTTTAAGAACCCCTCTTATTGACAAGCTCACTCTATCTCGTTGCCGCTGCTGTTCAGTTGCTAAGTCATGCCCGACTCTTTGTGACCCCACAGACTGCAGCAAGCCAGGTTTCCCTGTCCTTCACCACCTTTCAGAGTTTGCTCAAAGAACAGTACAACTGGGGAAACACCAAAGTCCCACTAGATTTTTGATGAGGTTAACAAACTGTTGATTTTTTTTCTGAATTATGACAACAAAAGGGTAAACGTCTTTTGAAAAAAAAAAAAAAAGAGATCCCTTACCTTTTCAGTGCTACTAAAATAACTACAGACGAAATGACCTCTGGTATTTGCTCCAGGGAGGAGGAGGAGAGTCAGGGGGTGGAGGTGAAATGAAGACTGACCTCATAATGATAACCTTTGAAGCTAGACACGGGAACCTCACCTGGTTCATTACACTCCTCTCTCTACTCTCACATACACTTGAAAACTTCACAACAAAGTTTAAAAAAAAAAGAATGCCGTAAAAGAATGGAAAACACTAACCAAAAAATGAGAAGAGACATTTGCAATTTATCTGCCCATAGAGACTAATACACAGAATAAAGAAACTGCAAATCAGTAACACTAACAACTCAACTGAAAAACACGCCAAATGCCCAAAGAGGCACTTAATCAAAGGAAACCTGAAAGGCCAGTAAACACAGGAAAAGAACCTCGATCTGCGTGGCAACCAGGAAAAAGAAAATTAAAACCACAACGAAATGCCATGTGCCACTTACTACAGAAGCACACTTTCCAAGGGCTGGCACTGCCACAAGGTGGCGAGGCTCAAGCCTCTCAGCGCCTGGCCTGCTGGTGGGGTGTTAACCAGCACAGGTGCTCTGGGGGACAGCTTAACTGTGCCTCGTCCACCAGCCATAGGACCCACTGGGTAAGTCCCTACCGAACTCAGATCCAAGGAGCCGAGACCGCGGGACAGAGAGGCTGATGAATAGGGGAAGCATCCAGCCGACAGGGCTTCCACTCCCCAGAGACAGGACACTACAATCGTTAGAAGAGCTCCCAGTTAGGAAAGACAGTTGCTTCTTAACAAACAAAAAGGTCAGATACACGGTTTGGTCTCCGGTCCTTGCCGCGACGGGCCCTGGTCTCTGCTGCACCGAGTCAGGTCCCCGCCGCTCACGGCGCTGTGTCCTCGGCAGCCACGCGGGGTGGGGGCGGGCGCCAGGAGCACTCACCTCTTGTGCTTCATAATGAGCCCAATGGAGTAGCAGACGTCCCTGTGCTTCTCGTGGGAGCGAAGCTTGACCTCCACCCCCACCTCCTCCTTTTTCCGCTCAATGTGCTCCAGCGTGTGCTGCACCAGGTAACCCACCGCCCCGTGCTGCCCCGGGTCTAGGGTCTGGATGTGCTGGAGGATGTCAAGCACCTTCAAGACAAGACAGAAAGACTAGGAGATAATATTTTCATTTAGGCCTTTTCGGTTTCCTGGCGATAGATTTAAACCTGCGTAACCTGATGAAAGGCGGCAAAGTGGGCTGGGCTAACAACCTGCGTCTCCGTGACCCACGGGGGTCTCTCCCCACTGGTGCCATGTATACCCAGAGTCGCTTCATGTGCTGGTGGCTGACCCTGGCATCCGAGTCCAACCAACCTGAGTGGGAGGAACTCTATTTAAAACATGAGGCGCTGGGACCCACATGGGACGGGGAGGCCAGGGTTGTCGTCCGTGAGTGCACTGAGGCCAGGTGAAGCCTAACAGGTCCAAACGTTCCTGGGCAGTGGGGGGACTCAATGTCTTACACACGGAAAGGAAACCTTTTCAACCTGCTGCTCATGAATTGGAAAAAGAAATGCAAAGCTGCTTCAATCAAGATGGAAAGGCTGAGTGCAGAGTGGCCTCGGGGCTGCAGGAGAGGGGAGGGGTCACAGAGAGGGCATGGGGAGATGGACACACGTCAGCACAGCACATTTATGATGCTCTATGTAAGAAGGAAGGTGTGTAGGTCCAGGGCTTGGAGAGCCTATGGGTCGTGTCAAGTACACTAACTCAGTGGACTTTAGTGTTCAGGAGAACAGGGAGAAAGCCCTCTCCTTGGGAGTTAGTTACGTGATGAGCTGGTAGAGCAGAACTGCCTGAGCTGGAGGTTCTATTCTCTTCACGGCACTTAGTGCCTCTATGGAAAAATACAAGTTCAAGGAAAGCTAACTCACGTGAGCAATTACCAAGTGCCTACTGTCTCAGCTGTCAGATGAGGGTCTCTGATGTGTTTCTGTTTTAGAAAAGGATCTCTTCCTATTTACTGACACTGGATTCTAGCCCCAAATCTGCCAAACTCAACTGCTTCTGTCTTTGAATTAGTTTATCTACTTATCAAATAATGATGAAAAACTCCCCTATTTCCTGACACACGGTGAGCCTGTATAAGTGCTGTGAAAACTGCATTTTTCTGCAACGCATGGTATTATTTTAAAACCCAATCTTGTCTTCCAGAATGAGATTTGCAAGATATCAATATTTCCTGAATATTCTTCTCCTGCTGGTTCACTATGCCAAGCCTGTCACACATCTTTTTTAACTTCATTTAATCCTCCCAACCTGGAGGTCAGCAGTCCAGTCACTGCCGATTTCCAGAAGAGGAACCAGGCTTAGAGAAGTTAAGCAAGGTGCCTGAGGTCACGGGGTTATGGAGACATGCAGTGAAAACGTGGACCTGGGGCTCCTGGGGCTGACTTGCAGCCCCAGGTCTCAGTCACCTTCACACCAAAGCAGGAAGAAGAGGATTGTAATTAACTGTTAGGAAAATTCTCAAACACGTATCAGGTGGACAGAACGGCAGGACCCCAAGTAGCAGACCCAGCTCGGAGCCGATGCCATCCACCTGCCGCCCCCAGCAGTGGCCTTGTCATGCAGGGGCACTAGCAACAGTTCTGCCTTGTAGCTAAAAGCATCGGGTTTCACAGTAAGCTTCTTGTGTTCCCCTCTGCAGTTCCAACTAATTACTTCTGACAAGTTTTCTACAGACACAGACTTCCTCTCCTTCCTGGCAGCCCCTTCCTATCAGATAAGTGAAAGAAATGTTAACTTGGAATCTTCAAAGCACAAAGGAAGTCTTGAACTCAGAGTGTCAGCGAGGAAGATAAGGTTCAGGGATAACTACGTCCTTCCGTTGGTGGGAGGGGGGAATGATGGGGTGAAGGGGGAGGCCAGAAACGGAGAAGGTGCCATAAGACATGCCCAGTGTGTCCCGAAGGCCTGTGCTGATGGTGGGCCACCATGACATCGCCAGCTAAATGTCCAGGCTAACGAATCCTGTCATTTCTTATTCATTCAACTAAAAATTTTGTGAGTACCTACTGGGTGGGAGGAATTGTGTTGCGAGCCAGGGGAATAACTACAGTAAGGAACAAAACGAGGACGTCCCTGGTGGTCCAGGGGCTTAAGACTCTGTGCTGCCAATGCAGGGGGCTCCTGCTGACCCCTGGTCAGACACCTAGATCCCACGAGTCCCAGTTAAGAGTTCACACGCTGCAACTGAAGATCCCTCCTGCCACAACAAAGACTGCAGGTCTTGTGTGCTGTAACTAAGACCTGGGACGAAAAAAAAAAGGAACAAAACAGAAGGTCCCGGTCCTTAAAAAGAACTGTCTAGTGGGGAAGCTTGGGTGAACAAGCAGCTTCAGACACCGCACACGAGCATCTGGAAGGGCGAGCACAGAGCACAGCGTGGAGAGCTGGAGGGGGTCAGAAGCGAGAGCTAAGCTGACATCTCGTCTCAGCAGGCGTGAGCCGCAGAGCTGAGCGACAGGAAGGAAGCTCCAGGCAGAGCTGCAGCGTGTACAGAGGACGGATGCAAGAGCACGGGGGTGGCAGGACGCCGCAGCCCGGGAAGTGCAGAGTGAACGTGCGGAAGCACAGGCTGGTGGAGCCAGGCCACCAAGAACCTGGCAGGCCTCGGTGGAGAGTGGGAGCCTGACCTTGCAGGCAAGGAGGGAGCCACTCGGAGGGTCCCAAGCAGGGAAGGGCTACGAGTGACATCTGGTTACGGTCACTCTGACTCCAGTGCTTGAAATGCGTTCAGGGGTCTAAGAGGAGAAGGAAGAAGACTGCGCAGGCAGCCTCTGCGGTCAGAGGGGGACATAGGCGCTGGCAGATGTGTGGTGGACGCCTGCTGGTGTGGCACCCAGGGTCCAGGCAGGAGGGCAGGGATTCAGGAGCCATCGGCCTACAGAGGGGAGTGGAGGACTGGAGAGCAGGTATGATCGCCAAGGGGAACAGCAGGAGGAAGTCGAGGAACTGGCCCCCCCCACCCCCACCCGCTCAGTGTGGAGCCTTTAACGGAGAGCGGGAGGGCAGGAACTAGATCCAAAAGAACAGAGCATTCTGAGTGGTAGGGAAGTGGCCTCCATGATCGAGAGAGATAAGCAAAGACAAGTATCCACTGCATTTGGCAACAAGGATAAAAGTTTAACAAGAGGGGTCACGGACTTCCAGTTCACGTGGAGGAGGGGTGGGAACAGAGCCCTGGGTTCTGAGCAGCGGGAGGAGGCGAAGGGGAGGTCAGCCCCAGGACCCTGGCCGGGCTGGGAGCAGATAAGGTGGAGTCACGGGGCAAAGCAGAGGGCTGCCATGGGAGGCTTTGTCTTTTCTTTTTTCAAAGATGAAGAGAGACCTGAGTGTGTTTAATGCTGACAAGAGAAGCAGAAACAGGGACCTGCAGATCCAGGAAAAGCAGCAAAGGCGGCTTAGCAGTCTCTAGACAGGCAGCAGGCTGGACCCAGAGCCCGGGGGTGTGCACCTTGGGAAACCGAGGGGCTTCTTTTCCACTGAAATGTGGAGAATGGAGGCAGGAATAACTGGATCACAAGGATGCAGGTTTGGCAGCAGGAAGTGGAAAGTGCCCGTCTGTTGGCTTCTTTAGAGACCATTTCGCCTGACCCGGTCCACAGGGGTGAAGTGTGTGAGTGGGCTTGGAATCTGAACGCCTGGTGCCATCAGCTCCTGTAGGAACCCCTGGCAGGTCACTAAACTTCTCTCAATGCCTCTTTCATTATTTACAGAAGGGCAAAAAAGCTTGTATCCACCCTGAGGGGGTGGCAGGTGTTGGAGGCATGAAGCCTAAGCTCTCTAGCCGTCGGACCCCCCAGCCCTGGAGGAACCTACTCCTTGCTCTGAAATCCTTCCTGGGCCTTCCAGGGGCACCTCAACACTTCCTCTGGAGCAGACCCTCTTCTAACTGCTCTGCACCCGGGTGTCTTCCTTACTGGGGGCCCAGCCCTCCTTTCTTGCTGCAGCTGGAGTACAGTTCACGGAGCTGGGGAGGTGAGCTGTGGGAAAGGAAATGGCCACTTTCCCCTCCTGATCTCAGACACGGAGCGGAGGGGGCTCGGGGTGTGCGGGGGGAGTCCCAGCAGCCCACGTCAAGGAGAATAATGTTGTGTGAGACAGGTTTTGGAACTTGCTCCAGTGACATCTGCTTGGCAGGAAGGCAATCCTGGCCATCTGAGGAGGCCGAGGAAACTCCCTGGAAATGGCAGAGGAGCCCTAAATGGAGCCCAGCATTAAAAGCAGGATGCCAGGGCTTTGGCAGGCGCTCCTCACAGAGGGAACATCAACCCCTCTCCTCCTAAGGCTGATGTGTGATTTCAGTACAGAATCTACTTGGGAGGAACAACACTTTGAAAGCATCTATGAGTCTCACAAACTATCATGAAATTCCTTAACCAACATACAGTAAAAAGTGACAGGAATTAGTTATGTATATACTGGTATCAAAAATAAAGTAAAAAGATAAAAATCAACTGTTCAATTCTGGACAACAAGGTGCTAGGAGGCAGGTGGTGACTTGGGGGGGTACTCATTTTTTTCTATTGGGTCCCATGGAGGTCCTGGGAAGATGGTTGCTGTCTGGGCTGGAGGCAACATTCTAAGGTAGGAGCCCAGGACTTTTCCTACTGCCGCGTCCTTTCTCAGAACTATGGCAGACGTGTGATGCTATGAATACACAAGACACCATAAATCTAAGCTGTGCTGAGTCACTGAGCCTATTTCCTTTCTTACAGAAGGCTTTCCCACTCTCCAGTGACAGGGCTGACGATTTCTTGATGTTGGTCCTGACAGTGCTCAGAAGTCAATTCTCTCACCAGGCTGTCCAAATAAAGTGGACTATGACCATGTTCTCAGGGACATGCAAGGGCGGGACGGGAGTGAGCAGCTGCCCCAGCACATGCATTGCGCCTGGAAGCCACACGTGCTGTACCCACAGCTCGCCAGGAGCAGGGCTGACCTCAAACATGGTCAGGAGGCGCTGACAGGGCTTTCTGTTGGCCAAGGGGATGTCACCAGCCTGCAAGATCCACATGGAATGGTTTCAAAACCCAACAGCTTCCAAAGGTGTGCACCATCCTTCCTGCACCCAGCAGCTAGACCTGAGCAAATCTGAGATCTCCTTTTCCTACATCTCCAGGTTGGTTTAGTCTCTAACAGCACAGCTGGAGGATGAACATTTCAAACTTCTGCTTCCCCTTGAGGAGGGGGACTTGGGGGAAAAGACATCTTTGGGCCACCACTGGGTGAGCGGTAGGGCAGAGGCCTTGTGGTTCTGCGAGTTTAAGATGCTGATCACAAAGAGAATGGGCAACTCCTGGCAGGATAGCCAATTTTCAGGAGAATAAAAGGAGACAAAAAATTCAGTCGATGGGTCAAAACTGTGACGCTTTGAATAAATCGGCGTTTATCCCCCAGGTTAATCCAAGGATAAACCAGTAAGTGCTGCCTTTCAATTAGGATTTCCCTCTCTATGGCAAGGGGAGAGCATCAAGATAAAATAATTACCTTCTCTGGCCAGATGCCCAGGTGGAAGTAAAGCCTGGCTTGGAGGAGGAGCAGCTGCACCTGGTCGGGGTACATCGCCAAGTACAGGTCCAGAGAGTCCCTCAGGAGCTGGTAGGACTGGTCAATGCCCTCCCTATGAGGGAGAAAGCTTCATTTTAGCCTGCTGGCTTCCGAGTTAGGGCCTGCTTTTTCAAAGACCAGGTTTTAAAACAAATGAGACACAAATCCCACACGTTCTCTGATTCTGATACTTCCTCTCTGTTTAGCAAAGTTATAGTGCTCTTAATAAAAAGAAGAGACAGAAATTTTGTACCCCACTAATTTAAAATCGTAAAAGTGCTTTCCTTGGAAGTCACCTCAATAGCACCATACATAAATTAGAAGTGGATTCTGAATAGGTGGTGCATGGAGGTCTTTCAGGACAGTCAAACTATTCTGGATGATGCTATAGTGGTGGGCAGGTGTCATCACACATTTGTCAAAATCCACAGACTGGACACCATCTAGAGCAAACCCTAATGTAAAGGATGGTAGGTTCATTAACTGTAACAAATGCCTCTGGAGGGGATGCTGACGTGAGGGAGGCTGTGCGTATCTGGAGGCAGAGGGTAAATATTCTGGACTTTTTGCTTAGGTTTTGCTGTGAACCTAAAACTGCTTTTTTTTTTTGGATCCAGACCATTTTTAAAGTCTTTACTGTATTTGTTACAATCTTGCTGCTGCTGCTTCTTTTTTTTTTAATGTTTTAGTGTTTTTGGCTGTGTGGCATGTGGGATCTTCGCTCCCTGACCAGAGACCTGCATTAGGAGGTGTAGTCTTAACCACTGGACCACTTTAGAAAAGTGGACTTTATGGGAAGTCCCCCTGAAACTGATTTTTGTTTATTTTTTCTTTTTTAAAGAAGACTAAAGTCTATTTTTTAAAAAATTCTACCATTAGAAAACTATGACTCCAATGTATAAATTTCTTTTTTCCCTGTAAGACAATTTTCTTTGGACTCAGAAGCCAGCCTGTTTCGTATTTTTGCTTGTTTCCTTAACTGCTGCTGCTGCTAAGTCGCTTCAGTTATGTCCGACTCTGTGCGACTCCATAGACAGCAGCCCATCAGGCTCCCCTGTCCCTGGGATTCTCAGGGCAAGAACACTGGGATGGTTTGCCATTTCCTTCTCCAATGCATGAAAAGTGAAAAGTGAAAGTGAAGTCGCTCAGTCGTGTCCGACTGAGCCTACCAGGCTCCTCTATCCGTGGGGTTTTCCAGGCAAGAGTACTGGAGTGGGGTGCCACTGCCTTCTCCGGTTCCCTTAACTAAGTGATTGGTATTGTTGTTCAGTCACTAAGTCGTGTCCGACTCTTTGCAACCCCAAAGACTGCAGACGCCAGGCTTTTCTGTCCTTCATCTCCCAAAGTTTGCTCAAAACTCGTGTCCATTGAGTTGGTGATGCCATCTAATCATCTCATCCTCTGTTGCCCCCTTCTCCTGCCCTCAATCTTTCCGATCATCAGTCTTTTCCAATGAGTCAACTCTTTGCATCAGGTAGCCAAAGTACTGGAGCTTCTGCATCAGCATCAGTTCTTCCAAACGCCAGTCTAAAATGTTTTCGTTACAGGAGAATGCTTTCAGCTTTTATAAAAGAGCCCTTGTCCAAGTCCATTGCAAAGACCTCAAGGAAAAGTCACTGAGCACATCCAAAGTCTGGACAGTATTATGTCATGGGAACTGGTTCCTCCCCTGTGGTCCCAATGGTGCTGAGCGCATCCAATGCTTCTCAGTATGGCAGGCAGGCTTGTGAAATAAAATTCTCTGTAAGGCAATTTGCGCCTCCAAAGACGCACACTCTACAAAAGAACTGGAAAATCGAAAAAACCTTACCGCTTCCCCAGACTTAACAGGTTTCCCACCATTCGCTGCAACACCTTCTTCACGTTCACCACCCCGTACAGTGCCGCGGTCACGTGCTGGCCGATCAGGTATTCACATTCTTTCACTGTCAGCTGCTTGCCTTTCCCAAAAGCATCTATGTAGATGTAGTCGAAGATGTCCAGGGCCGTCCTGCCCAAAGAGCAGCAATGTAGTGAGCTGTTGCTCAGGCTAGAGCTGAACCAGTCAAAACCCCCTAATAAACAGCTCAAATCAGAGACAGAATGTTAACACAGTTGCATTTCTGCTGAAAATATCAAGGCCTTGTTCAAAGTCTGAAA
This sequence comes from Ovis canadensis, assembly GCF_042477335.2. Classification (NCBI taxonomy): domain Eukaryota; kingdom Metazoa; phylum Chordata; class Mammalia; order Artiodactyla; family Bovidae; genus Ovis; species Ovis canadensis. The sequence goes on along the minus strand of NC_091261.1, from coordinate 68,297,645 downwards.
GCTGACCTTTATACATACTCTGATGGAGTAAGATGGCGATACACTGGTATTTAAGAAACAGCACTGGTTTGTGCCATTTAATATAGGTTTTTAGAGACAGTAATCCTTAAACTCACTGCCAGGTATATCTATCCAAAATCCAGTTGAGAGAGGTAATTCTGGAATGCCTGAGGCAGTCAATAAATTCCACAGAGCAGCAGTTACTATGTGTGGAGCCCGGGCCCCTCGAGGCTGTGATGAAAGTTGGAGGAGTCTGGAGCCACAAGGCTTCTGGCCTCAGCTCTGCAGACACCCTCAGGCAGCTCAGGTGAGAACCTGCTCCGGACCACAGAGAGCTGTGTCCCTGGCCTCCACCTCCGCTCCTCCCTTGGAACTGCTCTGCACAAACCCAGCTCTCGCATGAGGTGGCGGGGTGAGGTGGGGGTGGGGGGTGGCTGGCAACCTCAGAGCCAGGCAGGGAGGTGGTCCTAGGAGGCGCGTTCTTACTGCAGTACCTCTAACTACACGGCATTTACCCGAGGAGGATGCCTGAAGGGCTGGGGTGGGACTCTCCGGGAAAGCTGTGTTTTCTCCTTTGAGCAACTATTTCACTTTGATCTTATGCCGACTGCAAATCACGCAAGAGACTTTCTCTTGGGCTGCTAGAAAGTTGTCAGATTTCTTCCTTGAGTCATATCAATAGCCCAGCTTTAGCAAGACATATATAAATGTTCCAGAAATAAGGAATGCTCTTCAATCCCTTTTTAGTCTAGGAGACCCACACAAATGGACACAAGTTTATGGGCAAAAATTCTAAATACAATATGACCAAATCAAATACAGTGATGTATGATCAAAATCTGTATGACCGAGTTAGATGTTCCCTAAAAAACTTCAGCACACACAGACTACAAGAGCAAAACTGTAGGATTCTATCTGTAGACACAGAAAAGAAATCTGAGGGGATAGAAATCCTAGTTATTAATAAAACTCTCAGGAAATTACAACTTTAGAAGGCAGTTTTGATCATCTCAATGAAAGGTACTGCTCCCAAACATCATGTCTGAGGTGAAACTGTAAAGTCACACCCAAGGCAGAGTGCCTGCTATCACTGTTTCTATTCACTGTGTTCAAGAGGACCTAGCCAGCACAGTAAGTGAAAGAGACACAAACATAAAACAGCTGGGGGGGAAAAAAAAGAAGAAACAAAACGTCATGATTCAGAAAATATGATTATCTACACAGAAAGGCTGAAAACCCTAACAAATTATTATCACTAATAATTGATTCAGCAGAGGGGCCAACAATCAACCCAGATTTAAGTATCAGCCATACCCCTGTACACCACCAATACATAAAAAGTGTCATTTAAACAATGACCATTTTCAATAGCAAAAAAAAAGTAAAGGTACCCAGGAATAACTAATAAGATGTGAAAGAGCTGGCTATAGAAAAGAGTAAAATCCTTTGAAGGACATTAAAGATGACTGCAACGTGGGAGCATTTGCGCTCACAGACAGACAGACGGAGCAGGGACACATACACCATGCTCCTCACGTGAATCCGTGAGTCCAGAGAAGCTCTGGGGCCAGCTGCCACACTAGAGCTTCGAGGGCCTGACCACGGACTCTAAAGCTGCGCGTGGGCTTCAGGCTTAGAGGAGCCAGGGTGATTTTGAAGGACTCCACGCGGCTCTCAGCCGCCTAGTCTTTAAGACTCACGATACGGTCACAGTCAGCAAGCACTATGGTCTTGGTGCAGACATGGAGGCCGAGGGCCCAGCAGGCGCGCGCGCCCCCACGGGCCACACCTTCACGGGTCTCAGCATCTGCCAGGTGTCTGCGGTGCTAACAAACCCCTTCACTGTTCGTCTGCAATGTGGTGTACACTCACTGGAGCCTAAACAAGGACACACGATCCTGTTGGCACACACAAACGTGCCCAGCAATGGGTTACTGCGGTCAATAACATGGTAGTTGGTGTTTTAAATGCTCTGTATCATGCAGAAGTCCTTGGTGGACCATTAAATAATATAAACATTTAAGGACGTTTTAGATATTTGGGGAAGTTGTTGAGTTACTCGGGGAGAGGGAATGGGCTGAAAAAGCATTTTTTTCATTTAAAATAATGGAAAATGGGTGCCTACTCTCCCACAGAGAAACTATCCAATACATCTGAAGAAACAGATTATATTTGGGAAATAAGGGAAGCCTGTACTTCCTATTTAAGGAAACACACACGTCATAGAATACAAAAATATGCATGGAAATAAATACTTTCAAACTAAACTCTAAAAGGAGAAAAGGGAGAAAAGAATGGAGAAGAATACCAAGGAGGTGTTTTATTTCCCAAACCCAGAGGTGGAAACACAGACCAGCAACAGAATTCCACCACATGTGTAAAGCATTTGGGTTCTCTCACTGAACCCTCCAAACCACTGTATGAAAAACATCGGCCCCATTTTACAGAGGAAGAAACTTAAGCCCAGAGGAAGCTGAGGTCTGAACCCAGCTGAACTTCAAAGCTCAGCTACTTTCTTTCATTCTGCTCATCACTTCAGCGAAGGGTACCAGGGCCAGTCATCAGGAAGTAGTCTCAAATAACAGGATGTAATCAAATAACTTTGTTTCTTTTCCCTCTAAAGGGCACTTTTAAAGAGAGGGCATCTCTACCCATTTGACGAACTGCTTTCAAAAAAGCTAGACTACTGCTGTAAAGGAGCTTTACGTCCAACAGGATACCAGGTTTAAAAAATAGAGAACAAAACAGAACTCTTTAACCTGGTCTGCAAAGCAGGCACTAACCTTGCCTGAAGGAGCTCCCCTGCTGAGAACATGCCTATTGGCTTTTGCAAATTAAGAACCTGGCAGCCCAGTTCCCTCTCCCCAGCCCAGTTCCCTCTGAGTCCCCCACCCCACCCCCACCTCCCTTCTGTGGGAGGTTTTATGGAAGACTGGGAAGAAACAGCTTAAGAATTCTTTGTCAGTACTGGCACATATATATGGAATTTAGAAAGATGGCAATGACGACCCTGTATGCAAGACAGCAAAAAAGACACAGATGTGTATAACGGACTTTTGGACTCAGAGGGAGAGGGAGAGGGTGGGATGATTTGGGAGAATGGCATTCTAACATGTATACTATCATGTAAGAATCGAATCGCCAGTCTATGTCTGACGCAGGATACAGCATGCTTGGGGCTGGTGCATGGGGATGACCCAGAGAGATATTATGGGGAGGGAGGTGGGAGGGGGGTTCATGTTTGGGAACGCATGTAAGAATATTTTAAAATTAAAAAAATTAAAAAAAAAAATTCTTTGTCACTGATTTGCTTTGGAACAAAGAGACTGAGATTCATACAAGACCCTGAACTGTTAGTCCTTCAAAAGTAAACTGTTTTCTTTGAGATAACTGGAGAGTCACACTCCCCTTGGGAGAAACAAGGCAGAAGAATGCACACTGCCCTTCTCCCCGGAACAGATTATGGGCCGGGATACAATCAAGAGCAAACCAGCTCTCACCACCCTGGTCCCCTTGACAACTTCCGCTGCTACACTTCTCTCAGCACAGGGCAATCACGCGAGGTCAGAGACGGCTTACCCTTCTGCACCTTGGCACCACCTTAGTAAGAAGTGGCTGGGGAAGTTGACAGGCTCCAGTGGGACCCCCAACTGCCGGGCAATTGTCAGGTAGAGCAGAGACATGCTGATGGGGATTCCTGTTCTGCGGATTAACACCTAGAGAAGAAAGCAGGCTTTAGCTTCACACAGAAAACCACACCTTCTCACCTCTTCCACACACCTTCCCAGTCGGCGCCCACTGTGCAGCAGGTGCGAGGATAGGTTTGCAGACTTAAATGGGTGAGTATTTTATTTATTTAGGTCAGGGCTCTGCGGGCTACAGTCCACATCAGGTCGATAAGCTGTTTTGGGATTGCCTGCTTAAGAAGAATTTTAGCATTTTTTTAATGTTTACAAGAAGTTGACCGAACACTATTTCATAAAATGTGAAAACTGTGAAATTCACGTGTCCATGTCCACACACAAAGTTTTACGGGGACACAGCCACACTCCTCTGTTTCTGGATGGTTTGCATTTTGCTTCACATGACTAGGGCAGAACTGAGCGGTTAGGACAGACAGCATTTGGCCTGAGGAGCCAGGTCGAGAGAAGTCACCGTCTGGCCTTCACGGCAAAAGTCTATAGACCTATGGTTAGGCCCTCCTTTGTCTAGGAAGAACTTAAGGGTATTTCAAAGAAAAGTGTGTAAGATATGACAAAAGAAAATACAGGTCTGAGAGAGAGCAACAGAACAGATATAAAAACAGAGAGGTAGAAAGCAAACAAAAAATAAGCATCAATGACGCAGTCGGTCACTCATTTCCTCCAGTCTCCCTGCAGGCCAGTGCAAGAAGGGAGACCTGCTTAGTTTCACTGTTTACTGTTCACAAGAAGCGATCTGACCACACTGAGTCAGAGGCGTACCTATTTCTAGCCAGGAATTTACTTCGACGGTTTTCAGACAAGAGGGGGCACTGTGATGAATCAGATAAAATCCACAGCAATATCCTCATAGGAAAGGCAAAAAATGAGTCTCACCAGGCATTGGCAGACCAACAAAATCTAGTCCTTGCCCTCAAACACTGTACAGTCATCAGAGGTAAGCTCCGCCTACATATATTATAACAGTATTTCCTCTCACCCCCATGTTTACCTGGTGCATATACAAGTTCAAGGCGTTGTAGTAATCCATTCGGTTCCCCTTGAACTTCAGCTGGTCATACAGGACATGGTTCATGGCATCCAGCACCTGACTCTGGAGCTCTATTTCCATGATCATGGAGGACTCGCCTGAAACACAGAGACCTACTCTGAGGACACAAGCACAAATAACGCTGTGAGGAGTGCCCCCAACAACCCGACGTGCAGACACTGGCCACGTCCTAGGAAGGCTCATCAGGTGTTGCCAATGCTGGGTGGAAAAGAGACTATGTGTTTGAAGCCTCTGACATCATTCGGGTGAACCGGTGGTCGTGTTATCTATCGCTTTGAGGGGACATAATGGGAACGCACTGCAGAATTTTCCAAACTAACCAATCACTCTAGGTTTTTCTTTTATAAATACAGCTGGATCCAAAGCAATTCCACACCTGCCTTGAAGGCCAAGCTGGGGTGGCGACTGTTTATGCCCCGGAGGGTTTTGCAAACAAGCTCCACGATGCTGTCAATCTGAGCCTGGATGTCCTTGAGACTGATGTCAGAGAGAGGGTTGCAGTACTGGTCAATATACACCGCGCCTGAAACGAGTAAGAATCATGGGATAAGTTCTTACATTTGCCTTTTCTTAACAGTGGTCATTCGTCCCAGACTCCTGAGGCCATACTCCTTGGATGGTTCCTATCCTGGATGTCAGGCCTGGCTTCTAATCCACTGAGAAGGGGCAATGTGCTTACAACCAAGGAGCTGACATTTCATTATTAATATACCAAAACTCTCTCAGAGGTCAAGGACTTACTCTGACACATATACCCATGGTCTACTGCCAAGAGAGATAAATACCATAAAGGAGCTCTTTTCAGGCTACTTCTCTCCCCCTCTTAATTATAATTCAAAATCCAACAACTCTTGAGAACTCAATAGTATATGACAGCATTTTGACTTGAAAAAAAAAAAATCGTTGAAAGGCCACAATGTCAGATATGCCGTTTCCACAAACTATTCCCCTGAAAGGTTAAGCCAGTAAATGGACTTTGGAGATAACTGGAGTTTGAAGTTAAACAGTTACACTCAAGAAACCCACAGCTAAAAAGTTGCACAGAGCACACCAGAGACACTGTCTGTCAAAAATCATTACTTTACTGCCTCAGGTCACTTTTTAACCCTGGAATCGAAGAGCTAACTTGCTTATCTGTCATAGGATATTTTCACTTGGGAAGCTGTGGGGTCCCTAAAAATCCACAAGGTCTCAAACCAGCTCAGGACCCAGATTCCCTAACTTGATCCCCAAGCGACCAGGGTATCAAGTGACCAGGACCCCAGTTCTGGTTTTTCCACCAGCCCAGGCCTGGCTCCTGGGCCTCCTCGGGACTGAGATCCCCATCAGCCAGGTGACAAGGCTTCTGCTGCATGGCTCTGGGATCCGCTGTGTCTGACTGCTGCTCCCTAGACTTCATCAATGGCATCGCACGATTCTAGTCTGCCACTCAGAACCGGAATCCTGGAGCCAACCTCTATTCACTCAACTACTTAAAATATCACTGCAGATGCTAACTGCAGCCATGAAATTAAAAGACACTTGCTCCTTGGGAAAAAAGCTCTGACCAACCTAGACAGTATATTAAAAAGCAGAGACATTACTTTGCTGGTGGGTTCACCAAAGCTATGGTTTTTCCAGTAGTCACGTATGGATACGACAGTTAGACCATAAAGAAAGCTGAGTGCTGAAGAATTGATGCTTTTGAACTGAAGTGTTGGAGAAGACTCTTTTAAGAGTCCCTTGGACTGCTAGAAGATCAAACCAGTTAATCCTAAAGGAAATGTCCTGAATATTCGTGGGAAAGACTGATGCTGAAGCTCCAATACTTTGGCCATTTGATGTGAAGAAATGACTCAGTGGAAAAGACCCTGATGCTGGGAAAGACTGAGGGCAGGAGAAGGGGATGACAGAGAATGAGATGGTTGGATGTCATCAGACTCAATGGACATGAGTCTGAGCAAGATCCAGAAGTTGGTGAGTGACAGTGAAGCCTGGCGTGCTGTGTCCATGGTGTTGCAAAGAGTCAGACAGGACTGAGCGACTGAACTTAAAAAAATGGTATTACTTTATAATATTATAAAGATGAAAGAGAAGTTAATTGTTTTAATAAATAATTAAGCTCATCAAGTTATTCCTGACTGTGGAATAAACAAAAGATGACTCTCAACTCCAGGACACATATGCGAAGACTCCAGAGCACTGAAGATATTTTAATGAACTGAAGCAGTCACTTCAATTCCTTCTGGATAGCATAACCAACAAGATCAATCAACAAGAACCTGCGCACGGCACTGCAGAGTAGATCTTGATTCTAAGGCCAAAGAACCAAGAAATACAGTGGCCACTGGAGAAAGGATGGACAGGGTTTACCAGCCACTGCTGCTGTGTTAGGCTGGAGGCAGCAAAATCTGCAAGCGCTGCAGCCATCAGAGAAACTTCATGCAAATGAAACCTGGAATGAACCTGGAGAGCGAGTAGGACATAGAATGGAATCCTAAAGAAAAGGGATACCATCCATGAGGAAGTGAAGCCAGGTACCTGTGCGTAGGGTGCCAGTAAGGAGTGGCCTGGCTGGAGCAAATGGCACATTTTGGAGAGTGATGGAGAAAGGCCTGACCAAATTAAGGAGGGGACTGAAAGCAGGCAGAGAATTTTAAAAAGGACGTCAGCGGGCCACGTGGCAATATCACGGGGAGTGCAGGGAAGGCTGGGTTTCAGAGGGGGCTGGCACTGTATGCTAGTGCCTTGGGAGCCAGAAGGGGCAATGCCCATGAAAGCAAGTATTGCTTAGAAAGCTGCTGCTGGGAGAGGCAGGGAGGCCTGCAGGAGACCAGGAAGAGAATGGAGACATGACTATGAGCAAGGGAAAAAAAAAAAACTAACGCACTGGGTGTATCACTGGGAGTAGGGAATGAAAGTGAATGAAGAGTCACACATATATTTCATAACCATAATCTGCGGGAGTGTCTGGGTAATATGTTAGGAATTTAAAATCGTTTTTAAAAAATGAAGTCACATTGTGTTCTCGTCCAACTGGACAGGAACACAAAGTTCTCCCCATCATCTTGCCTGTCCACAGGACTTCTTTCCACTCACTGCTCATTATGGACCGGCAGACTCACTGACGTGCAGGAACATTTTGTCCTCATTAAACTCCAACCAGAAAGGTTAATAAGGGATTTGCTCAAGGTCGCATGGAGACAAAACTGGACACGTTTGTTTCTGATGTGGAAATCAGACTTTAAAACTTAGAAAAACCGGGAATTAACCTCCTTAGCTAAAATATCAGCTTCATACTTTGAACTGACAGTGCATCTTTAGAAAACACTCTTTGGCTGACAGCTGAAGATTCTGACCAGATCTTAGCTCTAAATGCAATCAGACCATATATCCCAACCTCCAGAAGCCCGTGTAGCGCAGTTTCCTTCTCCACTGCTGCTTCATCAGGGCCACTTTCCACCGCTGCTCTTAAGGGCAACTTAGCTGACTATCACAATATCAGTGCTGAAGTCTCACCTTCAAGATACGATTCATAGTCATCAGGCTGTTGAAGAAAAGCCTTAAGATTATTTAAAATTTTCTGCTGTCGTAGGTAATAAAGGATTTTTTTGGCATAGTATTTCCAGGTCAAAGCTTTTCTGGAAAAAACAAACAAGTTAGCAATAAGTCAATAAGAATTAAGATACTAAAACTTTCCATTATCCATTTCTTTATGTCATACTAATCATACTGTGTTAAGAGTCTACTTCACAAGAAAAGTATAACTGGCTCACAAGCACAGAGTACTTATCATGGAAACAGCAGAATTTAGGACTTTGAATTTGTAATTTACCACTAAATTAGCTGTGCTGAAATTCAAGAAACAGTTATCCATTTGGCTTCAGATATACTAACAGGAAATGAAAGAAGGTGAGTCTCAGGAGACAGGCGTGAGGCACCTGAAAGCTTGCTGGCCACTTGGCACCTGCCAGCGCTAACTCAGGCCTCAGGCTGCGGCTGTCTCATCCATTCTCATGGCTTCAGACACCATCCATACTGACAGCCCCCGATTTATTTTCCAGAACGGATTTCTTCCCTCAACTCCACACCTGTATATCCAACTGCTACAATGATATCCCACCTCAGTATCTGATGAGACCTTAACTTTCTTCCCTTCCTAGGGTCATGCCCATCTCAGATGGAGGCAACTCCATCATTCCAGGTGGGCCAAACCTTTGGAGTCATCCTTGACTCCTTGCTTTTTCTCAGTCATATTCAATCCATCTGCCAATAGTTATTAGTCTTATCATCCAAATGTACCAGAGACATGAACGCCTCACTAACTCAACTAAACCACCAGCCTCTGTCACCTGCTTCACAGCAGCTTCTGCTTTGAACAGTCGTGGTCAATGTTCAACAGGGCAGCGAGAGGACTCCAGCTGACGTGTGAAGTCAGCACAAAAGTCCTCTGCCCCAAATTCTCCAACGGTTTTCCACCTTGCTCAAAGTAAAGTCCACGTCCCCATGATGACCGGAACGGTCCTCTACACTCTTGCCCCAGTTGCCTATCTGACTCCTCGGTTCCTGTATCACGCCCCACCCCACTCAGTCCAGTCACCAGCCGTGGGGGCTTTCTGACCGTCCCTTCATCAAAGCTGGTAGAGCTCACACTAGGCCTCCTCACCCTTAGGCACTCAGTTCCTCCTGACTAGAACATCCTTTCCCTGGAGAGCTGCAATCTGGGCCCGCATCTCCTTTCAGGTTTTGATTCAAATGTCACTTTGAGTAAGGCTCTCTCCAACCACTCTGTTTAAAACTGGACCCCCCCGACCCCCGCTGCCGCCACGACTCGCTCACCCTCTTCCCTGGTTAACAGTTCTCTAGAACACTTCTCATTTCCTAATAAATATTTTACTTTGTTCAGCACCTCTCTTCTCCACTCGAGTGTGAGCTTCCTGAGGGCAAGGTTTTTAAGTGTGGCTCACTGCTGTATCCTCAGCACCCAGAATAATGTCTGACACCACAGGTGCTTAGTAAATGACTGCTGAGCAACTAAATTTCTCCACCAGATCTTTCAAATACACACAGGGATTGTGGAAAGTAGCAGGGAGTTAATGATTATCTTATCTGCCTGGCTTCATAAATAAAGGACTCTTCAATTTTTAGGGAGTAAATGAAAATCAGCAGAGGTTTTACCAGCTTTTTAATCTTTGGGTTGTAAAATACTGCAATTGAGAAAATCACATCAATCAAATAAATATCTTAATTACTACAAGGGAAACACCCCTGGATCCCCCACTCAGGCCAAGAAACAGAACTTTGAAGAAACCCTGGAAGCCCTCCATGGGCCCTCTCCCCCCACCCCACCCCCACCCTGTGACAATGATCACAATCTGTGCTCTGTGGTCATCACTACTTTGCTTTTCTCCAGAGCTTTCACAAACATGCATCCCTAAAAACTCCAGACTAGTCTGGTAAGACTCCTTTTAAGTCACTTAAAATTCACAGGCTTCCCCTTCATCTTTTTTCCCCCTCGTATTTTATTTGTTGAAGAAACCTGGTTGTTTGACCTGTACTTTCCCATAGTCTGGAATTTGCTGACTGCATCTACGTGGTATAGCTTAACATGTTCTTTTCTAAATTCCTGTAAACTGGATGTAAAGGCTTGATCAGATTCAGATTCCATTTACTCTTCATAGGTGGTAGTGAGTTCCGTAAGAAGGCAATCGTGCCTCGGGTGTCTCTTTCTGTGATGTCAGCAGTGATTGCTACTCAAAGGCCCAGGTCCACTCATTCACCAAAGACCCTAAAGTGGTGATATTCTAATTCAACTATCCCTTTTCATTACTAGCTAGAATATTTTACTATTAAGAATAATTTCCTCTCATCTATTATCTGGTCCCCCAGCGGCAGCGTATGTAGGAAAAGGCGGAATAAATGCTCACTACTTTCTTCAGATCCCAAAACAATACTTTGGGTTGTTATTATCCTCCAAAGGTGACCAATTAATTAGTTGTTGTTAAGTATTATGAGTTTACGTTCTAGTTACTGTCCATGCGGATGACTGAATCATCACATCTCTGACCAAAGGAAGCCTCCTCACGCTGGCCCATGAACACTTCTGACGTGAAACACTGTTTACTTGTCTAAAGGAAGCCTCCTGTCCATGGATACTTCTGACATGAAATACTGTTACTTTCCTTGCTCTCTGGCTCCAGGCTTCCAAGATGCTCCCGGGGCATCTTTCACATTTCCTGCTCTGGACCTGGTATCAGCCGTTTCTCCAGAAACCCTGGCTGCTCCTGTGGGAGGTGCGGACAGAAGACCAGCATCTGAGGACTGCAGATGATCGTTCTGCTGGGCTGGCGCCTGCTTCCAGACCGTTTCAGTGAGTCTAGCGTGTAAGTGTGTGCACATGTGCACACATATATACCTAACACACACTTCACTGCCAAGTATGAGTTCATACTGCTACATCTAATTTAAACTCACAACTATACAGCTTTTCCCTTCTATTTTATATATATATATATAATATATATATATATCTTTTTTCCTCCAGGAGAATCCTATTTCTTCAGGATACCAGGGATGAATCAGAATGTCACATGATCACTTACTTATTTTATTCCACATCTCTCTCTTTCACACACACACACACACACACACACACCAGCCTCAGAATAACAAAACCAATATTCTCATCACCTTGATGGTTCCTGAAAACAGGGAAACATTTTGCTCATACTCTCCCCCATTGTCTGTTCATTTCTTTTGGAGAGGTGTACTGTATCTACACAGAGCTTACAGCCACCACATACAATACCTTTGTCCCTATCAACTGTCACTTGGATTTAATTCTACAAGTAAACCTATACTTAATGTTCACCACTAGTCCTTGTATTAGGGTCTCTCTGGTTATTCTGGTTGTTTGAAGCTTATTTTCTAGCACATTTTTCAGGCAGAGCTCAAAAGTCCCTGAGTTACTGCAACTGGATAAGTTTCTCCACAGCTCTTACATCTGGAAATCAATTTGGCTGGATATAAAAATCCTTGGCTGACATTCTCCATCCTTGGATATCTTAAATGTGTTCCTTTTTCTCTGGAATAGACTAATCCTGTTGAAAAGTCTGATGGTATTCTGACTTATTCTCCCTGTAACTGGCTTCATCTTTTTCGCTTGGATTCTCAAAGGACTTTCCTGTCTTTAAAGTTCAATCTTTTTACTGAAATATGCTTCAGTGTTGGTCATTCTGGGTCAGTCTTAACTATGGTGTATGCTCTTCTAATATGCTGCTTCAAATCTTTATTTACTCCTTTTTAAGACCACGAAGAATGTAAATGTAAACTGTTTTCAAATATCCAGGGATTAGTGCCTTGGCATTTATGGAAACTATGCTTCTTCCTTCCTATGCTTTCCATATTGAAACAACAAGCCATTTGCCAAGAATGAATATAAATAGGGTCACTTATGAAAACCAGCGGGAGAAGGCAATGGCACCCTACTCTCCAATACTCTTGCCTGGAAAATCCCATGGACGGAGGAGCCTGGTGGGCTACAGTCCATGGGGTCGCTAAGAGTTGGACACGACTGAGCGACTTCACTTTCACTTTTCACTTTCCTGCACTGGAGAAGGAAACGGCAACCCACTCCAGTGTTGGTTGCCTACTCCAGTGTGCCTGGAGAATCCCAGGGACGGAGGAGCCTGGTGGGCTGCCATCTATGGGGTTGCACAGAATCGGACACGGCTGAAGCGACTTAGCAGCAGCATGAAAACCAGCACCCCAAAATATTTACAAACATGAAAGTATTCTGTTATTAAAAAACAACCTGCTTTAGGTTTGAAATATTTGTCAGGCTAAAAAGTAACGTATTTATGGTATCTTATTTCTTAAAAAAAACTATAATAATATACTTTTTTGCTGGCTATTCATATTTAGTCTTTGTAACCAATCTGGTAAGTAAAAAAGCAGTACTTCATTATTATCTAACATTGATCTGAATGAATTTAAAGGTATTTTTACTAGACTGTCAGTGCCTGGACTTGCTTTCCTGAGAATGTTGTTCTCTTATCCTTTGTACGTTTTAAAATTTCTTTTCAGAAATTTTAAGTATTCTACTGACTTTCTTTACAGTTTCTTTGGTCATACAAATCTTTTTTTCTTTTAACTGCAAAATCATGTCTTTTTTTTTTTTAAGTGCCTTTGCATTACCAGTCATGGTTCAGAAGGAATTCCTAGATTGCACACGAAGTCTCCTATTTTCTTGAAATTTTCATGTGATAATTTAAAACTTCAGGTTGTTTAATCTCAGAATTTAATTTTTGTACACGATGCAAGTTTTACTTTCTTCCAGATGGATATTCAGTTATGTCCAATACCATTCATTAAATAATCCATCTTCTCCCCTCTGAGCTTGAATACATTATCTTTCATGCTGGGACATGGCTTTGAATGATCCTCTGCCACTGATGGAGCTATCCATTTTTATTCAAATTTTGTAATGTTTGATAACAGGTAGCATTATAATAGGTTCTAATATCAAGTGGTGGAAGTTTCCTATTGTGTGCGTGTATTCAGTCACTCACTCGTGCCCAGCTGTTTGTGTTCCCATGGACTGTAGCCTGCCAGGCTCCTCTGTCCATGGGATTTCCCAGGCAAGAATGCTAGAGTGGGTTGCCATTTCCTATTCCAGAAGTTTCCCATTGTGATTATTTAAAAACTGTTTTTTCTGGCTCTTCTTGTGAATGTATTCTTCTGTGTATATTTTATGACAATACTATCCATTTAAGACACACAAAACTCTTGCTGGATCCTAAATGGAACAGCACTAAGTTTATGTACTGATTTTGGAAGAACTGACATTTTTGTGATAGTAAGTCTTATTCAAGGACATGCTCTGCCTTGTGTACTTAGGCACTGAGTTGTGTCCAATTCTTTACAACCCCATGGACTGTAGCCCACCAGGCTCCTGTGTCCACGGGATTTCCCAGGCAAGAATACCAGAGTGGGTTGCCATTTCCTCCTCCAAGGGATCTTCCCGATCCAGGGATTGAACCTGCATCTCTTATGTCTCCTATGCACTGCCTTATGTTTTTCAAACAACATTCTATAGTCTAACTTAAGAAACTCACTCCTAGGAACTAATACTTAGAAATGAAAGCACTAGAAAGATCACTCTCCACAGTAACACAAAATGGAGAAGAAAATGGTTATTATCAATAGAGGGATGGTTAAATAAGTCATGGTATATACTACAGAAAAAGCAGGCAGTCATTATTAAAGGTGAATTTGATTTTTACCAATTGATCAGGACAGATTTCCACAGGGTAATGTTGAATGAGGAAAAAGAGATATTTATTGAAAAGTACCTATTATATGATCTCAGTTTTGTAAAGTAATGATCCCCTCCATCCTCATGTATATCATATTAGCATGGGCTACAATCTAGGTTGTCATCATAAATTATGGGAGTAGGGGCAGGGAAGGCCAATGCAAATGGAGGGAGAAGAGAGGAAGGAAAGGCCACATAAATAAGAAAAAAAAACAAAGTCTGCACTAAACATCCAACCAAACCCAAACAACCAATAAACTCAGTATGTATTGACTATTTACGTATTTAAAAGTCTATATGTATATGTGCGAAAAAGAGAGGTCGACTTTTATTTTTAAAGCTGCACAATACTATTAGATCACACTTCAATTCATTTATAGGTAAACCAAAATAGAAACAGGAAAATGACCTCTGCATCAGGACTCATCCAAGGCCTAGAATAGTGACACGCCTTACCTCTCCTCACAGTTGCTCCACTGACAGACACTTCGCTCTCCTAAAGCCCTTTGACCACAGTAAAGAAAAACGCCTTACGCCTTGTTGTGAGCTATTTCACAATGAGCTCTCTTAAGGAAGATGTTAAAATAGCATTCTTATCTTCCATCTCAAGTCAAGTTTCCAGAACTTTTAGAGCAGAAAATATTTGTCATAGGTAAGTCAGGCTGGAAGCCAAGTCATCTTTCAGGTAAACTAGAAATTAACCTTTACAGCAGAAAATACAAAGCATAAAAAACTTTAAGCAACAACCAAGAGACAAAGGGTTCTTCTTGATCAGGAGAGATGAACAACTCTACCAGATATCTACAATGTCCACGGCTAAAGTAAGATCACGTCTTACCAGAATTCAGAAACTATGAAAAATTATCCATTAAATACGACATGCCTCTAAGAAAAATATTTTTTTTAATTCAACTCACAACAGGCAAGTTTGGCGATGACAACAAAGAAAGGATAATTTGTGTTACCCAAACGACATAATAGACATAAGTACCCAGAGCACAGTATTTGACACCCAGGAGGAATAAATACTAATTCTCCCACAAGGATTTTTGCACCATTTCTTTAAATATTAATTGTCTTGGTGTATTTACCTTGTATACACAGAATTTTTCAAAAACGTACTACAGCGACATGAATGTAACATGAAACATTTGAAATACACGTCTCATTGTTCAGCCACACACCTATTACAGCAATTAATCCTGGGGTTATTAGTAAAACAAACTCCTGATAGAACTACAGCTTACCTTCCTTCCATATTTAGGATACACACCAGCTCATCCTCAAAAAATATCTCGGGGCCCTCAAGATTCTCAATGTCACTGAAACCATTACAAGGGACCTATGAAGAAGACAGATGCACAGAGGCCTCAGTAAGGAGTAGCAATGCTGTTGTCTCTCACACACAAAGTTACAAGCAAAGCTGTTCACTTCCAAGGAAGCGGTAACACCTCTCCCACACTATCTGGCACCACCCACCCACTAGGGGAGAAAAGGAACCTGTGGGTAACAGTAATTTGTTCAAATCATATTATTAGCTGCAAATGAATTATATTTGGAATTTATAGACTGGAATTTCTGAAAGTGATAACCCAGAGTTCTCACCTAAGGAAAAACAACTCTGAAAGAAGGACTAAAAATATAAAAATCATGTCTTTCCCAGTACCTATTCTGTGCTGGCAACACTGTATTCAACTAGGAGTCCAGGGCCAGAGAAGGAAGTCTAGGGGTTTGGGTGACTCTGAAGGTTGAGGCATGTTTTCTCCTCTGTAAGTTGAGTTGGTGGTGCCGATGAGCTGTAAGATCCCCGCCCCCTTGGTTTAAAAATTTGATTCCTTTTCCCACTTTTCTTTCTGAAAGTCGGCAGGAAATTTCTTGTCAGCCTGTGTGCACGTGGAAAACACAGGAGCACAAGGGTCCTGAGCCAAAGTAATCATCTACCCACAGATCAATCCTAAGTACAGTCCTGCTATGTTCAAAGTCCTCGACACACTTCTAATCATGCAGAGGTGCAGGGAAAGACGGATCTGGGGAAAGACAACAATGCGCCATTACTGGACAAAGGCTCGGGCTGTTAAACATGCACACAAGACCAGCTGGACTGTAAGCAGAGGCTGCAAACGAGTGGCTCGTGTCCAGTGCATCAAGCACATCCAGCACCCCCACGTGTATGTGTGCAAACATGTTTAGACCAGTGTAGAATATCTGTGACTATGAGCGCTTTTAGCCAGCATATGGCTTATCCCAAATAGGACACAAATTCAGGTCATTCTGACATCAACAAACACTTGTTTATAGAAACAAATTACACTGGAGAACACCTAAGCTTTATTCTTTATAGGGAGAGATATTCAAATCCATGCCACATTCGAATTTTCCCTTTCAAAAACTTGAAAGGGATTGTGTGAACTCATTAAAAGTAATTAAAATTAGAAATCGGAATTAATGTTCAGTAAATCAGGATAAATCAGACTGGTTCCACTTCTGGACCTCCAATCAGAAATAAAATATTAGTGCTGTCTCTTTTTCAGAATGTGCAAAAAGTTAAGAATCAGGACCGCATACAGAAACTTCTGTGAGACATTTGGGGAAGGGAAACCAAACAAACCCATGCATTTAAACAACATTAAAAACAAACATTAAAAACCCCACAACTTTTCAGAAATAATGTATATGAGATGGTATCACTGAGGGAGTAATAATTCTCGCTTTATGGGTAGCTTTTAATCCTCTGTTACCTTAACAAATAACGCATTCACTACCAGTTTGAACCTGCAAAGCCAGAGAGAACTGTATTAATTTTGTCAACCATTCTGGGAAAACTACTGGGTGAAATTTGTAGTGTTCAATCATGGATGATACCCCCAATCATGTAGAGACTGCAAAAAATACTGTCTAACTCCCTTAAAGAGAAATAGTGCTGATCTGGATTCCCTCCACATTGCGGGCAGGTCCCTCCCTCTCCATCCCTCCCCCCATTCTCTCTGGCTTTAGAAAAGTAAAGCTGGCAGGGACAAATGGCTCCGTGTTGTTGGATAGGAGGAAAGGACACAATGACTCTTGCAGCCATCTAAGTGAGGAAGGGACTGTGAGCGCACTGAACAGGGAGATAGCAAAAAGAGCTGGATGAGCTAATGCCTACAGACCCAGACGCAGACCACCGCTAGCAGGCAAATGCTTAGAGCTCCATCAACGGATCCTTACGTGCTCTGAAAAGAACCTCTTTGAGAACGAGGCTACAATCTTCCGGGCTTCTAACCCAGCTTTTTGCCGAACTTTGTACTCCTCCAACCAATTGACGTAGTCGGTGGGGCTGTAGTGTTTCATAAGGGAAGGCCACCTACAAGGAGAAGAACACCCCCTCAGCTTAACAGAGACGCAAAGGCAGAAGAAATAGGAATCAAAAGCAGCTTTGGAAAACAGCGAAAGCGGTTGGGTTTAGGGATCAGGGGCGGCCCTAGCGAGGGACCCAGTTCAAATCTTCACCCGGCGCGCACGCACTCGCATACACCGTGACCTTGGCTTAACAGTATCAATACTGTGTCTTCACTCCCCATTTATAAAATGGGGACAGTCGTAGCAACAACAATCACAGTGATCGCAATCACAGTTAACATTAATTGTGCGCCTCCTAAGAGCGGGGCCCTGTGTAAGGCTCCCCATGTATCAGCTCATCTAACCACCACAGTAAAAGATAGGTCTTCATCACAACACCATTTAAAGTCGATACATGAGGCTCCAAAAAGGGAAGCTGCTACCCGCAAGGTCACACAGTGAGTATGCCAGGGCCAGATTTTATGCCGGGTCCTAACCGAAATCTGTGCTCTCGGCCAACCGCCAAAGGGATGCTGCGCCCGCTTCCCTCAAAGGGCCGTTAGGATCACTGCATCACCGGGTCCGTGTAAACATTTTAGCACGGAGTCGGGCACAAAAGAAGCGCGCAGGATGGATCAGCGGTGATAACCACGGTCGTCATCCTTGATGGGGGGCCGGGCTGCTGGGCGCTTCCCGAGACGCAATCTGGGCATCCGCGGGTCCGCCTGGCGTGGACGGAGGGGCCAGCGGCCTGGAGGCCTTTGTGTCTCTGTCCGCGGGAAGGGGTCCTCCCGGGGGTGGGGTCCGCGAGCCGGCAGGGAGGCGGCGGCGGCTCGGAACAGCCAGGCCGGGGCCCCGGGGTGGGGTGGGGGGCGCGCAGAGAGAGGGGGAGCGCGGGCTCACCTCACCCGGAACTGCTCCTTCCACACCTTCCCACTGCCCTGGCACAGCTCGCGCAGCCGCCGGCAGGTGCTGGAGACGCGGCCGATGTCGGCGGCCGTCAGCGAGCCGCTACACAGGATGTACTCCAGCACCTCTCCGGGCAGGTTGACCAGGCAGCTGAGGCCCGCCGCCTCGGGCACGGCCTCCTCCACCAGCGCCGGCACCACCTCCATCGCGCTGTCGACCGCTGCCGCCGCCATCTTGTCCGCGTACCTGGGGCCCCGCGCGCGCGCGCGCGCGTTTGCTCGCGCCAGGGCGCCCCCTTGGCCCCGCCTACCCGGCTCGAGGGGCGGGGGCCGAGGTCCCCCCGCCCGGCTCCCCACGCCCCGCCCAAGCCTGTGGCCACAGCCCCACTTGGCCCCGCCCACTCGCCTCGAGGGGCGGGTGCCGGGGTCCCCCCGCTCCCCCTCCGCTCAGGCCCGTGGCCACACCCACCTCAGCTCCTCGCCCCCTCTTGGCCCCGCCCACCCACCTCGAGGGGCGGGCGCTGGGGTCCCCCCTCCCCCACTACAGCCCAGGCCCGTGGCCACACCCCGGCAGCCCCAGCTGCTCCGGGAGGGCTGCGCCCCTGGCCAAGGGAAGGAAACACGTCTTGGAAAATAACGCCGCTGTGGGCCTGGGAGCTATGAGGGGACAGGATTAGTAGCTTCCATCCTCCGCAATCACCCTAAGAACTGTTCTTCCTCCCAAGTTACAGATGGGGAGACTGAGGTTCAGGGAGATAAATAGACTTGTTGGGAGTCCCTTGTCCTAGATTCTAACCCAGATCTACTTGACTCTGCTTGACTGGATGCTAAACCAGTATGCTCTAATAATAAAACTCATGAGTGGGTGCTGTGCCAAGCATTGTAAGCACATTCTTCACGGCAGCCTATGTGAGCCCGGCTGTGACAGGTACCATATTTATATTTGATCTACAGATAAGGAAAACCTAGTTCACAGAGATGAGCGTACTCATTAAAAGTGACAGAGACAAAAAGTGGTCAAATCTGGATTTGAATCCTCCAAACAGGAGTTCCCATTCAGCTATGGGCAGGCACTCTCTTTTTTCCCACACCTGCACCTGTTTAAATTTTTCAGCTCAGTTTCGTACCAGGCCCTGTACTGTGTGCCTTGGGGACACAGAGGTGGATAAGACAGTGTCCTTGCCTCCCAGGAGCTCAAAGTCCTCACCCCCTCCCCCAAGTTTACCTTGTTTCTTTCCCAGTGGTTCCTGCCTTGGAAGGGGCTACCCATCCATGCATTCCTGCAAAACTGGAACCTATTGCCATCCTTCTCACTTCTCTCTCCCTCACCATCTGGGTCCAAATGCCCAGTAGAGCATAACATCTCCAAGCCTCTGCCTTCACATCTATGAAATGGGGATAACAATAGGTCTTCCTATTAAATGAAACAATGCACATACATCAGTTCCCCTCGCTGAGTAAGAGGTAAATCCAAAACCTAGGAGATGGAAACAACCTTATTTCTGTGCTCTTAGTTTTGTAGGCCAGGAAACGGGGAAAGGCTTAGCTGAAGAACTCTGAGTTGGAATCAGGTGGTGGCTCCAGATTTGAAGCTTTCAACCACTGCACATGCTAACCACGGTTAGATCTCACAGGACCTGGAAAAAGGGTTGAGCTATGTGCTAACATACACTATTTATATTCAGATGCCCAATACAGGTTAAGATTTCTGTGCCTCAGTTACTTCAAAGAAGCTTTTCTGAGGGGAAACAGGGAAGCAGTTTCTTGTCTGAATGATCATTCTTAATATCCATCAAATCTGTCTCTTCTCTCTCTTCAGCCACTGTCTCTGTCCATATCTCTACTGCGGCTCCTAACAGTCCCGCCCTGGCTCCGAGAAGGTGAATATCAACCTTGGTGACACTCAGACCTTGGCAAAGTTTCCAGCCTGTGAGGTGGAAGCTGTTTTTATGAATGACTCTTGCTTTCTGATCAATGACAATTAAAATTAAATTCTCCTCTGCCAATCCAGAGAATCCTCCCCAAGCCCTAGGAAAGAAGAACATTTTTATTTTTGAACATGCATTAAACCAGATGGTGATATACATCACAGGTAACCCACTAATGAGATCACAGAGAGAAATCCCACCGTTTTATAGACAGCCAAGCATTGCAGCATGTACATGCTCCCGAGATTAGTGGTGGCTTGTAAATTACCATTCACTTAAAAAGTAAGAGGATCTGAGACTTCTCTGTTGACCTAGTGGCTAAGACTCCATTCTCCTGATGCAGAGGACCTGGGTTCGATCCCTAGTTGGGGAACTAGATTTTACATGCCTCAACTAAGACCCAGCACAGCCTAAATAAATACGTAAGTGTGTGTTTTTTTTTAAAAGCACTAAAAGGTAAGAGTCTGATTGTACTTTCCCTAGCCCAGTTCATGCTAAAGTCACCTGCTAAGTGGAGCATACATTATACTGTCTGCCTTTGTCTCAAGGAATAGTAAAATTTCTCATCTTTGTGATAAGCTGGCAGTTACAGTATAAATACAAGTGCTCAAACTCCCACATGGCTGGGAGACACAACCTTCCTTGACATTTACATTTCAAAGAGATGGCTCCCTTGCCCTTAAAAGAAGCAGTCCTAGGTTGTGATATTGGCCAGGAGGCATATTTGCAAAGTGTAGTGTAGACACACAGTGGAGTAATACTCAGACATAAAAAGGAATGAAGCACTGACATGTGCTACAACACGGGTAAACCCTGAGAACATGATGCTAAGTGGAAGCAGCTGCATGTGAGGGACTTCCCTGTGGTCCAGTGGCTGAGACTCTGCACTCTCAATGTGTAGGGGGCTCGGGTTCAGACCCTGGCCAGGGAACTAGATTCTGCATGCCGCAACTGAAGATCCCATATGCTATAACTAAGACCTGGTGCAGCCGAGTTAATTAATTTAAAAAAGAAGCCACACTCAAAAGGGCAGCTATTATATGATCACACGTCTATGAAACATATAGAACAGGCAAATTCTTGGAGACAGAGTGTAGATTAGAGGGTTACCAAGGGCTGGGAGGGAGGAGAGAATCGGGGATACTTGCTGAATGGGTACAAAGCTTCTGTCTAGGGTGATGAGAAAGTTCTGGAAAGAGATAGTGGTTGACAGTTACACAGCATGAATGCCCTCCATACCATTGAATTTATACTTAAAAATAGTTGAATTATAAATTTCCTGTGGTGTACAGTATGCCATAGTATTTAAAAAAATAGAACCCACAGAAAAGATTCACATCCCTATGAAAGAGACAGAGGAGGGACTTCCCTGGTGGTCATGGGGTAAAGACTCCGTGCTTCCAATGCAGGGAGTGTGGGTTAGATCCCTGATCAAGGAACTAAGATCCCACAATCCTGCGGCATGGCCAAAAAAAAAAAAAAAACCCAAAAAACAAAAAAAAAAAAACGGGGGGGGAGAGAGAGAGACAGAGGAAAGATTCACACATATAGAATGTATAAGGAAATGCTCTAAAAAAGAAAAGAGGGAATGGGTCTCTTTTCATGTTGGTGACAGGCAAGATTCTAAGTTTTTAACGTACCTTTCTGCTGAACTGCTGACTGTATTTAACCCAAAGACGATCCCCACTACCTGTGTGTGCATGCTATCACTTCAGTCCTGTCCGACTCTATGCAACGCTATGGACTGTCGCCTGCCAGGCTCCTCTGTCCATGGGATTCTCCAGGCATGAATACTAGAGTAGGTTCCCATGCCCTCCTCCAGGGGATCTTTCTGACCCAGGTATCTAACCCATGTCTCTTATGTCTCCTGCATTGCAGGCAGGTTCTTTACCATTAGCACCACCTGGGAAGCCACTGCCCCCCACCCCCCCACCCCTACTACCTGAGTTCCTATTTAAAATCCTCTCACACAAGCCCCAATCCTTGACTAACCTGGCTCCCCAGAGTTCCTCCTGGGTGTCCTAACCTGCTATAGCAAGAGAATATCTTCATGGACCATGAAGTGTATTTCTGGTTATCTCTGGCTGGAGGACTTCAAAATGCCTTTCCCATGAGACCACCACAGCCCAGCTAGAGAGACTATGTCTCAACCCCCCTCAACATCTTCTATGGTCTTCCTTGTTCTCAAAATAAATCTTCTATGGTTTTCCTTATTCTCAAAATAAACGCATCCTTTCTCTTCTGGTCCAGCCCCTAGATTCTCTCTCCCACCTGCTAATCCAGGGCCACTTTTCTGGACTGTCTGCAGTTCCTACTCATCCTTTAGCTCCAACTCGAGAACTTGCCTGCAGGAACACATGCCTGCTGATCACAGACTAAGCCTGCTTCTCTCTCCTGCCCTTGCAGAACCCCCTTTCATTCATTTGGTACGTAGCTCAGCTGGTAAAGAATCTGCCTGGACTGCAGGAAACCCTGGTTCGATTCCTGGGTCGGGAACATTCCCTGGAGAAGGGATAGGCTACCCACTCCAGTATTTTTGGGCTTCCCTGGTGGCTCAGACGGTAGAGAATCTGCCCGCAATGGCGGAGATCTGGGTTCGATCCCTGGGTGGAGAAGATCCCCTGGAGGAGGGCATGGCAACTCCAGTATTCTTGCCTGGAGAATCCCCATGGACAAAGGAGCCTGGTGGGCTACAGTCTGTAGGGTTGCAAAGAGTCAGACATGACTGAGCAACTGAGTACACACACACTCCTAAACTGCTGTAATACACACATTGGCATATCGGATTCACCCACGGGCATGGCTGATTCAGGCTTTATGGGGTGTGGACAAAGAACGCTGCCTCCCGTTTCAGTAAACAAAGAATGCTGCCACCCTCAAGCCAGTGCTGCCTGGATGGTGCACCCTGAGGGGAATTCAGGATGGAGGAAAATATGGTACCGGCCCCACATCGTTAGAGATGCCTATCAAAGGGATGGTTTGCATGGGCCCGGCCTCTTGCATCTTTCCATACACAGAAAAGCACTAAAATCATTAACTTGAGATGTCTGCTTTTGGTTGTTGTTTTTGTTTTTTTGTGTGTGTGTGATTAGCAGCAATCTTTTGATGTTTGACTAATTTTTGTTCTTTTCCCCCCAGCAAAAACTCCTATGTACCCTGGCTCCTCCCTTTTTACTTTGGAACAGTTCCTCAGAGCTTTCTGAGAGGCTGACTTCCTGGGCTAGAGTCCTCAATAAGGTCCCCAAATAAAATGTAAGTTGATACTTCGGCCACCTGATGCAAAGAACTGACTCATTTGAAAAGACCTTGATGCTGGGAAAGATTGAAGGCAGGAGGAGAAGCGGACACCAGAGGATGAGATGGTTGTGCGGCATCACCGACTCAATGGACATGAGTTTGAGTAAACTCCAGGAGCTGGTGATGGACAGGGAGGCCTGGTGTGCTGCAGTCCATGGGGTCGCAAAAAGTCGGACACGACTGAGCGACTGAGTGACTGAACTGAAACTTTGAGGTTGTGCATTTTCTGCAGTCAGGAGCCTGAAGCTTTATTGTCTGGAGTCCTATTTTAGTTTACTTATTTTCTCTTTTTTGGCTGTGCTGCTTGGCGTGTGGGATCTTAGTTCCCTGAGCAGGGATTGAGCCTGTGCCCTCTGCAGTGGAAGGGCATAAGTGTTAACACTGGACCACTAGGGAAGTCCCAGGGGCCCTATTTTATTATTTATTTCTTTTTTGGGGCACACCACACAGCCTTCATGGAACCAGGGATCAAACCCAGGCCCTTGGCAGTGAAAGCCCAGAGTCCTAACCACTGGACCATGGAGGAATTCCCTGGGGGCCCTATTTTAGAAAAGGGACACACAGGATAAACTCGTAAGTCAACTGGGGGACATTTATGTAAAATGAGGAAAGAAGGGGCCTTTGGTGAGGGTCCCGAGGTTTATCATTAATTTGATAATGAACACATTTCTTCCTATAAAAGGTAACCTCCATGTAAGCAGGGGCTCTGTTCCATTTGCTCAACTATTTGGTGACTCATATGGTACAGAATCTGCCTGCAATATGAGAGACAGGGTTAGATCCCTGGGTTGGGAAGATCGCCTGTAGGAAATGGCAACCCACTCCAGTATTCTTGCCTGGAGAATCCCCATAGAGAGAGGAGCCTGGCGGGCTACAGTCCATGGAGTCGCAAAGAGTCAGACATGACTTAGTGACTAAACGACAACACTCCATAGGAATGACTGATTGAATCATTGGGCATTGACAATTGATTCAACCTCCAGCCCCTCTTCCCTCTGAGGAGCTCAGGGGCATAGGACCAAAAGATCCAACCCTCTAATCACCTGGTTGGTTCCCCTGGCAACCAGCCCCCTACCTCAGGTGCTTTCCAAAAGTCGCCGTAGTAACATAAACGCAGGTGTGGTTGAAAGCAGCTTGTTAAGAATAACAAGACACCTTCATCACTCTTATCATAGGAGATTCCAAGAATTCTAGGAGCTCTGAGCCAGACACAGGACGGAGACCAAATATGTAGCATAGCATGCATGCTCAGTCATGTCTGACTCTTGTGACCCCATGTACTGTGACCCAGGAGGCTCCTCTGTCCATGGAATTCTCCAGGCAAGAATACTGGAGAAGGTTGCCATTTTCACTGGGGAAGCCCGAGAGCAAATATATTCCTTATTATAAACCACAGTATCACAGGTATCTTACACAGCAAAAGGGACTTTGCAGATGGAATCAAGTTAGGAATCTTGAGATGCAGAGATAATCTCGGACAATCTTGTGGGCTCAGTGTAATCACAAGGGTCCTTATCAGACAGGCAGGTGACTTTCCTGGTGGTCCAGTGGCCAAGACTTTGAAATCCCAATGCAGGAGGCCCCAGGTTCGATCCCTGGTCTGGGAACTAGATCCCACATGCTGCAACTAAGTTCACATGCCACAATAAAGATCCCGCATGCCACAATGAACACTGAAGATCTTGAGTGCCATAACTAAGAGTCGGCACAGCCACACACACACACACACACACACACACACACACACACACTCTCTCTTACGTGCATGCATGCTCAGTAGCTTCAGTCGTGTCTGACTGTTTGCAACCCCATGGACTTCAGCCCACCAGGCTCCTCTACGGGATTCTCCAAGAAGAATACTGGAGTGGGTTGCCATGCCTTCCTCCAGGGGACCTTCCTGACCCAGGGATCAAACCCATGTTTCCTGCATCTCCAGCAATGCAGGCAGGTTCTTTACTGCTGAGCCTCCTGGGAAGCCTTTTATATATATATAAAAAGAGGCACAGGAGGGTTGGAGTCAGAGACAGGGGATGTGACAATAGATACAGGGGCTGGAGTGATGTTGGGCCGTAAGCCAAGAAATGTGGGCAGCTTTCTAAAAGCTAGAAAACCTAAGGAAATAGATTCTTCCTTAGATCAGTAGCAATAAGAAATTAACACAGATTTATACAGATCTTACTTTTCTACTGCTGCTGTAACAAACTACCACAACTGAGGGTCTTAAAACCATACCACCGTGTGATCTTATTGCCCTGGATGTCAGAGTCTCAAGTGAGTCTTAGGAGACTGAGATCAAGACACAGCAGAGCTCTGTTCCTTGTGGAGGCTCTGGGTGTAGAGGCTACTTGAATCCCTTGGCTCATAGCGTGACTCCAACCTCTGCAGCAGTAAAGCAGCATGCCAGGGAGGTGTTGTGACTGTTTGTTAGGCAGCTTTATTGTGGCAGTAGATAATGGATACGCAGAAGCAGGTAAAACAGACACACACACACACACAATTGCAAAGCAGTACCTCCACTATGCCAAGCAATTGGTACAGGCAGGAAGTATGGCTGGACGGCAGAGGAGAGCTTCCCTGAAAAGGCAGTGTTTGAATCCTGCCCTCAGCAATGGAGGTGGGCTCTCTAGGTGAGGGGCATGGCAGAAGCAAAGGCAAGCTAGAAGGAAAATAAAAGCTGTGTTTAGAGCCCTTGAGGGCAAATCAGAAGACTGGGTGGTTTGGGTGGAGCAGTGGCCGAAACAGAAACGCAAAAGGCTGCTTGTGGCCAGAGCAGGCACTAGCGCTGGCCAGAGGGGTTGGTCTTCCCGCTCTGGCCCCTGGTGGTCCCAAAGGCCTTTGCGCAAAGGCGAAGTGGGCTGAAAGAGACGGTTCTGGAAGGGGCAATCTGGGGGCAGTGTGCACTTTTCAAGGAAGGTGACATTATTAGCACCAGCTTGGAGGAGCAAGAAACAGGTGTCTCTCCCCACAGATTTTCCCTGAGGCTTTTCTGCTAATAGCTATATTTCCATTAGCGATTCTTTTCAAAGCCTTCAAAACAGAACTGACTCAGTTACTCACTGCTTAATGGCACAGATACTACACCTTGAGGTGGTAGTGTGTCTTAGAGGGTTTCTTGCCTTTAAGAGTTTCTTTTCCCCAATATATCCTTATGGCACGTGGGACTCATCACCCTTGAAGATCTCAAAATTCCTGGAAACAGTAAATTAGGGAGGAGAGAGTGGGGCTTCCAACATCAACTTACAACCTCAACTCTGACTTTCAGCCGAGAAAACGAAGATGCCAAGATGCCAGGAGACCCATCTACCCTTGTCCTCTCACCCTGCCCCGACCCAGGTGTACTAATCTAAAAGATTTGCGTCTTAAAAAAAAATCACTTTACTAATTTACTATTTACTCTGATTTTAATCTTCTGCTATGTGATTAACTTAATCTTATTTTCCTCCAGAGGTTATTGCTAAAGTGATTTCCTTCTACTGATGTGGGTTAAGCTCTGTATTGATTATAAATACGCTCCCTTGTTTTTTTGCTTCCTCAGCGGTTTTGCGAAGGGTACAATGAAAAACGGAAGTACATTTTTTTTACTATTCAACTGACTGCGAAGCCCATATTCTGTATTGACCTGCTGTAACTCAAAATTCCTTTTTTTCCTTCCCCCACTTGTTTCCCACCCCCTTCTCCTTTTGATTTGTGGTTGGAAAGGTTCTGTTTCGGTGTAAACTTAGATTTTTCACCTGGTTGCCAGGCAACAGAAGCCACCCCAGCCAGGAGGCACATAAATGTTAAATTCTCCCCAGCCACCTCTTGAGGCTGGGCCTGTCAAAACTCCAGTGTGTGTACGGGTCACATGGAGGAACTGGTTAAAAATGCGCTGGTGTCAAACCTAAATCCCCAGCGCGCACTAGTGAGCAGGTGTGGGGAGAGGGCAAGGATTTGGCTTTTAAAAACAGTGTCCCCTGTGATGGCAGGTGGTCTGGGAAACCTAGCACCTAAGTGTCAAATGGCAAACAGCAACAAGATGGGGCTGTTTTGAGTTTCAACGAGGAAAAAGGACTGGGACTTCCCTGGTGGTCCAGCGGTCAGGAATCTGCCTGACAATGCAGGAGACACGGGTTCAAGCCCTGTTCCAGGAAGATCCCAACATACCATGGAGCAACTAAGCCCGCATGCCGCAACTACTGAGCCTGTGCTCTGGAGCCCTTGAGCCGCAACTACTGAAGCCCACGTACCCTAGAGCCCCGCGCTCTGCAACAAGAGAAGCCTCCATGGTGAGAAGCCCGCGCACCACAACTAGAGAGTAGCCCCTGCTCGCTGCAAACAGAGAAAGCCCACACACAGCAATGAAGACCTAGCACAGCAACAAATAAATAAATACGTGGAGAAAGCAATGAGAAAGTTGGAAGGAACCAGAGCTAGTTTACTAATGTATAGGACTACTTTATTCTGTCCTATTCTATTCCATTCCATGCTGTTATGTTCTGTGTGTGTTGTATACATCAACTCACTTAATCCTATCGAAGGGCAATGAAGTCAAAATCATCACAACCTATTTTACAGTGAAGAAATGAAGGCACAGAGAGGTTAGGCAACTTATCCAAAGTTGCACAGCTCAGAAGTGGAGGAGCCTGGATTTGAACTATGACAGTCTCTTAGCAGCAGCACTGTGTCAACTGGAAAAAAAAAGGCACAACCTAAAAGATTGCCAGGAGAAATATCAATAACCTCAGATATGCAAATGATACCACCCTTATGGCAGAAAGTGAAGAGGAACTAAAAAGCCTCTTGATGAAAGTGAAAGAGGAGAGTGCCTTAAAGCTCAACATTCAGAAAACCAAGATCATGGCATCTGGTCCCATCACTTCATGGCAAATAGATGGGGAAGCAGTGCAAACAGTGGCTGACTTTATTTTGGGGGGCTCCAAAATCACTGCAGATGGTGACTGCAGCCATGAAATTATAAGATGCTCACTCCTTGGAAGGAAAATTATGACCAACCTAGACAGCATATTAAAAAGCAGAGATGTTACTTTGCCTACAAAGGTCCGTCTAGTCAAAGGCTATGGTTTTTCCAGTAGTCATGTATAGATGTGAGAGTTGGACTATAAAGAAAGCTGAGTGCCAAAGAATTGATGCTTTTGAACTGTGGTGTTGGAGAAGACTCTTGAGAGTACCTTGGACTGCAAGGAGATCCAACCAGTCCATTCTAAAGGAAATCAGTCCTGGGTATTCATTGGAAGGACTGACGTTGAAGCTGAAACTCCAATACTTGGGCCACCTCATGCAAAAAGCTGACTCATTGGAAAAGACCCTGATGCTGGGAAAGATTGAAGAGAGGAGGAGAAGGGGACGACAGAGGATGAGATGGTTGAATGGCATCACCAACTCAATGCACATGGGTTTGGGTGAACTCCGGGAGTTGGTGATGGACAGGGAGGCCTGGCGTGCTGCAGTTCATGAGGTCCCAAAGAGCTGGACACAACTGAGCAACTGAACTGAACTGAAAAGTTAAGAATTTTGTTTTATGTGGGACCTTGTTGGGAACTCTAGCCTGGGAAAGGCAACATCTCAGATTGGTCTGAGGAACTGTTCCAGAGAAGAAAGGGGGAAGCTGGGGTATGTAGGCGTTTTTGCTGAAGACAAATGGACACGAAGTGGAACATCAAAAGATGACTGCTAGTCACTGCTGCTAAGTCGCTTCAGTCGTGTCCGACTCTGTGCAACCCCACAGACGGCAGCCCACCAGGCTCCCCCGTCCCTGGGATCCTCCAGGCAAGAACACTGGAGTGGGTTGCCACTTCCTTCTCCAATACATGAAAGTAAAAAATGAAAGTGAAGTCGCTGAGTCGTGTCCGACTCTTTGTGACCCCATGAATTGCAGCCTACCAGGCTCCTCCGCCCATGGGATTTTCCAGGCAAGAGTACTGGAGTGGGGTGCCATCGCCTTCTCCACTGCTAGTCACACACATGCACAAAAACCAAGCCCTCTGAAGTTAATGATTTCAGTGCTGTTCTATGCATGGGAAGATGTAAGAGTTCAGGTGCACTGAAATTACTCCTCGAATATGTATCTTTTAGCAGCAACACCTACCTAGGGCCAGCGTTCTGGTTTTCTCTGTCCTGACTCCTCATCTGGGTGCACTGAGGGGGAGGGGCTGGTTGTCCAGTTGTTTATACAGGAATGGCAGGAGCAGTCTTTGTTTACTGAAATGGCAGGCGGCATTTTTTTTTTCTGGTCTGAAACCAGGTGGTGGTTAAAAATGCAGATTCTCAAGCCAGCAGGTCTGGGCTCAAACTCCATTTCTAATACTTACTGGCTGTGTTGACTGGTTGAGCTGCTTTCACCTTGAAAGTGAAAGTGTTAGTTACTCAGTCGTGTCCAACTCTTTGTGAACTCATGGACTGCAGCCGCCAGGCTTCTCTCTCCATGGAGTTCTCCAGGCAAGAATACTGGAGTGGGTAGCCATTCCCTTCTCCAGGGGATTCTTCCTGACCCAGGGTTTGAACCTGGGCCTCCGAGTTCAATTGCAGGCAGATTCTTTACCATTTGAGCCACCAGGAAAGCCCCAAGCTCTTGCCTTAGCTTCCCAAGTTTTAAAGTGTGGAGAGCAATGGTAACATGTCGGAGTATTCTTGTAAAGACTGGCATTCGATAACTGTTAGCCATTATTTTAGTTCATTTCTGAAGAGCAGTGTGGATCAAGTGCTGACTTTCTGCTTCCTTGCTGATCAGCATCTCCTGTTTGAACCTGGCCCTGAGGCTCAGGGATGGGGCAGAAGAGTCAGGAACAGTGTTAAGGGTATCTTTGCTGTTGGATAAATAACTTCGTAATTTAAAAGGGTGAGTACCTAATAGCTTATGCTTTTTGACTGGGAAATAGGTGTGAAGGTCAAACTGGTGAGAGCATCTAAATGGCCACGTCCAAAAGGGCTTGATAAAGGCACTGTTCCCTTGGTCCTTTCATAGTAGCCACTCTGTCTGGGTATTTGGGGTTGCTTCTTTTCATCTGTCCTTTAAATGCTTTTTTTTTTTTTTTGATGTGGACCAATTTTAAAGTCTTTATTGAATTTGTTACAACATTGTTTCTATCTTTTGTTTTTTTGGCCAAGAGGCATGCAGGATCTTACCTCCCAGACCAGGGATCGAGCCCACATCCCCTGCATTGGAAGGCAAAGTCTTAACCGCTGGACCGCTGGGGATGTCCCCTTTTATTGCTTTGGAAGTCTCTTCCTTTGGAATCGAGTCTGAAGTCAGCTGGGAGTTAAGTTCAGGGCCTCAGGCTTGTATGTACAGGGAGAGAGGGCTGAGGGAGAAGGCAGTACTCTCCCTTTGGGTTCCTTTCTAGGGATGGGGGCAAAGGTGTCGGGAGGAGGGTGGACAGGACACTGAGAATTGCCCTCCAGATCTGTGTCAGGAGTCTGCAGCTCTTCCTCTGGACCCTGAGAACGCCCTCATGCCCTTGGGAGATGGCTTCAGCTGCAGAGCGCTTAGGGCTCCTTGTCCTACATTGGGGACAGTCCTGCAAGGCCATCTTTGGAATTCCCGGCAGGGTTGGCGGAAGTTTCTGTTGAGACAACGTGGCAGCTCAGGTTCCCTCCCCGGCCCATCCCCACCCATCAGCCTCCTGCCACCTCTATCTCAGACTAGGCTTCCTGGGGGCACCTGGCCAGCTGCACGCAGTGGGCAACAGGCGTGAGAAATTCTAGGCCAGTCAAACAAAAGACCACAGCCAGTCGAGTTGAGTCCACTTTTTAATATTTTGACCATGATGCAAACAGGCATAAATAGACTTTTGTTGAATTTCATCAAATTAGAAGAATGATACAGAAGAAGAGCATGCGGTGAGCACAGCCTGGACAACCTCGCAGAGCGCGTTCTGGGAAGGTGCTGGAGCGCACGGGACACTTGGCGGCGTTAGCAGCATCGAGAGCTCAGAGGTAGGGGGAGGTCCGAGTTTTCTGATGGTGCAGTGTGGTGAGAGGCGATGACTTGCGCTCAGCCCACCTCCCCGGCTCCCCAGACCTGGAACAGAAACCCACCACCTGCCCAGCGACACAGGACGACCCTCACCCACAAACCTGTCCGGCGCCGCCTGGAAAACCACTGCTGAGCCCGGAGTGGGTCTTACAATCACAACGACAAGTTGACAGCAAGGACAGAAGGGTGGAGGCGGGGAGGGGGGTGGGCACGGGAGGGCACTGGGCCTCCATGAGTCTTCGTCTGAACTGGACGCGAAGGGCACAGCATCTTACTCCATCGGGGCTGTCAACTTTCTGTCCTGGGAGGGAGTTGGTGAAACTGTACTTTTCCATTTCCTCTTGAAATCCTTCGAGTCTCTGTTGGGCAGCAGATAATGGAAGGAAAACCAGAGGCCTGAGAAATGCCTTGCTTATTCTAGAAGGTGGATGGTAAGAAGGCCTGGGGCAGCCAGTAGAGAGTCTGTTGTCCTCAGGGTTCATCTGGCAAGGTCTGAAGACACCGTTGGTTGTCACAACTTTCGGGGGGATCGGGTGGGTGGGTGGAGGCCAGGGATGCTGGCCAACATCCTGCAAAGCCCTGGGCAGCCCCCCACCCAAAGAATTCTCCAGCCCCAAACGCCAACAGTACTGAGGTTGACGGATTCTGGACTAGAGCCTCCAAGCATCTCCTAGGAGCCAAGTCTGGGCACTTTGATGTCCTGGAGCCAATTTCTAGAAGACTCTGGAAAGCTGTATCTTCGGGCAGATCTGTTCCCACCTGCCAGGGCCACCTGCTTAAGAACGGTCTCTGCTTGGGACCAGACACACATGCTCTGCTTGCTCAGATATTCTAGGAAATAGTGAATTCAGAAACATGCTGGGGTGTGTTTACTCCCAATCACCTCCCGAGCACACAACTCAGACAGTATTAATAGGGAACAGACCCCACCTCCCCCTGCAAACAGTTCCTGCTTTCCTGGCGTAAGAGTTTACCTGAGTCCTTGAACCTGAGACACATCCGTGTGTTTGTGCCGCCAGGCAGAGACTGGCAGGTGGACCAAGGTCCCAGAGGATGTGGGAGAAAGAGGAGAGGCCAGGCTGCTGTTAGTCCCCCAAGGCTTCAGGTTTGTGGGGACCATCTCTGGTGAGTCCCTAGGGAGGGGGGCAAGGTTTCCTTCACAGCCTCTCAGATTCTTTATCCTCCATCCCTGCTTTTGGCCTTTCATTCTTGAGTCGAATGGCACACTTAGATGCAGGAGAGGGCTGGGAGAAGCACGGAGTGTGGGCAGGTCCCAAGGGAAGCCCAGATTAATATTTCTTTTTCCTTGTCTCTGGCAGGCGGTCTCAGATTAACGTGCCTATTCAGACAGCAGGCTTCGAGGGTAAGGCGGGCATAGCGCCATGCTGGATATCGGTGGCAGGGGCAATGGAAATATACAAGGAAACACGGCCAGCCTAAGATCTTAAGTGCACACTTTTCCAAATGGCATGAATTAAAAGGGACCAGAGCCATGGTCGTAAGGAGTCCAGACATCGGCTTGCTGATAATCATTCTGGCACCGTGATCTGGGTCAGAGAATCTTGCTTGTGGCAAACCTGACTTAGGGCAAAACCTGACCTCGTTTTGGAAGCCCCCAAGCAGGTGGCTGCAAAGAGTGTGTTTGGCAAGAAATTCCTGCGTTCTCGGGCCGATGTCTGGTGGCCTGAGGTCAGTTCTCTTTCTGCCCATCTAGATGTGGACCACCCTGTTGACTTGGGGTGGGGGGAACTGGCTCTCCTGTCACCTCTGAAAACTCAGTTCTCCTTGGAGCCTGTTTTTTCCTCCTGAGACCTGTTTCTCAGCCTAGAGGCAAAACTCTTGACTTTGCCTTTGTTCTCCTTGTCCACACCAGGTCGGAGTCCAGGTCCTGGTAATTCAACCCCTGGAATGTCTTTATCGCTATAATCTACCCCCTTCCCTCATTCAAGTCTTGGCTTTCTGCAATAACTAGCCAATAGTTCAACAGGTCAGCAGTCTATGCTCTATGCTGCAGCCAGAACATTTTTTTCCAAGCATAACTCCCATCAGCTCATCTTCCCCTTAAAAAAAAAAAAAAACACTCCTAAGCACTCCGTGTTGCCTACCAAATAAAGACAAAATCCCTTGACAAAATTCCATCTGTTCCCCGCCTGTCTCTGCTGCGTACCTCCATCTTCCTCAGCCTCCCAAAGCCGGACTATGTCAGAAGCCAGACCTGATACCCATCCTGTGTGCTCTCCATCCATGCTTCACCCCTGCTCCCCTGACCTCCTACATCCTGGCAATCTCGTTTCCCCAAACCTGCTGGGGGAATCCTGGTGATCACTCAAACCGCAGGCCTGAACATTGATTCTAAGACCTGTGTCTCTGCATCACAGAGTCTAACCTTCTGTAAGAGAGGAACTGTGTTTTGCTCTGTACACTTGACTGTGCCTTCCAGATACCAGAGAGGTAAGACCTGACACTGATTAAGTGAAACAAGATTCTATTGCTCATCATGGGCCAGGTATGGCAACTGGGGCATTTTCTGGACAGTATCTCATCTAGTCCACTTTGTGATAAAGGGGGCTGTGTTTACTCAGAAAGATTAGGTCACCAGCTCAGGGCTGTCTGCAGAAATGACGGCAGAGTTACTGTTTGGATTCAGGGCTGCTTTTAAAACTCCACTTCGGTGGGTCTGAAGCATTGCCCCCAAAGCAAAGACACCTGACTGTCTCACTCCATAGAAGCCAAGGGAAAGCCTGTATCCTCTTTGGGAGGTTAATGACTTCCGCTTCTTTTGCAGCACAGCCATAGGAACAGGATTCACAATGACAGCCACAGAGCATGGCTGTCCCACTTTCCTGTGGCAGGGGGTTTCGTGTCCCTCCAGGCCAAACTCACTGTTGTTAAATCGAGTTGGAGTTACTTCTGTCCAGCTCGAGAGGGAGGGGTAAATAGGAGACCTGCAACTAGGGTGGCCCCCCGCACCCCCCCCCCCACCGAATCAGATGCCCAGCCAACCCCATTTTTGCTCACTAATTGTTCACACCAAAATTTGCAGGCTACTGGGACTGAACTACACAGACCACAAGAGGGCAGTATTTAGCTATTGTGGATCCGAGCTGAGCCTGAAATCAGGCTTCCACTCCTGCCTCTTGATGGGCTCATTACAGCGAGGCTTTGGGTATCAGAGATTCTGTCAAATGAGACACACACACCAGATTAATCTCCTGTCCTCTAGCCAGCAGTTATGAATCAGCTTGAGTTGAGGGTTGAAAGGTACTTACTTAAAAACCAAACCAAACAATCATTCTTGGGAAGAGAGATAAATCTTGGTGATACGATTATTTCTTTAGGCTACCTGATAAAATAAGATGCTGTTTCCCTCGCCCTGCCTGCTACTAGATGAGCAGGGCTATATGAGGAAGGTGCCTGGCATGGAATAAGTGCTCTTAAGTATTTATCTGGTGATGGAAAAGCATCTGTGCATAAAACTTGATCTGGAAACGGGAGCACTGGTTCATTTCTCTGTGATGGGGGTCAAACACAGCAGTTCAGTCCCCCAGAAGCTAGTGACATCTTAGGAGCTATCTCCAAAGGGCTCAAACGGCTGGAAAGAAAGCTGCTGGGAGGAGAGCTACTAGCCAGGATCGTGTTTGCAGGAAAGAAAGGGTTTAAAATGGGCTTCCCTCCAGGTCAGAGAGGGTCAGCCGAGCATGCTGAGCGCTTGGTCTCTGTACCATGGAAGCCTGAGCCGGAGAAAACAGGATTAAAGGCAGGCAGGGTAATCAGAACTGGCATGAAGTCGAACTCTGAGCGCCAGGGATATGACACCAGTGGGGGCTGCCGGGAAGGGTGGAAAAAGGGAGACAGAGTTTACCCTTTGTCTTTAAGGGCACCTCCTGGGGACACCTCTGGCATCCCAAATCTAAGGCCCTTCCAGAGAGGGCCAGGGCTCTCTCCCTTTGGCAGAGAAATAAAGAAAGAAATGCTTGTGTACTGTATAGAAAGAAAAGGGCTAGCTTTCTGTAGGACAAGACAAAATGAAATAAGCCGGAAGTTCCAAACTGGCTGCTTGTCTTTCAACCTTGGGGAAGGGGTTCTTGGGAGCATCAGCTGTCTCTGGGCACTGCTTACCATTGACTTTTAGCGTGTAAGTGTAGAAAGGGACCTTTCCATCTCATTCCCTCGGAGAAGGTGAATTCAGCAGGTTGTCTGCCTGGGAGAAACAGTACCCACCTTGATGCTTGCCAATGACTTTGCTGCCTGTTTTTTTTTCTTTAATCTGAGTTGAGAATAATTTGTTAAGATGATCTTATCAGGTTAAAAAATGGGGGGAATCTCAGAAGACCAAAAGCATGAAGGCGGATCCTCCCCACCCTGGCTCTAGAGGAAGCTGTGAGATGCTTCATGACAGATTCCCTCTCCAACCTATCTGCCTTCACTGGCTTCCATTACTTTATCCCCAGGGGTGAAACAGCAAGCCCCACGTGGGAGAATTAAAAAAAAAAAAAAATATATATATATATATATATATAAGTGATACTCTTCCTTGATATTGTTTCCAGTTTTCACAACTTTAAAGTTTGATCCATTCACACTTTTTAGCTTCATAACATTACGATTAGGGGAAATTAAGCAACCAGTAATGTTTCCAAAGTTACCCAGCGGCAAAGACAGGAAGACCCTTATTTCCAGCTCATTCCCTTGGATGATGTTACTTTGGGTCTTGAGTGAGAGTGACTGAGAGGGCCAATTAAGTGATCCTAGCTGGGGTGGGTGGGGCTGGGAAGGGGGTTTGCCCAATCCATCAGATGGGTTAATCTCCCAGTAAGATCTCTGCTAACTGGTGCCACCACCTAAATGCATCTAATGCCCCCTTTCACTAGGGATTTCCCCCTTGGTCATCAAACCCCACGTCCATGCCCTGACCCTTTATAACCAGGACAATTAGGATGCGTCCATGCGTTTCAGGTATACTGGCACAGACCCTTAATTATGGATGTGTGAGGCTCCAATATGCATTGGGGCATATTTCTTGGCACCGAGGGTCTGGAGGCAACATGCTTCCACAGGCAAGAGGACAGAGGGAGACCCAGGCCCATCACACACGCTCACGCACGCACACACACACACACACACACACACACGCACAACCAGAATGTCATCATGAAAAAGGATCGGGTGGGATTCGAATGGCTGAGGGACTAGCTCAAAAAACTCTTCTGTCCGGTCCCTGCAGCCTCTCCAGGGCAAACCCCAGAAAACACCCAACGCGAGCCCTGGCCATGCTCCAGTGGTTTCATGCACCGGTGATTTGCCCTTGTTGGAAAGAGAGGGAGAGGGAGACGGTTTTGTAAGAGCCACTGCGGACTATAAAGGCGTTGCACTGCAGCACGAAAACTCAAGGAGAAAACCCAAGAGGGCCGGGAAACCACTGAGAGGTGAGAACCCGGGAGAGGAGGACCAGGACACAGCGACAGGACGAGAGGCAGAGCAGGGGCCACATGGGGGTGCCCGAAGGGAAGGTCCAGCAGTGTCCGTGCTTACGAAAGCAGCCACCCCGGCCGAGCGCAATGGGGCGGCCACCCTGCCATCCGTCTGGGCAAGAGGGTCCAGTTAGGAGCTGAAAACCCTGTAGGGGGAGAAGCGGGGAGGGAGTTAGTGCCCGAGGAGCAAGGCTGCTCTGCTTCCTTAAAGAGACTCAGGGAAAAGCTCCCTGAGCTCTGGACTTCGTCTCTTTCACTTCCTCGGCAGCCCCAGAGACGGGGACAGGCCCTGGCACCCAGGTGGGACTCATCCTGAGTGAATGAAGAATGAATCAACGAACAGATGAATGAGCCTGGCTCAGCCACACAACAAGCCAGGATGAGCTGTGATCTTCAAGGCAATAACGTCAGCTTGCTAGACACCAAAGTCTGTTTTCAAGACTGCCGTGTTGTCATAAGGGGAACAGCTTAGGGAAATGGAGTGTGTGCGCCCTAGCCTACTGAAAACAAGGCCACTGAATTCCCACCTAATTTAAAGGGCACGCCTACTGAAAACAAGGCAACTGAATTCCCACCTAATTTAAAGGGCACTTGGTGGTGGGTTTGAGGCAGACAATGCAGGGAGTGAGCTTACAATCAAGGGTGACGTGTCATGGCATTAATGTAAGGTTTAAAGAGTTACGCTCAACCCCAGTTGTGTGGTATACCTCAGACCATTTCCAGCAATTTCTAGAGGACAAATGGAATCGTCAAAATAATAGCGATTGGAATTTGCATCCATGAGAATGCTAGCAGAATTTGAGGGGCGAGGGAGGTAGTATAAACCCTAGGAGAAGTGAACAGGAACATAAATTTTGCAGTGGCAAGAGCCATCATTCAACTTGGGGCTGCCCCGGTGGAAGTTGACATCCATAGCCAGGGTTCCCACACTTGAGGGGAACTCAGAATGCCCTGCAGGGGTCGTAAAAACACCAACTGCTCAGTGCCCTGACCCCAGAGATTCAGATTCAGCCGGGCTGGGGCAGCCTGGGAATTTGGATTTGTAACACATTCCCAGGAGATGCTGATGCTGCTGGTCTGGGGCCCCAGCGTGGGAAAGCCATGGAGTCAGGCATCTCCGTCTGTCAGGGCTCTGCCCGCCCCTCACCCCTGGGAAGGAGCCAGCTTACTCATCGGTGTCTTTTTTGCTCTCCTCAATGAAGGCAATGGATTCAGATCTAAGGCGGTTGGTCACTTCATATGTGCGCAGGGTGACCCCGAAAATGTCCTCATGGTAGCGATTGTCATCCTAGGCAACAGAAACAAGCAGGGATCAGATTCTAAATGCCAGCCGAGGGCATGGAGAAGGGTGGACACACGGACATCCTGGAAGGGAACATCTGTGGAGAAGATGGTTCCTGAAGATACCGGGCACAGGGAGTTCCCTGGCGGTTCAGCGGTTAGGACTCAGTGCTTCCATGGAGGGGCCTGGGTTCATCCCTGGTCAGAGAACTAAGGTTTTGCAAGCCCTGCGGCATGCCAAAAAAAAAAGAAAGAAGAAATGAGATGTAACTCAGGGCACCCTGAAGACCCCTCTAGTCTCCAAGACTGTGTTTTAGCAAAAGCCTCTGCCCTGTAGGGCATGGGGTCTCTCTAAGCCCAGCTGGCAACAAACACTTTTGTTCCCACCCAGAGAGAGTGCTGCTGCTTTGTGGGTGCTAAGGACAGAAGAGCTGAGGGGGTCCAGGGGAAACTTCAGCTCATTTCCCCATTTCCTCCCTCTTCCTTGTTCCTGCCAGTTCAGATCTGGGGCTTGGCTGGGTTTAGTGTGAAACATCACCGTCCGTAGAGACCAGCAGAGATGGAAGAAAGGCCAAAGTGCCCACTTAGCACTCAGGGAACACCACAGTTGCCAAAGTGGAAACTTCTCCGGACATAGTTTATCTGATGATGAGTATCTTAGCTCAGCTTTGCCCAGAAACAAACAAAAAGAAAAGTCGAGAAACACCATGAGTGAGGATGAACTTGGGGCATCCAAGGGTTTCTGGAGCCACTGGAGTGCCTTTGGCAGAACTGAGGGATGGGCATTAAGGAGATCCTATAGGGCGGTGTCGCTGAGAATTAAACAAGGGGCCAAGGTGCCCCCCGACCCCTCGCTGAGGAAAGGCGGTGTTTGGGGAATACACATTGAGCAGAGTTTCTGGCATCCATAGTTCCAAAGGTTTTGAAGAAACTTGCCCATCTGTAGAGTGGATTCATTTTAAGTTGGGGTGGTTTTTCGACCTTCTTCTGCAGAATCTATGAAAATGTGTCCCAAGGACTTACAGCAAAGAGACAGAGTGGTAGGGCACTTGGCAGTTCTCCAGGGTGCTCTGGCATTTCTACTGGAAAGCTGTTGTTACTGTTTTAATCTAGTAGGGGTTTAATATCAAAATTAGAGCAAGGGCTTCTTCTGCAAAAATGTGCGATTGCTGCTTATTTAGGGAAGCAGGGAGAAGAATGGGGTCACATTTGGAGGTCTGTGGAGGCCTGGGACTTATTCTATTTGGGGCAGTTGACCACAGAGCTGGGACTTTGCTTCCTGGGCTGCTACTAGCCTTTTTGCAAATTAGGAAAAGACACCCCTCCTTCTGGGAGGAACACAGTTCCATGCCAAGGCGTGCTGCATGGGAGGCCAAGCCTGGTGGTGACTTTCATTCCCTACTTGCCCCCTTTTTGTGCAGTGGCCAACCTGCACGACTGCCCAGGGCAGTCCTGCAGCTTGGTTCTGGGCACAGGAATGGTTGGGTTAGGATCGTTTCTGTCTAACTACTAGTGGCCCACCCGCTTTGTCATTTTCATAGATCACAGCTCCCCATTCTATTTAATATACACACTGCATGCCCAGCTATCTTTCCTTCTCTCTCTACTGTGGTTTGGGATCACCTGCATCCTCTACCCCCAGTCATAAATGGGAAGATGGGAGCAGGGATGTCATCATGGGTCCTCTGAGTCACGGAGACAGACAAGACGAGGAAGAGGAGACAGGATGCCAGAAAAAGGCTCCCAGGAGCCAGCCCATCACTCACCCTCAGCCTGCTGATGAACACGCCAGCGTCCTCCACCGAGAGCTTGCCCTTCTGGGTCATGATGCGCTGGATGGCTTTGAGGACATCAGCCGCCATGGTGACATCCCCGCACACGTAGATGTGGCCCCCTTGCTCCTTCAGGGCTCGATACACGGGTTCTGCCAGCTGCTCTTGTAGGATGTCTTGCACGTACTTCTGCGGGGGTGTGGGGGGGTGGGGAGCGGGAGGACTGGTGAGGAGGAGCCAGGCTGTGTAGCTCACCCCCCTCCCCCCACCACCCTGGGAACAGAGCCTGACCCAGGGGCTTGGGGGCAGGTCTGTTTTTTGTGCAGCGATGCAGGAGACTGGGAAGAATGAGGCAGGGGAAGAGGGACTGTCCATCTGAGAGAGTGATGAGCCGCGCCCCTGCTCTGCAGCTAGCCTCTGCTGAGGACCCTCGAGGGAGCCATGCTGCCCATGCTCCAGAGCTGTCTGCCGGAGGCGTAAGAGCGGGGTGTTCTCTACCAGCTCCTCTCTCCCGTGGCCAGCGGTCACGCCGGGGGCGTTTACCTCTAGGTGTGGGGCTGGTACCGCAGGCATCCTAGGCCCGGGTGCAGGAGAAGCCGCAGACAGACAGCAGGAGATGGGGGAGGGGCTTGCAGGTGACACCTGCGCAAAGCCAGCTGCTGCAGGAGTTGCTGCGATGAACAGTTACACCCAGGCACCTCTAGGTGTGGGGCTGGTACTGCAGGCATCCTAGGCCCGGGTGCAGGAGAAGCCCCAGACAGACAGCAGGAGATGGGGGACGGGCTCGCAGGTGACACCTGCGCAAAGTCAGCTGCTGTAGGAGCTGCTGCGATAAACGGTGGGCTAAGGAAATATTGGGTGGGCACAAGGGGTGTCCAGTGCAGCCTCTAGGGAATTTGTCTGGGTTGCTCAGGAAGCTTCCCCCAGGCGAGCCTGGTGTTCAGCTGCTACTTTCAGGCACGACCGTGCCAGGTGCTGAGACACTGATGAACTCTCAGGCCAGGTGTCTAGTAGTTGCTGCCCAGGCCCTCTGGGTACCCCTTCCCTGGCTGGGGTGGGGAGGTGCTGTTTAACTTTTAAAAATTCATATTTAATTATTTCAAAAGTTTATTTTTTGGCTCTGAGGCATGTGAGATCTTAGTTCCCTGACCAGGGATTGAACCCGTGTCCCCTGCATTGGAAGCATGGAGTCTTAACCACTGGACCGCCAGGGAAGTCTCTTTTAATTCATTTTATAAATATTTTTATTGTGATTAAAATAAACATAATGTAAAATGCAGGTGTGTTTTAAAGCGTGCAGCCCGACGCAGTGGGATGGAGCACATTCATGGTGTTGAACAACCATCCCCCTATTTAGCTCCACAAGCTCCTCTGCCCCACAAGGATGCCCTGTACCCATTAAGTGCCACTCCCCATTCCCCACTTCCCACAGCCCCTGGTGACCACAAATCAGCCTCTGTCTCTATGGATCTGGCTGTTCTGGATATTTCATGTAAGTGGCATGACAGAGTATGGGCTGTTAAATATTTTAGGTCACATGTTTATGCTCCATGCTTCCTGAAGTTCAGAGCAATGTCACGGAGAATTCAGAAGGGGTGAGGGTGTTTCGGGAGCAGGGTGTGCGTGTGTGGACAGGCACACGTGCATGACCGGTTGGGGCTTACCTTTGGTTTGTCCGGCTCCCGGGAGTAGGCTGTGTACAGTTCTCTGAAGACCCCCTTGCTCTTGGCCTGCAAGGCCTCCTCCCTGTAGATGTGGTCTATCTTGGACTGCCGGCACCCGAAGACCAGGACCATGGGGCAGGGGCTCATTCCTGGGGGCGGGGAAACCTGTCACCGCCAGCTCTGACGCCGGATGTGGGGGTGTCGGGGCGCTGGGAACCTTAGCACGCGTGACACAGGCAGAGGCATGCGGACGCTGGGGCAGGGGTACATGTTCTCTCTCTCACACACATGCACACGTGTACACACACACGCACACAGTGACAGAAGTAAGTAAAGTGTGTTCAGACTTCAGCAGACCTCTTTTCTCTGGGTCTCAGTCGTTCCTCTGCCCCTCCCCAACACTGGTAGCACCAAACCCCCAGACTTGGAAGCTAGACTGCCTGGGTTCAAATCCCAGCTCTGTGTGATGCTGAGCGATGAACTTTCTATGTCTCCGTGTCGCCACGTGAAAAATGGAAGTAATAACAGCATCTAACCTCATAGGGCTATTTTAAGAAGTAAAGGTACATCAGACCCCTGCCCAGTACATAGTGAAGTCCCTTGGTATCCCAGGGGGTCACTTCCAGGATCCACCCCTTTACCAAAATCCCCTGATGCTCAAGTGCCATAGTCGGTCCCCTGAACCCGCTGGTCCTCTGTGTCTGTGGTTCCACATCCATGGGCTCTCAGCTGGCCTCGGATGGTATATATGGATTTAATGAAAAAATTTTCATGAAAGTTGACCCACGCAATTCCCATGTCTGTCAAGGGTCAACTGTACTTTGTGAATGTATGTTTGCTATTCCACTAGAATGACAATTCCACTGGGCAAGTGTGTGTGTGTGTGTGTGTGTTTCCAGTTGTTTCTGTCTTGTTCATTGCTACACCTCTAGCACCTCCAATAGTGTTTGGCATCCATGAGATGCTCAGTAAATCTCTCTTTAATGCATGTCAGACTGTGGGTTTTTTTCCCTCTCTCCTCCCAAAGCTGATCTGTTGTGTTTCTCGCATAGCAACCACCTTTGCGACTATCCCAGAAACACACATCCATTGGATAAGGCTTAATGCACACCCCTTCTAGGACTGCTTAGATTTTAAGATGGGGGTCCTATCTTAACAGTCCAAGAAATGTCTTCTGGGGATGGGCTTTCAGGCCTTGCAACAAGTTGTGTGGATGACTTGTTTGGATGGGTCCTTTGAATTGCACCATAAACTTCACCTGTGGGTCTGGCTGCTACAGTGTTCCCCATCCCTCCTCCGGCAGTGATGCAAAGGAGACAGAACAGCGTCACGCCTCCTGGCTGCTGGGATACAGGCGGCCCTCCCAGGATCCAGGGGGAGGAAATCATGTGCTTGCTGGACCACAACCCACCTTTGTGTTGGATATCAAATTGCCGCTGCTGCCAGAAGCTCCGGAAGGGGGCGATGCCAGTGCCTGGGCCAACCAGGATACAGGGCACTTGGGGATTTTGGGGCAGGTGGAAGCTGGGCGCTCTGGACAAGGAAGGGAGAGTCAGGAGGCTGGCTGAGTTCAAATCTGATCAAGAACTGTTGGATCTCTGCTGTATACAGCAACAGAGATCCAACAGTTCTTGATCAGATCTGAGCTCAGCAACAGCACTGTGAAAAAATTATCCTCCAATAAAAAAATTAAAAAAAAAAAAAAAAGCAAAACCCTGTTGGATCTTAGGTAAACCAGATGGCCATCCTGGGTAAAAATACAATGGGACTTAAAACTCTTCAGCTGTGGTCAGGTGGCCCTTCTCATGGTTGGGGGGTCTCATAAATTTGGGGAATTTCCCCGAACAGGAGATCCTCAGGGTTTGCCTATCACTCTACTTTCTAATTATCCCCATTATCTGAGCTAAGCCACAAAGGGAGTGGGATGGATCAAATGCAGGGCTTCCCTACCTCAGACCTCCTGACATTGGGGGCTGCATAATTCTCTGTATACAGTTCCAAGACCAAGAGGTGGGGGCTCTCCTGTGTACTGCAGGATATAGACTAGTGCCCAGGCCTCTGTCTATTAGAAGCCTGGAAAACCCTCCAGCTGTGATAGCCAAAAATATCTCCAGACTTTGTCAAGGGCCTCTGGAGGGCAAAATCACCCTTGGCTGAGAACCACTGAATTAACCATCTATGAGATTTTCCAAATCTGGGAGCTGCAAATGTCCGTGTACAAAAGAATCACATGGGGATGTTCAAAGAGGGTGTAGATGGCCGGCAATGCAGTAAGTCTAGGCTCAGGACTCAGCATTTTTGAAGCACCCCAGGGGATTCTGGTGCTGGTGGTATGTGGATTACCATGACCATTCTACCCTTCATAGCTGAGAAAAATGACTGTCCAAGTCCACAGTTTAGGTAGGGACGTTATCAGCTGACAAAGCAGGTAAGTGCAGAGGGCCTAAGCTGAGGCATATCAATGATTTTTTAATTTTTATGTTTTTAAGGCTATATTTTTCTTATTTGATTGACTGATTATGGTAGGAACACTTAACATGAAACTGATCCTTGTAACATGTTTTTAAGTGTACAATACAGTACTGTTACCTGAGGGCAGAAATATCCTTTAAAAGTGAGTTTGGAAGGGGAAGGTGGTTGACAGGAAGGGTCGTTAAATCTTCCTGGTCTCTAAGAAACTGGGAACACATGGGGTGGCCAGCAGGCTTCAGATAGGAATTTCATTGGCTTGAAAAGTCCATTAAGGCTGAAACTGCCTGAAACTGCCTGGTTGGCTGTGGTGGCCCCAGCTAGCACAGGACACGCACTTGATAAATATCTGTTGCACTGACCTGAATTTGACTAGAGGACTTGCTTAGTTCCTGCTAGGTTGCTCTGAACCCACGAGCCTGTTGCCTAACAGCTGGGAGTGATGCCAGATGTTGATCTCAGCCCTGCCTGACTCGGCCACCTCTCTAGAACCCTTCCGGCTGGTCCACCGGCCCCACCCACCCCATCTCAGGACCTGAGGATGCAGATTTGGGATGGCTGCTTCTCTCTCTTCGTTTGCTACTCACCCTCTCACGAAACAGGGCACCACTTCGTCAGCCTGGATCCGGTTGAGCCAGGAGGAGCACACGCCGTGGTGAATTGGTCCTTCTCCATCTACCAGGATAACCGAGGTGCTCTGGCTCATCTACTGTCCCTCACGCTGCCCCACCCCTGGCCTCCCCAGTCCTCCAGTACAGAAGGCTCACAGCCCCGACACCAAGCTTCTGCCTTAGGGCTCCCTGTCTGGATCCCTTGCTCTGAT
Organism: Ovis canadensis; assembly: GCF_042477335.2. NCBI lineage: Eukaryota > Metazoa > Chordata > Mammalia > Artiodactyla > Bovidae > Ovis > Ovis canadensis. The sequence goes on along the minus strand of NC_091261.1, from coordinate 68,252,698 downwards.
GGCTAAGAGGAAATGGTAAAGCTGGGGTGGGCCCATGGCTGTGAAACCACTGGGTGTGGGCGGGCTGGATTCCAATCCTGTCCACTGCAAGGGCCTTGGTCCATGTGCTCTCCATGACCTGCCAGGACCCTGGTCTCAGCACTATCTCAGGTACCACATACTTTTTTCCTTTGGCTGTGCCTTGTGGCTTATAGGAGCTCAGTTCCCCGACCAGGGATTGAACCCAGACCCCAGCAGTGAAAGCCCACAGTCTCAACCGTTGGACTGCCAGGGAATTCCCAGGCACCATGCATTTTCACCTCTTTACCAAGGATGGAAAACACAGGCACAGAGGTCAGGGTATCTGGCTGCCCTACAACCAGCTGGGTGTCATAGAGCACAGAGCTCCCCGCTCTGAGGGAAGAGAGGGTGGCAGTTTGTTCTAGCTGCTGCCTTGCAGGTACAAAGGGAGGAAGGGAGTAGAAGGGGGTCTCGGGCTTTGGGAGCAGAGGCTTCCAAATGCACAGCTCATTTCTCTCCTAATTCTGCACAGAGCTGGCTCTGCCTAAGGGGCAGTTTGCTGCACTGCTCCTTCTCACAGTTTTCCTGACCTTGGAGAGGGGTGGGTCTCCTCCCCAGGGTTTGGGTCTTGGCAGAGGTTTAGGCAGCTGTTCAGGGGCCCCTGGAAGCAGGGTGGGAAATGCAGAGCCGGGGGCTGTCCCAGCGCCTCTGCCCACCTCGGGTGCGGTAGGAGACGATGGCCACAGTGAGGTGCACCTCGTCGGGGTACATGTCCGGGGAGGAGCTGATGGAATAGTAGCGAGGCTGCAGCAGGGACAGCTGGGTCAGGAGCAGGGTGGAGGGCATCTGGATGGATGGGAACTCCTCCAGCACCTCCACGATGGTGGGGTTCTTGCCCCATTTCCACTCCTCGTACTCCTGCAGACCCTGAACCATGGACAGGGACAGAAGGGAACTTGCAGCCAGACCCTGGAGTGAACTTTCAAGGCAGGCTCGCTCGCAGAGGTTCAGGGAGAAGGGAAATTAAAAAGCAGTCACAGTTAAGTCTTACATAGGAATTATCCTGTGCCAAGTTTTCACTGTTGCAAGGATATTATGAAATAAGCCTGGTTGTCACCCCTATTTTATTGATGGGGAAACTGAGGGATATAGAGATCACACAGCTATGAGGTGGTGGCAAATTTAGCCCATAAGCCACCTGCTCATATGGTCTGTGAGCTAAGAGTTGTTTCTATATGTTTTAATGGCTGGAGGTAGAGAATCAAATGAACAATACTATCATCTGATGTGAAGAACTGACTCATTGGAAAAGATCCTGATGTTGGGAAAGATTGAGGGCAGGAGGAGAAGGGGACGGCAGAGGACGAGATGGTTGGGTGGCATCATTGACTCAATGGATATGAGTTTGAGCAAGCTCTGGGAAATAGTGAAGGACAGGGAAGCTTGGCGTGCTGCAGTCTGTGGGGTTGGGGTCACAAAGAGTTGAACACGACTAAACAACTGAACAAAAAGGGTTCCAAAGGAAGGAGAAAAAAGCGTTAGCAATTTCTACCGCCGTCAGAGAACTTGGAGATTCAGTGGGGTCGCTCAAAATCACTGCAGATGGTGACTGCAGCCATGAAATTAAAAGACGCTTACTCCTTGGAAGAAAAGTTATGACCAACTTAGATAGCATATTCAAAAGCAGAGACATTACTTTGCCGACTAAGGTCCATCTAGTCAAGGCTATGGTTTTTCCAGTAGTCATGTATGGATGTGAGAGTTGGACTGTGAAGCATCGAAGAATTGATGGTTTTGAACTGTGGTGTTGGAGAAGACTCTTGAGAGTCCCTTGGACTGCAAGGAGATCCAACCAGTCCATTCTGAAGGAGATCAACCCTGGGATTTTTTTGGAAGGAATGATGCTAAAGCTGAAGCTCTAGTACTTTGGCCACCTCATGCGAAGAGTTGACTCATTGGAAAAGACTCTGATGCTGGGAGGGATTGGGGGCAGGAGAAGGGGACGACAGAGGATGAGGTGGCTGGATGGCATCACTGACTCGATGGACGTGAGTCTGAGTGAACTCTGGGAGTTGGTGATGGACAGGGAGGCCTGGCGTGCTGCGATTTATGGGGTCGCAAAGAGTCGGACATGACTGAGCAACTGAACTGAACTGAAGTGACTGAACAATAAGGGTTCCAAAGGAAGGAGAAAAAAGCGTTAGCAATTTCTACTGCCGTCAGAGAACCTGGAGATTCAGTGGGGTCCCTCTTTTGTTCTGTACCTTTGTTAGAAGGAGGGGAGATGGCCAGGTCTAGCCTTGCCTGGAGAATCCCAGGGACGGGGGAGCCTGGTGGGCCGCCATCTATGGGGTCACACAGAGTCGGACACAACTGAAGTGACTTAGCAGCAGCAGCCAAAATGGATTAGCTCATATGGTGACCTGCAAACTAGACCGTGGCAGCCCTCACTCAAGGCTGCCATCTGCTGAAACACCACTGCAATAACCATACAGAGAAGAAGTGAAGATGCTTAGTCATGTCCGACCCTTTGCGGCCCCATGAACTGTGGCCTGCCAGTCTCCTCTGTCCATGGGATTTTCCAGGCAAGAATCCTGGAGTGGGTTGCCATTTCCTTCTCCAGGGGATCTTCCTAACCCAGGGATCGAACCTGGGTCTCCTGCATTGCAGGCAGACTCCTTACCAGCTGAGCCACGAGGGAACCATAAAATTCTCCAAGGAGCAGGTGGTGAGATTGAATGAGGCCAGGGACCCACCTTGCTGAGGACCAGCAGACGCTGCCTCTCCTTCTCACTGGTGGCCAGGGAGGCAAACTGCTGCAGCTGCAGTGGCGTTGGAGGCGTGGTGATGTCCAGGTAGTACTTGAAGGCCTGGAAGATGGTGCAGGGCGGCAGGCGATGCTCATCGGTCCAGTTACTGATGACCCCTGCAGAGGTACAACAGAGGTGAGACATGGATGGGGGAGGGACAGTGCGGGCTCTGAGGGTTTGGGTCCAAGTCAGGGAGGCCAGACTGCTCCTGGAGCAGAGGATGGGGCCCAAAGAACCGACTGCCCTAGAGCCAACTGACCCCTTGGCTGGCCACCTCCATCCCACATCTGCAGCCAGGTTTCCTGGGGACCCTGTGATCACCTCCTGTACGCAAGGAGCATGTCCAAAATCAGCTGAGCAAGCTAGTGCCGGAATTTAAGAGTAAATATTAAAATAGCGTGAGACCGTCCCTTGATATTCTGAGCAATGAGCCACCAACTGAGCACGAACTATGAGTCCACTTTTTCCTCCATCAGCCTTTCAGCCCTCTGAGTGGGATTCTAGCATTTAAAACGACAAAAATGCCAGACACTTACCTAGCCCTTTCTATGTACTATGTCGTTTCCTCAGCACTTTCTATTAGTAACTCTTTTAATCCTTGCCACAATCCTAGGTGGTGGGTGCTATTATTATCTCCATTTTGCAGTTGAGAAAATGGAAGCGCAGAGAGGTTAAGGAATTTGCCCAAGGTCACCAGGTGGCACCAGTGAAAATGCAGGAGATGTGGGTTCCATCTCTGATTTGGGAAGATCCCCTAGAGAAGGGAATGGCAACCCGTTCCAGAGTATTCTTGCCTGGAGAATCCCATGGACAGAGGAGGCTGGTGGGCTACAGTCCCTAGGGTCACAGAGGGTCAGACACGACCGAGCGACTGAGCTCAACAGCAACACAGCTCAAACCCATAAAGTCAGGCAGTACTGCTCCAGACCACGTTTGAACTACTGCCTCTGTGTACTTTAGTCCAACAGAGGCCCTAAACACAAGCCTCTACCGCATCAGGTGCTCAACTCAAGATATAAAGTACTGTTCCAATAAGGAGGAAGAACTGGCTGGGTTGGATTTCATAAGAGAAGGAGCGTCTCTCCTACGCAGGGTTTCGACTATGTACTGTTTTCACATTCTGCGCTGACTTTATGTCCTGGCTCCCTTGTAGAGGAAATGTGTCCCTGTATCATGGGCTACCACGGGCGGACACCACAGTTCCTTAAGTCCTGAGCTCATTCATGGCTACTGAGATCAAGCATGTAGACCCATTTGCCTTGCAAAGTTCTTTAATAGGAATGTCAAGCTGCTGCTGCTGCTGCTGCTGCTGCTGCTGCTGCTAAGTCGCTTCAGTTGTGTCCGACTCTGTGCAACCCCATAGACGGCAGCCCACCAGGCTCCCCCGTCCCTGGAATTCTCCAGGCAAGAACACTGGAGTGGGTTGCCATTTCCTTCTCCAACACATTAAAGTGAAAAGTGAAAGGGAAGTCGCTCAGTCGTGTCCGACTCGTAGCGACCCCATGGACTGCAGCCCACCAGGCTCCTCCGTCCATAGGATTTGCCAGGTAAGAGTACTGGAGTGGGGTGCCATCGCCTTCTCCAAGGAATGTCAAGGGTGGCCCCCAAACAGGCTGGGACTTGATCTAATGATATCAGAAATCAGGTTTAATCCCAATGGGCCACCGAGCTTCGTTTAGATGCTTTTAGATTCCAAGAGAAGGCAGGAGTGGACTTCAGCTGCTATTCCCTTAGTGGGCGGTGAGGCTGGGGTGATGAAGGAAGTCAGACAAGTAGCCTTTGCTAAGATCAGTGTCTAGCCGATGAAGGAAGGTAAGACTCTTTCCCTCAAGGTTGAACCATCAGTGTCCTGGCTTAAATGGACACTTGCTCAGCTAGTTGGGTCAAGGCTGTTCAGCCATGAGGAAGGGGAGCCTTCGGTCTCATAAGCTGGGGGTGACAGAGATCCACTCTCCTGCCTGGACTGGCAACTGGGCAGAAGAATGGGTTTCTTCTTCCCTGGACACCCACCGGGGAAGGGAAGGCCCAGACAGCTTCTGGGACTCCTTGGAGGAGGAGAGGGCCCTTGGGAGTGCCTGGGTGGGGTACTAGCTTGGCCGTAGTTACCCAAAGCCGTGTTCCGCTCCTCCAGCAGCTCCACCTTCACCAACTGGTTGGCAGGGGGCGCGTCCTCCAGCCGCTCGATCAGGGCATTCACCAGGTCCTCGTGGTTGCCGGGGAAGACGCCCAGGTGGTCCCCGGGCTGGTACTGCAGCTCCTGATTCCCGTTGGTGTGGAGACGCACGAAGATGGTCGATCGACTGGAGGGAAGGGTGGCGGAACAACGGGGTGAGGGCCACCAGCTTGTGCCCCTTTTCTTTGCCCCTTTGTCTGTCTTTGTGGCTACACCCTCCCTCCTTCCATTCTCCTTGGGGCTCAGGCCAATCAGACTTCCACCCTCACCAATTCCACAGGGCGGGTTTCAGCAAGGTCACCCATGAGATCCTCTTTGCAAACCCAACAGCCAGCTCCCAGCGCTCACTGTGGTCATCAGAGTGACCTGGATGTGGCTTCTCACTTCTTCCTGCTCAGTCTCCTTCTCTTGAGCTCCCCAAGCTCTCCTGGTCTCTTCCCTGGCTGCTCTTCCTCGGTCCCCTTTGTTGGTTCCTTCTCATCTCCCCTAACTCTGGACATTGGAGCACCCCGAGATTCAGGCCCCAGATCTCTTTGCTTTTCTGACTTCCTGTCCCTGCTCTCCTTTTCTCCATAGCACTTACCAACCTTCACAGAATGGAGAGTTCACTCCATCCTATGGCATGTGGTCTGTCTCTCTGCCTGCCCCTTCCTCATCCCCACCCCGAGGACAATAGATGGGACTAGGAATCTGTCTAAACTCTAGAGGGTGAGGAAGTTGTCTGTTTTCTCCACTGCTCTATTCTAGCACTTAGGACAATGCATGACACATAGTAGATACTCAAGAAATATCTATCGATTGAAGGAACCTCAGATCCTCAGGGTTAACCAGCTGCTCGAATAGGCTCTATTTCTGATACCAGATTTCTACCAGGAACCACTAACCCCCAGAGGGGCCGCGGCAGAGATGTCCCTGTTCTGTGAAATTCCACCTCTCCTGCGAATCCCAAGCTCCACCTCCTTTTACAACTGGGGTCTTCACCTTGTCCTGGAAAAGGGAAAAGGGCTTGACCTTAAGCTCAGGTTCTTATTATCCCCAGTCCACTGATACTATAAAGTTTATAGAACAAAGGAGAAAACACAGAGGGAAACTTGTTTAGGCCTGCCGAGTCATGCCCTTTCCTTTGATAGTTGGATTTCAAGTGCAGAAGGTCTATGAATGAATCCTTAGAATAGGATTATTCTGGTTCCTTTAAAGTTTTAGTATCAATACACTGCATTTTTATGCCTGAAAACTTTGGGATTGATGACTACACTTGGGTAAATCAAATCTTTTTGTATTCTGGGAGTTACATTCGCATATTCAGATACGCTTTTTCTTCCTTGCCAATTGGTTTTCAGTTGATAGAGACACTTGATATTCAACATGAAGTTTCTACATTCTCCGTGGTATGTAAATCAGCACTTGAATAGACCAATGGGACTCGCTATTTGAAGGAGTTTTTGGCACAACCAAAAGTTCTTTTGTGCTGCAAATAGCCACCATTATTAAAAATAGTTGTGCTGGCATCTCTGCTTTTTTGGGTGTATTTTCCTGAAACATGACACCCCTGTCCTTAGTAGGGTGGGGAACTCTGTGACTGAGCTTGTGAATGATGGTGGTGGGGGCCTGAGCTCCCACTCTCCTTCCCTGGGCAGATTTTGCCCTCCCTGGGGCACTGATCTTATCTATTAAATGGGCTAGCGTGAATGACTCTGCTCTGAGCTCATGCCAATCTGTTGGTTCCTGGAGAGCGAGAGAGACATCGTCACCCCCTGCCAGCTCCAGGAAGGGAACAAGCAGAGGCTGACAGCCAGCAGGGGGCGCTGTGGGGTTGCGAATTTGGGAGCCTCCAGTGCCAACCATGGAAGCCTTTGAAAGGCCCGCAAATCAATTCCTACTTTCTCCCTGATCATCACGAGTCTTTTTTTTTTTTTTTTTTTCAGAAGTATATTTGCCTCCGTTCCTATGGCCAGTACAAAATAGAAACGTGGAGGCCCCAAACTTGCTGAGCTGGCTCGTGCTCACAGCCTTTTCCCCTAAGTCCTCTTGAACGCAGCTGAGGGTGGTCAGGCAGAGAAGGGCCAGGGATAAGAATGGAGCTGGCCTGTGGGCCACGAGGTGGGCGCAGGCTCTGCTGGGAGGTGGACCACGGACGCTGTATGCCTCTGACTGGAGAACCCAGCCCTGAATGGCTGCATAGCCCGAGCATCCCTCCGTGGGCTGTCCTTGAAGCTTTGCTGGGAGCTGATCCCCCAGTGGGTAGCACTAGCCTGGAGACCTACTGTCTTATATCTCTGTTCTGCTGGGGGTTTCTAAGTATAGGATTTTCTAACCTTCTCCCTTTAAGAAAAAAAAGCTTGGGATATACATGGGTTGTCAGAAAGTATTAGGGGTCTAGTGATTAAGATTCCACACTTCGACTGCAGGGGGCATGAGTTCAATCCCTAGTTGGGGAAAGACGATCCCACATGCCACGTGGCATGGGCGGAAAAGAAAAAAAAAAGTCCTTTCCCAAGCTTAAAAAAAAAGTAAGTATTTGGAAAGGGGAAAAAAGGTAGCATTGGAAAGGCAACAGCCATTCAAATGCCTGTCCCCTGAGTACGGCTTGCTTGTGACATATTTATATCCACCTACAGCAATATTGCACGCACACACACTCACTCATGTACATATACAATCAGCAATGGTTCAATGACAGGTTCACAGGGGAGAAAACAGTCTGCTAACATCCAGCATTAAAAGGGGGACGGGGTAGGAAACAGCTCATGTTCGTCTGTTCGTCAATGAAAAGAGTAAGCATGGTCTCTTGTGAGCAGTTTGAGGTGATGAGGCTCATAGCTTCAACGAATTTGTTGACACTTCCTAGGCACTGGTGAGACAGTGATGGATAAAGAAAACACAGGGCCCTATTCTCATTAAGAAGCACCTGAAAAAGATCATGGATGGGGCTAGTGATAAGGATGGGTGGGTGCTGTCAGGTTGGGGGCAGTGGGCTCAGTGACCAGCAGATTAGGATGGTCGGGGAGGCCTTGCTTGGTGATTTGATGTTGGAGCAGAGATCTAAACAATGAGGAGGAGGGGACGTGCAAAGATTTGGGGGAAGAGTGTTCCCGAAAGGGGAAGAGTGCTCCTGAAAAGGGAAGCAGTACATGCAAAGGCCCTGAGGTTGGAAAAAGCGTGACATGGCTGAGGACGGGAAAGAAGCCTGGAGGATTTGGAAGAGGGGTCAACACAGGGCTGACTGGCACAGGAGGAGGTCAGAGAGCTAGGAAGAGGCCAGATCAGGAGGGCCTCCTTGTAATCTGTCCAGGCAAGGAGTTTAGAGGTTTCCTGAGATCAGCGGGAAGCCACTGGAGGGTGTGAAGCTGCAGGAGGATGGGCTTCCATTTACGTTCGTAAAAGATTAGTCTGGCTGCTATTTGGAAGATGAATCTTTGATAGAAAAGGCAAAAAACAAGGAAGACAAATTAGGTGGTTTGGGGAGGCCCTCAGACCACAGATGATTGTGGCCTTTCTTATGGTGGTGGCTGTAGATCTGAAATGTATTTGAAAGACAAGCCCACAGTGTCAGATGAGAGTTGGATGGATATTAGGAGGGAGACGGAGGAGGCAGAGAGGGAGCCTGAGTTTGGGGCTTACACTGTATGTTGATGTCCTGTGTTGAGATGGGGAAGGCTGGAAAGCAGTGATTTTATCCAAGAGGAGCTGGGAATTGAGAGTGCTTCCAGCAGAACTCTCCATTACAACGTCCCCCCTTTCTCTGATATACCCCAGCACTCGGGCCCTTTCAGCATCTCTGCTCCTACATGGCCCTGTCTGTTCTCTTTCTTATCTAAAGCTGACCCTGTGTCTCCCCTCCTCCTCCTGGCTTCTAGGACTTACAGGGCCCACACCCCAGCCTTTAGTGCTTCATTATACTCTTTTCTGTATTGTTTGCTAATTGCCTCACACAGAAAAGTTTATTTCCTGGCCAGGCAGAAACTGCGGTCAGGCGCTTTTCTCTTTAGAGTTGCAAGGATCACCCTCAAAAAGTGGTTTATTTCCTCTTAAGCACTTTGCTTGCTTAAGGGTCTCTTGTTATGGGTGGGAGCAGGGTGGGGAGGGTGTTTTGTAATACCTTTATGTGGTCTCCTGGCTCAAACATTCTGACTTTGGCTGTGGGCAGGGGAAGATGGGAGAAAGGGTCATACTCTTTTACTCAATCCTTAAACACACACACACACACACACACACACCCACACACACACCCACACCCACCCCTTATAAAGCTGGAAAGGGTAGTAAGGCCTGAAAATAGGTAGTGCTGTGGAGTCTGGTTTTAAACGGTTAAACACCGAGAGCCCATTTGATTCTTTTAAAGCTAATCTGTAACTGATTTTCATACTATCTTCTGGTTACTAACCTTTCTGAAATGCCCTCTTGCAAGTCGCTCAGCAGAGTCAGCTGCCCTTGCCAGAGGTGGATGGTTTGGTGGGGGTGGGAGGCATTTATTCTAGGACTTGGTCCAACTTAGCATCAAAACATTTGCAAATGATCTTGCTTTTTATGTACTATGGTTTGGGAGTAATTTTTATGATCTGGTCTTTCATGGTTGGTCACTGAGAGAAACGTTCAGTAGATTCTTAGTCCCTTCTTCTCCAATGCCACTGAGATTGTACTTTTCCATGGGACAGAAATGGGGAGTAAGATGTGTATTTCAAATATTTCTATTGGGTTGGCCTGAAAGTTTGTTCACTTTTGGGCCAACCCAATATATCAGAGATTATTATGCTCTGAATATTACATGTAACTAATTCTTCAATTTATTAATTTCCCAATCCGTTTCTTCAGTGTTTGAGGGTCTGGGGGAGAACACACGTGCCCTGGGGCTCCATCCTGTTGACCATATTGACCACTTTATCATAAGTTTTACATCCGGGCACAGAGAAGAGACTTGTGTTGCCAAGAGGGTGAGGGATTTGGGGGGATGGAGTGGGAGGCTGGGGGTCACAGAAGCAGCTTTTGTATGTAAAATGGATAAACAAGTTCCTACTGTATGGCACAGGGGATTATATTCAATATCCCATGATAAACCATAATAGGAAAGAATATTTAAAAAGAATGTGTGTATATATGTATAACTGAAGCACTTTACTGTACAACAGAAATTAATGCAACATTGTAAATCAACTATAGTTTAATTGAAGAAAAGTTTTATATCCACATAGAAAGCACACATATTAAAATGTGCAGATGTATGAAACTGGGATGGGTAAGGAATAGCAGCAGAAACAGCATACCCTAGCTGCTTTGTGTGTGTTGTTTTTAATATAGCAGTCTTGTGACGCTGTTGATGCCACAGGTATAGCCATTCGGCGTCTTTGACTTTGGAGTTAGAGAACTGAGTCTGTGTGACCTTACAAAGGCCACTCGCATTTTCTAATTGTCATTTTTCCTATTTAGAACATGGGTGATAACAGCACCTATTTCCTGGGCTGTTCCGGACTGTGGGAGAGCCTGCACAGAGAGAACTCACAACTGTGCTCCGAACACAGGAAATACTAGATAAGTACTAGTTCTCATTTTAGGTAAGGAGACGGGTGTTCTGAAGCGCTAAGGGACTTGTCCACGGTCTCACGGCTGGGGGATGGCAGCACTGGGGTAAGAACCCAGGGTTGTCTGGCTCGAGAGGCCACCCTTTGTACCATGCTATGCAAAGAACGAAGATCTCAGAAGACCTTCATGGTCTAGAACCGCTAAGTGAAGAAGATTCCGTTTGATGGGGATCCAGGCAAAGACTTTCATAACTGCTAAAAAATGTACTTATACATGGAGTGATGCAGAGATCTGGCTTGATCATTTTGAAAAGACTTCAGGTCTGAGAGCAGAAAGGACATAAGCTTAATGGGAGAGCGGCAAGGCTGTTAGGACAACCCTGGGCTGCTTTGGCACCTCCTGTCCGGACTGAGGATGGTAATAATAGCCTCGGCGCACTTGGCGGTGATCGCAGGACCTCCACTGCTCTGTGACCAGGTCCGAGAAGGACACTTCCAGTAGGACACTGTGTCTTTCTACTACAGCCAAAGGTTTGGGAAACCAGGTCTCAGGAGAAACAGCTGGAAGGAGCGAGGATCAGGGAGAGTGGCTGCTGTCCTTGGCTGTTGGCAGCTCTCTCATTTGGAAGAACTGACTTGGTTTGGGTGTCACTGGAGACTGTCACATAGGATCTAAATAGAAGTGCTAGAAACACATGCTTTGGTCATAAACAATAGGAAGAGAATTTCTAACAACTAGGACCTCAGAACACAGAAGGGGCTGTTTTGTAGGTTAATAAACCTCCCGTCATCCCAAAGGCCTTAACGTAGAGACTGAGCAGGCATTTCTCAGGACACCAGAGAAGAATTATCCGCAAAGAGGAGCTGTCTGGACTAAATGATTTCTGACTAAGGTGCACGTTAGAGTGAATATTAGCAGTTTGACGAAGGTGTGGTCTCTATTAAAACAAATTCCTCACAAAATCTTTCTCTTTCCCCTTTCCACAGAGATCATCACCGTTCATTTTTTTTTTTCTTTTCCTTTTGGCTGTACCGAGTGGCTTGTGGGATCTTAGCTCCTTGACCATGGATCAAACTTGCACCCCCTGCTGTGGAAACCTTAGGTCTTAACCACTGTATCACCAGGGAGGTCCCAACCGTTTACTTTTTTCATCCCTGCAGGCTGGAGCTTGGCAAATGGAAAGCAGTAAGCCAAGATGCTGCAAAGGGGGTCTGGAGGCCCCTTCCAATGGTAATAGGAAGTCAGTCCTCGGAGTCAACATGGGTTCATTCCTTGCCGTGGGTGGCATCCGGGGCAGAGGTGGGGAACCCGAAGGGACCAGGGTGTTCCTACCTGGATTTTGGACTTTGAAGGTTTTGGCGGCTGAGGAGTCGAGCGGCTGAGACCCGCTTCTTGTGGACGTTGGATAGACCTGGGGGGAGAAGAACAAAGGTGCTCCTGAGATGGAGTAAAACAGTTGTCAATACAGAGTCTCCAGCTTCTCCTGACCCTCTGGAGTGAAATGAAGAGATAAAAGAGGCAGGCATTGGGGTGGGTGTTTGTGGATACAGCCGAACAGAAAGCAAACCTGGCTGAACTTAGCAGAGAAGAGGAGGTTTAGGGTAACATGCTGCAGGGCTGGAGAGAGAGCCCAGAGCAGCAACAGTGTGTCTATTTGGGTGGCCTGCACTACAGGGCGGAGGTGGGCACAGCAACCCGCTCCAGTCTTCTTGCCAGGAGAATCCCATGGACAGGGGAGCCGGTGGGCTGCGGTGCATGTGGTTGCACAGAGCCGGACAAGACTGAAGCGACTGAGAACACACCCATGTACTATAAGGGAGACCTAAGCCACGAAGCCTTCTCTAGGGACCTTTTGGAGGTGAGAACTGCCACCTCCGGTCCCCACCTCCGGGTCCTGGATGTCTCCCTGGGCGGGTGCTAGGAGGTACCTTGCGTGAGTTCCGGAGCTTCCGCCACATAGGTGAGACGGAACTTGTTTCTCTTCCAGCTGCGGTCATTGCTGATGAGGGAGTTGTTCGCCTTCTCAATGTTGACGTCATCACCCACGCAGAACACATCACAGGCTGCCTGTGGCACACGTCACACCGGTTAGGAGGCACTGCCATCTTCCTCTCCCCGCCTCCCCCGCCCCTGGGGACCACTAGCCTACTCTTAGTCTCTCTGAATTTGCCTGTTCTGGACGTTTCGTGTACGTGGACTCAGACAGCAAGTGTCCTTTTGCGTCTGGCTTCTTCCACGTTTTCAAGATTCATCCATGCTGTAGCATGCTTCAGCACTTCTTTCCTTGCTGTGCCCGAACATTCCATTGCAGGGCCACGCTACATTTTGTTCATCTATGCATCGTATTTAATGCTAACCACTTTACATTTAAATCTAAAGGCCACGTGTAGCCAGTGGCTACTGTACAGGTCACTGGAGATCTCCCACAAGAGGAACAAGATTGTCAAAGCAGACAGATCGGTGAGATCTGAGATCCAGCCCGAGTTGGTTAACCAACTGTATGCTTTTTATTTACTTGTCTATGGAATGTGAGTGAAGGATGGGTTCCTCCCAGCTCTAAAATTCCAAGGCTCTGTAATTTTTTATAGACCAACTCTTTACCCTTAATACAGGAGGCCTGATTCCAGGTAGCAAATGTGTCTTAGTACCACCCAAAGTCATCTGACTTGTTTAAAGCTGTCTCCTGGTTGGATACATAAGGGAAGTACCAAAGACTGTCTTAAATTTTTTCTATTTCTGATGGTTCAGGTGATCTGTCCTTGGGGGTCCCTGGGGACATGATTGCTCATGGGTCTCTAAGACTGGGGCAGATGGTTACCTTGAAGACCTTCTTAGCCCAGGTCCTGAAAGCCTCTTCCTGCCCACAAAGCTCGTCCCCCTCCCTCATCTTCAGGATCCTCTCTCCTCCAAGCTCTTCCAGGAGGGTGTCCACGGCATGTCCAAAGGCGCAGAAGTGAGGGTATGCCCGCGAGCCAAGGCCGAACACAGAGAACCTGCCAAGAAGACAATAGAGGCTCTAGAATAGAGGGCTGGGGGGAACGTGGCAGGGGTTCTAGTGTCACGGACTGTTACGTCCCCCTAAGTGCACATGTGAAGCCCTGTTCCCCAGTGTGACTGTATTTGGAGATGGGGCCTTCAAGGAGGTAACTGAGGTCAAACGAGGTCATAAGGGTGGGGCCCTAATCCTTCTAAGAAGAGGGAGAGGCACCTGAGTGCTCTCTCCTCCACCCCCAGTGACAGGCTCTCAGAGGATAGGCCATGTGAGGACGCAGCAAGAAGGCGGATGTCTGTAAGCCAGGACAGGCCTCACCAGAAACCTTGAGCTTGGACTTGCAGTTTCCAGAAGTGTCAGGAACAAATTTCTGCTGTTGAGGCCCCCAGCCTGTGGCACGTTGTGATGGCTGCCCAAGCAGATGAAGACAACTGGCACCTCAGGAGGGCAGACCACCCCACACCCATTTGGGGAAGGCCCTCTTTAAGCCTGAGAACCCCTAAACCCTGCTCTGCCTTCCTTCTGGTCTCTGCGAGGTACCACTGTCCTCAGGAGAAAACTCCCCGTTGGTCCTTAGGAGGATGGGTGACCCAGAACCAGTGGCTGTCTCTTGAGTGTCCCTTTCTAAGCTAGACTAATTGGGAAAATGAATCTACTGGATTAGCCAAAAAGTTCGTTTGGGTTTTTCTATAAGACATCACGGAAAAGCCTGAATGAACTTTTTGGCCAACTCAATACATCAGTGAAAGACTTGACTCTACTCAGCATACGACTACATTAGTTTCAAGAGAATGGAAACTCTAGCATAGCAATTCTTGGGGACCTGTGCTAACGAGGAGATCAGAAGGACTTGTCATGAATACATCCAGGGCTGGTGTGTAAACAGGTTCTTCTAAAAGGGATTGAAAGATTTACAGATACGCTGGCTCCACCCTTTGCAGCGTCTGTGAAATTGATTTGTTTCACAAAGCCTCTTTGCTTGGAATGGACATATACACTCTGCTATATTTCAAATGAATACAACAAGGACCTGCCGTAGAGCACATGGAATGCTGCTCAGTGTTATGTGGCAGCCTGGGTAAGAGGGGAGTTTGGGGGAGAATGGGTCCATGTATATGTATGCCTCAGTCCCTTCCCTGTTCACCTGGAACTATCACAACACTGTTGGTTAATTGGCCATACCCCAGGACAAAATAAAAAAGTTTAATTTAAAAAAATGTCTGTTTGCATAGATGCCACAGGAAAATGTTGGTGTTTGAATCAATGGGGGTCAAGTTAATGAGAATTTTCTGAAGTCTGGGAAGTGGAGGGCTGTGTCCCAGATGACCCCTCAGTCCTGCAGAGACTCATCATCACACTTCCACAACTTGGTCCTGGCTGTGGGTCTTGACCTCACTGGTCCTAGATGGACAAGTGAACAAGTGGGATACGACCACCACCACAACTTGCATTTTTTTTCCAGGTTGGAATGTGACTGTCCTGTTGGGCGACTGTCATTTCAGACAAGTCAAGGAGTCGAGCTGTTTAACTTGCTCCTTACAGAGTCTGACTCTGTCCCTGGATCTTTCTTATTAAAGAATGATGGGGCCAGCCATCACATGAAAGACTGCAATGGGGGATGAGGGGAAAACAGTAGGGCAAGTTGGGAAGGGAGCCGCTTGTTATTGGAGAATGAGCTTGAGATGGGGTCCAGGTGTCTCAGAGATCATGTGAAAGTTAACACAGACTAATATCCCCTCCTCTGAAATCCACATTGATGCTTCTTCATCTTATTCTCCTGCCCTTCTTTGCTGGGGGCTCCACAGTCTTCCCAAGGGAGGGATGTAGGATTAGGTAGCGTGTTTCCGCATCACTCCTTCACCCACGATCCTCCTTTACCGAGATTCCTCACCTTCTCCCTGCAGGCGGTGAGAACTGGTGGCCAGCATGGGACTGCTTGGATGGGGGCCAAGAAGCTGCACTCCTGCCCCCAGCCATCACCCTCAGCATAATGCAGGTTTGAAAACTCAGTGCTAGTCAAGCCTTGTGGTTAGGGAGTTGTTCCCCAAACCCCTACTATTTATTTACTTATTTTAATATTTATTTATTCATCTGGATGCACTGGGTCTTAGTTGTGGCCCGTAGGATCTTTAGTTGTGACATGTGGGATCTAGTTCCCTGACCAGGGATTGAACCCGGGCCCACTGGATTGGGAGTGCAGAGTTTTAGCCACTGGACCACCAGGGAAGTCCCTCCAATACTGATTATGTTTGAGATACCTGCTGTACTTGACTACCTCTCACACTGTTGTTTACTTAATAGTTGCTATTTAATTTGCTTTTAATTTGTACTCTATTTGCACAAATTATTTGTACAATTATTTGTACTAGCTATGCAAACCCACTGGTGTTCACTAAGAGATGGCCCAGGGAATTAACTCATTAACATGCTTCCCAATCTCTGAAGGCCTGTGTCGCAGTCATCTCCTATTTCACATTTCATCACAGGCTAAACCTTGTGATTGTAAAATTCCTATTTCAAGCTTTCAAACCAGAAAACCTGGCAAAATTATTATAACTGGGGCCAGATAGTAAATTATTTCAGGCTAAGAAGCAAAATTGATACTATTATGCAGATATCTGTATAACAAGGAAGAAAATAAATTTCTGCATGCTTTTGGATAAAATTAAAAATATAATAGCAATAGTTATGGGGTACATTTTTCTAGCTATATATAGCTACTAATGAGAAGACTGGAACTGTTTTTTGAGAAGGGTATAGCATTCTGCTTAATTGGGGCTCGAAGGGAATATTTTCTATCATCAAATAAATGGTAGATGGTCATCTGTAAAAACCATCCTGGGTTGTACAGAAATATACAGTGGCTGGGCTGGATTCAGCCAATGGGCTGCAGTTTGCCAACCCCTGCTCTTAAGCATGATAGATTTAATAAGGAAAAAACGGGTCTGAATGTCAAACCATGGATGTTTCAGTGTCAAGCTAAAGAACATGAACTGATGTCAAAACCCATCAGTTCGAGGGTGAACCAAGGGGGAACCCTAATGTAAACTATGGGCCCTGAGTGACAATGATGTGTCAATATAGGTTCATTGACTTTATAAATGTATCACCATGGTAGGGGATGGAGGGGTGTGTGTGTGTGTGTGTGTGTGTGTGTGTGTGTGTGGAGGGGTGTGTGTGTGTAGGTGTGTGTGGAGGGGTGTGTGTGTGGAGGGGTGTGTGTGTGGAGGGGTGTGTGTGTGGAGGGGGGTGTGTGTGTGTGTGCGTGCGCACGTGCGTGCACCGAGGGTTGGACAGGTAGTGCATGCAAAATCTCTGTGTCTTCCCTTCAATTTTGCTGTGAATCTAAAGCTACTTTAAAAAAATAAAGTTTATTAAAAAGTGTGCTGATGGGGAATTCCCTGGTGGTCCAGTGGTTAGGTCTTTGTTGTACAGTCGCTCAGTAAAGTCTGACTCTTTGCGACCCCATGACTGCAACACGCCAGGTTTCCCTGTCCTTCACCATCTCCCAGAGCTTGTGCAAACTCATGCCCATTGAGGCGGTGATGCCAACCAATCACGTTACGTGGCATGGCCAAAAAAGAAAAAAAGTGTACTGATAGAAACAGTACTTGAAGATCTAGGAACCCTGTGACCTCTGTCATCTTCTAAGCATCGCCCTGAGCCGTTATGGAGGAGGTTGCATTGGTGACTGTCTAAGAGGTTCCTGGCCGGGCCTGAACACTGCTTACAGAGTAGCCTCGTCTTGACCAGTGTCTATGAAACCAAGGGTTTGACATTCAGTTTTCTTCCTTTCCAAATACCCATGAAACTGCATCCACAACCACTGAAGTAGAAAATATCTGTCCACGTACTATCTAAAATGTTCTCGTGGGATGTGACTATGCTTTGGGAAACAAGGAGTCGTGACAATATTTTTTTGAATCTGACTGTACACTGGAGGCAATTAGGGAGACTGAATAAAAAACAAACAAGCAAACCCTGGGTCCAAGTTTAAACCCAACTACATCAAGTCTCCGGAGGTGGGGCTCAGGCATCTGTACATTGTAAACATTTCCAAGTGATTCTGATGAGCATCCCAGGTTGGGAACCACT
The DNA here is from genome assembly GCF_042477335.2 of Ovis canadensis. Classification (NCBI taxonomy): domain Eukaryota; kingdom Metazoa; phylum Chordata; class Mammalia; order Artiodactyla; family Bovidae; genus Ovis; species Ovis canadensis. Next base: position 68,235,111 of record NC_091261.1, on the reverse strand, counting down.
GGGTCACAGTGGGGTGTCCCCAGAAGCTTCTAATATATAAGGTGTCGTAGCACTTATGAAGGGAACTCGCTGAGTTACATCTGGGGGATTAGCATTCTTTAGCACAAATGATATGAGATTCATGCAAAGGGGTGATGGGGGCTCTGAAGGAGTGTGATTTTGGAAGAGGTCATAGGAGGGGGTCCAGGTAATGTGCTTTAATGAAGCAGGGGGACATCCCCAAACAGCGAGAGTGCAGCTGGTTACTCAAGGGATGAACGAACACGGAAGGGAGACCCCTCCCCAAACAGACAGCCCACTTTGTTACTCTGTCCAGCTCCCCAGGAGCCTTTATCATCCCTGATGCCCCGGGCGCCTCTCTCACCTCACGTTGGCCAGGGGTCCAGTGCTCTCAAAGTTGTCTCTGAGGTCTGGCCCATCACCCAATGATTTGCGGGAGTCAGAGTACGAGGAAACACTGTTGAAACGCACCTTGTAGCTCCTGCCAAGACGAAAGAGAGTCTGTGAACTCTGGTTCAGAGCCCCCGTCCTGGGGTCAGCACCCCCATGGCTGGCTCTATTACCAGTCCTGGTTCTAGGACCTTCCCTTGAGTGTTGAGTGAGATCATAACACATTCATGGCCTTGACTAGGAGATATCAACTCACCCTCGCCCACCACATGGACACCTAAAAATCATCTGATGCTGCGTGCATTGAAAAGGTTTCAACAGAAACAGAATCCTGGACACACAGACAACAGCCTGGTGGGTGCCGAGGGGGAGGGGGTGGCGGAGGGGTGGAGTGGGAGGGTGGGGTGGGCAGGGGTAAGCTCTCACACAGAGAAAGGATAAACAACGAGGTCCTACAGCACAGCACAGGGAACTATATTCAATAGCCTATGATAAGCCATAATGAGAAAGAAAATTCAAAAAAGGATTATATATAACTGAATTGCTGTACAGCAGAAATTAATACGTCATTGTAAATCCAGTATACTTCAATCAAAAAATATTAAAACTGAAAAGGTTTAGACCACATCAATGGTCCATTCCTTAACCCATTAGACCATGTTTCCTTACTTCCCACATGTTAACCAGGACAAGAATCATTCTGGGATCTTGTTAAGATGCAGATCCTGACTCAGTAGGTCCAGGGTAGGGCCTACGGTGCTGCATTTCTGAGAAGCTCCCAGGAGATGCCATTGGTCCCCAAACCTCACACTGACTAGTGAAGAACTACACTCCTGCTGTCTGCTACAGCAGCCATGGGTTGTGTGTCACTATTTCAATTCATTCAGATTGGATACGATGAAACATTCTGCTCCCCACGTGCACTAAACTCATGTCAAGGGCTTGACAGCCATATGCGGCCAGTGGCTGCTGTACAGGACGACACAGATATAGAACATTCATGTGCTCATAGAAAGGCTTATTGAGCAGTGCAGGACTGTCTCACTCAATATTCTCTTTTCTTTTTCCTATTCAAAAAAATTGAAGTATAGTGGATATACAGTATTATATGCTACAGGTGTACAATATAGTGATTCACAATTTTTAAAGGTTATACTCCATTTATGAGCTTCCCTGGTGGCTCAGTGGTAAAGAATTCGCCTGCCAATCCAACATACATGGTTCAATCTCTAGGTCGGGAAGATTCTCTGGAGAAGGAAATGACAACCCACTCCAGTATTCTTGCTTAGGAAAGCCCATGGACACAGGAGCCTGGTGGGCTACAGTCTACAGGGTCAAAAAAGAGGTTGCACCACTTGGTGACTAAATAACAGCTCCATTTATAGTTATTATAAAATATTGACTACACTCCCTGTGTTATAGAATATAACATTTCAGCTTACTTTACACATAATAGCTTGTACCTCTTAATCCTCTACCCCTATTTTACCCCTTCCCTCTCTCCATTGGTAACCACTACAACATTTTCTTTCAATAAAGCTATCATCTTAAGACATTTCAAGGGTCTTCACATTTCTCATTTCAAATAAACATGAAACATGTTCAGACACAGCCTGAAAAGAGATTGGATTTCTTATGAAGTTGTTTCAAAGAAGGAGAAAAATGCCACTGGGACTCAAACCTTGGCATCGGAGGCTCAGGAGCCTCAAAATTTAAAAAAAAACACAAAAACGGTTTCCCAGTTTTCTTCTAAAAGTGGTAAGTTCTGTTCTCAGATAAGGCAAAAACCAAACCAAACCAATAAACCTCCAAGACCAACAAAACAAAACAAACCCCCAAACAACAACAACAAAAGACTTCCATAAAACCCTCAAATCAAAACCCCAAACACAAAAACTCAACACACAAATCTGAGTGCAAAAGACAAAAAAAGAAATTGCGCATTCTGGCAGCAGGGTTTCTAAGCTGGATGTTCTTCAAAGTTTTTGCTCCAGCATCAGGAAAGTTCTAAATATATGTAAGTGTATTTTCTGCCCTAAAATAGTCGCACATTGAGTCACATCTCCAAATAAGTCCTGTAACATATCAGGGGGTGGCTGTGTTGTTAGTGTGGGAGGTAGGGTTGATGGTAGTGGGGTAAAAATATCAGCACATGTATTTGTATGAGGTTTGAGGCTTTTCCAAATGTGTTTCTCTTTGTTATCATCCTTCGATCCCTGCACCAGCTCCCAGAGATGGTCGGGGCAGAGATAGTTTCTCCCTGTTTGGAAGGTGAGAAAGACGGAGAAGCCCAGAGAGGTCAAGTAGCAAGCTCAAGGTTACTCAGTGTGTTAGTGGCATGGCCGGCGTTAGAAGAACTCTGGTTTCCTCGAGACCGGGGCGTGGCCTTCGATGCTGCAGCACTGGGCATGCGCACGTTCCTACGCATCGCCATGCGTGCGAGTGCTTACACCATTCACGCACGCACGTGAACGCCGGGCAAACACGATCACACAGGTGCATCCTACGCGTGCATGTGAGCACACACACACACATGCACGTATGTGCACATACAGATGCTCTACCTGCGCTGGCTGTCACGAACTGCAGCCAGACCGTGGACTTCTGTGTCACCACGGGAGAAGGGAGGCCCTTTACGGGGAAAGAAACGCAAGGGTTCCGGGTACCTAGAGGGGAGAATGGATGGTGCCCTATCTCTCCCTGGAGGAGGGGTGAGGGGGACCTGCTGAAGGCCACCAGGATCGGGTGGGGAGGAGAGAGGCAGAGAGGGTGAGGAATAAGATGCTGGTCTTAAAATCAGGAGGGCTGACCACCAGGGACTCAGCTATCCCCTGGGTATGGGATGCAGGCAACTTTGGCAACGTGTGCTTGGCTGAAAGAGAACCAAGAGGGATGTTCTGCAGAACACAGCCTCTGAACGCCAGTCAGGGAATTCCCTGGCAGTCCAGCGGTTAAGACGCGGTTAAGACTACACCTCCACACGCGGGGGTGCAGGCTCGATTCTCGGTCAGGGAGCCAAGATCTCACGTGCCTTTTGGCCAAAAAACCAAAACATGAAACAGAAGCAGTACTGTAGCAAATTCTATAAAGACTTTAAAAACAGTCCACATTAAAAAAAAAAAAACAAAAACAAAATAAACAAATAAAATGCCAGCCAGCGATGACATCCAGTCCTCAGCTTAAGACCTACTCCATGGTGGAGGCAACACCACCTGTGACGCTCTCAAAGAAAGGCAGCTTCTTACTCACAGGTTATATGTTCTCTGCTTTGAGAGGATTTAAGGGCTTTTTGAGGGTAATTTTGGTTACGAGTGTTTGTCACCTTACGAAATATCTGTAGAACCCAACCCCATGTTAGGTGCAGTTTTACCAGTAACATCTTTTGGCCTCAGGCATTTTTTTTTTTTTTTTGCCTTAGGAGGTATCTTGTTTGAAGTCAGCCTCCACGTTAGTGGATGCAACTCCGCCATGAACATCAGATGGAAAAGTTCTAGGGAAAGAAGCTCACTGATTCTGAATGTAAGCTTCCAAAGGGTGGAGTAACAAGAACTATATTTACACGGCACTCAACTTCTCACAGGGCGTCCCTGATGGCTCAAGCACTAAAGCATCTACCTGCAATGCAGGAGATGTGGGTTCCATCCCTGGGTCAGGAAAATCCCCTGGAGAAGGAAATGGCAATCCACTCCAGTATTCTTGCCTGGGAAATCCCTTGGAGGAACCTGGCAGGCTACCGTCCGTTGGGCTGCAGAGTCGGACATGACCAAGCACACGTGCACAGCTTCTCACAGGATGCTGATATCTATTTTTCACCTTGATTCTTACAAATCAGAAAGTTCACGCAGGTAGAATAAACCCAACTTGATGGAAAAAGAAACTGAGGCACAGGGCTGTAAGGTGATTAAAGACCAGAATGCCACAGACACCCACTGGCTAAAGTAAGTCACAGATGGACTTCAGGTCACAAAAGTATCCAGAGCTCAGAGCTGAACCCCAGATGCCAAGAGACAACTTTTGGTTTCCCCCACAGAGTGTCAGGGGACACTGGCGGGTCATTTACTTACTTCCTTTCCTCGTGCACAGAGTTAGGGTTCCTCATTTCCATCAAAGCACAGCCAAATTTCTGGAGGTCGGAAGACACAAGCAGGATGTGAGGCAGATATGATTAAATTGGGAATGGGTTTGGGCAGAGGGTCTGGGGGTCCCGACTGGCAAAAGAGGAGCCTGAGGCCTGGGGGCCAGGGTGTCAGGAGCTTGGGCCAGGCAGCAGTGGTGTGAGTGGAAGAGGACTGTTTATAAAGGGCTGTAAGTGTGGATGCCCCCCACCCCCACCTCAGCATGCAAATTCCCCTTGTGGTGGTTTTCTACAAAATATTGCCCCTGCTTCTCTCATTCTGGAGCAGCAGACACCAAGCTCTTGACTGGAGCATCCATTCCAAAGAAGTAGTGAGTTCAGGTGACAACATTTTCAGGAAGGCTCGGCTGGACAGTGGATGCCAGCAGACTGAGGACTTGGAGTTGTCCAGTCTTGGCACAACCTGGACCCAAATCGAGGTCACTGGCTTTGAGATTCTGGAAGGATCTGCTACTGAAGAGCAGGGCAGGTGTCACTGCTGCCCCTCTTCTCTGCAGATGGAAACAGGTGCCAGAATAGGAGCTCATCTCACCTCCCCATTCTCAGGGGGGTCTCCATTGCCAAAGGTGCTGGTAACCACCAGGACCAGAGTTTCATGTTCCAGGTGTACAATGTCATATTCTTCCATGGACATCACCTAGGTGGGAGAACGAGAGGGGAGAAGAAGGGAGAAGGTGATGAGGAGAGAGAAGGGGTCGGAGAGAAAAACTGATGGGGGAAGAGAAGAGAGGAAGAGGAGGAGTTATCTTGAGCCATCTCCTTAAGACAGAGATCCAAAGTTCTGGGTGCCTCTGTTTCAATGGGCTCCAGTGGGTAGAACTAAAAGCTTGTTGGTAGTATGGGCTGCCTTTGCCCTGAAGGACCGCAGAGAGTCTGGGGCAACGCATTGGCTGCCAGTAGAGACGGATCTTGATTGGGACTCCTAGGCTTCTTACAACCAATGGATGCTGGAGTCTTGTTGACCACATGTAGGCTGGGAGTGGCCCAGCTGGATCTGACCAACTGTGTGCTCAGGTCCCTTTCCAATCCTCCATTCAGCAATGAGGAGGACCTGGGCCAAACACATCTGTGTGCTAAGTCGCTTCCCCCTATAACTGTTTACAACCCTATGGACTGTAGCCCACCAGGCTCCTCTAACCCAGGGATTCTCCAGGCAAGAATAGTGCAGTAGGTTACCATGCCCTCCTCCAGGGGATCTTCCGACCCGAGGATCAAACCTATGTCTCTTAAGTCCTGCACTGGTAGGCAGGTTTTTTTTTTTTTTTTTTTTAAACCATGAGCACTACCTGGGAAGCCCACTGTAAAGACTGCTTTGCCCTATCTCTTAGAATTCCTTGGGTACCATTTCTCAAAGTAGATCCTAGGAAAACACTATCTCCTTAGATGTGCTTTAAAAATAAGTGAGCCATAAGCAAACATCTTTGGGATACATTTATTTTCTCTCCTTTCCTCTTTTGGAGATGGTAACACACATGAGCAGAGTAAAGGCTTGAGAATTCCTGCAGCAAAGAAACCCACTGAATTGTATGAAATGCGGGGTTTCCCAGACTGACTTCCAGATTTGTTTTTTCAGAAACTTTCTAACGTTTTGGTCTAGAACTGGGGGTTATGATTCCTGAACTCCTGGAGAGTTCATGGGGAGAGAAGCATCACTATCCCTTGAAATATATGCAGGTGGGCTGATGGGCATCTTCAGATGGGCTGCTACCCACTCTCAAAGGGTTCTTCTCTGCTGACTTCCTTTGTCCCCTCCCCAGCGTCACCAGGAGGGCCCAGAGAGCACGGGAACCGCCTGCTACCCACCTTGGCATCAAAGGCATGTTTGAAGATCTCACACAAGGTTTTGGCATAAGCCTGAGACTTGCCCGTCTCTGTGGCATAAAGGATGGTAGCCTTGACCCTCTTGGCCATAGCCTGCCCCATCAGTTTGGCTGAGAACTTGACGGCTCTGTGGGGGAAGAGGGTGGAGAGAAAGACGGGAAATGTAGAAGGGAGGGAGGATGTCAGGCTGGGACTTGGGGGCAAGAACCACGATCCACGAGATACAACAGGAGGGAACATACTCTCCTCATCTCTGATGGCATCAGGGATATTCAAAGTGTGAGTTGAGGCACCATATTGATCCCCTTCTTAAGTCCCTCCAGAGCAACTAGTCATGAGCTAACATGGTTGGTGAGCTTTGCTAGTTTGTTACTTGATGGATCGATCCCAGCCGTGAGAACCTTGGTTTGCCAAGCATTGCCCCCATGCATTCATTCATTCATTCACTCATTTGGCCATTCATCTGTTTTGCTGAGGCCTAGCTATGTGCCAGGCGTTGTTATAGGAATGGAAAAACAGAGAAATGGCTCTCATGGGGCTTCTGTTCTTATGTGTGTGTGAGAGAGACAGAGAGAGAAAATGAATCACTAATAAATGAACAGGCATTGAACTTGAGGGGATTTCAGAGGTTTATAACTCCACAAAAGAAGGACCAGGTCTGGTGTAGTCAGCTATGCACATCCAGGGTTTTGCAGAGGGTGATTCTTAATAGGCACTAAATATCTATCAGGAGCAGGAATGGATTTTAAACCTGCTGCTGCCACCAAAGCCCCAGGGAGCTTAAATGTCAAGTCGGGGCTCTTTCTGGTTAAATGGAGAGTCCAGAAGCAGTGTTTTCTTCCTTCCCATCTATGAGGGTGTGGGCGTGGCAGGTGGGCCAGAGGCTCAGGAATGCCTGGGTTCACCTTCCAAGAAGCACCTCTGTTCAAAGTAGGAATCTCTTTGAGTAGATAAATTGCTAATTTACCCCCACCTTGGGATTATTGGTGGTAAATTCATCATTTTTTAGACTCAGGGAAACCACCCACGCTGCCTGAGAGTTAAGAGGGAGAAACAGAAAAGAATAAAAGGCACCTGGAGGGTTCCCTTTGAATGACTGGAGCAGAAAAAAGCATCTGTAATTAACTCCCATTGTTTCTACCTCAAACTTAATAGTGCAATTAATGCTTTAGATTTTTCCTTCCCTTCTTCCCTCAGAGACAGGTTGAACTGAACTGAAGCCAAAGGCTGCTATGCCTGAGAACTGGCGATGCTCTCGTTAGGGAAGGGATGGCTGCTAATGTGGTCCAGCTTGGCTGGAAGATAACTGTTAGGTAGAAGGAGATGGGGGAGGGAGGGAAGGGCAGATCCCGTGGACCATACGGGTGGAGCCAGGACCTAGCTTTGAGTCCCTGCAAGGTCTACCAGTCACCTGTAGAGAGCAGAGAGTTCTAGAAACGAGGGGCTGAGGAAAGTGAGTGAGTTAGCCTGGTGCACAATAGCTCCTCTGCCAAAAAGTAAGCTTCAAATCAGGGGTCTGTGGGGAGTGGATCAGGGAGCTCTCTGTCTTTAGACAGAAGGCAGGCATCCCCATTTAACCATCTCAGTCAGCCCCACCCCACTTGTCCCTAGCTGACCACAGGTTCTGCAGGTCAATGACTCTTCAGTAGCCTTGGTCCCTAATCCTCTCGCCTCCTGCCTATTCTCAGTGAAATCTTATTAATTTCATTCATTAACTCAATTGGCATCTCCTGAAGCAAGCCCCCTTTGACCTCTCAGACTCGGTGGTGTCTATGTTAGGCTTCCACGACCCCTTCCTCGAGGGTAGCTGTGAGCTTCATGCGGGCAGGATCACGTTATTAGGCTTGTCATGGCATCTCTGGGGCCCAGCACAGTGCCTGGCACTGAGCATCCATTTTTGTTGGCCAGATGAGTGAACTGAATGAGCGAGATGAGATTCAGCCCTGACGAGTGTCCACTCTAGGCAGTGGCGTGCTGGAGCCAGCTCATCCCAGCTCCTCCTGACTCTGGCTTCAGTGACTTCCTGTTGGGAGCTTGAAACTGGCCATAGTGGGAATACAAATGTTACAAGTCTATTAATGTTATTATTACTGGGGCCACCATCATCATTAGGAGAGCTGGTTTATCAACACAACACTGCCTCCAGGACAAGCATTTGGGAACCTGGGGGTGGGAAGAGAGGTTGGGAAGGGGAAGGGTCATGGCAGTGTTTACATCCCAGATCTGGGGCAAAGGAGGGACAGGAATGTTAGAGAGAATGGACAAGTCACGTCACACAAGAGACAGAGGCACAGCATCCTCCCAGCCTTCTTTTCTGGGGCTTTCTGAATTTGGGGACACATACATCCACCCCCTTGCAGCTTTAGGACACTTACTCTGCCAGCTTCTTGAAGCCGATGGCTCGCCGCTTTGTGGGGGTCCCGTTGGTGCCTTTCCAGACATGGGTGTTCCAAGGGTCAGGCTGGGGAGAGAGGAGCATAGTCACTATAGTGAGGGAGACTGGTTCCCCTTGGGAGATGCCCAGGATCCCTGGAGGCTTATGGCTGCCCGGCCACGCCCAACCCTCAGCCCTCGAAGGGAGTGAGTCTGCTGGTGGTGACCCCAGGGTAGACCCCTAACCTGGCAGAGTGGCTGGCCCAGCCGCCCTGCACTGTCCTGCTAGATCTTCCCACTCAGACCCTCTCTGACTCAAGACCCCTGACTATTTGTTTGTTTCATTCGTCTTTCAGCTCGAGCTGTATTGTCCAATCTGATGGCTGCACTGAGAGTCTGAAACGCAAGTTTGAACCGAGGTGTGCTCTAAGCCAGCAGACCCCAGCCTTTTGGGCACCAGTTTTGTAGAAGGCAATTCTCCCACAGACCCGGGTGGGTGGGGGATGGTTTGGGGATGATTCAAGCACATTCCATTCACTGCGCACTTTATTTCTACTATTATTACATCAGCTCCACCTCAGCTCACCAGGCATTAAATCCTGGAGTTTGGGGACCCCTGCTCTAGTTGTAACACGCACACTGGCTCCTGCAGACTTAGGACCAAAGAGGTGGAGAGGGGCAGGACCTGGTATTCGAAGGAGGGTGTCAGCCGGTAGTTGAGCATCTCCTGGTGGAAGACGGGGGTGATACTGCCGGACATGGGGGGCACGATCCACACCCAGTCAGCGGGGCAGCCCCCCCGGCAGCGGTACTCGTTCTCCATGTGCTTAATGAAGGACTCGGTGGCGGAGTGGTGGTCGACGATGGTCACCTTGTCACTCTGTGGGAGGAGAGGACACTGGGGAGTCAGGAGGAGAGACAAGCCAGGCTGTTTCAGGGCTCCCTCACCCCCAGAGCGTGTTTCCTAAAGGGTCGTCCTGGGGATGATTCTAGGCGGTGTAAAGTGATTCTCTGCGGGTTCTTTTTTTTGATCCTGACCATATCCAGGAGAAAGACTTGGTTGTGCTTAGTCACTCAGTCATGTCTGACTCTTTGTGACCCCACGGACGGCAGCTGATCAGGCTCCTCTGTCCATGGGGATTCTCTAGGCAGGAAGGCTAGAGTGGGTTGCCATGCCCTCCTCCAGGGGATCTTCCCAACCCAGGGATCAACCCCAGGTCTCTCTCATTGCAGGTGGATTCTTTACTGTCCGAGCCACTGGGGAAGCCCAGAAAGACTCTGCTGCTGCTGCTGCTGCTGCTGCTGCTAAGTCGCTTCAGTTGTGTCTGACTCTGTGCGACCCCAGAGACGGCAGCCCGCCAGGCTCCTCCGTCCCTGGGATTCTCCAGGCAAGAACACCGGAGTGGGTTGCCATTTCCTTCTCCAATGCATGAGAGTGAAAGTGAAGTTGCTCAGTCGTGTCCGACTTCACAATCCCATGGACTGCAGCCCACCAGGCTCCTCCATCCATGGGATTTTCCAAGCAAGAACACTGGAGTGGGGTGCCATTGCCTTCTCCGAGGAAGACTCTATTTGATGCTAATTCATTTTTAACATTTCTCTTGCCAATATTCCTCTCTCCTTCCTCCCTCCGTTTTTTTTTTTTTTTAAATGAGAGAGGAAACTCAGGCAACTAGAATCTGACAATTTTGTGCTGTTTTCCTTGTTTATATATTTATTTAAATTTACTATTCTCTTCTGTTTATGGCAAATGATACTGGTTCTCCATTTATGAAGGTGACACAAAATCCTTTTTTAAAAATTGGACTATAATTACTTACAATGTTGTGTTAGTTTCTGCTGTACAACAAAGTGAATCAGCCATATGTATACATATAGCCCCTCCCTCCTAAGCCTCCCTGCCTCCCCATTCTCCCCCTCTGCTGCTGCTGCTAAGTCGCTTTAGTTGTGTCCGACTCTGTGCGACCCCGTAGACGGCAGTCCACCAGGCTCCCCAGTCCCTGGGATTCTCCAGGCAAGAACACTGGAGTGGGTTGCCATTTCCTCCTCCAATGCATGAAAGTGAAAAGTGAAAATGAAGTCGCTCAGTCACGTCTGACTCCCAGCGACCCCATGGACTGCAGCCCACCAGGCTCCTCCGCCCATGGGATTTTCCAGGCAAGAGTACTGGAGTGGGGTGCCATTGCCTTCTCCTCTAGGTCATCAAAAGCACGGAGCTGAGCTTCCTGTGCTTGACAGCAGGTTCCCACTAGCTACCTGGTTTACACACAGTATATATGTCCTCTCACATCTCTGCTGTCTCTGGCTCACCAACCTTCACACCAGTCCACCAGACCCCCAGAGCATCTGCCTTCATTTTCAACAACTCCCCAAACTTCACTCCTCCATGGTCAAGAGTGAAGGGGGCTTCTTGCCCCTTCAACCCCATCTTACCCGGCTTCTCCCCTGGGATATGCATCACCCAGTTTGCCCAGTCTCCCTGTTCCTGACATGGGGACCTGTGGTTCATATTCAGGTCTTTATATGACTTGATATGCCCCTTCTACTGCCTGTGGGTGCCTCCCATGTACGCACTCCTAGAAGATAGAGCTGGTCTCTACTACAGAAAGTGACCTCTATTCTACAGGTCTCCTGCTTCGCCCAGGAGAATCCCAGCTTACGCCCATGTGCTGTCACAATTGTTAGTGTGCCTCCACTTTGCCCTCTAAGGTGTCATGGTTTAGCAGATAATCTTTTATTGGCTGTGCTGCTTGGCATGCAGGATCTTAGTTCCCTGACCAGGGATCGAACCTGGGCCCCCTGCAGTGGAAGCTGGGAGTCCTAACCACTAGACCACCAGGGGATTTCCTAGCTGATAATTTTTAAAACCATCATACTATATATAAAATGGGCATCCCTGGTGGCTCAGTGGCAAAGAATCCACCTGCCAATGCAGGAGACGCAGGTTTGATCCCTGGGTCAGGAAGATCCCCTGGAGAATAAAATGACAACCCACTCCAGTATTCTTGCCTGGAGAATCCCATGGGCAAAGGAGCCTGGTGGGCTACAGTCCATGAGGTTTCAAAAAGTCAGATATGACTTAGCAACTAAACAACAACTCAACTATATATGTTTTAGCATTTATCATGGAGCCACATGCACTGGGGGGCCTATATGCCTCTGATCATGACGATGAATATTTGTCTCTGCTATGTGAACGTTTGAGTGTCTAACAGGTCAAGACACAGAGGATGTTTACCATTTCAATTCTAAAAAAATCAAGCAACAAGTCATTAGCCCTCTATCTTTTTGTCTCTCCCTCAAATGGGCCCCCTCCTCCCAAGTTCTCTGATGGAGAGTCAGGCATAGATGATGGGAAGGACACCTTGCTTATGAGCAGAGCCCTGCAAACAAGGTTCCTGGGAGCTGGACCCTTGATTTTTTGCCCTAAGACTCTGAAAAGTTTTAGTTCGCCCTTTGCGGCTTGGCAGCTGGGAGGCGTGTCTTGGTGCTACCTGGAAGCTGTACAGAACCGCAATATTGATCTCCACCAGTGCCTGGTCCTTCCACAGAGAGGATGTCTTCCTCATGTCCAAGTTCATCTTCTTGGCCACATCCTGAAAGGGGAAGGAAACACAGACTCACAGGCTGGGCTACCTCTGGGTTTCAGACTAAAGAGGGACTGGACTAGCATCACCAATTAAATTCTTTATTAATTAATGAACTCATATGCAGACTAATTCACTCAAATTTTTTTTATTGAGGACATACTGGTGGCAGGAAGCTAGACGGATTTGACTGGCCCTTTGGTTACTGAGCTTACCTTCTAGAGGGGGGAGAGACAGAAAATAATACAGTGATGAGTATTAATTCCTAGGAAGAAAATAAGGCAAGGAGCTAGGAGAAAGAGGGATATAGGGGCAGGATGAATTGAACCAGGATAGTCACTGAAGGACCACTGCAAAGGTGGCACACACATGAGATCCAAATGATGAGAAGAAGCAAGACATTTGAAAATCTTGGGAGGAAATGTTCTAGGCAGAAAGAACAGTATGTGCAAAGACCCTGGGGTGGGGTCAGGCTGGTGTTGAGATACAAAAAGAAGGTCAGTGCATTTGAATGGTAGGGCGTCAGGGGGATGCAGGACTCTGATGAAAAAGAGAGATGCAGGACTGGATTATGCAGGGTGTGCAAAGCGGTCAGGACTTTATTTCAAATATGATGAGGAGAGTCTTTGAAGGGCTTTAAGGAGCTGTTCGGGTCTGGGAGTGATAGCAGTTGCTTTCTATCTTTTTTAAAAAATTCTTCTTTTTCTTTCTTATCATCACTACTTTCTATTGGGGAAAGCTCTCCACCGATTCCGTTTCATCTCCGGAGTGGCCAATACTTGGAATCTAGATCATGAGTATTTTGAGTTTATGGAGACACCTGTCGACTCCATTTGACAGATGAGGAAACTGAGGTTCAGACTGCTGCACAGACTTGCTCGCAGCCTGCAGAGCCAGTTGGCCTCAGAGCTGGAGCCAGGCAGCTGAGTAACACCCAAGACCTGGGAGCGGCTCCCCAGTCAGCCGACCCCTTTGGCAAAACTGCTTGGCAAAAACAACCCCTGACATTTAAGTTACGGCTCCAGCTCCAGTAGGAGCTGATGTCAGAAGCAGGGAAGACCCAACAGCAAATCCATTAATTAGAGCCTGGCTTCTCACTTCCTCTGTCAATTCTAATCATTTGTGGGAACCTAGGTCTCATTATGGGGCTAGAATGTGACAATTTCTCAAGTTTGAGTAAATTGCTTCGCCGGCCCAGCTGTCAACATTTGTGCATAATGGCAGTTAGAGTCGGAAGGCTGGGGCGGGAGTGAGTCTCATTTAAGTTGCCCAGTGACTACTCTTTGCAATCCAAATGTGAACCTGAGTCATGAAAGCAGGCATTAATTTACTCTTTGGAGAATGGGGCGTTAGGTTCTGCTTGGGGTCTTTTAGCGGTGACACAAATGCAAAGAGTAAGAAATTGCTGGCTTTACCTAAATACATATAAAACGAATTATTTTATAAAAGAGAGTGTGTACAATCAGTCATGCTGCTACTGTTATTTCTACCACATTATTTTGGTTAAAACAATAGAAATTAGTTGCAGTGTCATCTAATGACTTCTTTTAAGTCATATGTATTAAGTCAAACATATATGACTTAAAAAAATCCCCAAACATGACTTGAGCCACATCTCTGGAAATTGCCTAGAACTGTTTTTTCCTTTCCTGTCAGGAGTTTGTATAGATCAAGTGTCAGAGGTATTGGTTTGATAACATTTATATGTTGCAGTATAATTACTACTGTAGGGTGACTTAACACCTCTATCCAGTCACATAATTACCATTTCTTTTTTTGTGGTGAGATTAAGATATAGTTTCTCTGCAACTGTGAAATTCATAACACAGTATCATTATTGACTATAATAAGTACTTGTACATTAGATCTCCAGGACTTATCTCCAAGTTGTCAGTCTGTACACATCAACAAACATCTTTCCCAGTTTTCCTGCTGCCTCCCCCTGCCAACCACCCTCCCGGCGCCCTCCTTACCGCCCCTGGTAACCACCACTCTCCTCTCTGTTTTATGGAGTGTGGCTTTTTTTAGATTCCGTATATAAGTGAGATCACCCAGTCTCTGTCTTTTTATGTCTGATTTATCTCATCAGCATAATGCTCTCAAGGTCCACGCAGGTGAGTGTCCACGGTTTTTAACACTATAAACCCAATGCTTGACTCTGGATGCGAACTTTGCTCTCTGCTTTGTTTACTGTGCGACAGAGGCTCAGTGCTTAACTTCTCTGTTTCTCAGGGTTTTCTTCTGAAATAAGGCCAACCACAGCAGACTGTTGTTAGAAACAGCATTTGCTGACAAAACCACAGCGTTGCTGACACATTCAGCAAAGCGGAGCTCCAGGGAGCAGTCCGCCCCAACAATGTTCAGTGGATGAAGATGACTCAGCCTGGGGTGGGGGTAGCAGGGGAATGGGGGGTGGGGAGTCAGACCCTCCACTGAGAAATGCATATGGTGGGAAAAATCACTGCCAACCCTCCCTCCTTGTTGTTTCAGAAAAGAGACCAAAAATGCCCCAAGTTCATGCCCCTTCCCAAAGCTTCTAACCAGGTTTGACCTTGACAGGCAGGGCAGTAGAATGGCAATGAACTTGGGTCATAATACCAGCCTGGGTTCACACCCCAGCTCTGCCACTCCCTAGCTGTGTGACTCTGAACTTGTCATGTTAATCCGCCAAAAGGCCTCAGCTTCCTCACCTGTGAAGGGGGCATTTTCACACCCAGAGGACGTGATGAAGATCAAATGAGCATACAGTAATCTCCAAAGTGCTTGGGATGGCACTCAGCATAAGCGCATGTACTCTTAATGCCACGGAAGCCTTCAGAAAGGCCAGGGGCTTCATTATAGCTGCAGGTTCAGTGTTAACCTCTTCCGGTCTCTGAGCCCCAGAGCTCAGCTGTGGGGAAGGGCCACTGAGCCCACGTCCTCCACCCCATGCATTCCCCGTCAGGACGGCCCGGGAGGGCCTCACCTCCAGGATGTTGTATCGGGAGCTGTCACAGTAGTCGCGGACGCCAATCTCTGTGCCCATGTACCAGCCGCTGAAGGGACAGGCGCTGAACTCCAGGCCACCGATCTCTAGGAGCATGTTGGACACAGCGGGGAGGCCGTACCACTTCAGTCCCAGGTCCTTGAACCACTCGAACCTGTGGAGAGCAACACAGCCCAGCTCACTGTGGGATGTGGGGCGGGAGCCTCAGGGGAAGACACGTGGGCGGGATCTCCTTAGCCTGGGGATGCAGAAATGCCCGCGACTGACTGGGGCATACTACTGGGCTCACGTCTGACCTGTGGAATCATACCGCCATCCACATCAGAGGCCTGAGAATATTCACTTTCACGTATTTCCCAGGTGATTTGCATGGATATCCAGGCCTGGGAACCACTGCCAAGGGCTGCTATTTATCCCCTAAACTCACCTGGAAGGTGAATTCAGGAGAAAATGAGCATCTCTGAGTTCCTTTTTCTTTTTTTTAAATTAACTTTTTGTTTTGTATTAGGGTATAGCCGATTAACAACGTTGTGATAATTTCAGGTGAACAGTGAAGGGACTCAGCCATACATTTACAGGTATCCATTCTCCCCCAGACTCCCCTCCCATCCAGGCTGCCACATAACACTGAGCAGAGTTCCCTATGCTACTCAGTAGGTCCTTGCTGGTTATCCATTTTAAATACAGAGCCGCGAGTTCTTTCTCACCTCAGGGCCTTTGCATGGCAGTTCCTTCCTGCTCTTTCTCCTCTGTGCCTGTCCAGTTCTTACACTTTCATTCTCAGCTAAAATGCTGCTTACTCTGGAAGCCTTCTCTGATGCCCGATCTGGGTTGGGTCAGGCAGCTTCACGCCTCTAGGTACCATAACATTATTTTGCAACACTCGATTGGAATTAAGTGGTTTATTTGGGTAACTGATCTCCTCTTTGAAATTGAAAGCACCACGGAGGTGGGGACCAAGTCAGTGACAAAGGCCTGCACAATGCATGACCCAGAGTGGGAATAATAAACAGTTTTGAATGTTAAGTGAATGAATGAATGAAGGCCAAGTTTCACCACTGAAGCTGGTTGAGCTCCTAGATACCTGGCAGTGTTGGGAGCCTTAGGACACTTGCTCCATCTCCAGGACCTGGACCAGGGTGGGGCAAGTAAGGCACTGGCTGTGGGCGCAAAATTGAGGAGCACCAGCAAACCCAGCAATCAAGATCAAATATTCTAAATTAATTCAGTGTCTCTAAAGAAAAAATTAACACAAAACCGCCATGATGAGCGAAACGTCAAAGCTTTACATAAAGACAGGATCCCACTCTGCACTTGTGTACTTTACCTCACTTGCTTACCCTAATCTCAGCCCTGAACTGGTCCTTGTTTGAGAATTTTGATATATTATGCATCATGGATTTAAAAAGCTAATCTTGATTTTTTTAAATTACATTAAAATACTATTAATTTGATGGTTGATTTTTTTGGTGCTTCCTCCATCAATTTTGCTCCTGAGGCCAGGTCTTATTGTGGAGTTCTTTTACTCTCAAAAAGTGTAAATTTTATTTGTGTTGCTAGCCTCAGCCCTCATAGCTCCATCCCAACTCCAAACTACTTTTGAACTTGAGCTGCGTCAGGTCACATAGTTTTTAATGGTTCCCTCTATTTAAAATTTGCACTCGTAACAATATAGGAAGCGCTTCTGCTCTTTTGCCCTTTGTGTGTGTGTGTGTGCGCGCGTGTTGATCGCTTCAGTCATGTCTGACTCTTTGTGACCCCGTGGACTATAGACCACCAGGCTACTCCGTCCATGAGATTCTCTAGGCAAGAACACTGGAGTGGGTTGCCATTCCCTTCTCTAATTTTGGCCCTTAGGGTTGGAAAATGGATAGGTCCAGGTTGATGGCTTAAAAGGAGTGGAGTAAAGAGGGAAATTTTTAAAGAATTGAAGTATAGTCAATATATATTATTATACATTATAACATGTAATGTGTACAATATAGTGAAAGACATATATGATCACTATAATATGTAAGGTGTACAATAGAGTGATTCATAATTTCTAAAGGTTATATTCCATTTATAGGGATGGAATGTTGTAAAATACTGGCTATACTGGGCTTCCCTGGTGGCAGTAAAGAATCTGCCTGCAGTGTGGGAGACCTGGGTTCAATCCCTGGGTTGGAAAGATCCCCTGGAGGAGGGCATGGCAACCCACTCCAGTATTCTTGCCTGGAGAATCCCATGGACAGAGGAGCCTGGCGGGCTACAGTCCATGGGGTCGCAAAGAGTTGGACAGACTGAGTGACCCAGCACAAAGCACTGGCTATATTCCCTATGTTGTAGAGTATATTCTTGTAGCTTGTTTATTTTATCCATAATGGTTTTTACCTCTTTATCCCCTATCCCTCTATTCAATTCAGTTCAGTTGCTCAGTCGTGTCCGACTCTTTGTGACCCCATGAATCGCAGCACGCCAGGCCTCCCTGTCCATCACCATCTCCCGGAGTTCACTCAGACTCATGTCCATCGAGTCGGTGATGCCATCCAGCCATCTCATCCTGGGTCGTCCCCTTCTCCTCCTGCCCCCAATCCCTCCCAGCATCAGAGTCTTTTCCAATGAGTCAACTTTTCGTATGAGGTGGCCAAAGTACTGGAGCTTCAGCTTTAGCATCAGTCCTTCCAAAGAAATCCCAGGGCTGATCTCCTTCAGAATGGACTGGTTGGATCTCCTTGTAGTCCAAGGGACTCTCAAGAGTCTTCTCCAACACCACAGTTCAAAAGCATCAATTCTTCGGCACTCAGCCTTCTTCACAGCCCAACTCTCACATCCATACATGACCACTGGAAAAACCATAGCCTTGACTTGACGGACCTTAGTCGGCAAAGTAATGTCTCTGCTTTTGAATATGCTATCTAGGTTGGTCATAACTTTTCTCCCAAGGAGTAAGCGTCTTTTAATTTCATGGCTGCATTCACCATCTGCAGTGATTTTGGAGCCCCCCAAAATAAAGTCTGACACTGTTTCTACTGTTTCCCCATCTATTTCCCATGAAGTGATGGGACCAGATGCCATGATCTTCGTTTTCTGAATGTTGAGCTTTAAGCCAACTTTTTCACTCTCCTCTTTCACTTTTATCAAGAGGCTTTTTAGTTCCTCTTCACTTTCTGCCATAAGGGTGGTGTTATCTGCATATCTCAGGTTACTGATATTTCACCTATTCCATCTCCCCACTGGGACCCCCTAGTTTATTCTATCTGTATTCTCTATCTCCTTCTTTTTTGTTATATACACTAGCTTGTTGTATTTTTTAGGTTCTATGACTAAGTGATATCATATAGTATTTGTCTTTCTCTATCTGACTTATAAGGAGGGGGATTTTGATTCAGAAAATATGATGGTCCTTCAGTGGAGAAGGCAATGGCACCCCACTCAAGTACTCTTGCCTGGAAAATCCCATGGGTGGAGGAGCCTGGTAGGCTGCAGTCCATGGGGTCTCTAAGAGTCGGACGCGACTAAGTGACTTCACTTTCAGTTTTCACTTCCCACCTTCCTGCATTAGAGAAGGAAATGGCAACCCACTCCAGTGTTCTTGCCTGGAGAATCCCAGGGACGGGGGAGCCTGGTGGGCTGCCGTCTATGGGGTCGCACAGAATCAGACACAACTGAAGTGACTTAGCAGCAGCAGCAGCAGCTGCTGCTAAAGGAGGGATTACTGATCTCGAGGGAACCTGCTTTGCCTTGGCCCCATGGTAAGGATAGGAACCAAGACCCGCTTTTAGCCTCTGTCTGGGCTGGAGAGACAGGAGGAGCTCCGGGGTTGGGCAGAGGGGGACACTGGATAAACCACTCCCCCACCCTCACCCTCCCCACGCCAGGCCCTCTTACTTGGGGTGCCTGATGGGGACTTCCAGTACCAACTCTGGAGGGATCTGGAAGAGCTCTGGGTCGTTGCCGTTGGCCTGGAGCAGGAGCGGCAGGACATCGAAGCGGCTTCGTGGGGGCTTCCAGCCCTGCTGTATGCAGATCTGCAAGCAGAGCCACCAGGTCAGACCACTGAGCCCCAGGCCCTCCAGAGGCAACAGGGGTGAGAGGAGGGGCAGAGGTCCCAGGGCCCGCCCCCCAGCGGCCCCTTCCTCTGGAGGCTCCGGGCCATGCCACCTCCTACATGAAGTTCTCCCTGATATCATCACGTAACTAGCACAACTTCCCGTGGTTCCACAGGACAGAAGACAAACCCGTCCTCCAGCCCCTCACTTGGTGATGTTTTCTGGGCCTTCCCTGCCCTCTGGGAACTCCCGGAGCAAGGGTTGAACTGACACTTGCATTGGAAGTATTTGCACTCTGTGCCCTGAGTGCAAAGACACGAAGAAAATGTACCAAATTGGATGAGGGCAGATCTCTCAGAATGACCACAGAAAAATGCACCTGTTAGAGCAGCTATCCATTGAAATATAAAGCCAGCCATGTAAGTAATTTAAAAATTTCCAGCAGACACATTTTAAAACGTATTAAAAAAAAAAACCCAAAACCCTAACGCAAAACCAGGCAAAGATAAATTTAAATAATATATTCATTTGAAACAGTTTTAATTTCAATAATATTTAATTAAATAGTTATTAATTATAGCATGATATTGACTATATAAATAGTAGTTGCAGTTTACTAACACTATACTAAAACATTAATATAAAATATTAATAACATAATCAAACACTAAAATATTAATTTTAATATTATATTATTACTATTTATATAAAATATTAATGATATAGAAATATTATATAATATTGATGGCATGTATAACTATATACTATAATATGAATATTTTAACAGGGGCACAGAGGTAAAGAATCCACCTGCCAGTGCAGGAGACAAAGAGTCAGACATGCCTGAATGAGCATGTGCACGCAAGCGCACACGAACACACACACACACACACACACACACACACACGTGGTGTGGTTCAGTCACTAAGTTGTGTCTGACTCTTCTGTGACCTCATGGACCGTAGCCCACCACGCTCCTCTGTCCATGGCATTTCCCAGGCAAGAATACTGAAGTGCGTTGCCATTTCCTTCTCTGGGGGATCTTCCCAACCCAGGAATTGAACCCGTCTTTCTTGCACTGGCAGACAGATTCTTGACCCCTGAGGGAAACCTTATTAACAGTATATTTGGCACTAAAACTAAATATGAAATATATTTATTAATCCAATAAAATATAAAAATATATAATTAAAACACAATTAACTGATTAATGATAAATAATTAATATATTTAACAAAATTAACTATATGTGTTAATACAACAAATGTATTAATTTATTAATAAATAGAAATAGATTAGTCCAATATTACCCACAACATTATTTTTCAGCAAGTAATCAAGATACAGATTACTAATGAGACCTTTCCACTCCTTTTTTGTTCTCCGTCTCAGAGACTGTGTACCTTACAGTTTGGGCATGTTTCATTTGGACTCACAACATTTCATGTGGTCACTGGCTAGGTGCAGCCAGTGGCTGCCATGCTGGGGCTTTCGAAAGTTACAGTTACGTGGTTATGTTTAGAGTGATTCCCTCTGCTGGGCTGGTAGACAGAGGAAGCACAGAAGTATGGGTTTAGGAGAACATGTGGTATCAGTGAGGTTTCTGGGGACAGAAGGAGAGGAAGAGGCTGTGGCATGTCTGTTCTGGCTCCACAAGGACAAGGTGGGCCAAGCATACAGTTAGAGCTCAGCCAGGTGGAGCAGAGAGTCTGGCTGAGCCTAAACGGCACAGGTGTGACTCCTGGTCGCCTTGCTTACAAGCCCCTCCCCAGGATAATAACATTTTAGTAAGAAAAGCTCCCAGCAAATGAAGTCATGAGGGTGGGGGCAGCCCCCTCATGGGGAAGGTACTGGGGTGGAGCATGAGGGTGGTTTGAGGAAAGAAGAAGATGAAGCAGAATGGCGGCTGAGTTGGTGACAAATAAAAGGGGAACCAGGCCTGTATGCCTGTGGTGTTCCAGGCGTGGGGTCTACCTATGATACCTTCTGTGGGCATAGATGCTGGAAGCTTCCAGGCCTTACCTGTGCTACCTGTGTACATCACCACCTGGAAGGAACCTGGATGGGGAGAAGGTGGGGTTCGTGTTCCCAGCGGCTTGCATGAACTGACTTGGGCTGCCAGCAATAGTGGGGTGCTGGAGAGTCAAGTTCATGCGGAGAGGGGTTGCGTCGGTGGGCAGCAATGTTGTACAGAGAAATGAATGAATGGATGAAGGGGATGAGGCTGACATACACCTCACTCAGAAAAGGTGGCGCCAGGGACTCCCTGGTGGCTAGGACTCTGCACTGCCAATGCAGGAGGCTCGAGTTCAATCCCTGGTCAGGGAACTAGATCCTTCATGCCTCAACTAGGAGTTTGCATGGCACAACTTAAGATTCCACATCGACTAAAAGACCCCACATGCAGCAACTAAGACCCAGTGCAGCCAAATAAATATGTATTTTTTAAAAAAGAAAAGATGATGCTAGATATGACTTGCACATATTAGTTCCCCCCTCCTGGGGGAAGGCAGGAGATTTGGCCTGTACTTCTAGCTTTCTCTTTGCTATTGCAGTAGCCTTGGATAATGCATTTGGCCAGTCTGGGTGTGACTCAGTCTACTCATCTGTGAAATGGGACAACAGTTCCCATCATGAGGGTTGGGTGAGGTAATGACATGAAAATGACCAGCTGTAACAGAACCAGCTGGACTGCAGGCAGACAGAGTGGGAGGTCTGGAGGTGAGTAAGCTGCACCTACTGCCTGCTCTCTCTATGATGATATTAAACCAAGAAAAGTCTGGGCATAAAGAGAGTTTGGGGGATGAGAGTCTGGGTGGGGGAGAGGTGGGGGCACCTACCTCCGTGAACTCCACGTTGGCTGGGTCCCCCAGGATGGAGCCATCGGGCTGCTTGTAGCCAGCGTAGCGGATGAGTTGGGAGTTCCAAACGCGGAAGTCATGCTTGCCGTCGGTCCTCTGGGGAAATATGGTGATCGCAGATCTGTGGTGGAGAGAGGAGGACATTTGGCATCGGGGCTGGGCTTGCACTTCAGAGAAAGACTGAAAGAGGAGCTGCTCAGGTCAACTGTGCACAAGGCTCAGGGTGGATTCACATCTGCTTCGAGGCCCCCAGGGCCCATGGAGCAGCTGTTGGAAGGGGTGGGACTCTGCTCTGTCCCTCCACTGACCACTAGGTGAAGAAGGGCAGAGGAAGGGAAGCCCCGGGCCAGCTCGCAGAAGGAAACAAATGCTTCTCCAACTGGAGTCTTTTGAACAATCTTGACTTGGGCCATTTTTCCAGAAAGTTCTTTTGCAGCAGGTAATCCTCAGGGGGAGAAAAAATCATCAGGCTCTGTTTCCTCTTAAGAACTCACCACTGATTCCCAGTTTCAGTCTTTCTTTTACCACCATCATTATTGCCCCAGTTGCTCACCCCCTCTACAGATTTATGATTAATAGCAGATCAACTTTCATTTGTACTGATATTTATTTATTTAAAAACAGTGAAGACTGCCCCTGGCCTCACTCACCCAAACAGGCAACTGTGAGGACTGCCCCTGGCCTCACTCACCCAAACAGGCAACTGTGAGACCCTGTATTATTAGCAAACTGAAGAAAGATGTTGTTGCGTGCAGAAGGCACCTCACTGGAGCGCTGCCCTCTTTTTGTTAAATGGGAGACCAGCAGTTTGGAGAGATGTTCATCATGCGTTATTCTCTTTGGCACCATCAGAAAGATTGAAAAGAAGGAGAGTAACTTTTTGACAAAGTGATTCAATGTAGGGACTTCCCTGGTGGTCCAGTGGTTAAGATTCCGTGTGCCCAAAGCAGGGGGCCTGGGTTCAGTCCCTAGTCAGGGAACTAGATGCCACATGCCACAGCTAAAAGCCAGTGTGGCCAAAAAAAAAAAAAGAGTCATTCAATGTTATCTCTTGCCAGGAGCTCTTGTCACCTGGACTCATCAGTTCCATCCATGGACCAAACCCGAGGCTATGGAAGCCACGTCCTGGCTTACGTCAACATGGGGGTGACATCACAGGTCCAGCTCCATGCTCACAGGTCTGCTCCCATTCATATCTTGCCCTGGAGCCCTGCCCCCGCTGCCTGCCTTGGCTGGAGTCCGTTTCTGCCCTCATGTACCTGATTTCAAGGCCCAACTCAAATCTGCCTTCTTCACACAGCATCGCCTGTCCTATCTGGTTCCCAGGGCCTCCTCTGTGAGCACATTTAGATCTTGCTATCTGCACAAGATCGTATTGCATTTAATTCTGCAGGGAGTGATGTGTCCCACCTTGGGGTGAATCTGGAACCCAGGCTGAAGGTGAAGTCACAGAGGGCCAAAGACGCTCTTAAGAATCTCTTGGCAAGGGTGCTGTATTGTAGATGGACACAGACTGAGTAAAATTGTCAGCCTTTCCCTCCAGTGTTAAAACACATGGCTGTTTGGCTGAGCAGCAGATAACACGTGTTTGTGTTTGTTTGTATTTGTTTACATATATTTTAAAAGTATGTTTAGATACTTCAGAATGACACGCAGTGGGATGGGATGCTTACTGTGTGCAAGAATGAGCCCGGAGGAAGACATGGGACAGCTTTACACTTCCTGTCTCCCAAGTCTCCTGAGCTTGTCATGAAATGGCAAGTCAAATGCCCCATCCTGTTTAAATGTCATCTCTCTCCCTCTCTTATTTTAGATTATTTCTATATATGGCATACATTCTCTTATGGCCTCTCATTGTGTCCACATATGTAGTTTAAAACTTGTTAAAAAAAATCAGCTGAACATTTCATCAATAGAAGGTCTCATTTAGACCTCCACCAATAGAAAATTGAAAAAAGTAAAGGTGCACTGCCTGGCCTGATGACCCCCACCCCAAATCACTCCATCACAGCATCATTTGAAAACTATCAAAATAACTCACAAGCTCTTTGAGGCTAAGACCTTGGCTAGGCCATGCTTTAATGCTTAGGATATGCAGTTGAAGGGAGTTCTTTGTTGTTCTCTGAGGGGCAAGGTCTTTTCGGAAAAAGATCTGAATACTAATTTCCCCAGCAGGCCTTAAATGACAGGCTCTTTCCCACTGGTGGGCTCAGGTGGTAAACACAATTTCCTTCTCAAGGAAGAGACATGTCCAAGAAAAGCCATGCTTAATGCCAATAAGCCACTTCATGGATGAGCTCAGCACAGCCCAAGGGCTTGTGGGAATATCTTTGCAGTGGTCCTGTGCAGCCCCAAGGTGAGGCTGGTCCTCAGTGGCTGGGAACAGATGCAGGGGCAGGACGGAGGGAGTATGTAACAAGTGTCACCGCCTGTCTGTGGGGCCTCAGCTGTTCCTTCTCAGCTACTCCTCTCCCAGCTGAGACTTGCCAGCATGGAAGCCACTAGCTCACATCAGCACCTGTCTGCTTTGGCCTGCACCCCCTGCAGCTTTGTTCTTGGTGGGAGGTAAGAGAAGTCCCAGATGTGGCTCGGCTTGGTGAAACCAGAAATGGTAGTCCCCAGGGCAAAGGAAAGAGACGTTGCATTTGAAACCCCGGAAACCTCGGAGGCAGCTCCAGGCAACAGAGGAGGTGCTGGTGAAAGCGGGTCACCATCAGCAAGGGGGTTTTCCTCTTCCTGGGAATCTGAAACATCTCATCCTGCTTCCTCTAGAGGTTGATATTAAACTGTGGGATGAACGTGACTGTGGTTGCTATACTTCTGCAAACCACGGGGGAGTCTGTGTCTCTTGGGAGAGAAGGCACGTGGAGGTCAGAATGAGGAGGCCAGGCCACCTCTCCCCACGTGGCACTGGCCCCGAGGAAAGAGGGGGAGCAATTCCATGGCAGGGGAGCCAGCTCCAGACTCAAGGGTCAACACTGTGGGGATGTCAGATTCCCTTTCCCCAGGCTGGTTGGCTCACCTGAGGTTCCCTTTGTTGGTGGCATACTTGATGTGGTTACAGATGTAGTTGAACATCCCATGAGCAGTGGTACAGTCTCGGGCATCAAACACCTGTAAGGAGTACAATGTGGGAACGATTGCCTCCTCTTTCCCCATTCAGCCCTGCCCAGGGCAGCCCCCCCGATTGCAGAAGCACGCAGAGCCCACCCTAGCTGCTGCCCCTTAGGGGTAGTGAGCATTTCACTACTGAGCCCTGCCCCCCTGTGTTTATAGTATCTTTTTATATTCTAATAACCGTGGCTAATCAAACCAGGAAAAATCCCCTAAAAGTAGGCACGAGGGGTAGGTGACCACGGGAAGGGAATGCTGAGCAGAGAAGTGACTCGTAATGGGCTGCCTGTATCTCCCGTGAGGTTGCTAGGGATTAGGGACTTCGTCACTTTGCCAACAATGGTCCGTACAGTCAAAGCTATGGTTTTTCCAGTAGTCATGTATGGATGTGAGAGTTGGACCATAAAGAAGGCTGAGGGTGGAAGAATCGGTGCTTTGAAATTGTGGTGCTCAAATGAGAGTCCCTTGGACAGCAAGGAGATCAAACCAGTCAATCCTGAAAGAAATTAACCCTGGATATTCATTGGAAGGACTGGTGCTGAAGCTGAAGCTCCAGTCCTTTGGCCCCCTATTGAGAACAGATGACTCACTGGAAAAGACCCAGATGCTGGGAAAGATTGAGGGCAAGAGGAAAAGGGGGTGACAGAGGATGAGATGGTTGGATGGCATCATCAACTCAATGGACATGAGTTTGAGCAAACTCCGAGAGATAATGTAAGACAGGCAAGCTTGACACGCTGCAGTCCATGGGGTTGCAAAGACTCATACAACTTAGTGACTGAACAACAGCAATAGGGACTTAAAAATAAAACAAACAAAAATCAGACAAACTCCCCCGAGACTGATAACTAATCTATTTCCAACTTACAATTATTCTCCAAGGGAAAAAAATCATACCAGGAGATGCAGAATCTAATGCTTTCAGGGAGTAAGCAAATAACATAAATAAGGAAAGAGAGTAGGTGTAAGACAAAAGGGAGGAATGGGGTCTGTGGTAAATTGGAGAGTATAAGCCCTACCTAGAGACGTCAAGTTCAGTTTTTAAAAAAGATTGCTTTGGCTGAATAAAACATGACTACAAGCCAGATTTGGTCATGATCTGAGAATCTGGGACCCCATGATGACCATCTGATAGCTCACCATGGCCACCAAGGGCCCTTGGTAGAAGCTGACCCCTTTCAAAGCTCATTTCCCCCGCACCAGCTCCCACCAAAGGGCTCTTCACAATATCTGAGCCTGACTACCCACCTGCAGCTTGGACCACTGGATCCTGCCGACGCAGCGGGAGGCATTCCGCCAGGCGTGCTTGGCCCCGTAGATGAGCTCTGTGTCCTTGAGCTGGTAGGTGCTGGTGGTTTCGATCTCTTTGTTCACCTCTTCCAGCCTCTCCATGTGGGCTTTGGAGCCAAACCTGAGGGAAGAGGGAAGGGACACGGGAGCATTACTTTCTCTCCTCAATTAGAGGTTGGTGGAAGGAGTAAGCTATTACAGGAGGCCAGAAGCCACGGAGAGTCTGTGATGTCCAGACATGATAGTTTGTGCATAAAGCAGAGGCTGGCAAATTCAAATGCCTTCAAAGGCCCAAACATGGGACTGACCTGGCTGGGTGGGGACTGTAGCAAACAGGCCAGCCCAAGCCTAGTCTCCAGAGGGCAGCCTCAACTCTGTTCTAGACTGCTGTTGTCTGATCGGGGGCCGGTACTGCCAGATCTTCTTTACAGAGAAACTGGGAATCTGATTTTTAAAGGGAACTCTTCCCATTTCTAAACAAAAATTTAAATTCGTTTTAAAATAAATTCACTTTGAGAAAGTTAAAAAAAATGTTATGAAAAGTTGCAGGCTGACAAAAGGTGTAGAAAATAATATAATGAGCATCTGTGTCCCAAGCCGGAGAAATCATTAATAAACAAGAAAATATTTTACAATTCCTTGGGGACTACTCCTTACCATAGCTCACTTTCTTTCCAGAAGTGGTTGCTATTTTGAATGTAGAGTTTAGCATTCTCATGCTTCTGTCTAGATTTTTGCCACTTGAGCATTTGGTTGACCAAAAAGTTTGTTCAGGTTTTCTGATATTATGGAAAAATGAATGAACTTTCTGGCCAGCCCAATATATATCCCCCTAAATCATGTATAAATTAAAATAAAAGTAAAAAGTCGCTCAGTCGTGTCCGACTCTTTGCCACCCCATGGACCGCAGCCTACCAGGCTCCTCCATCCATGGGATTCTCCAGGCAAGGATACTGGAGTGGGTTGCCATAGTATTATTTTTTATGAATGGTGCTGTCCTAAATGTATCTTCTATAATAGATACACTGTATCTATTGAGTAGAATGTATCTATCTTTTCTTTCCTTTGCTCAAAGTTATTTGTGAGCTTCATTTCCATGAACACGCAGAGCTTTAACACGCTCATTCTCATAGCTGTATAATATTCCATTACAGAAACTGCCACAGTTCACTTACACATTCTCCTAACAATGGAGTTGAGGTTATTTCCAGCTGGGTGCTTAATTTCATTTTTTCCCATAATAACTATGCTTCAGTGAACATTCTTATGCTGACCTTGTGAACAAGTGTGAGAGTTTCTTTCGGGAATATACCCAGGTGTGAAATTGCTTGAAGAGTTTCAAATTTAAGAGACATTCTTCAGGCTAAACAAAAACATTTCTAGGGGCCAGATCTGGCCCTTGTACAGGACCAGCCCCAATTTTCGACCTTTGTGCATGGCGGGCAGAGGTGCTATGCTCAGTCTTGGTTCAACTGTCTGCAGAGTTGGACCTGAAGTCTTTGTACCCAGTACTGGGGCACCCGAGTGTAGACATGAACTTGCCTTTTAATTGATGAGTAGTACTGATCAATGAACTCTTTGGCAAGAGGAAAGAGCTGTTCTTTCGTGCGGACGTCTTCAGGCTTTCGTATTTGCTGAGAAGGGAGCATGACGGACCCCATACAGATATGCTCAGTGCATCCCGTTCCCTGGAAGGAAAAGAGGTTTGGGCTGTTACCTAGTTTCACCCAAGTGTGGCACGTGTAGGGCTGTGGACTTGGCTAGACATTCGTGGTAGAGTTTCCCCGGCCTTTAATTCCCAAAGTGAATTTCTCACGTACCAGCTTCCAGTCACTGTTGTACCTGGTGATTAGCCCAGGTAAGGAGAAGATAACTAGCATTTTAGTGTGTGTGTTAGTCACTGAGTCATGTCTGACTCTTCGCGACCCCATGGACTGTAGTCCATCAGGCTCCTTGGTCCACGGGATGCTCCACAGGCAAGAATACTGCAGTGGGTTGCCATTTCTTCTCCAGGGGATCTTCCTGACCCAGGTATCGAACCCAGGTCTCCTGCATTTCAGACAGACTCTTTCCCATCTGAGTCACATCTGAGTTAGGGGAAGCCCTAATCAGCATTTTAAGGTTCTGTAATTATTTGCTCTACTCAGTGAGGGGGGTGGTGAAGAGAGGGGCTTTATGACTGTCATTCTCTGGGAATCAGAACCATTGATGCTGAATCTCCTAATATTAAAAAAAAATTGTTTTTTTGGCTGCACGATGCAGCATGTAAGATCTTAGTTATCAACCAGGGATCGAACCCATGTCCCTTCATTGGAAGCATAGAGTCATAACCACTGGGCCATCAGCGGAGACCCCTCCCAACTATTTTTTGATCCCATGTTGATCAAGAAGGACTAGTAGAGTGATCACAGTAGCTCTTTTGAACAGGTCTACAGGATGTTGATTGCAGAAAATCGCCCCAATTCTTTCCCTCCATCTATTCACGCCCTTTACTA
This sequence comes from Ovis canadensis, assembly GCF_042477335.2. NCBI lineage: Eukaryota > Metazoa > Chordata > Mammalia > Artiodactyla > Bovidae > Ovis > Ovis canadensis. The sequence continues at coordinate 68,206,028 of NC_091261.1, read as the reverse complement.
TGTGACTTTACAGCAATTCTCATCAAGAGGTGAAGCCTCCTCCCTCTCCTTTTGAATCTGAGCTGGTTTGGGCCAACAGAAAATGGCAGAGTGACACTGTGCCCATTCTGATTCTAGGTCTCAAGATATCTTATATGTTTCTGCTCATTCTCTCAGGACCCTGCATCCAGGGCATGGAGGAGACCAAGCTACCTTACTGGAGGTTGAGAGGCCCTATGGCACAGAGCTGACCCCTCAGAGAATCACAGAAGCATGAGATCAACAGAAGCATGAGAACCACCCTGCCAATCTGTAGGTCCTGGAAAATAGGAGTAGTTGCTTTCAGTTCAGTTCAGTTCAGTTCAGTTGCTCAGTCATGTCCGACTCTTTGTGAGTAGTTGCTTTAGGTCATTAATTTTGGGGTGGTTTGTTACACTGTGATAGCTTACTGATACAACATTCCTCCAAGCGTTAGTTGCTCAGTCACGCCTGACCCTTTGCGACCCCATGGACTGCAGCCCACCAGGCTCCTCTGTCCATGGGATTTTCCAGGCAAGAATACTGGAGTAGGTTGCCATTTCCTTCTCCAGGAGATCTTCCCCACCCAGGGATAGAACCCGAGTCTCCTGCACTGGAGGCAGATTCTGAGGGAAGCCCGCTTTCTACAATATAAAAAAACTGACTGATTGACTTTACAATATATAAAAATTTAGAGGACAGCCTGATAACTAAGAAGGGTTTGTTCAAAACTCCATCAGTGGTTGGATAGTGAGATGTAAAAAGAGTGTACTTAGGAGAAGCAATCCCCTTTTGGGTACAGGGGACAGAAATAAATAGTATTTGCACAGCTAAGTATCTACCAGTGGTTCTCAAATGGGGGTGTATTTCCCACCCAGGGCACATCTAACAATATCTGGAGACATATTTGGTTGTCACAACCAGCATCTGGTGGGCACAGGTCAGGGCTGATGCTCAACTTTCCACAATGCACAGGATGGTCCCCACAACGAGAATTATCCTGTCCCATGTGTGGATATTGCTGGGGTTGAGAAAAGCCTGGTCTCCCCCCGTGCTGGGATACTCACCAACGTGCTCTTGAGGTGGAGGGTGTCAGAGAGAACCACGTCGGTCTCCCAGTTCTTGACCTTGAGGAAGCGAGGGCACTTGGAGGGGCTGCCATTCTTCGTGGGAGACTGTTTCCCCGAGGCAGAGGGCTGCAGGAGAGAATGAAGATGCATATTAGGCACTGGAAGACTGTCCCCACTGGGGTGGGAAGAGGTGGTGTTCTTCCTGGAATCTGCCCCTAGTCACCGCCTGTCTGTGACTCTGGGGTGGACATGTGCAAGGTGCCTGGGACCTGGTCCCTCTGCCCGGACAGAAGGAGGTGCCATGGAAGAATGTCTCATGTTCCGTCCTGGGGAGAGGGGTCAGGAGCTCAGAGGCTGGTCTCTCTGGCCTCTAGCGCAAGGTCTGGCACGTAGCTGGGACTCAGTGAATGCTTGTTGAATGAATGAGTAACTGAAGGAACACTGTCAGTCTCTCAAAATGGTAACAGCCCTCAGGGCTGAGGAATCAAACCTGAGGCTGGGTTAAGTTACTTGGATTTTTGGGCTGTCCTGCCATAGTCCAAACTCACCATTTTTGGCAAATACTAGGGAAACAAGAAGTTTAAGTGAGAAAGGTTTGAAGCATAGCATGCTCAGCCATGTCTGACTCTTTGTGACCCCATGGCTTATCCCTCCAGGCTCCTCTGTCCATGGGATTCTCCAGGCCAGAATACTGAAGTGTGTAGCGGTTCCCTTCTCCAGGGGATCTTCCTGACCCAGGGATTGAACTCTGGTCTCCTGCATTGGCAGATGAATTCTTTCCCACCGTGCCCCCTGGGAAGCCCTTGAAGCATAGGATACCTTCCTCCAATTCCAGGTTTCTGTTTTTCAAAATGGCCAAGCATGTCCCTGCTCAGGGCCTTTGCACATACTGTCCTCTCCATCCTGAACATCTTCAGCCCCCCCATTTGTCTTCACCTCTGTAAGCAAATTTCCCAGTAGGTGAGAGGGGAAAGGCCTGGCTGACAAATGTTGCCCATCTATTTTAAGCCTCACTGATAAGGCTCACTTCTGTTCTTGGGTATTTCTGAGTGGTCGTCTACCAGCCTGGAGAGAGGTGTGCTCGTGCATCAGAAGAGCATCAGCAGCTCTAAGGGAGAGGCGTCAGGCATACCCTGATGCAACAGCTGAGCAAGGGAGGAGAGAGGATGAGACAGTGTTGAGTGACACTCATGCCTAAGAGTGGCGTAGTGGGCAGTGACCTAGAGCCAGGGTATTCACACATTCAAATTGTATCTCTTGAGCACCTACTATGTGCTAGGCACTGCTAGGTGCTGGGGACACCGAGGTGAACAAGGCAGTCAGGATCCTTGCTCTTCTGGAGCACTGTTTTTGGAGAAGTGGAGATAAATAATAAGTAAACTAATACATGGATGACATAATTTCAGGAGGTGATAAGAATACAATACAGAGAGAAGTAATGGTAACAAAGTGGAGGGGGGGCGGGAGGCACAGTTTGCAAAGGCCCTGAGGCAGGGATGAGCTTGTAAGCTTAAAGGACCAGCAAGGAGGCCAGTGTGGCTGGGGTGTTTGAGTGTGAATGAATACAAAGGAGATGAAATCAGAAAGGAGGCAGGATCCACATCTCATCAGCATGGAGGTGCTCAGGCTGCTGAGAGAGCCATGAATTAGGACTGAATTGGGTTAAGTCTGGGACAGAAATCACAGAGAACCCTGAAGGACAACTATTGAAAACTAACATCCACTGGACACTTGCTATGTGCCAAGCAACCACCTTATCATCCCCATTTTACAGATGAGGAAACTGAGGCACAGAGAAGTTAACCGAGTTGAACAAGATTGCAGAACTTGTTCATAAACTGGAGCCAGGAGTCAAGTCCTGGCAGTCTGGCTCTCTAACCATGCCCTCCACTGTTTGGCCACTCTGCCTCTTGGCCATCAGGTACAATCCCCTCACTCACTCACTCATTCATTCGTTCACCCAGCACAGGTTTACTGAATATCTCCCGTGTTCCAGGCAAGTCAGTAAGGGCAAGGGCTACAGTAACAAACACAACAGACATGATCTGTGCCCTCATGGAGTTTATGTGGCCCAGTGGGGATGATGATTGAATGAACTATTATCATTGAATGAAATGAGTATCATAATCTGGGATGTCAGCAGTGTGCAGGGGACTGTGAAAGCACTCAGAAGGGGCATCTGACCAGGGTCATTTGACTTCTAAGTCGAGACCTGTTAATCAGGTCAAGAAGAGGGAGCAGAGTCTTGTTGGTAGAGAAGTGAGAGGCATAGCCACCTTTCTGCCAGGGGAGCGCTCTGCTAAAGCATCCGTGCCGCCATGTTGGATCTTGGGGAATGGGAGGCAAGTGCCAGCATATGCCGCCACTAAAGACTGCCAGACAGTGCAGGGAGCGAGAGCAAAGAACAAAAGGAAGGTACTATGACTCATGATCTTCCAGATCCACTTGTCCCCAGCGGCTCTCATCTCGGTGTTGGGTACCAACATCCACCCACCGCCTGTGCACGCCACAGGAAGGAACTGTCCTGAACATCATCTTCTTTATCCCCCACACCCAGACCATCCCAGACTTGCATCCACTTAGCCTTCTAAATGGCTCCAGAATCCTCATTCTCTCCATCTACTGTGTAGCACTCTATCCAAGCTTCCACCACCTTTCATGCGGGTGATTGCCACAGCCTCCTAAATGCTAGCCACTCCTCATCACTGCTGGTGTCATTATTCTACTACCAGAACAACTTGTAGCCCTACCGCAACTGTGCATGCGTGCTAAATCACTTCAGCCATGCCCAACTCTTTGCAACCCCCGTGGACTGTGGCCCACAAGACTCCTCTGTCCATGGGGATTCTCCAGGCCAGAATACTGGAGTGGGTTGCCATGCCCTCCTCCAGGGCATCTTCCCGATCCAGAGATTGAACCCACGTCTCTTACGTCTCCTGCATTGGCAGGTGGGTTCTTTACCGCTAGTGCCACCTGGGAAGCCCTGTTATGACTGCTGCTGCTTTAAGTGTTACTACTGCACTATCACCCTGGGAGCAGGAGAAGGATTGGAATGAATTCTTCCCTCCATTCCCTATCTGCCCTTCTATTCCGCTAAACTCTTAAGTTCTTTTACTTATGTCCCCACACGAAGCCATGTACAGACGACTCTACTTCCTTTGAAGGTCTAGACGTCCTGAACTTCTTTATTTAGGATTCTATTTCCACTCCCGTCTCTCCCAGCAGATGTCCAGGTGATGGAGGTTGCCTCTAGGTGGGCCTTTCTGATTAGAAGTTCCTCTGATCATGCCAGCAATCTGCGTCCTTAGGAAAATAAAATCCTCCCTTGTCCATATGGGAGGCACCCTAGCCATCCTCCCTAAATATTGGGCATCACTTAGTCAGTAAAGAAACTCTCTCTTGACACCCTAGAGTTTGAGGAGCAGCTACAATCCCAGAGTGGGGATAACAGACATTGTGTTGGCATTTGGGGTCAGGCCCAGGGCCCGTGGAGGTGACAGAGGGGCAGAAGGCAGCGGTGAGGGGAGCCTGACAAGGTGGGAGGAAGCCGGAAGTCTTCACAGGCAGGGCGGATGGAGAGAGATACAGGCAATCAAAGAGGCCATCTGTTGAGGGTCCAGATGTGCAAGGGGTGGTCATTACGAGACAACTAATTGGGGGCCCAGGCATGAGCCATGCCACTCTCCGCCCCGGGCTGTGTGAAGGGCACACTTGAAACCAGGCATTAGGAGGCCTCTGGCAGGGCTGTTGTGCTTGAGTTTTGATGTTTTAATTAGCCACCAGTAATATTAGATGACTCAGGAGGGGACAAACGAGGAGATTAATATAGCAGTCGGGGGCCCGGCGTGGGGGATGCAAATGACTTTTCTGAGTGGGGACTGAAGTGCTTGGTCTAAAGACTCAGGTTAGTGGCACTTGTGGGTTGTTAGGCTGGCGACAGGGCACAAGCGGGCTTGGGAACACAGTGTGTTCTTCCCTGGATTTGGGTTCAGGGTAGACTGTGAAAGCTTTTCAGGTGGTGGGAGACACTGACTCTACTTCAGTGGGTTCAACAGGAGGACTCCTTGGTGCCTGCTCCTAAATTTGAAAGCAGGCTCTGAGCTCCTGGGTGTTTCAAAGGCTTTGTCAACACCTCTTCACTCTGGGAGTCTTTAGAGAGGTCCTGAGGAAATGGAAGGAAATGATCTTGCAGCCCAAGAGGAGACAGCAGGTGAGGTGTTGTCAGCCTTGGGCTCTGAGCCAGGAATTCAGCTTGTAGGATCCCTGGCAACTTGATTTCCACACCCCCTCCATGCCTCCCTTCCTCCTCTCTTTCAGCAAATACACGCTGAGTACCTACTGCCTGTTATGGACCTGTGTTCTAGGCTCTACTGTGATCCCCACTCTCTTGGCAGCAGCATCCTGCAGCCGCGTGCTCTGAAGCAGGGGTTTGCAGACGGTGGCCCATGGGCCACAGCTGGTCTACCCTCTCTTTTGGTATAGCCCATGGGCTAAGATGGAGAAGGCAATGGCACCCCACTCCAGTACTCTTGCCTGGAAAATCCCATGGACGGAGGAGCCTGGTAGGCTGCAGTCCATGGGGTCGCTAAGAGTCAGACATGACTGAATGACTTCACTTTCACTTTCATGCATTGGAGAAGGAAATGGCAACCCACTCCAGTGTTCTTGCCTGGAGAACCCCAGGGACGGGGGAGCCTAGTGGGAGGCCATCTATGGCGTCACACAGAGTCAGACACGACTGAAGTGACTTAGCAGCAGCAGCATGGGCTAAGAATGGTTTTCCCATTTTAAACTTGTTGAATAAAACAGTCAAAAGAAGGATAATGCTCCATGACATGTGAAAGTTAGATGATGCTTAAATTTCTGTGTCTATAAATAAAGCTTTATTGGCACCCAGCCACCCTCATTTGTTTCCATATTGCCTATGGCTGCTTTTGAGATACAATGGCAGAGTGGGGGTAGTTGAGATGGAGATTCAGATGGAATGGTCCACAAAGTCACATATATTTCCTATTACCTCCTACCCAGGAAAACTTTACAGACTCTTGATCAAAAGGATTGAATTCCAGTGGCTGAAAGCTAACCTATCTTTCTTAGGTCTCCATTAACTTAAACATTAGTTATCTTTTTTATACATGTGAAAGTGAAAGTGTTAGTTACTCAGTGGTGTCTGACTCTTTGTGACCCCAGGGACAGAGGAGCCTGGCAGGCTACAGTCCATGGGATTTTCCAGGCAAGGATACTGGAGTGGGCTGCCATTCCCTTCTCCAAGGAATCGTTCTGACTCAGGGGTCAAACCTGCCTCTCTTCTGTCTCCTGTATTGGCAGGCGGGTTCTTTACCAGCAGTGGATACATGTCAATCCCAGTCTCCCAATTCCTCCCACCCCTTTTCCCCCTTGGTATCCATACATTTGTTCTCTACATCTGTGTCTCTATTTCTGCTTTGCAAATAAGATCATCTCTATAATTTTCTAGATTCCACATATATGTGTTAATATACTATATTTGTTTTTTCCTTTCTGACTTTTTTCACTTTGTATGACAGTCTCTAGCTAGGTCCATTCACATCTCTACAAATGACCCAATTCCATTCCTTTTTATGGCTGAGTAATATTCCAGTGTGTGTGTATGTGTGTGTACACACATCATATCTTCTTTATACATGTATCTTTATAGATGTTTGTATATAGATACCACTTTTTGCCAACACATCAATCATTTTGCTCTACCTCCAGTGCCAAGCCGGAGAAGGCGATGGCACCCACTCCAGTGCTCTTGCCTGGAAAATCCCATGGACAGAGGAACCTGGTAGGCTTCAGTCCATGGGGTCGCTAAGAAGCAGACACGACTGAGTGACTTCACTTTCACTTTTCACTTTTACGCATTGGAGAAGGAAATGGCACCCCACTCCAGTGTTCTTGCCTGGAGAATCCCAGCGACGGGGGAGCCTGGTGGGTTGCCGTCTATGGGATCGCACAGAATCGGACACGACTGAAGTGACTTAGCAGCAGCAGCAGCAGTGCCTGTTCAACAAACATTTGAGGTCTGCTATGGACTGAACTGTATCCTCTCAAATTCATATGTTGAAGCTCCAACTCCCATTGTGACATATTTGGAGACAGGGCTTTTAGAAGGTAATTAAGGTTAAATGAGGTCACAAGGGTGGACCCTAATCTGCTAGGATTAGGGGTCTTCTATGAATAGGAAGAGACAGCTATTTCTTTGAGTGCACAGGCTGTTTAAGGACACGATGAAGGTGGCCGGCTACAAGCCAGGAAGAGAGCCCTCACTGAAGGTGACCACACTGGTACCCTGACTTTGTTTGTTTGTGGTTTTTTTTTTTTTGGTACCCTGACTTTGGATCTCTACCCTCCATAACCGTGAGAAATAATTTTCTATTGTTTAAGCTGCTGGGTCTATGGTATATTATTATGGCAGCCTGAGCTATTTAACATAAGATCTAAGTGTATTTCTAAACTGTGGAGTCCCTTAAATGCTAAGCTGAAAGCTTTGGCCTTGAATGAGTAGACAGTGAGAACCCCTGAAGCTGCCCGGTGAAGAGGGTGGCCTTATCAAGGCCATTTTAGGAAATACATGAGTGCAAGGACTGTAGGAGGGAGAGGGTGGAGGCTGAGAGGCCCAAAAGGGGGCTGCTGCACCAGCGCAGGGGGCCAGGAGAGTGGAAATGCAGCAGTGGTAGCAGATGACAGGAAGGGAGGAGACGGGAGTTGGGGTGTCAGGAGCAGGACAAGAGCTCTGTGGCTTGAGAGGATGGGAGAGAAAAGAGCAAGTCAACACTGACGCAGAGACTTCCCATCTGGGTAAGTGGGAGGATGTGAGGCTTTTAGCAGAAGCTGGGAAGTAAGGAGCTAAGGTAAGGGGAATGTGGAGGATTTTAAGGCTGGAAGACAGACACTAGACATCCGAATCCTGGTGGTCTACAAAGAGAGGGCAGGCACCCTGTCCTCCTTCAATTGTGGGCAGGAGGCTCACAATGAAATCGGGACAAGAGCTTGACAGAAAGGAGGGAGGGAGGGAGGTACCTATGCACCACAGAACATCTTAGGATGTCCCTCCAGTGCATACGTTGATGTCCTAACCCCCAGGATCTCCAAATGTGAGAGTCTTTAAAGCAGCAATTAAGTTAAAATAAGGTCGTTAAAGTGGCCCTAATCCAATATGACTCGTGTCCTTACAAAAAGGGGGAAATCAGGAGACAGACGTGCACACAGGGAGAACGCCACATGAACATGAAGACTGTCACCTGCAAGCTGAGGACAGGAGCCTGGAGCAGAACTTTTGCTCACCGCCCTCAGAGGGAACGAGCCCTGTAGCCACTTTGATCTCAGACTTCTGGGTTTCCAGACTCAGACAATAAATTCTGATTGTTGAAGCCACACAGTTTATGGTGCTTCCTCTAGAAAACAGCTTGAGGAGATGAATCCAGGCGCTGAGGCCCAAACCTGTTCAAAGCGAGCCAGTTCTTATTTCTTTCACTGTTGGTACCAGCGCCAGCTCCTCCCTCTGAGGCCTGCAGCAACTTGCCCTGCTTGGCTTGCTCTAAAATGAGGGCAGCACGCTGGGGCTGAGCCAGGCAGCGGGCCATCCACACCAGGGGCCAGATGCCACACACCATGCCACAGCCCCTTTGCTGCAGCTCCAGGCCATGCTGCTCCAGTCTGTGGGCCCCACCTTTTAGAGCCGCGAGCGTACCTATTAGGAGCTGTGGCAGCTCAGGTTCTAGAACCACGGGCCTGCAAACCAGCAGGTACGCACCCATCCATGCAATTAAAAAATTGCTACTTATAAAACTTAACCAACAGTGTTAAGTAAACTGGAGTATAATTTCCTTGCAGTGAATTCAAAGCATGATTTCTAAAGTGATTCATTCTTTATAATAACTCCACAGAAGCTTGAAATCGCTTATTCTTCACCCCTCCTCTCTCTTTCCCCCCTGTTCAGTGGTCCATGTTCTCTATGGAGGATGGTTACAGAAGGGAGTGCTTGGGAGTCAGATTCATCATGGTTTGGGTTCACAGACAAGAGCCTCTGGAGATGAGGAGTTTTGTTTGTTTGTTTTGGCCATCCTGTGGCATGCAGGATCTTAGTTCCTCAACCAGGGATTGAACTCATGCCCCCAGCAGTAGAAGCACTGGGTCTTAACCACTGGACCCAAGGGGTCTTTAAGTTAGATTGTTGATGCTTTCTCCAAATGAGGTGATGCTTACAATCATGATGATCTCACAAGATAATTAGATTATTAGACAACTTTAAACCTGATCCCATTACCAGATCAGAATGTACACGTGCCTTATGAATTAATTTTGAGAAATCCTGTGATTATCTTGGGGCCCATCCCTCTTATATTGCATTGTACTGTGTGTGTTTATTAAAAGCATTACACTGCTGATTGTAAATATTTAAAATGTATAGCAGAAATAGAGACAGAGATGTAGAGAACAAACTTATGGATACCATGGGGGCAGGGGGGAGTGGGATAAATTAGGGGATTGGGATTGATGTATACACACTACTATGTACCAAACATATAATTAATGAGAACCTACTATATAAACCCTACTTGATGCTCTGTGGTGACCTAAATGGGAAGGAAATTTAAAAAAAGAGGGGATATATGTATATATAGAGCTGATTCACTTTGCTGTACAGTTGAAAGTAACACAACCTTGTAAGGCAACTATACTGCAAAAAAGTTTTTTTTAATTAAAAAAATGCACAACAAGCTTTGTGATTATGTTTTGGACTTTTTACCTTTTAAAACATCCTGGGACCCTCAGAAAATAGAAGTGGGTTGTGGCTCTGTGGGCCTCTGGGAATCTCCGTGTGAAGGGAGTTTTGACAACTGACATCCATTTGTAAAGAGAGGAAGGAAAAAATGACTTTGATCAAGGGAAAGAATCTGAATATGGTTTGAAGCAATAAATGAGCATACAGAATGTCACTGTCCTTCTCGGACAACACTCAAACAGCCTGTGTTGAATATGCACGCTCAGTCACTCAGTCATGTCTAACTCTGCGACCCCATGGACTGTAGCCCACCAGACTCCTCTGTCCATGGTGCTTCCCAGGCAAGAACACTGGAGGGGGCTGCCATACCCAGGGATGGAACCTGGGTCTCCTGCATCTCCTGCATTGGCAGATGGATTCTTTACCACTGCGCCATCTGGGAAGCCCCTCCATTGAATATGCTCACTGTTAAAATAGACAGTTAGCAAAATATGTGGAAATTCCAGAAGGGCTGAACCCAAACACCCATCAATTCAGGCCCCACTTCCTGGTTCCACCCTGCCTCTGACGGGAACAGATGGAAGGGACATGGAAGGCTGGTCCCCTGACTAAGTGACCTGTAAAGACCCTGGAGGTCACTGGGCAGGTGATGGTCCGGGTGGAGGGATGTGAAACATCAGCAAGGCTGGGGTTCCGTGCCAGTGGGAACTGAGGGGCTTTGTTCAATATAAATTCCTGGAAAGCATCCCTTTGTGCCTATTGGAGGGTGCTCCGGGAACCCTCAAACAGGTGGAGGAAGGGGTGGAACATGCTTTTTGGAAAATCTGACCTGAGTGTCTCACTTCAGCCATGAGCCAGATCAAGGCCAAGGATGCCTGGCCAGATACAGTTGGGGGCAGAAAAGGGCTTAATCACAGCTTCTAGTAGGGATTGGGACACTCTCCCAGAGAGCAATGAGGTTCAAAGTAGAAGAGGTCTCTCAAGTACTTAGAGACAGGCTTAGCGCAGGGAGTAGTGAGCAGGCGCCCCCAAAGAGTCAACGTAAATGCGGCCAACGGAATCTGCTGGAGCCAGGCAGGGGGCACCCTGTGTGGCATGTCTGCGCATGATTCTACAGAACCCCAAAATCATGGTGTGCCGACTACTGTGTATGTGTCTGTGTCTGGAGCTTGTCTAGGGAGTGGGAGTTTCTGGACACTGAGACAAATATGTATGTTTCAGTTCTGAACTAATGTCTAGGTTCTGAACTCAAGGGCTGTGATTTCAATTTCATTTTGAGTGACATCTATTAAATGCCTATTGTGTGCCTCCTCTAGGCTAGGCCACTGCGTACCCACTGGTTCCTGGATTCCTCATGGTAACCTGTTTTTCCGATGAGGAAATGGAGGCTCTGAGATGTAAAGTGACTGTCCCTAAATTAATAACTGACAGGCCACAGAGCTGGGCATGGACTCCAGTCCCTCGAAGTTCCCATTTTTTCCCCCATCCAGGTCTTTACTGCCTCCCTCCTCTGCATATTCCTAGAGTCTGGCCCCAGAAGATGAAGACTGAATGCTACATTGACCTGAATGATTGACAAGGATGACGATGTCGCCATAAAGGCAAAGAGGTGTGCCTTTGCCACCAAGACTCTGTGGGTCGTCACCTGCCCTTTCTGGGCCATAAGGGTGTCACCTTCAGCCTCACATGAGCAATATAACCATTGGCAATACTCCTTTACCTAAATACACAGTATAATGCCTAGAGCAGCAATATGATAATTAGCCAAATAACAATAATGAACTTTTTATGAAGCACTTATTCTGTGCAAGGCCTTGTAGAGTTGAGAGTGGGCTATAGGGCTCTATGACCTGGGTTCAAGTCCCATCTTGCCCACTTACAAGTCAAATGACCTTCCTCGAGCTATTAAACTCTCTGGGCCTCAGTTTATTCATCTGTAAAATGGGAGCAGTAACAGGAAGTAACCCAAGAGCAGTAACCCAACTCCATTGGGTTGGGTTGGAGATTAAATGAGATTGTGGATCTAAACTGCTTGACACAATGTCTGCCATTGCTCAATACATATTATTTCTTATCATGAATAGCAGATGTAATCATTTTGTATGGTATCTTATTTCTTCTTCCTCACAACTCCACGAGCCTATTATCCACTATGAGCTTCAGTGTGGATGCTAATCAGCTGTTTGACCAAGGTCACCGGGAGGAGGAGACCAAACCTGGGTTGACCCGAGCTGAGATCGTGACCCCAGTGCTGTGGGTGAGCCCAGGGAATAGAACGGCCGCACCCCCACAAGGTGGTATTGTTGTCAGCGTTATTGTTATTTTTATCCTGACATCATTAGCGTGCAGTGAGTCAGGGCTGACTTAGAAAGCTTCCCTGAAGCATGCTGGGTTGTTGCTGAGAAGCAGAGGGTTGGGCTGGTTTGCCTTCATCCAGACACAGCTTGGAGGGGTCTGGCTGCCTGCTTTCGGTCTTCAGCAAAGCCAGCAATACTGGCTGCTTGGGGTGCTTGCTCCTGAAGAGAGGGGCTCTGGACACCTCTGACCCTCTGAAGATTGGGAAACCATAAGCACTCCCCTTTATGCCTTATCATTTGGAGGTCTGCAGAGAGGCTAGTCGGGGAGGCCGACACTTCCCTGGAAGGAGGGAAAAGCTTCTCAACAGATTTTGACATTTTGAAAGGCAACAAGCCCTATGTCCCCAGGGGTGAGGAAATGCCAGCTTGCTGATGAGGTGGTGGGGATGGGGTGGGCAGGGAGATTTTGAAATGAAAATCAACTCTCTGACTATCTGGCTGCCTTTGTCAGCAAGAGGCTGGAGAGAGGGGCAGTGGGCTAAGTAAGAAAGAAGAACCCAAATGGAAATGCCACTTCCCCCAGACCCAAGACCTCTCACACTCACTAAGGGTTGGACGGATACTTAATTTGCATATGAAAATAGACATTCTACCTCCAAGCAAGACACAGTTCCACTCCTACCCCTTAGGGAAGCAAATCAGGCAGGCAAGAGAAATAGGTGCTTAATAAGAAAGGAAGCAGAGAAGGGCTTGAATCAAATCCTAAGGTTTTGTGGGAAGAATGAGCAAATAGCACTTTCTTACTAATCTAGGGGAACGTTTCCACTTAGGAGGGTTATTATGTACGGGGCTTTGAGGATGGTGTCAATACTCAAACTGGCTCAGGTGGAATTAGCATCAGAGACAACCTCAGCAACCAAATAACAATCCTTAGTAAGAAAAAGAAACATAATTTGTCAGCCCTGGCAGTTTCTTTTAAAACTATAATGCTTTCCCCAACTTTCTTCTAGGCAAACTCCTACATGATCTTCAAAACCCAGATCAAAAAGTCACCTCTTCTGGTAAATCTTTTCTTATGCCTGCCGAGGTATTTATGGCCCCATAGTGTATTGTGCCCCTCTCTATTTTAGGACTAATTGCACTGTCCCTGTGTGTTATCTCCCCACATGCATGCATGAAGGTCTTGAGGGCAGGGAGGGCCAAGTTTGCTCGCTTATGCTTCTACCCCAGAGTTGCGTGTGTGGCAGTATTGAGTGACTAGGTATCTGTGTGATGGGTGAACGGATTCATTCTATCCACCAGTGCAGGCCAGATACAACTTGTCAGGGGATGTTAAAGATAAGCATCCCCAAGTCATTCATACGCTATGTTCTAGTGACCAGGGATTTGGGTCTCACTGGCTCTACCCACTGCTGACCCAACAAGAGAAATGACCACTAGGTATAGGTGCGCATCTCAGATTTCTGAGGCTAACTTAAGAGAAGGTGCTTCTACGGCAGAATTCCTGTTGAATTTGGCCAAACAAGAGTATCAGGGAGAATGGGGCAGACCATAATATTCCTTCAGGGACTTAACAGTTGTCGGAGTCAGGAGGTCCTTTTTCCTGTCTAGCCTGCATCTCTCCCACTTCACCTGGGCTCTGTTGCCTTTTGCCATGTCTTTGCCGGGAAAATGCAGACCAGCTGCTCCTCCACCAGCTCCTATTGGCAGGTAGTAGCTGGGCCTCTCTTTGTGTTATTAACAATGCTCCCCCCTCCCTGGATGTCTAAAAAGCAGCAAATGTGGGTTACAACTGGACAGAAGGGAGCCGATTCCAGGCGCTGCAGGTAAAGTGGCTTTGGGCAGATAGAGAAGAGGCTGAACATAGGAGCTGGTCTTTCAGGCCAGAAAGAAAATCACTGGGTTTCCTATTAATTTGCTTCACCTGGGAAATGTTTCTGAGCCCTATGGCTGTGGAGGTGTCTAGCAGGAGACAGCCGAGCTGTTTGCTTAGCTCTGGGACTTCAATATAACTGAGCACTTGGGTCTCTGCTTCCTTTTAGCTCTATTTCTGAGAGGCATTTGGAAAATTGAGCCTCAGACAGCAGAGCCTGGATAATCTCACAGGCCAGTGATTTTGAAGCTTATTTTGGGTCACAGACTAACAGCAAGGACTTGATAACATTCAAGGAGTAAGTCCAAGCACTGCTGGTCTGCACGTCACAATTCCAGGAGCTCCCATGTCTAAACCTGTTTGGCCGCCTTAACCTCAGGAAGACTATCTTTCCCCCCTTTCTCCTCCACAGAAATGAGTTTCCATTTTAGAGGCAGCCTTAAGGCAAGTTCTCAGCACCTCCCTCTAATTGCTATGGACTGAATGTTTATGCCCCTCCTCCCCCAAATTCATCTGCTGAAACCTAACCTTTATGTGATGGTATGTGGAGGTGGGGCCTTTGGGAGAGGATGAAGTGATGAGGGTGGAGTGCTCATGAATGGGATTAGTGCCCTTATAAAAGAGACCCAGAGAGATCCTTTGCTCTTCTGCCACGTGAGGGCACAGTCATAGGAAGCACGCCTGCACCGAATGTGGAATCTACCGGTGCCAGCCTCCAGAACAGTGACAAATAGATTTCTGTTGTTTATAAGCCACCCAGTCTATGGTATTCTGTTAAAGCAGCCCAGACAGACTAAGACACTGATCATTTCATCATGATGCCCCACAAAAGTCCCTGGGCCTATTAAACCCCCTGTCCTGTCCTCAGTATTGAGCCCTACTACTCAGGCTTGAAGTTCAAGGTTTTGTTTTTTAACTGGTCACTGTCTGACCAAGGTGAAAGGAAATAGTCGTCAGACTGCAATGGCTCAGATTTCAGCAGGACATTAAGGGTCTTTCTGGTGGGGTCAAGGCCTCCTCTGCTTCTTCCCTATACCCCAGATCTCAGGAGTTACTGCAGGCCAGCAATCACAAACTCTGATACCTAGAGCAGGTAGGTAAGGCAAATCAGTAAAGCCAGCTGGGTAATCTTGAGACAGAACACTTGGTTGCATAGCAAACACATAAGAATATTCTTTATTCTTACAAAACGTGAAATCTTTCTCATCTCCCCTGAAATGTGTGAATTGCTTGGTCCATACCTACCTACCACTTATCCTAACTATTATAAGAAAACCAACAGTGCTAATGTTATGATAAATCATAATGAACAGTTGGTGGTAATGAGAGGGGCACGCTAAGGAGAGGTGGGGATTGTGGCAAATTGGAGAGCCCATGCCCTGCGTAGTGGGAGGAGCAGTTAGTCAGTCTGGGCAGACTATTTCCCCATAAGAATATAGGCTCAATGTGGTCAGATTGTCCATATTTGTAAGAGAAGTTGCAAATATGATAGTTACATAAAAAACTGAAACAGTGGCAATAAATTCAAAGTATAAATATAAGTTGTCTATAGGACAATATAGTGCAAGCCTAACAAATCACGTCTACAGCCTGGATCTCGCCGGAGTCTGCCTCTCTTTGCCCTTCTTTGTCTTGGGAGGGGTTGCATTATGGCAACACCCTTTATTTTCAATTGAGGAAATATGAAGAGAACTCAAGCTCTACTTGTTCACTTAATCATTGACAGATAACAATAGTCCTCACACTCACAATATGGCCTGGGTTTTTGAGGACAGCATAATAGAGAACTGAAATTGTGCCTTGTCCACCAAACATTCCCAGGTGTCACTGCAGGAGTCAGAGTGCTTGGCCACTGACCTATTATGGGATGCCTGATGTCCTTCTTTTCCTGGCCAACCCCTGGCAGCTAAGGAAAGCAAGTTCCACTGACGCTCTGGAGTGTCCCATCCTCCCCCATGAAGCTACATACAGAGGCTATGAGTCACTGCTTACATGGGTTGGTGGTGAAAAGTGCTGTCTCAGGACTAAGCACTGAAAGAAAGAGCTTGGCAACCTGGCCTGTGCCATCCAAGGCTTGAGGTGGGTGGAGGGAAGGAAGAAGACGGCCGTTCCAATAGTACTCTGCTGCAGTGCAGGGGAGGGGTGGGAAATTCACATGCTTCACCAGCGTTGCTCTGTTACCTGCCTGGGCAGGTGAGAAACAGGCTTTGCTAATCTCTAGCCAGATCTAGACACTCTCAGGAAACCATATTGACTCTGCTGTTAAAACACTCCTCAGCAAATTGGCAAAGTCTGGTAACACTCCAAGCTGGGAAGGCTATGGTGAAATAGTCATTCTCCTACTTAGCAGATAGGAATGGTACAACCTCTGTGGTGAGCAGTCTGGCCATTTCTGCCCAAGTCACAACTGTATATGACCTTTGACTCAACAACTGCTTCTAGGAATTTATTCTTTCGATAAGCTCACCCATCTGCCAATGAGGTATTTGCACAAGGTCATTCATTATAGAGATGTCTTGGCAAAATTCTGGTGATGGGCCACATGTTCATTTTGGAGGCCTGGTTCATAAATAAATAAAAGGGAATATTATGCAGCCATGAAAAAAGAACCAGGACTCTTCAGCTACTAATTAGGACTAGTCTCCAAGATACATTGATACCTGAAAGAACAAGGTGCAAAGCGATACAGGCACATGGTGGAGATATTGTAGGTTCACTTCTGGACCGATAGTAATCCAGCAAATATCACAATAGTGAGTCACATGAGCTTTTTGGCTTCCCAGTAAATATAAAAGTTACATGCATTTTTACACTGTACTAGGCGTGTGTGCATCTTAGTCGCCTCAGTAGTATCCGAGTCTCTGTGACCCTATGCACTGTAACCCACCAGGCTCCTCTGTCCGTGAGATTCTCCAGGCAAGAATACTGGACTAGGTTGCCATGCCCTCCTCCAGGGGATCTTCCCAACCCAGGGATCAAACCTGCATCTCTCACATCTGCTGCACTGGCGGGCGGGTTCTTTACCACTAGCGCCACCTGGGAAGCCCATTCTGCACTTCCTACACTGTAGTCTATATGCTGTGTAATAACCTTTTGTCTAAAAATGCACATACTTTACCTTAAAAATAATGCAATCAAAACCACAATGAGTTACCATCTCACACCAGTCAGAATGGCTGCTATCAAAAAGTCTACAAGCAGTAAATGCTGGAGAGGGTGCGGAGAAAAAGGAACCCTCTTACACTGTTGGTGGGAATGCAAACTAGTACAGCCACTATGGAGAACAGTGTGGAGATTCCTTAAAAAAACTGGAAATAGAACTGCCATACGACCCAGCAATCCCACTTCTGGGCATACACATTGAGGAAACCAGAATTGAAAGAGACACGTGTATCCCAATGTTCATCGCAGCACTGTTTACAAAAACCAGGGCATGGAAGCAACCTGATGTCCATCGGCAGACGAATGGATAAGAAAGCTGTGGTACGTATACCACAGCTGTGGTACGTATACCACAGCTGTGGTACAATGCAATATCACTCAGCCATTAAAAAGAATGCATTTGAATCAGTTCTAATGAGGTGGATGAAACTGGAGCCTATTATACAGAGTGAAGTAAGTCAGAAAGAAAAACACCAATACAGTATACTAACGCATATATATGGAATTTAGAAAGATGGTGACGATAACCCTGTATGTGAGACAGCAAAAGAGACACAGATGTGTAGAACAGACTTTTGGACTCTGTGGGAGAAGGCAAGGGTGGGATGATTTGAGAGACCAGCATTGAAACATGTATATTATCATATGTGAAATAGATCGCCAGTCCAGGTTCGATGCATGAGGCAGGGTGCTCAGGGCTGGTGCACTGGGATGACCCTGAGGGATGGGATGGGGAGGGAGGTGGGAGGGAGGGTCTGGATGGGGGACACATGTACACCCATGGCTGATTCATGTGAATGTATGGCTAAAACCACAATATTATAAAGTAATTAGCCTCCAATTAAAAAAATGCAATTGGAAAATGGCACCAATAGACTTGCTCAATGCAGGGTTGCCACAAACCTTCAATTCATACACACACACACACACACACACACACACACACACACACACAAATAATACATGTAATAAAATGAAGTGCAATAGCATGAGGTTTGCCTGTATGTATGATGTGTTCTAATTTGTGTAAAAACATATGAAAATAATGTGTATGTATTTGTTTGTCTATGCATAAAACATTGCTAAAAGGACCACAAAAATGATGGATAATGAATACTGCTTGCCTCTGGGGAGTGAAGCTGTGTGGCTGGGATGAGGGAAGAGGGAAGAAGCTTTTACCACCCATCTTTTTTACCTTTTAAATTCAGAATCATGTGAATATCTTTCTTGGTAGAAACAATGAAAATTTGAAAACTGGCAAGCTAGCAAACAAAAGCCACCAAATCAAAGCCCAAAGCCACCGTCCAGGGTAAGGGCTGCTGGCTCGACCCCCACACCATTTCTCCAACCACAATGGCTGGTTTTCTCCCCAAGGTGGTTTGGCACTTGTCTTCCCAAGAACATTCAGGGAACTGTGGAGTGTGGGCCCCAGGCCGACACCGCCACTTACCTGCTCCTTCTCTGAGTACGGGTTGTTGAGGACGACGGGCATGTTGCCCTTCCCCCACAGGTCATTGAAGACACGGTCGTTCTCCACGCCGAGAGGCAGAGGTTTGTGTGACTTGCCGTCCGGGTCTCTGAAAGGCAAGGCAGGAGAGGTTGAGGAAGTCGCGACACCTGGAGTGGCTGGCTGGTCACCCTGGTCTGAAAGCCCTGAGTCCGTGAAGGACCCTCAGGGTTCACCCACATGACCCTCCATGGAGCCAGTGAGCTTTGGGTCCACAGTTTGCCGCTTCGTAGGATCAAGCATGAAGGTGAGCTTACTTGACTTGACACCCCCAGCTGGCACATACCTGTTGTACGGAGATAGTTTCAGGATGTCTGTGACAGAGACTTTGTTCCTCCCTCCCCTGCCCCCGATTTCCTGATCTAGGAAGCCAGGAGGCCCCTCTCCTAGCAGAATCCCACGCAGAACCCCTGGACAGCTTAGCATCCATGAAACCTAATGGTGGAAGATACAGGAAGCAGGAGGGATAGGTCAGAAAACCAGCCCTGTGGGCCACGGTGGTGAGTTACACCAACGGCAACTAGAGCACTGATCACAAGGCTAATGGTACCAGCCCAGGATACACAGGAATGATTCTGAAAATAAGGGGAACACAGCGACAAAAACTATTAATACTGTTGGTGTTGATTAAGCACTTACTGGTGTGTCAAGCACTTAACATATGCTTTAGTGGATTTAGTGCTTGGGACAACCCGCTGAGGTCGGTATGAATGTTTGTCACTGCTGTGCAGATGGCAAAAGTGAGACAGAAGCTAAGTCACTCAAGGTCACAGTATTGCAGTCTGTCGCTGTTCAGTTGCTAAGTCCAACTCTTTGTGACCCCATGGACTATAGCACACCAGGCTTCCCTGTCTTCCACCATCTCCCAGAGTTTGCTTGAATTCATGTCCATTAAGTTGGTTTTCCAGTCTGCTCTTCACGTTTATTCTGAAGTGGAGGCTGTTACTATCACCCTCACTAATCATCACCACCATCAGCACCATCATTCTCATGACTGTCAACATCACCACCCAACGTTTCCTTATCAGCATCAGCATCACTGTCACCACAGCCATCATAAATGTGCGCCTCAACACCAATGCTGACATCATCACTTTCATTATTGCCAAAATCATTCTCATCCTTCTCATCACCACCACCTTCGTCCCATCAGAATCTTCATGCCCATCGCCATGTTCATCACCACCTTGCACTCATTATCAGATGCGGAAACTGAGGCTCAGAGAGGTTAAACCACTCACCTAAGTCTCACAGTCAGGGTTGCAGGAGTTGGGGTTCAAACCCAGGCTTATTCCTGACTCTAACCATGAAGCTTTCCTGGCTCTCTGCCCTTGAACTCGGATAGGTTCAAGGAAGAGGTTGTCTTGGCTGGACAGGCCGACCATCCTCTGAGCTGGAGGGAAGTCGTGGCTGAGATGGGACTGACTGTATCAAAATCCAGACCTCCCAACCTGCCTCACCTCATCTCCATCTTCTGCCCTCCTGCTTTCTAACCATCCGCCTCTTTCTAACCCTCCCACCCACTTCCTCTGTGGTCCATCTCACTTTTGGTCCCAGGGGTGGAGGCGGGCCGTATCCAGCTCTCCATTCTATGTTCCCAGCTCTGGGGACTCTTGGCTCCATAAATTCCCTCAGTTCCCAACCTGGTGCTGATGGTCATTTGGGATAAATCAGAGGCCAGGGCCCGAACTCTGAGTGTAAGGCCCTAAGTGGCCCCTCTGGCTGCTCGGATGGGGCTACCCAGAATCCCCTCCTTGCTTTGTCTTGCAGCGTCCTGGTGGCCCACGCTGAAGCCACTTCTGCTCATCTTGCTTGGAGAGGTCTGCAGTTTTAAGAGGGAACATTATGTTTTACTCTCTTAAAAATGTCTCCAAAACACACCAGGAGTGGTTCTTGATTACAGATATTTCCCAAGTCAATGGTTTACCTACGTGGTAATAAACAGAGGCATTGTCTGTGGAGACGGCTGTTCTAAATGTCACGCAGCCCCTCTCAGCGCTAAAACTCCAGTTCCTAGGATGTCATGTGACCATAAGTGGGGAATCAGCAGAGAAGAGAGGAGTTTAGCGCTGTTTGAGTGTTGGTAATGTACCAGGTAACAGCACAGAAGTTATTTCACTTCCTCTCAGCAGATATTAAAAGCTTCCCTATTTTACAGAGGCAAAAACTGAGACCAGAGAGGTTATGTCAATTTCCCAAGGTTTCTCAGCAAACACAAAGCAGAGCTGGGGTTTGAAACTAGGTCTGATTGATGCTCGGCCCAGATCCTTCCTTTTTGTAAACAGACTGGGAAAACGATTCAGGATGCGTAGGATAAGCCAGAGGCTAAAGAGCTAGGAATCCAGCATCTCTCACTGAATGAGGCCAGTTTACAAAGATTACAGGGTACGATTACCCAGATGACTCTTAAATGGCTCACAAGGCTTGTCTCGTGTGGATCTGCAGGGTGAGGTGCTTTTATCACCATCCTTTGCTTTTTTTTTTTTTTAAAGCCTTTAACACTTTTGTTTAAATAATATATTTGAAGTGTTTTGTCAACACAAACTTATGTAAGAGCCCTGTGATGAGCCGGGGAAGAATACTTTTATTTGAGACAACTGTCATGAGGTGAATGAAACTAGAGCCTGTTACACAGAGTGAAGTCAGTTAGAAAGAGAAAAGCAAATGTTATGTGTTAACACATATCTACGGAACCTAGAAAAATAGTACTGATGAACCCATTAGCCTGGCAGGAAGAGAGACGCAGAAGTAGACGGTGGTCTTGAGGACATAGCAGGGGAAGGAGAGGGTGGGAAGGATAGAAGAGAGTCGAATGGACATACATACACCACCATGCATCAGAGAGACAGCTAATGGAAGCTGCTGGATGGCACAGGAAGTGATGACCCAGAGGAGTGTGATGGGGATGGATGGGAGGGAGGCTCCAGAAGGAGGGGATACAACTTGCTTTATTATACAGCAGAAACCAACACAACATTGGAAAGCAATTATCCTCCAATTTAGAACAAGAATATTTTTAACGTGGGACCACAGGGAACATCCTTCAGCCTCTGACAAGGAGTTGCTTTGCATCTCTGCACCCGGGGACAAAATCAGGCGCAGGTTTAGGTAGATTCTGAATTCCCAGTCCCCACCCCCAGTTTTCAGTAAAAGTCAGCTCTGAGGGAGACAAGCAGTTTATTGCCATGAATTTTCTCAGCCTGGGAGGAGTCTGTTTGCTAGGTTTGTATGGGCAGTGCGATCCATGCACTGTGGATTGGGTGGAACTGGGTTCAACTCTCAGCTTTGCTGGTTGTAAGCTGTGTGACT
This sequence comes from Ovis canadensis, assembly GCF_042477335.2. Taxonomy (NCBI): domain Eukaryota; kingdom Metazoa; phylum Chordata; class Mammalia; order Artiodactyla; family Bovidae; genus Ovis; species Ovis canadensis. The sequence goes on along the minus strand of NC_091261.1, from coordinate 68,184,064 downwards.
TTGAATATTTTGGCTACTTAACCTTTCTAATTCTCAGTATACTCATCTCTAAACTAGTGCTGATAATAAAACCCAGTTCCCAGGGTTACTGCAACAATTACAGGAGGTAAGGCTCACAGCACTTAGCCTGTGGCATCTGCTATTGCTTTGACTGCTGATGTGTTTGTAGGCTGATCAGACAGAAACAGAGGAAGGAAAATGCTAGTTCTTTCTAAAACAGTCAAGATTCCTCTAAGTCAGCATGGTCTAGGAGAACTTTCTGAGTCAATGGAAACATTCCACGTCTGCTTGCGTTTTGGGTATTTTAGCCATGGCCCACATGAAGCAGCTGAATACTTGAAATGTGCTTAGGGACTTCCCTCATCGTCCAGTGGTTAAGACTCTGCGCTTCCACCGCAGGGGTCATGCGTTCAATCCCTTGGTGGGGCACAAAGCTCCCCTGTGTGGCTCGGCTGAAAAAAAGCACCTATTGTCACTGAGGAGTTAGTTGAAGTTTTAATTTCATTTCACTTTAATTAGCCATATATAGTCAGTGGCTATAGCACTGGGTGGTGCTGGCCAAAGCCTTAATGTCTCTGAAGCCTGAAGGCATGTATGGTTCCTAACTGAGAAAGGGGTGTCTTCCCTGGGGGCTTACGGGGGCACAGGCAGGGATGTCTGCACTCAGACACTTCTTTTTTAATTGAAGGAGAGTTGACTTACAATGCTGGATTAGTTTCAAGTGCATAGCAAAGTGATTCAGTTACACATACATATATTACTATTGTTTAATCACTAAGTTGTATCTGACTCTTTCAGGACTCCATGCACTGTAGTCTGCCAGGGTGCTCTGTCCCTGGGATTTCCCTGACAAGAATATTCGAGTGGGTTGCCATTTCTTTTTCATGGGTTCATATACATATATATGTGTATATATATATTACATATACATTATATATTTGTACATATACATAGAAATGCACATATATTACATACAAGGCTTCCCAGGTGGCTCAGCAGTAAAAAAATCTGCCTGCCAATGCAAGAGCTGTAGGAGCCAGGGGTTTGATCCCTGGGTTGAAAAGATCCCCTGGTGTAGGAAACGGCAACCCACTCCAGTATTCTTGCCTAGAGAACCCCATGGACAGAGGAGCCTGGCAGGCTGTAGTCTATGGGGTCACAAAAAGTCAGACATCACTGAGCTACTAAGCAGAGCAGAGAGTATATTTGATGTACAATGTTGTGTTAGTTGAGGTGCAGCAAATTGATTCAGTGATACACAGACACACACACACACATACACACATGTACGTTTTCAGATTCCTTTCCATTATAGGTTATTATAAGATATTAAGTATAGTTTCCTGTGTTATGCAGTACAACCTTGTTTTTAAAAACTATTTTCTATACAGTAGTGTGCAAATGTTAATCCCACACTCTTACTTTATCTCCCCCCTTCAACTAGATGTTTGCTTTCTATGAGTCTATTTCTGCTTTGTAAATAAGCTCATTTGTATCACTTTTTTACATCCCACATAAAAGTGGTATTATATAGTATTTGTCTTTGTCTGACTTACTTCACTCAGTATGATAATCTCCGGGTCCATCCATGTTGCTGCAAATGGCATTGTCTCATTCTTTTTTATGGCTGAGTAACTGCCCATTGAGCTATTATGTCTTGTTCACAGAGCCCAGGAATCTGGGAATTCTCTGCTTCCTTTCCAGACTCCCCCCTTCCATCACTCTTAGCCCCGACCTCCACTCTCCTCTCTTCCCAGGGAGTACACCGTGTCCATCCTTGGCCTCCCTGGAATGCCCTTTCATCTCCCCTCTGTCAAGAGTCAACTCCTACTCACCCTTACAAGACCCACTTCACACACCACCTCTCCTGGGGCTTAAATAAGATCATGCTTGTAAAATGCCTGGTACACAGTCAGCTCTGACCAAACATGAACTGTATTTGATCCCCGGGTCAGGAAGATCCCCTGGAGAAGAGAATGGCTACCCATTCCAGTATTCTTGCCTGGAGAATCCCATGGAGAGAGGAACCTGGTGGGCTACAGTCCACGGGGTTGCAAAGAGCTGGACACAACTGGGCGACTAACATTTAACTTGTGGCGATTGAAGTCCAGAGAGATTAGGTAACTTGTCAAGATCACACCGTCAGTGAGAAGCAGAGGAAAATTTGCAATTAAATGTCTCCTCCTTGCTGCCCTCCTCATTTAGAATCACTGAGAACAGAGCTTGGGGGCGGGGGGTGCATTTGATTGGATTTCACACTCATGAAGAACCTCAAATTTAGATATCGAATGTTTCCCCCCAAATGAGGTGATGGTAGTGAATGTGTTTATCCACTAAATGAATTCTGCCAACTCCAGGTTATCATTTCTTCATTTAAGCAAATACACCGGGAGCCCACAGATGGAGGTAGACAGGGCCTGGCTTGACTTCTGAGAAGCCTGAATGGTGACTCTCCTTGGCCAGTACTTTTGAGTCTTGGTCCTGCCCAGCTGTCTGAGGGATTTTGGTTTAGATCAGAAATTCTCAGCCTGTAACTACTGATATTTGGGTTCAGATAATTCTTTGTGGTGGGGACTGCCCTGTGCATTGGAGAATGTTTAACAGCATCCTTGGTCTCTCCTCACTAGACACCAGTAACATCTCCATCACCAGCTGTGACAACTGAAAACATTCCAGGAGATCAATCAATGTCCCTGTGGGGAGGGGAGGAATTAGACTCCTACCTACTGAGAAGCAGGCTTAGCTTCAATCAAGGACCCAAACCCATGCTTCCCAGCTCGCTCATCCCTGTTCCACACTCACCCAGGGGGTCTATGAGGATTTATTTACTAGTTGTCCCTTGTTCCCAGACAGGACTGAGAAACCTGCCTTCGCTCAGTGGCTCCCACATCTGCTTAGTGTCCTTATTCCCCTGAAAAGACATCCTCCAGTGAACCTGGCATTGTGGCAGACCAGTGAAGCCAGAGCCATCCTGCGGTCAAGCTTGGTGGTTCTCCAACATCAGGGTGCATCAGAGTCAATTGAGGGGCTTGTTAAAATTCCCCCCAGCCCATCTCCAGAGAGCCTGAAATAGTGGGAAGCCTGGAATCTGCATTGTCAAAAGCACCCACATCGGCCAAGGACACCTGTGAAGACCCGTTTCCCTGGGAGAGCTCCGAGCTAGGCTCGTGCAGTGAGCAGCCAGGTGCCCACCTGGCTAGGAGTGCTCCCCTCCCCCAGCTCTTCTCCTCCCCCTGCCTTAGTGTGAGGCTCTCCCTCCTACCTGGCGAGCATCTTCTGTGCTTCTTGGCAAGAACTAAACTAAAGCCCTTTCCTTCCACTTCACTAGTTGGATCCTCAAACTCAAGCCAAGAGTCAGTCTAGCATCTCTAAACCTTCTGAGGATCTTTGCCAGATCCTTCCAACTGAGGCTCCCCGATCTCTCGGGCACGAGGATGGGGGTCCCAGGCCAGACTCCACAGGCAGTTTGCACGTGTGTCGGTTGGCCCCATGCTGACCACTAACCTCCCCTGACCAAGGACCCAGGAAGGGGAGCAGGTGGGCCAGGCCTGGGTGCAGGGCGCAGCCTGGAGGTGGGGGCCACCCACTCTGGCCCAGCCAGGCGAGGAGGCCGCCGAGGAGCAGCTGGTCCTGGCAGGAAGCCCTGCTCGCGTCTCTCGGCAGACACCACGCTCTCTCCAGCTCCCCTCCTCGCCCTCCACACTCCAACGGTCTTTGGCTTCTGCTTCTACCTGGTTGCAGATTCTGAGAGCTGAGTTGGAGCAGGGAGATTTGGGGGGCTGTGCAAGCAGGTGTGGCGTCTCTGTGCAGCTTTCCTTCTAGATTCCATCATGCTGGAGTCTGGGGGGTTGGTTCTTGATAAAGGTATGCTCTTCAGAGCAGGAGTCCCATGGTGAGCATTGTAGCTGAGAAGTGAGGCGAGGGCCTCTGGGCTCCAAAACAACCACGACTCTCGTTCCTAAAATAACAAAAGCTGGGCAGGATTCTCCAACTCATGTCTGTAGGCCCCAGGCTAGGGGGGATGGGGCTGAATTTGGGTTCCAGCTCCTAAGGCTGTCTTACTGGGATGTGACTTCTTAACGGCCCCTCTGATATACCTTTTTTTTTTTTTTTGAGAGGCTGGGAATAGGTTTTAATGTAAAATATCTTGATGTATCTATTTTGCCACAAATTCACTTTTTAAGAAAAAGTTTTTTGGCCATGCCCCATGGCATGTGGGATCTTAGTGCCCCGAGCAGGGGTTGAAACCACGTCCCTTGCATTGTAAGGTGGATTCTTAACCACTGAACCACCAGGGAAGTTTCAAGGTGCGTTGTTTTAAGGCACCAAGGTTGTGGTCATTTGTTAACAGCAGCCACAGAAGTGATGGCAGATACAATGAACAGGTGTTGGGATGGTTGATGGCCCTGCCCCCGTGTCTATGTCTGACCTCACTGCCTATCGCTCTCCTCCTACTTGCTACACTCAAGGCCTCCCTTTAGTTCCTTGAACATCCCAACCTCGTTCCTGCCTCAGGACCTTTGCTCCTGCTGTGCTCTCTGCCAGGAACACCCTTGCCTAGATTTCGCAAGGTTCTCACCTTCTGGCCTTGGTACAAATGCCTGCAGAGAGCTTTTCCCCAACCTTCCAGTCTAACGTGCTACCCAACCCCAAGCCACTTCCCTTGAAGTCACTGTATCATCTCCTTCACAGCGCATACTGCTATCTAAAACGACTGCATGTGTCTATTTATTATTCCTTGCGTGTTGTCTATCAGATGACTCCCTAGTGGATCATCAGTGGATCCCCAGCTCTGAGGACAGTATCTGAGGCAGAATAGATGCTCCATAAATATCCAGTGACTGAGAGATGCTGAGAAGCCCTCAGTTACATGCAATGTGAGGTGGGTGAGCTTATTTTCCTTTCAGAATGAGGGGCTGGGTGCCCACTAGGCCAGGTGGCAGGGACATGCATGGGAGAGGTCACAGAGCAAGTGCATTAACTGGTGGAAACAGGACCCCCTGTCCCCTGCCTGGGAAAGAATGCATGGTGGCGGGGGCAGGGCAGTGCTGGAAGTCACTCACACTCAAACAGTCAGGGTGAGAATGAAAAGTTGCTCCCAGATTCTGCATGATGGCAAAGTTATCAGAGTTAATTCCTGAGTTGAAAAATGCCAAAAAAGAGAGAGAAAGAATTAAAAAAAAAAAAAACAGTAGAAAAGAAAAAATGAAAATGCCACCAGAGTGATCCACAGCCATGAGAAAGGTCAAGTGCAGCCTAGGAGGAGGGTCTCTAAGGCATCAGTGCCGACCTTGGTTGATCCGAGGTCATCTCTCTAGGGAGGCTGTCTTTAGCAGATAGCAACCTCAGGGCCTTGGTTTCCCCTCCAGTCTGAGAAAATACTCTGATAGCCTCAGAAAGTTGATGGCTAGTGGTTAAGGGCACTGTGGCCAACAGTGCAATCTACAAGCTTAGTAGAGGTCAAGAACATGGGCTTAGGGTCAAGTTCTGGCTTTGCTGCAGGCTGGCTGTGTGACCTCGCACAAGTGACTACACCTCTCTGAGCCTTGGTTTCCTATCAGGAAAATGGGGTGCTATGTGGAGGAAGTGAATTACTTGATGTGAAGACCATAGCCTGGGGCCAGGCCCACCTGCAGTGCTCAGCAGAGGCTGGCTAACATGATGGGGATGAAGCTCAGGCTTGTCACAGGAGGAGGCCTCTCCCCCCAAAAAGCTGATTCTCTAGGGTTAAAATTGACTTGTGTTCCTCCAGCCACATTTGCTTGTCTGGTTTCTTTTTAAACTCTAGACACTCACTGTGAGATTGCTAGGTAGAACCTCAATAGAACCCTGTGGCCAGTGCTGTGTGACCCTGGGCAAGTTGCTTCACCTCTCTGAGCTTCAGTTCCTTCTTCTATAGGTGGGGGCTAGAACCACAGGTCCTACTTCAGGAGCTGCATTCGTACAGGTTCTAAAGAGGTGACTGTTGTGAAGGTACTCCTATAAGTAACCAAGGGAGGACCCTGCAAGCGGATGAGGAGTTATCAGAGCACAGGGCGAGGTGGCTGGCCGGCTGGTCCAGATGGAGGCTGGACTGCGGACCTTGGCCTCTTTAGAACCCTCCTTCAGGGCAGCAAGCTGAGCAACCTGGATATCCTCTGACATGCAGCATTTTAAAGTGACCGCTCCCAAGTACAGAAGGCCCCGAATTCGTCGCCTCCCTTCCTGATCACCCTTCATCTGCTGTCACTGCCTGCTCAGGGCCCCCTCCCTCCTCCTGGGATGAAGGGAGGAGACTGTGTCTCAAATCAACATCACTTATCTCCCCAAACACGGGCCGACACCCCAAACAACAGGACAGGGGTGCCCCCTGAGGGAAAGGGACTAGCTGGAGCAGGGGAATAAGTCCAGGTCCAAGAGGAAAGACGGACGGAAGGAGGAAAATAAGGCCAAGAGAGCAGAGGAGTCAAGGTCGCTGCTGAGAACCAGTGATGGCCCAGCCTCTGCTCAGACCCAGAAGCCACGGATGCAGAGTGGGACCCGGATGTGGAGCTCTGGGCCCAGCAGGCTGCTGGCTTCACTGTCACCCAGCATCTAGGATGCATCTAGGATGCTAGTCTGAGCCCACCCCCAAAAGCAGCCTGGATGGAGAGGGGCCTGGGAGGATGAGTCGTTTCCAGGCAGCTGTGTGTGCTGTGAGGCTTGAACATTCCCAGGTCAGCAGCCCCGAGACTGGCTCTGAACGGCATGCTGCCTCTGGGGTTGCGTTTCCTGACTTGGGACACTGAGTCGTAACGAGACACTTATTTTAGCCGTGAGCAAACAGCTTTGCAATCTGTGGGGGTGCTTTTGTGGTTGTTATGATGATGGCTGATGCTTCTGACATCACAGTGGAAGGGAGGTGATGTCAGGGGTGAAGGACACCCTGGCAACACAAATGACAAAGCCACTCAAGGAGGAAGGGTCCTGACTGCCTCGCAAACTTTGGACATCTGCTTAGATTAAAAACAAAAACACGAAACATGCTTCAATTTCTCAGCCAAAATCTCAATGTGGGTTTATGTATAAATTCGGCTTTAAATTCTACTGAACTTGCAACTATTGGGAAATCAAAGACAGGACATCGTTTTACCAGGAATCATTCACCATTTGGGAAAATCGCATCACCAAGGCGACGCGGTGCTGCAGGTGGTGTCTGAGTTGCCAACACAACACACCTGTGTCAATCTGCATCGTGTTTGCCTCCATTCTATCTTTAGGTGCCAACATATGACATTCTGGTGGAGCTGCGCCTATGTGCTGCTATGTTAAATTATAGGCTCTTTTATTATAGATGACTTTTATGCTCTATAGCCTTGATTTTTTCGTTAGGGCATTATACTGATTTAAAAAGTGTAAAGTGTGGGTAGGCTCCATGCTCCATGAAGGAGCTTCTGGTTAGTGAAGGGGGCATTTCAAATTATTTGTTAAAAAAACAGAGTGAAGGGGGAGAGCTGTGCGTCCAGCCATGGAGCCGGAGTCGGGGGGGCCTACAGTATTACTCATCCTTAGAACCACTCGTCTCAGTGGGTTTCATGGAGGCATATACTTGCCCTGGGTCACTTTCTCCCAAAACATATCTCCACCAAAGCAGTTTTTTCAGCTACTTGTGGTCAATCACACTGCAGGTGATGTGGGGTCCCTGGAGGGGATGGATGAGGGCGGCTGACAGCTCAGATGTCACCTCCTGAGGTGGGAAATGGGTCTGTGGGAGCAGCGCCCCAGGGCAGACAGCTCTATCTCACCCTCATTCTTGGGGACACAAAGGCTGCTTCCCCAAGATGGTGTTTGGAGAGGCCCCTCGGGGCCTGACTACCAAGTGGGCTCCCATTAAAGCTCATGGGACTCAAGGACCTCATCCCAGGCTGGGGTCCTGTCTGCAGCCTTTATGTCCTGGACTGCAGGCTAGGAGAGGGTATTTGCTAGTATTTGCTCCTTGGATAGAGCGTGCAGCTCCCAACTATAGCAGGTACTTCTCTACAACATAACCGGAGAGTCAGATGCCCGGGCCCGGCTGGGGCTGAACAGAGCCCTCGGGGTTCTGAGGCTCACACCCTACGCCTAGCTGAGAATCAGAACCAAGTATACGGGACATTAGACCAAGGGGTTCCGCTGTCATGCAAGGTGAGATGGTCCTATTCATGGACTCACTGCTGCTTCTGCAAGAGGCGGTGCTGAGGATGGGCGGGGCACGTAAAGGATTGGTGGTGGGGGGGGGTGGGGAGAGGCCATGCCCAGGAACCTCTGATGGGCACTTCTGATGCCATCTAGAAAAGAAGGCCAGTGATTGATTCTGTAGTCTCTAGCTGCCTTAGAATTCAAGCCCACGGGGTGAGACTTGGGAGTGCCTATTGGCTGCCCAGAAACTACCTCACGGCTACACTGGCCATCTCCACCAAGTATGTCACAGTGGGGACCCCTGGGAAGTGGGTTCTAGCCTGGAGGGGGGAGCTCCTGTGCTGGTTGTGGGAGACTGAGGTGCCAGGTCACTGCCACCGGGAGAACCCTGAGCATGTGATTCTGGCCTCCAGTTCTGGAAATGGACATTAGGCCACTGGGGACCCCCAATCATCTGTCCCACCAAGAGGGTCACACCACACCCTGTGTATGTGGCCTAAGACTCGCTGTCTCTCGTGGAGATGGGACCCAGGGTGTGGCAGAGACTCCAGGGTGTCTGTGGGGAGCTCGCAGGAGAGAGGAGGAGTGGGTGGGAGGGGGGAGCTGGGCGGGCAGGAGGTGCCCTCTGCTGCCCTCTGCCCAGGCCTTCCGACAGAGCCTCCACTTTCCTCCTTGGGGGTCTTGCTGGCATTGGCTCAGTTTTTAGCCAGGCGTGAGATGCTGGAAAAACCCCAGAATGCAATGGTGGCCAGGGTGGGCTTCCACAGACTGGGGGTGCACAGTGGGCCGTCTGGGGGCTACCCTGCCAGGACTGGGTCCCATGCAGGCACAAGTGCACCTCAGGACCTTGGCACCTGCTGCTCCCTCTGCCTAGACGCCCCTCCCCCTTGCAGCTGTGAGCCTCCCCCCGCCCCTTCCTCCGGGTCCTCCCATGTTGCCTTCCTAGTGTGGCCTGCCAGCTTCCCACCTGCAATGTTACCCTCCCCAACACTTCCTAGCTCTTCCCCGCTCTATTTATCTCCTCAGCGCATATGACTAATGGTTTACAGCATTAACCTCTCGCTTCTTCTTTGGCTTCCCCACTGCACTGCGAGCTCCCCAAGTCAGGGGGTTTGTCTATTTCAGTCACTCCCCCAAAGCCAGAGGACTTGTCCATTCATTGCTCTAGCCCAGGCCCCAGAAGAGTACCTGCACAGAGTAGGTCCTCTGGGAACACTTCCTATATGAATACACGCAGGGGTCTGGGAGCTAGTCAATTCAGGCCCCCACAGGATTTCCCAGTGACCTCTAAATGCCCTTGGGACTCTCAGGGGTCCTTGAGAAGAGGACTGGGAGAGCTTGGCCTGGATTTCTGGGGCCCTCAGGCCTGAGCCTCCCTCTGTGGCTCCCAGGATCTGCCTCGTAACACTGTGGGCTGTGGCGTCAGTGCTAGACCTTAGAGGGGAGTGGAAGAAGGCAGAGGGACAACCTGCCCCCTCCAAGTGTGTGTTTGCTCAGTCGCTCAGTTGTGACCCACTCTCTTTGCTATCTTTTGGACTGCAGCCTGCCAGGCTCCTCTATCCATGAGATTTTTCAGGTAGGGATACTGGAGTGGGTTGCCATTTTCCTACTCCAGGGGATCTTCCCAACCCAAGATCGAACTCATGTCTCCTGGGTCTCCTATTTCCCCACCACCTGGCCCATCTGCTCCTCACCGACTGTGCAGCCAGCCCTCCTTCCCCAGAGGGTCAGAAAATGCCAATCCGGCAAATACAGAGGGGCTGGTACCCAGCGCTATATTTTTTTAACATTTTTTGGCCACACCACTCGGCATGAGGGATCTTAGCTCCCTGACCAGGCATTTAAGCTGTGGCCCCTTCAGGGGAAGCATGGGGCCCTAACCACTGGACCCCCAGGGAAGTCTCTGGTATCCTGTTCTTCAACTGCTGGCCTTAGCGTGCATGTAATCAGAGCAATGCCAGAGTTTTGGGGAATGGAGACTAATTCTCTACTTCGTCTCCAGTTTCTCTCTTTCGAAGTTTTCTTGCCCTGGATGGGCTGCCCCCAAGAGAGAGCCAGTTTGGGCTGAGGGTTGCCCAGCACCCAGCTCTTCCTCGCTCTCCCCAGATTCTCAGCATCCATCCACACCCAGGTCGGCCATGCCCAGGCACCTCCCCTCATGCAGTGACCTCAGGGAAGGCCCCACCATCTGAGCCTTAGTCTTCTCACTCTTGAAATGTGGGTTGCAAAAATACCCGCCTTGTGGGGGTGCTGGAAGATGGGGCCCCAGCTACCATGATTATGAGCTCTGGGTTTCATGGCAAGAGATATGCACTAGACGTGCCCATTCCATTCCGCAATGGCAATTTCCAGGGCAAGAGGCAAGGGGGGTTGAGCGGGTGTATGTGTGCTTGGATGCCTGAGACTCTCAGCTTGGCTCCCGGGCTGTGAGACCACGCATGCTCGCATACAACACATGTGCGCACACAGGCCCCCCTGCAGCTTACCTGTCCACCTGGACTTCCACATCCTTGGTCTCTGTCTTGGCAGGTCCCCCTCCGTTGATCGCTTTGCCCCCACTGGTGAGAAGGTTCAGGACAGGCTCTATCTCTTTGAGCAGTTTATTGTTCTCCCCACTGCCCTGGAGGGCGACCCCAGTGCTTTTCTTGGCTGGGTCCTGGCCTGGGGGCCTGGCAGCCAGGCCGTTGGCTTGGGCGAGAGAGCTGGCTTCCTGCCCTGGATCTGGAGCATGCTGGGGACCATTTCCGGGACCCGTGGCCCCGTCAACCGCCGGCGTTTGCTCTCTGCCGGCTGACGCTTGGTGGGACAGGTCAACAGCTGCTGTGGGGGGACCCAGGGGCCGGGTCACCCGGATGGTCTTGGGGGTCCCGTCCCCGGTGAACGTGGTCTCCAGGTGCGTGGTGAAGCCCTCAGGGCCCCTGAGGATGAGCACCACATGGGTCTCGGAGGCAATCCCCCTGAGCACCTCCAGGGCGCTGTCATAGCTCAGGTCCACCAAGGGCTGGCCGTTGACGGCGAGAATGATGTCCCCGGCCTGGATGAGGCCGCTCTGCTCCGCGGCGCCCCCTCGGATCAGGTCAGAGATGATCACAGGCGGCTTGCTCACCCTCTCCTTCACCAGGAATCCCAGGCCCCCCACTTTGCGCTTGAAGAGGCGGACAGAAATGACGTTGGGTTGGATCTGCTGAACGCTGAACATGTGGCTCTCCATGGTGTCTAGTGTCCAAGGGTCCACAGACCTCAAAACGGGTCCGGCCGAGGTCAGGTCCCCAGGAGCAGCTGGGCTTCAGGCCACGCCGGGAGGAAGCACCGGGGGCTGGCGCTGCGGGGCTGCAGCCCGGACGGGCAGCTGCTCTCGGCGCTGGCCTTCTATGCCTCTGACGTCAACTCGGCGTCACCCGCTCATAGCTGTCGGGCCGTTGGTGGCATGATTTCCTGCGTCTGCCTCCTTCCTCAGTCTCTAAGGAAGCAATGGTTGATCAGGCAGACGTCAGGGGAAGCGGTGGGATGAGTCCTATGCCACAGGTCAGGCGGATCCGGGAGGAGACGTGTCTGGTGGCTGTGCCTAGGGGTGACGCATGCTAGCATGGACTATCCACTGGGCATCGTCAGCCCGTCAGAGGCAGATCCGATCCAGGTCTTCCTGAGGTCAAGAGAAGGAACAAGGGAGGGGAGGAAAAGGATTAAAAAAAAGAGAGAGATGGATGTGATATGCCCAAGACCACCTTTAAAACTAACATGGGAAACAGCCAACTGAGAAGTCTAGCCATAAGACGCTCTGGAGTTCTGAAGATAACCTAGACAAAAAATTCTTCTTCTTCCAGGGGGACACACTCGCAGATGGCTGCATATTGCCTGGTTTCATTTCCATGATCAAAGCCCTGTGAGACCGGGGGGCTCTTTGGGGAAACCAGAGGCGTCAGCCCCAGAAATCAAATGGCAAGAACCCTAAGACCTCTCATCTTTTTTTCACTGGAAGAAGTCAGCACTCCAACCCTGTCATGCAGCCTTTGACTCTGCTTTTTGCAACATTTTTCCATCCTCAGGTCAGGAGCTTGGCCAACAAGGATCGTGGGGTGTGGGGCTCTCCATTCCCACCACTCCCAAAGCCCCCATCACAAACCCATCAACAGGAAATGATGTCACCTTCTACAGAACCACGGATGAGGGAGGTCAGCTGGACTTCAGGACCGTCATTTTTGTAACAATTCACTTATTTCAGGTTCAAAAGGACAGACTTGGCCACACTCCATCCCATGATAAGCCAAAATTGGTATAAGAAATACCAAAGACACAGGTCCACGTCAAACTCTGGAGGGCATTTGTGTATCGCAGACTGTCTGAAATCCTGACAGAGAAACATTAGGAGGTGTGGACTGTGTCCCCCTAGGGTTAGATAAACACAGAGCTGGTGCGCAACGAATACCTGTGGAACAAGAAGCAGCCCAAAAGACAGCGGCCACTCACTGAGTGCATATGCTCTTACTGTGTATTTTTCCCTCCTTTGATCTTCACAGTTAACCCTTCCACAGACGAGAAGACTGAAACTTGGGAAGGTTCAGGGACTTGCCCAACGTCAGGTGGAGAAGGACGGTGGGGGGAGGATTTGAACTCAGATGTGCTCCATTCTCAAGTCTGAGCTTTTAAATGCTCTAGTTTTTAACAATATATAATCTAGTGACTTTTGCAACTCCCACCAGCTTCACCAGACTCAGAGAAGCGGTTGGAGTGCCGGAGGACCACAAGGAGGCCAAGTGAAGACGCAGTAGCCCAGGTGAGGTGCGTGCACCCAGCACCCACGGCATGGGCCCGAGCAGCTATGGAAGCACATCTTGTGTCTGGGTTGGGGCAGGTGACCTGTGGGTTGCAGGTGGAGAGGGGCAGGGTGGGAGGTAGCAGAAAATCCCTTCATCTCTTTTCCTACCTGCCAGCTCCAGCCACAGTTTCCTCTCTGCCCTGGTACCCCTTGCCATCAGCATCCTCAAAACTCCTTCACGCAAGGAGGGAGCCCTTATCCGCCACTACTGACAAAGCGACACTCCCTTGTTCCCCTTTTAGAGGCTTTCCGGGGTCACCCCAGGGCTGAGGCTGCTGATAAACTCCTGCCGCCTCTCAAAGCAGGGGGTGGGTAAGGACAACTCTCCCCACACCCCGAGAAAGAGGTGCTACCTCCCAGATCCCACAGGGGAGGGCGGTGGTTAGCAAGTTCAGCCTCTCCCTTTTACAGCTTGCGTTATGTAACTCTGCCAGCCCCTCTGTGTGGGTGAGGGAGTCATGAATACCCAGACCCAGCCTGGGCTGCTTTCTCCATCTGGCGTCGCTGTGTGTGTGTGTGCGTGTGTGTTTCTCTCTGTGCATTCATGCATCGCCCTCCTGCTGTGTCATTTCTATGCTGTGTGTATGAGCCTGTGTGGCCCGTGTGTTGACAGGCTGAGTGTCTTTCAGCATCTTGCTGCCGGCCTTCTGGCTTGCAGAGAAAACCAGCCCAAACTGCTATGTCCTTCCTCACTGGGGAGGATTGGTCCACCTCCCTACCCGCCCCACCCTGGGCTCTGGTTTCTTAACTCTCCCGGAGCTCTCGTGGTACCCATTTCTTCTGGGTACCAAACCCAGGATTTAGTTGAAGGCAGAGACAGCTGGGACCTCCAGATCTCTTGAGTGTTCTAGTGTGGCACTAGGCTCCATTCTTTAATTCAAGAAGGGACTTGAAGGTGAGCTCTTCGGGAGGTGGAGGCCCCTAGCTTGCTTCTACCCCATACTGGCTACAGCCAGAACTTACCAAAGGGACTTTCCTGGTGGCTCAGTGGTAAAGAATCCGCCTGCCAGTGCAGATGACATGGGTTCAGTCCCTGATCTGGGAAGACCCCTTGTGCCATAGAACAACTAAGCCCGTCCACCACAACTATGGCATCTGTGCTCCAGAGCCTGGGAACCGCAACCACTGCGCCCACGTGCCACAATTACTGAAGCCTGCTTGCCCTAGAGCCCCCGGCTCTGCAAGAGAACCACCACAATGAGAAGCCCGCCCCACAACTAGAGATTAGCCCCCACTCCTCGCAACTAGAGAAAAGCCCTCACAGCAACGAAGACTCAATATAGCCAAAATTAAATAAAATTATTAAGAAAAATAACTAGTTGAGGCATTACACTAAAAAAACACTGCATTAAAAAATAAATGCTGGAGAGGGTGTGGAGAAAAGGGAACGCTCTTGCACTGTTGGTGAGAATGTAAATTGATAAAGCCACTATGGAAAACAGAATGGAGAGTCCTTAAAATACTAGGAATAAAACCACCATATGACCCAGCAACCCCACTCCTAGGCACATATCCTGAGGGAACCAAAGTTGAAAGAGACAAATGCATCCCATTGTTCACTGCAGCACTATTTACAATAGTTAGGACATGGAAGCAACCTAGACGTCCATTGACACATGAATGGATAAAGAAGTTGTGGTGCATATACACGGTGGCTCAGTGGTAAAGAATCCGCCCGCCAATCTCCGCAGGAGATGCAGGAGACATGGGTTTGATCCCTGGGTCGGGAAGATCCCCTGGAGGAGGAAATGGCAACCCACTCCAGAATTCTTGCCTGCGAAATTCCATGGACAGAGAAGGCTGGCAAGCTATAGTCCATGGGGTCGCAAACAAGTCGGACACGATTGAGAGATGTGGAATATTACTCAGCCATAAAAAGGAACTCCTTTGAGTGAGTTCTAATGAGGTGGATGAACCTAGAACCTATTATACAGAGTGAAGTGAGTCGGAAAGAGAAAGATAAATACCATATTCTAACGCATATATACAGAACCTAGAAAAACGGTACTGAAGGATTTTTTTTGCAGGGCATCAATGGAGAAACAGACATAGAGAACAGACTTACATGGGGATGGGGGAGGAGAGGGTGAGATGTGCATGGCAAAACCAATACAGTATTGTAAAGCAAAATAAAGGAAAAATAAAAATTAAAAAAAAATGCAAAAAAAAAAAAGAGTAACAGGGAAACTCACGTTACCATATGTAAAATAGATAGCCAATGGGAATTTGCTGCATGGCTCAGGAAACTCAAACAGGGGCTCTGGATCAACCTAGAGGGGTGAGATGGGGAGGAAGATGGGAGGGAGGTTCAAGAGGGAGGGGATATATGTGTATCTATGGCTGATTCATGTTGAGGATTGACAGAAAACAATAAAATTCTGTAAGGCAATTATCCTCCAATAAAAAATAAATAAGAAAAACACAACTTACCAAAGGACAGAGCTGGGACTTGGCTTAAGAAAAAAGAAACAAGGCAAACCCGCAGATCTCCCTGGCCACTCCTAGCTTCTTCCCTCTTTCTCAGCTGCTTTCTAAATCAGCAGCGGGGAGAGGGGTGGGATGGGGCTGCTGGCTGGCTGGGAATAGGGAAATTGAAGTGCTGTTTTTTAGACCTTGGCCCTAGAAAGACAACTTGATCTTTAGAAGGAATGGAAAGAGGCAGGGCTTCAAAGAAGCAGTGAAATTCAGCATCTACTGAGACAGGGTGGGGTAAATAGGCTCTAGGTCTAAGCAAGTGCATTCTGAGCCTCTATCAGGGTCGATCCTAATCTTAATGACAACCCCCCCTAATAATATCCCTCTTTTCCCTCCCCAAACACATCTTCACCCCCATCCTGACCAGGATCAGGTTTGACATCTGCAAAGAATGTACTAAGATGCCAGATGGAGATGTGTCTGTCCTGCTTTGTGAATGTCCAGTATCCACACTGTCTCCTCAAACCTGGGCCTCCAGGACAGCTGGCTACCCTTCTGCCACAGGGAAGATTTTTAAGGCCCTTTCTGGCTCTATCTGTGTATTTCTGGGTGAGTTCTTTATTTTCCCTGAACCTCAGTTTCTGTATGTGTAAGATGGGCTCCTTAAGTAACTCTTCACATCCTGGGTAACTGGGAGGACCGAATAAAATAGTTAAGCGCACGGGTTTCAGTAATGTCACAGAAGGAATGCTCAGAAGAAATGGCTTCTTACCACTGTCGTGTAACATGTAATGGTTCCGGCTTCCTGGCCCTTGACTCAGGGCACTTGCTACTCTGCGGCAGCCTCTCCAAAGGCATGT
The DNA here is from genome assembly GCF_042477335.2 of Ovis canadensis. NCBI lineage: Eukaryota > Metazoa > Chordata > Mammalia > Artiodactyla > Bovidae > Ovis > Ovis canadensis. The sequence goes on along the minus strand of NC_091261.1, from coordinate 68,167,837 downwards.
CATGGGCCAGGAGGGGGCCGGTGCTTGAAAGCACAGAGAAATCTCACGCCGCTCATGGCACGAGGCGCTGAATACAGGGAGACGGGTGCTGGGGATCCTGCCAACCCAGCCTCCGACTCTTGGAGTGTGATTTTAAACACAGCACATGCGTGTGCACACCACGGCACATACCATGGAAACAATACTTGGACCCAGGCCTCGCTGGAGTAGTTCAGTGGTTTCGGGAGTACCTTGCTGTGGAGGAAATTCACGGCTGACTTTCGAGGACGACTGCCAGGGAGAAGGAGGGAGCCAAAATAGGCCAGCGTCTGCTACTACCATCTCACTGTGTGACCTTGGGCACGCCACCCCCGCCCCATTCTGGGCCCACGTCTGCATCCAGGATGGTGATGGGAGCAGTTCCCAGGGATGGAGAGTTTAGCCTGCCAGTGCAGGAGACATAAGAGACATGGGTTCACTTCCTGGGTCAGGAAGATCTCCTGGAGGAGGGCATGGCAACCCACTCCAGTATTCTTGCCTGGAGAATCCCATGGGCAGAGGAGCCCGGTGGGCTACAGTTCACAGGGACACAAAGAGTCGGACATGACTGAGCATGCACGCAAGCACGGCGCTGAGTCTTCCACATGGGTGTCTTATTTCATCCTGACAGTGACCATGTAAACCACATGTCATTTTTACCCCCATTTTGCAGAAAGACAGGCTTCCCAGCTGGTTCAGCAGGAAAAAAATCTGCCAGTGAAGCAGGAGATACAGGTTCAATCCCTGGGTTGGGAAGATTCCCCTGGAGAAGGATATGGCAACCCACTCCAGTATTCTTGCCTTGGACATCCCATAGACAGAGGAGTCTTGTAGGCTACAGTCTTCGGGGTCGCAAGAGTCAGACATGACTGAGCAACTAAACTACAGCAGTTACAGAAAGACAAGGTGACGGGTTCCGAGAAGCAAACTGGAAGACTGCCCTGGCTCTAAGCGAGCGGGTGCTGGGTACACACCTAATCCTAAAGACGATCTCCTAAGACAACGCCTCCCCCCAGCACACTCTCATTGGCTGCCATACTTTTCATTCTCACCCTGACTCATCACATTCAATGGTCTCCATTTTACAGAGGTTGAGATTAAGCTACCCATTCATTTCATTTTTAGCACTGAAAGTCCACGGACACGAGGATGATGAAGAGCCATTAAAATCCGAAAGATTGTCCAACTCCCACACTCAAAAATAAGGAAATAGAGGCCTGGAGAAGGGAGGAGGGTACTCATTCAACATGGATCAGCCACAGTTGGGGTGTCAAGAGCTGTCTGTCCAATAGGGCAGCCACCAGCCACATGCGGCCTTTGAACCCCTAAACTGTGGCTGGTTCCTGGAGATGTGACCTAAGGGTGAAATCTACATGGGGTCTCGAAGACTAGGAGGGAAAAAAAGAATGTCAAATAGCTCAATAATTTTACAATATGACCACATGTTGAAAGGATAATGCTTTGGGTATACTGGATTAAGCATAGTTATGAAAAAATAATTTCAACTGTTGCTTTCGATGCTTTTATGTGCAACCACTATACAGTTCAAAAGTCAGATATGTGCTCATATTGTGTTGCCATTGGGTAGTGGAGGTCTAGAGTCTCGCCCTCATGGTGCCTGAACCAGAGGGCCTCCCTGCACCCCACTGCCCCTTAGGTCCCCTCAAGCATCTACTGATAACCGAGGCAGGAAGAAGATAATTCTGCTTTCTAAAGAAGTCAGAAAATGACATAGAGGGTAAAAGCAAACATCTCGCCATTTTTTAAGGTTGATCACTGGATAGCAGGAGTGGGGGGAGAAAGAAAACCCACCTCAAACCATGTAAAGAGAGAGAGTAGGGTGTCACCTAGGCTGGTTGTCCAGAACCCAACAGCTTGCTGTCTGAATGTCATTTGAAATCTAACCCACCTGTGCAACAAATGTTTCATTTAATAAGTGACACAGATCTCTTTTTACAGGTGGGATATGAGCTCCAAGATATACCACTAAGTGAAAAAAGAATGGTGCAAAAGCATATATTCTGTATATGTAAGTGGAGAGAATGTTCTGGAAGGAATGGGTATCACTGACTACATCTTAGATGGAATTCAGGACATCACTAGTAGGAGGGAGACAATGCATTGACTACCTTGACAGATTTTTATTTTCTCGGGCTCCAAAATCACTGCTGATGGTCACACAGCCATGAAATGATGCTTGTTCCTTGGAAGAAATGCTATGACAAACCTAGACAGTATATTAAAAACCGAAGGCACTTTGCTGACAAAGGTCCATATAGTCAAAGCTATGGTTTTTCTAGCAGTCTTGTACAGATGTGAGAGGTGGACCATAAAGAAGAATGAGGGCCAAAGAATTGATGCTTTTGAATTGTGGTGTTGGAGAAGACTCTTGAGAGTTCCTTGGACTGCAAGGAGATCCAACCAGTCCATCCTAAAGAAAATCAACTCTGAATATTCATTAGAAGGACTGATGCTGAAGCTCCAATACTTTGGCCACCTGATGCGAAGAGCTGACTCACTGGAAAAGACCCTGATGCTGGGAAAGATTGAGGGCAGGAGGAGAAGGGGACGACAGAGGGTGAGATGGTTGGAGAGCATCACCAACTCAATGGACATGAGGTTTAGTAAACTCCGGGAGATAGTGAAAGACAGGGAAGCCTGGTGTGCTACAGTCCACGGGGTCACAAAGACAACTTAGCAACTGAACAACAACAGCAAATTATTACTTTAAAATCATCTAAATGTGTATACCATTAAATATTAAAGAAAACAACACAGCCTGTAAACTGGCTGTTTTCACTTCAAGCACCCACAAAATCTCTAAAGGAGTCACAACTCTGGTTCCCATGTCCCTCCAATCTCATTTAAAAACAAATCCCAAGCCCTTCATGCCTTGAAAAGCAAAACAGGATACTGCCACCCCCAACACAAACAAAAGACCAAAACTGTAACCCAATTGTGCTCTTAAAAAAAAAAAACAACACAAAACACCAAACCACAAAACACAGCAACCAACCGACTTCCTTACATCTCCTGAACTGCTAATTTGCAGTCTTTCCCCAGAGAGAACACGCCCCGGGAATCAAAATGACGTGCTTTCTCCCACGCTGGCAAGTCATAGCTACAAATCCTCCAACCTCTGCAAGCTGCTGGTGGGGGGTAGGGGTAGGTTGGCATTCTGTGTCTTGGGGATCCCAGAGACACAAACACCCTGGTGCCAGGGGGCTCTCCCCAGTCACATAATTCCCCAGTTTCACGGCCACAGTTTGTTCCCGATCGTCTCAGATCTAATGCTCAGATCACCAGGGCAGGAAGGAGCATCGTTCAGAGTTGGGAGCGTGAGGATGAAGGGCCGTTTAGAGTTTGACAGTACACTCTGATGTGAGGCTTTGAGAAATTTACTCTCTCATCTATCGTGCCTTGTATAGCCTCTCTGTACAGCAGATTGACAGTATCCACACCAAAATTGAAAACACATGGAATTTTTGGCCTGGCAATTCAATTCTTAGGATAAACTGGAAGGACCATCCTTACACACACATACACACAACACACACACACACACACACACACAGGGTTGTTCAGAATATCAAGAGACTAGAAAATCTGAGTATCCATTAATACAGAACTGCTACATAAACTATGGCACATCCATGCAATGGAATACAACGCAGGCATTAAACAAGGGGAGATTAGATCTATAAGGACCAATAAGGGGGCACTTCCCTGGCCATCCAGTGGTTAAGCCTACCAGCTTCCAATTGAGGGGGCGCTGGTTTGATCCCTGGTTGGGGAACTAGGATCCCACATGTTGTGGGGCACAGCCAATAATAATAATAAACAATAAAGGACCAATGGCGAATGATTCTTAAGACATAGTTAAATTAAAAAGCAAGGTAGAGAACACCAATACATAAATATATTTGTAGACCATTGCATGTATTTGTCTATACTTCCACGTAAGCTTGGAGACGTACTCAATATCTCTGGAAAAACACTCAAGATGTTGGTCACAGGTGGCTGCTGGGAAAGGAGACCGGGAGGCAAAAGGTTAGGTGGGAGGAGGAAGTTCACTTTTATTATATATTCTTTCCTATTGTTTATTTTTTACTATGGTTTTATATCAGCTTTAATAAAAGGACAAATCTAAACTCCAATGAACAAAAAGATTGTTAGTGAACTTAGACAAATAACTATATTGTTATGAAAATAAGAATACTCAGTCTCTGAATTCTGGGGTGGGGGGGATCAGGTAGGGAAAAAAGTAAAAATGTTTCATCATTTTCCCAAAGATACATTTTATCAAATTGCTGTAAATCAGAGATAGCTTAAGAGAAAAGAGAAAAAGGTTTCCTTAAATCTGGAAAAACAAAACATTTAAAAAATCAGCAATATTTTAGAAAATATAACTTTTTAAAAAACTTAAATTGAAGTCAGATTATTTTGTATTTGAACCCTAGCTTCTCCATGTAGCTTTGTGACGATCAGCAAGTTACTTAACCTCTTTGAGTCACAGTTTTGCATCTATGAAATGGGAGTGATAATAGCATCTCCTCAGGGCATGTGTGTGTGAGGATGGCATGAGATAATAATGAGTATTTCCCGAGTTCTTACAATGCACCATACAGAATGGTAGGTGCTCAGTAAATGGGTCCTCCCCCGCCTCACTTCTTTTACCAATTATTAAAGTGCAAGCAGATGTTATTCTACTGGCTGTCTGGAGCATCCAATGGACATATGTTGCTTAAAGTACTTTGTGCAGGAGGATTAGGTCAGTGCTGTGGACACACAGGTTGGCCCTGCTTGCCAATGGAATGGGAGCCTGTCACGGGCTCCTGTTTTGGAATACCAAGAGAACGGGATGCGTTGTGTCGGAATGTGGCACTCGAGAGACAGCCAGGAAATTGGGCCCTGGGACTTCGTGATGAGTCATCACCAGTGGGAGGGGGATGGGGTATCACTGGTCCAGTCCATCATCAGGAGGGAGTTTCACAGCTGTCAGCCCCGTGTTGGAATAGATCTGGGGAATTATGAAACGTTCATTCCTCTTCATTTTGCAAAGCTCATTTTTATGAACAAGTTCAGCCGGCTGTAGAGCACTATATCCATCACACAGACTGAAAATTCCAGGGTTGGGGGCTGGGGTCTTAAATTCTTCCATCCGTGGACCCCTCAGGGGCGCAAAGTCCGCAAGGATGTACCTCTGCCCCTGTCCTTGCCAGACACACCCCACCACCGACATTGTCAGGTAGGGGTTGAAGGCATTTGCACTGTGGTTGCAAAGACAAGGGTTTGTGACCCTCCTCCACCACATTTTAGCCTCAGATTCCTCATCCATCAAGCAGGAGAAATAAGTTACATGGAATAAGTGGATGGAAAACATCTGATGGGATAGTCCACGTAAAGTGCATGGTGCTTCTATTATTTTAAGAGTCACTTTAGATGACACCTCAAAGAAAATGAAGTGTGTCAGCCCAGATAGGTGAACAGAATCATGGGCAAGAGGACAGCCTCCTTACTATAAAAAAGAAGCAAACTGGGGCTCCCCTGGTGGCCCAGTGGCTAAGACTATGCTTCCCATGCAGGGGGCCTCAGTTCGATCCCTGGTCAGGGAACTATTAACAAGTTCCACAACTAAAGGTTCAAAGGCCACAACTAAAGATCCCCAGTGCCATAACCAAGATCTGGTATAAATTTTTTTTAAAGGAAACATATATTACCAGTGGTCTCTGAAACATTTCTTAAGAATCACTACAAGAAGATGGCACATATTTCCTATCCTCAATACACCTTACCCTCTTTTACTTTCTTTTCTTCTTCCACTTCTTTTTGCTCCTTCCCTTCCTCTCTTCTTTCTTTTGTCATTCACGTCATCTAGTCATTCACTAACCCTTACGAAGATCTCAACTGGGCCAGCAAGAAGCTTGGTACTGAGAATGTAAGGTAGACAAGACAGACAGCATTCCTACCCTCGGATCTCCCAAGCCAGGAGGGAAGCCGGGAGTGGAGAGAGAGATTAATGACAAGTATAGTGAGTAGGACAAAGTGGAAAAACAGGGTGCTAATGGGAGCACGGGAGGACACTTAACATAGTCAGAGTGGTGGTAGTCAGGGAAGGCTTCCTGGAGGAAGAGTCAGGAATACAGAATTGGCCAGATGAAAGGGTGGGTGGTGGGAGCAAAGGATGGGAGAGACAAAGCACTGAGGTGTGGGAGGGAGCAGGTTGGAGGCACTGGACAATGTCCACTGTGACAGGAGAAGAAAGCCAAGGTCTTATAAAGCTGGAGGGATCTCCAGGAGCTAGATCATGCAGTTATCTTGAGGGCCAAGAGAAAGATTTTGGATCTTATTTTCACGGCGATGGCAAACACTGCAGGTATTTGAGAAGAGATGTTCTGTGGTTAGATTTAGATTTTATTAAGATGCTAGATAGAAGATGGGTGGAAAGGCAAGGCTGGCTATGGGGAGCTCAGTTAGGAGGCTGCTGCAGGCCAGAGATGAGAGATGATGGTGGTCAGGATTAGGGAGGAAGGAAGAAAGTGGGTAGATTTAAGAGATATTTGGGTCCAACTCTTTGCAACACCATGGACTACACAGTCCATACAATTCTCCAGGCCAGAATACTGAAGTGGGTGGCTATTCCCTTCTCCAGGGGATCTTCCCAACCCAGGGATCGAGCTCAGGTCTCCCACATCGCAGGCGGATTCTTTATCAGCTCAGCCACTAGGGAAGCCCAACAATTTTTAAAGGACACACAACAATTTTTAAAGGAATATGATGATACAGGGTGCTCAGGGCTGGTGCACTGGGATGACCCAGAGGGATGGGATGGGGAGGGAGGTGGAAGAAGGGTTCAGGATGGGGAACACATGTACACCCATGGCAGGTTCATGTCAATGTATGGCAAAACCAATACAATATTGTAAAGTAAAATAAATAAATTAAAAAAAATAAATAAAGGAATATGAATCTGAGAAAAAAAGAGAGAGATTTGGGAGGTTGAGTCAACAAGATTTGGTGACTGAAACCTGGGGTTTGAAAGAAGGAGGTATCCAGAATAACTTTTCAGCTCTGGCTTCTACAAGCAGATAGAACATGATGGGGTGAAGGAAAGGAAAAGAGTGAATGAAACTCATTTGACAGAATTGTCCTTCTTGGGCAGTAATAAATAATTTAACTGCATTTTAGTATATTTCAAGAGGCAACATTTCCTGATGCCATTACTTTCTTAATTCTGAGAATTAAGGGGGATAACAGCAAATAGAATTGATTTGGCTCATTTCCCCAGCTGTGCTATTTACCGGGCATTTGATCTTGGGCAAGTCATCTTTCACATTTTGAATCTCAATTTCCTTTTGTGAAATTGAAAAGGTAATAACAACTACTTGGAAGGTTTTTGTGAAGATTAAATAAGACGGATGCTGGAAAGAGCACTTTGTGAACTGTGAATGTCAACTGCAGTGGTAATGTTGAGTCTTTATTTTCAGGAGGGCATCAAGAACAGTATCATCCAGATAGCAGCTCACTGGTAATGGAGATTTAATTTAGTTTCTCCTCATGCCTGGCATCCTTGGGTGCCTCTGGTGCAGGGAAGCTGGGTCAAGAGGATGGCAAAAGGCGCTCATGGAAGGAAAAAGAAGAAAGAAAGATTATATCTGCTCCCTTAACTCAAAGTGTTAGTCGCTCAGTCATGTCCAACTCTGCGAAGCCATGGACGGTAGCCTACCAGGTTCCTCTGTCCACGGAATTCTCCAGGCACGAATACTGGAGTAGCCATTCCCTTCTCCCAGGGATCTTCCTGACCCACGGATCAAACCCGGGCCTCTCACACTGCAGGCAGATTCCTTACCATCTGAGCCACCAGGAAAGCCCTCCTTAACTCGAAAGTTCCTTGCAAATAGATAACAGCATCCACAGAGGCTTGAATCAATTACAAATGAATTTCAGCAAAGGGAGAACACATTAAGTAGAAAACACAAACTTGCAACGGCAGGGATAACTTGCATATGTCAGATATATTGGTAATAATAATAAATGTAAATGGATTAAACTTAAGTAAAAGATCAAGACTCAGATTAGCTAAGTGGAATTGCAATTATCTTGTATTAGCATGGATGTAGGGACAAGAGCCAAGGACGGAAAGGAAAATAGTTTCCTAAGGGAAGTATGAACTTGGTGTACATCTGCTGGTCACTTAACTCTAAGGCAGCATAAGTCTGATTTGATTTGAAAGACACAATTGGCTCTCTTCTTAGATCAGCACCTAGTAAACACAGAGTAAATATTTACTGAATACATGATCAGCTAGCCAAGCAATATCTTTTAGTAAATTTGTATTAAATAGGCTGAAATATATGGAATTAGCAGTTTTGAAAGTATCAAATACAATAATTTCCTATAGTTCAACCTAATATTTCAAATATTTTTATATGTAAGAACTTTACTGAACTCTAATTTTGTTCTCGCAACAAATATGAAGGATGTGATAATAATATGTGCATTTTATAGATGCTGAAACTGAGGCTCAAACATATTAAGTCATGGAAGCTTATCCAGCTAGTGTCAACGGTGGGGATTCCAATCAAGTTTGTTGGAACTTAAAATCTTTGCTTTTTTGTAAACTCTTAATAGCCACAAGATTTTTGTGTCGGATTTTTTTAAGCAATCATATCACCTACAAATAATGAGAGCTCAAAGTCTTTGCTTTTATCACTTTCCAGATACTACAGTGTACTTTTGTTTCAGTTGGCCTGATCACCAGCTATAATTTTAGTAATTGGAAGTTGAAAGGGACTCCAGGCATTTTCTATTCCATCATAATATGGAGTCTATGGGCCCCCTACAGGGCTCAGGAATCCCTGAAATCCTGAAATTGTGTGCCAAAAATTTTGTGAGTACATGCATATGTGCATTTACACAAGGAGGGGGGCAGAGCATTAATATGATTTCCTAAGCACTCCTTGACCCAATAAGCAGTAAGAGTGGAAGTTACTAGATTAACCTTACATTTTACAGATGAGGAGATTGAGACTCCAGATGGGGAAGAACTTGCCATAAGTTCTTAGAGACAGAGATCTCAGATTCGGACCTCTTGCGTGATTTTTTTCTCAAACTAAGGTTACATCCTCATTCTCCTCACCTCTCTTGTGAAATTAGGAAATTCTCTCAGCGTCCTGTATTCAACAGCAATGCTAATCTCAGGATGTCAGCTGCAGCCTTTTTGGTACCTGCCCCTTCTTATCTAACTATACTATTTCTTGATTATTCAAAGCAAGCCCAAGGCGTCAGCAATCTCTTCATCCCTCCCCTCCTGGTGAACCATCTCCAATTACTTTATACTTCTCCAGGACTGGCGTCTGAGGACACCCTGACAGGTGAGAGTTAGGGGCAAATTGCCATAAAAGATGTGCATACAATTCTAGGATTTTCAGGTAATCCAGAACCCTGGAGGGATCCACAGATCCGGTACAGATTGCTTACCAAGGTAAACATTTATAGACCAATACGTTCCATCTACTCACCTTTTAGCAAGTAACTACTTTGTTCTCAAAAAGGATGCCTCTAGTGAACTGTGAGATTGTATGCACTGTGGAGACAATCTCTCCATGGAGATCTCTCTAGAGACCATGGGTCCCTGGTTTACTCGGACCCCTGGAGCACAGCAAAGCGCTGCGCACATAGTAGGTGCTCAATATACCAGAGTCTCAATCCCCACGTCTGACATGCTATGTAAGGTGTGGTCCATGGACTACAGACATCATCTGAGAGCTGGTTAGAAATGCAGAATCTCAGTCTCCACACAGACCTACGAATCAGAATCTACATTTTAAAAAAGACCTCTGGGTGATTGGTGTGTACATTATAATTTAAGAAACACCATCTGGTTTGGCTCTAAATGCCTGTGTTACATTTTCACAGCCGAATGAAGCTTCAACCAGAACATTTCAGTCTAGGGTGTGCGGTAATATTACACGGAACCACGTACAACTGCGGATACTCAACCATTTTGTGACCTACAAAAATGGCAATTTCCAATGAAATTCCAATTTCCTTTCAACTATAAACTGTTCTGCACAAAACTGTCTGCTTCAGAGAGGCAGGATATCACTTGCTTCAAAAAGGCTCTGGTCAGATTTTACAAACAACAGCCCACAGGCATACAGATGACTTCCGTTTAGTTAACACACTTAAATTTTTTTTTTTCCAAATTGGTTACTACCATTAAAAAACTGTAAGTTTCACATGAAAATTTTTTGGCTTTCTTGGGTTCCTGGCAGGTACATTCACACTGGGTCTGCATTCCTCAATGTTGGCCAACAGCTGGCGTGAGAGGTGATGCCCCTTTTAAGTGGGGCATGAGCTCCTCAGATCCCAGCACCTGTGAAGCCCCCTCACTCATTTCTTCCTTGCCAGGACCCTGCAGGTGGGACCTGAAGGGTTTGACCATGGGACCCTGGATAGATACTGTGTTTTAGAGGGGAACAAGGAAGGTCACCTTTAGAAGCTGCTCAGTGAAGGGAGGTGCTCAGTGATTTGGGTCCATCATAGGTGCTCTCAGTTGGTCCAGGTGTTTGATGAGTAGCTCACCTTCCTGAGAGCTCTCTGCACCTGTCCCAGTCTGTGCACTCTGGTTGATGCTCACTCTGCCCTCGTCTCCCCGGGTTAAAGCCACTGAGAATAGGACAGCATTTCACATAGAGAGAGAGTGTGTATGCGTGTGTGCACGTGTGCGTGTGTGTGTGTGCGCGTGCGTGCATGTGTGTGTGTGTGTGAATCACTCAGTTTTGTGACCCCATGGACTGTAGTCCACCAGTCTCCTCTGTCCATGGAGTTCTCCAGGCAAGAATACTGGAGTGGGTTGCCAATCCCTTATCGGGAGGATCTTCCTGACCCAGGGATCGAACCTGAGTCTCCTGCATTGCAGATGGTTTCCTTACTGTCTGAGCCATGAGGGGAGCCCACTCCACATGGCAGTAACCCCAACTCCCTATCTGCTTCTTCTCATACCTCGGGGTTGTTTACAAAACCCTTTCCTGGAGTGACACCTCTCTCTCTAAACGGAGCTTTTTCTTTCGATGTCAAGCTGGTCTGTGCCTGCTCATTCCAATGAGAGCTGAAGAGAAACCAGTGTCCTTCCTCTATTGGGAGGAAACACACAGTCCCAGACTCTATACGTTTTCCTTGGTGACTCCACCTGGGTTCCCTGAGCTGGCTGGGAATTTATCTCCTGCTATGCCAGTGCACCTGGTAAGCCCCTCGAAGATATCCCTTCCTTGGCACTAAGGGACACATTCCCACCTGATTCAGCCTTACCAGAGTTCTGCAAATTTCCCCCTGAAATAAAATCACAGGAAAAAAAAATAATGTCACTGGGATCAGCATCTACACATTCATCACAGAGGTGGGAAGGAAGGCTTATGGGAGAAGATCGTGGTTAAGATTTTAGATTCTGGGTTCAAATCCTGACCCTGCTAATGACTGACTGTGGCTTCGGACACGACATCTAGCATCTCTGTGCCTCTATTTCTTCATCTGGAAAATATCAAGTATCGACAGTATCTACTTTGCAGGGCTCTGGTGACGATTCTATGAAATCACATCACGTTTCCCTGACTGGTCTTGCCACCTTCATAGCTTTGTGCCATACCTGTGCCTTGTACTATACAATTATTTATTTACTAGTTTCCCTTAAAGTCGACTCATTTTTTCCCTTAAAAACATACCATGGCCTCATCCAAAGGAATAACATTCATGAAATTATGGTACAGAGGTGCCAGCTACATTTTTCTATTAACAAAACAAATATTGAAGGAGTGAATTTGAAAAATGGATACCGCTTTGCTCCAATCATGAGAAAATATTGAACAAAATCCAATTTAGGGAGTTCTAGAAAGTAACTGAGATTTCCCTGGTGGCTCAGGTGGTAAAGAATCTGCCTGCAATGCAGGAGACCATGGTTCAATCCCTGGATGAGGAATATTCCCTTGGAGAAGGGAATGGCAACCCACTCCAGTATTCCTGCCTGGAGAATTCCATGGACAGAGGAGCCTGGTGGGCTATATAGTTCATGGATCACAAAGAGTCAGACAGGACTGAGTGACTAGCATAACAACACAGAAAATAACTGACCATTCATCTTTAGAAGTCTCAAATGCACGAGAGGCAAGGAGAGATTCACAAACTCACAGATCAGAGAAGAGAAATCGTGCATTGAAAGGGCTGTGGGATCCGGAGCCCTGGAACAGGAAAAGGTTATCAGTGGGAAAAGTGGTGAAATTTAAATAAGCTCTGTTGTTCAGTTAATAACTTGCTTCATTGTCAGTTTCCTGCTTTTGATAATTAATTGTATTGTGGCTGGGAATGATGATAACATTAGGGGATGCTGGATAAGGGATAATAAAGAAAATCATTATACTATTTTGCAACTTTTCTGTAAGCCTAAAATTACTTCAAAATAAAAAGTTTGAAAAAGTGGGGACCAGTGAATCGGTCTCTGTCGTTTGTCCTCTCCCTTCAGTGCCTGGCAAACACTAGGCTGCTTTTTGTCTCTATGGATTTGCCTGTCCCAGGCACTTCCTTTAAATGGAATCCTACAATCGGTGGCCTTTTGTGTCTGGCTTCCTTTACTTCCCATGATGTTTTTAAGGTCCATTCATGTTGTAGCAGGTATTAGTACTTCTTCATTCCATTTTTTACAGTTGAATAATATTCCATTGAATGCATAGACCACATTTTGTTTATCCATTCATCCGTTGATGGCCATGTGGGTAGTTTCCACCTTTTGACTGCTGGGAACAATGCTGCTTTGAACATTTGTGTTCAACCTTTTGTTTGAACACTTGTATTCAAAACCCAAGGGTATGGGGTCTCCTATTGGGATGATGAAATGTTTTGGAACTAGACAGAAGTGATGATTGTAAAATATTGTGAATGTACTAGAGCTACTGAAGTGTATATTTTAAAATGATGAAGTTCATGTTACGTATCTCAATAAAAATGGGCCCTACCGGTGGAATAAATGTCATATTTTGGAAAATCTGTGCTTATGAAACCCCAGCACTTAACATAGTACCTGGTCCTCAGAAAATGTGTGAAAAATGTTGGCTAGTGTTAGTGTCTTTGTAGGAGTAACATAAGACTCCCAGCTCCCACCACAGGAATTCTTCCAACAACACGACATTGCTTTCACCAAGATAGTTCCTCCATGTTTAATCTACTACAGTTCTTGAAGGTATCCAAAAAAAAAAAAAAAATCTCAGGGACCTTGGGATACCACCACTAGAATGCCTTGCTTGGCATTCATGAACTCCTATTTTCACAAAGCGCACAGCTGGCTGGAATGACACGGCCGCCCACTGCCCAGACATGTGCTCAGAATGCAGAATGGAAGTTCAACAGATAATAAACCAGTTACCTGTTGACTGAATACTGAACCCATTTCAGCAGCTTATTCAACAAGTCTCTTCAATAGACCAAATGCCTTATTGACCCAGGACTCCATCCTACAATTTGCTGGTTAAGTCTCAATGCCCCAGAACTCTTCATCTGATTTTCTAATGCCCAGTCCCATTTCCTCAAAGTACCTAGGGATGTACTCTAATGTTTGAAATGAAAGCAAATGCCTGAATCATTCTAAGGCTTTTATGAGGATCCAACAGGAAGCTGGGGACACCCCAGTACATCCCAGAACAGGGAAGCATCTCTCTGTTCAGAGCTGATGAACTGAGCTCGATTGTGCTGACCATTACCAGCAAACTCATCCTCTTTGTCTCGTCTGTGCTGGTTGTTCTCCATCCTTTGTTCCCAGATCTGTTGTCCAACCTTCTCTGGGTCCTGGGAGGAGGCTGAGCTCTATGGGTATCAATAGGCTCCTGGTCCTCTGGCTTTTCACTGGAGGCCTCCAAGGGGACACACAAAGAAGATGAGACAGACGAAGGAGAGACAGGCTGCTTTCTCCCATCTCAGTGCTGTGGTCTGAAGAGGCCTACCACCCCCCATTCCCTGACTCTGCCAGCCCACCCCATGGCCCAAAGGGCTTCAGCAACACTGGACTTCCTGCAGCTATAGCAGGCCTTGGGTGATCCTCACTCCCCTTGCTGCTAGCCCCTGGACAATCCGCCTTCCCTGGTTGGTGCCTAAAACCATGTTCTTAAGTAATTCCTTCATTAAATTATCTGGGAATAAAGTCTCACAGCCACAGGTGCCTTCTGTTTCTTGCTTGGACCCTGTCTAACAAACCTTCATCCTCATTGAATGCTGGGTTCAGGGATGAGGCATATAAGAAGTGATGCCATGGTCAAGGGCATAGCAGGTCTCAACTGAAGCATCCTAATGGCCATCCCCATCCTTTCTAAGGGCTTCTCAGGTGGCACAGTGATAAAGAATCTGCCTGCTAATGCCGGAGATGCAAGAGACATGGGTTCAATCCCTGGGTCAGGGAAGATCCCCTGGAGGAGGAAGTGGCAATCCACTCCAGTATTATTGCTGGGAAAATCCCATAGACAGAGGAGCCTGGTGAGCTATCTACTCCATGAGTTCACAAAGAGTTGGACACGCCTGAGCACATACACATCCTTTCTAATAAACACACAAGCACACAATGAGAGTTAAGCACTGACTGGTCCCAAGTACTCAGAGAAGTGGAGTCAACCTCCTGTTAACAGAAGAGGAATTCCATCATCTCCACTAGCTTTGCTCATAGTGATGCTTCCTAAGGCCCACTTGACTTCGCATTCCAGGATGTCTGGCTCTAGGTGAGTGATCACACCATCATGGTTTCCTGGGTCACGAAGATCTTTGTACAGTTCTTCTGTATATTCTTGCCACCTCTTCTTAATACCTTCCACTTCTGTTAGGTCCCTACCATTTCTGTCCTTTATTGAGCCCATCTTTGCATGAAATGTTCCCTTGGTATCTCTAATTTTCTTGAGGGGATCTCTAGTCTTTGCCATTCTGTTGTTTCCTCTATTTCTTTGCATTGATCACTGAGGAAGGCTTTCTTATCTCTCCTTGCTATTCTTTGGAACTCTGCATTCAGATGGTATTTTTCCTTTTCTCCCTTGGCTTTTGCTTCTCAGCTATTTGTAAGGCCTCCTCAGAAAACCATTTTTCCTTTTCTCATTTCTTTTTCTTGAGGATGGTTTTGATCACTGCCTCCTGTATAACGTCATGAACCTCCATCCATAGTTCTTCAGGCACTCTGTCTATCAGATCTAATCCCTTGAATCTACTTGTCACTTCCACTGTATAATCATAAGGGATTTGATTTAGGTTATACCTGAATGGTCTAGTGGTTTTCCCTACTTTCTTCAATTTAAGTCTATTTGAAATCCTAAAAGATGATGCTGTGAAAGCGCTGCACTCAATATGCCAGCACATTTGGAAAACTCAGCAGTGGCCACAGGACTGAAAAATGTCACTTATCATTTCAAACCCCAAAGTTTGCCAAAGAATGCCCAAACTACCACACAATTGCACTCATCTCACACACTAGCAAAGTAATGCTCAAAGTTCTCTAAGCCAGGCTTCAACAGTATGTGAACAGTGAACTTCCAGATGTTCAAGCTGGATTTAGAAAAGGCCAAGGAATCAGAGATCAAATTGCCAACATCCGTTGGATCATCAAAAAAGCAAGAGAGTTCCAGAAAAACATCTACTTCTGCTTTACTGCTCATGCCAAAGACTGACTGTGTTGATCACAACAAACTGTGGGAAATTCTTCAAGAGATGGGAATACCAGGACACCTGACCTGCCTCCTGAGAAACCTGTGTGCAGGTCAGGAAGCAGCAGTTAGAGCTGGACATGGAACAACAGACTGGTTCCAAATTGGGAAAGGAGTACGTCAAGGCTGTATATTGTCACCCTGTTTATTTAACTTATATACAGAGTATATCATGAGAAATGCCAGGCTGGATGAAGCGCAAGCTGGAATCAAGACTGCCAAGAGAAATATCAATAACCTCAGATATGCAGATGACACCACCCTTATGGCAGAAAGTGAAGAAGAACTAACTAAAGAGCCTCTTGATGAAAGTGAGATGAGAGTGAAAAAGTTGGCTTAAAGTTTAATATTCAGAAAACTAAGATCATGGCATCTGGTCTCATCACTTCATGGCAAATAGATGGGGAAACAATGGAAACAGTGACAGGCTTTATTTTGGGGGGCTCCAAAATCACTGCAGATGGTGACTGCAGCCATGAAATTAAAAGAAACTTACTCCTTGGAATAAAAGCTATGACCAACCTACACAGCATATTAAAAAGCAGAGACACTACTTTGCCAACAAAGATCCATCTAGTCAAGGCTATGTTTTTTCCAGTAGTCATGTATAGATGTGAGAGTTGGACTATGAAGAAAGCTGAGCACTGAAGAATTGATGCTTTTGAACTGTGGTGTTGGAGAAGACTCTTGAGAGTCCCTTGGACTGCAAGGAGATCCAACCAGTCCATCCTACAGGAAATCAGTTCTGAATATTTGTTGGAAAGACTGATGCTGAAGCTGAAACTCCAATACTTTGGCCCCCTGATACAAACAACTGACTCATTTGAAAAGACCCTGATGCTGGGAAAGATTGAAGGCGGGAGGAGAAGGGGCTGACAGAGAATGAGATGGTTGGATGGCATCACCGACTTGATGGACATGAGTTTGAGTAGGCTCCAGGAGTTGGTGATGGACAGGGAGGCCTGGTGTGCTGCAGTCCATGGGGTCACAAAGAGTCAGACATGATTGAGTGACTGAACTGAACTGAACTGAACTGAACAGAAGAGCAAAAGGACATTTCAAGAGAGATTAAACAAACTTGCCCAAGGTTACAGGGTGAAGGGCACGGGACGGACTCCAATCCAGCTTGGTCTGAATCTTGCCTCCTCTGCCTCCCCTCATGTCCAGAGGCCTCTGATACATTCAAGACTTGATATCATGGCCAGCTAGACCCCAGTGCCTGGGAGAAAAGCTTGCTGACACTGAGAAGGATGTCAAAGCTGCAGTTTTGAATCACCCTTTGGAGCGCACACACATTCAGGCATTTCCTGGCTGTAAAGCCTGTGGTGGAAAAGGCAACTTTGGAAGATATTCCAGGGACAAACCTCAAGCTTATTTCTCAACTCCTCAAGAGGCCCAGAGCCTGCTCTGTGGCTGACAGAGGAACTGTCGCCTGCTCATTGCCCCTGATGTAATGAGCACCGTGGAAGAGGGCTCGACTGGGATGCTAAACAGCCGTAAATGACATTGTCACCAGCCTTCATAAGGCACAGTGACTCACAGCTCTAATTAAAATGCTGAGGGAAAAATGTAAAGAAAGGCTGCCATGGAAAAACAGTGACATTCTGCTAAACTGCAGGATTATTTTCTTCCAGGAAAAGAGGTGCTTATGAGTGCGTGTGTGCATATGTCTTAATGGGTGTGTGGGGGGAGGGGGGTTGGAGGTGGGGAGGCTGAATATTATTCTCTTAAGAAACTTGGGTAATTTTAATACAGAACAAAGTCTAACTAAAGCTATTCTTGCCATCCAACTTTTTATTTTGAAATATTTAAACACAGAAAATGTAAAAGGAAAATATAATAATATCTATAAGCTTTCCAACTATATTCAAGTTATTAGCATTTGCCATATTCGCCCTGCCTATTGTATCTATCATCTACCTATCGATCCACCCATCCACTCATCCATCATTTCTTTGACTCTACCTGCCTACCTATCTATCCATCCATTCATCCATCCATCCACCTCTCTTCCTACCCATGTATCTGTATCAGTTATCTCCCATCTCTCTCTATCATCTTTGCACTGAACCATTTGAACATAACTTGCAGACGTCATGATGCCTCAGCTCTAAATTCTGAAGCATGCACATCCTAGACAAAACTCACAGCACCATCATTACACCTAAAGATATTTGCAAATTTCACCAAATATTCAGCTAAAGTCATGTTTTAAATAATGGCAATCAAAGTAATAAGTCCAACAGCTACTGCTCAGGAGAGAAGAGGCAATCTACTGCACAGAAACAAGCTGTCAGGGGTTTCTTAAACGGGAAGATTTTTGGCTTCATGGCTGGGAGCCGTCATCACGGTTTCAAGGTGAAATGCACAGGACATGATGCTTGACTTAGATGCCAGTTTAGAACTGGACAAGAAACCCAGTGTGATTACACGATATTATTTTTTTTAAAAAAGGCCCCCTCCTAACGAAATCATCACCTGACTTCATTCAGTGCAACCTGCGCTTTTAACAAAATGTGGCTCCCAATGCCTTCCTGCTATTTCTGAAAAGCAAATGAACTCTTAAAAGCCCAAAGAGGTAGCACTGGTAGGGAGATTCAGAAAGAAATATTGTAATTTCTGAAGGCAAGTCTTGATGAAGATACCCCCAAGAAACCCTGCACATTGAAGGCAGTAGTTAAGGAAACAACCTTTATCTGTAAGCAAAAGTTGTGCATATTTGTTAAAAAATAATCAAAAAAACAAAAATTGCAAGCCTCCAAATCCAATCAGTCTCATCCTTTTAGAACACACTTTGTGAGAAATCAAGGGATTTCAGTTCGGTGATGACCATGATATTCGGACAGGAATGGCAAATGAAGGTCTTTGCAGCTAAGACTTATCTTAATAAACTAGCACGGACATATTATTGACTCTTTCCATTACCTGAATTCTGGTACATGAATATAATTGGTTTTCATTTGCCTTACTGAATATTTCAAAGAGACTGCTTCAGAAA
This sequence comes from Ovis canadensis, assembly GCF_042477335.2. Lineage (NCBI taxonomy): Eukaryota > Metazoa > Chordata > Mammalia > Artiodactyla > Bovidae > Ovis > Ovis canadensis. The sequence continues at coordinate 68,149,099 of NC_091261.1, read as the reverse complement.
TCAAAGAGAAAAGCCTGCCCAAAATATGTCAGTGGCTATCGAATACCATTTTGATTTATCCCTGTGGGTTACATTTTTATGCTTAAAATTCCTGGAATGAAATACAGCACAATGAAATCCATGCGGCTATTTTCATGACCAAATAGGAAAGATTGCTTGTATCGCCTGCCCTGTTGCATTCCAGTTACTGGCAAGTGGATCCCTTTCTTGGGCTTCAGGAACTGCTTGGGGGTACAGATGGTGTCTTCCACTTCTTTTTGCCCCAGCCTGTCCTATAGGTTCTGGCTCGGAGCTGGGAGCTCAGAGTTTGCTTCTCAGATGAAGGAGCTGCTGCCCTGACCCTTGTTCATGACAAGAAATCCTTTAAGTGAGAAACAGTGTCTGCTGAACACCATTTAAAGTCAGGCAAGCTGTCTGAGTTCACAAGCTCCTTTCCTCATTCCTACCTGCAGCTGGGTCCCAGACAGACTCACGTCTTCAATCCCCCATGGGGGCAAGCTAGCTGTCCGGCTTGGAATAAAGAAGAGAGTCCTGAGTGTTAATGCTGGTGGGCACAGTTCCCAGCAGCAGCACTTTCTAGGACACCACTGAAAATCAGGGGAATTTCTTTCAGGTGCCTTTAGCCCATGCAGAAGCATATTGCATGGCCAAAGAAAAGGTTTATGTTTTCCAGGAATCCCGTTTGAGAAGAGGTGATCTAATGAACATACAAACAAGAGGTGGGGGAAAAGAAGACACTTCCCAGGCTGCAAATGGAGACTACGCCTTTGCAAAGGGCATTTGCTTTCAATCCTAACAGAACCATTCTTTTTTAAGGAACTGTCAGCAGAAATCACAAATGCCACTGATGGACAAGAATGTTTTTCTCGGGTGAGGCCCAGAATGTAAGGTGGAAAAGATCTTGGGAGGAAGTTAGTCCAGGGTTCATACATGGAAACGTCTCAAAGCAGGCAAGTAATACATACAGTGTTTAATGATAGGGGTCTGTGACCCAAAGGTGAGAAAAATGACCAAACCAAAGCAAAATGCAAACTGTGTGCCAGCCAGATAGAATGCATTTGCACGTCTCTGAATGGAGTCGCCCTTGGATTCCAGCTCCTTCATTTCGCAGATGAGAAAACTGAAGCTGAGGGAGGGGACGGGCAGGGCCCACATCAGCTCGCTAACTAAACGGTCTCTCTTTCTTGCATTTCTTTCCTTTGATATTAACTCAGCTCTGATGCTCTCTGTCCCCTTTCAAGAACTGCGTTTACACCACCTCCCTGAATCCTTCCAACAACACCATGCAGTCATTATAACCTCTATTTACTGATGACAGGCCTTAACTCACTCACCCCGAGTCACAGAATCCACAAGTGCCTGAGCCTGGCATCAGACGCTTTCCCAGATGACATCCTCATTCGATTTTCCTCTGCCTTTCGACCTGGCTGCACTTGACCCAGTTTGGTATCGGAGACCCTCCCACTGAGTGGGTGCTACACGTCAGACAGCTACCAGTTCTGAGGTCACCTCCTCTGTGAAGCCTTCCCTGATACCTCCAGTCACCTGTCCTGAGCGCTGCAGCAATATTTCACCTCTCTTGTCAAAATTTTGAGCTTGGTATAGGGCTGGTCTGGTGCCCACTACCCAACTGGACTGCAGGCTGTGTCAGAGCAGGGCTCGCACCACCTTAATCCAAGCACCTGCCCTTGGGGCTGGACTCTGGGTCTGCCATTTAGCACTCATCATTACACATTTGACAAATGTGCTGACATCTGCCGCAGAACCACACAGAACTGCTGCTCATCTCTGGCTGATCATTGCTAAACACAGCTACGCCAAGATCCATGTCCGCTGCACCCTGTCGGCTACACTTGCACTGGGGACTGAGGGGCGTTTTCTGTTGAGAGATCTTTTTCATTTGGTAGATTCACATGGACTCAATTTTCCAGCATTGCAGGACCCTGCTCACCATTCTCCATCCCTAGGAACAGGCATGTAAGTGGCATAAAGGGACGCAGGACTTGCAAAGCTGGGGTAGGGGCTGACTTGGCTGCTGAAATGAGCCCAAATCAATGGCTTTGGTGAAATCAATGATAGGTAGGTAATAGGTAGACAAGGTTTATTAGTTCCTGTGACTACCTGGTTCCTAAAGTCATACCTACTAGCTCACTTTAAAAAAGGAATTTCTTCTTTGAAAGGACAGATGGATCAACCGAAGGGGCTAACGCCCAACATTAGATGAGGACTCGGGGCTTCGTGCACAACAAGGTCAAGGTGGCCGGGCTCACGCTCAGTCTTTCCTGAACAGTTTATCCAACCTGTGATGACAATCGGGAAAGAGATGGGATCACATTTCCTTTCAGTACTGAATCTGTAGGGCTTCTTTACACTGAAGTGAATGTGGCATTATCATAAACAAGCACTGGGCAAAGAGCCAAGACACGGAGGCCCTATCCTAGCTTGGTCAATCCTTGCTGTGTGACTTTCAGCAAGTCATGTGTCTTCTCTGGGCTTTGGATTCATCTGTAAAACAAGGGTCCTGGACAAGAGCTGAGGGCACTGGAACCTCATGGAGAAGTCTTGTTAAGAACACAGAAACCACATGTCTCCCCTGGGGATACTGATTAAGGAGCTCTGGGGTGGGGCCTGGCATCTCTGCTTTTGCTCAGTTCCTTGGTGGATTCCGAGGTTGATGGTCCACTGGGCTGATGTTTGGCATCTACCAGATTAGATATGCCCAAATGCTATCCTGTATTAGAATGAGGAAAATGGTCATGTTTATGGTTGTTGCAGCCTTCATGTTGGTAACTACGTAAACCCACACTGACCAGTGGTGGGAAGAATGCCTGGCCAGATGAAAATTACTCCCAGAATGATGCCAGATTCAACTTCTGAGTGTTCTGGTTTCTAACAGGAAAAAGCTCCAGTTCTAAGGGTTATGATTGTTGCCTGCAGCTCTCAACCACATTCCAAGGCTCATCACGGCATGTACAGACCCAGGAACCTGAGTGACAGGCAACATAAGCCGTCTTGTCATGAAGACACCTCAGAACATACACTGGAGCAGGCAGCACAGCTAGACCCAGGTGGGCTCACAACACGTGGGTGAACTGCCCCCCAAGTCTCCCTGTGTGCTAGGAAATCAGCGACCCCCCCACCAGTGGGTGGGAAAGTTTTTGGATAACTGCCTGGGTGGTACCTTGGACAGCTCCCTGTGGCTCAGCAGCGGAGACCCTCAGAGAGCAGCCTACCCCACCACACAATTCCTAGCCTCTCATTCTTTCTGGTGAGGTCCTACCCCAGGGAAGATAGAGCCTTTGGGGAATGGGGAGGGTCGAGGAGGTGGTGGGGTGAAGCTGGCTTTGGCCATTTGGGGAAAATGAAGAAGAGGCAGAAAGAACAAGCAAACAGCAGGCTGATCTAGAAAAAACATCAACACTACGGGCCCCAAACAGTGCCACAGACTTCCCTCTTGGGTTCTTCTATTATCACCAATCTTGGCATAAAACCATTGTTTGCAGAACACTTGTCACATACCTTTTCACAAAATCTTCAGAGCAAGCCCTTGTGGAAGTTATTGTTCTCATTTTACAGATAATGGAACTGAAGCCCATTATCAGGTCAAGTGTTCAGCCAGAGGTCACACAGCCAATGGACTGAGCTAAGCTTGGCCTCAAGCAGGGGTCCTTACCAGATCTCTCTACTGTGCGGCCTGCTCCTCTCCATACATGGCTGGGATTTTGTGGGGAACTCACAATTTCTGGGGATGCAGTCAGGTCTCTGACTATTGGGGTAGCCTCTGGCTGTGCAGACGTATCAGGAAATGAAGCTGTGGGTGCTAAGGCAGGAGCACAGACTGCTTGTGTGCCCAGATGTGGGCAAAACCCCCCAAATTAAGTAACTAAAAAACGGCACTGAGGTTTCCAGTTGTACCACTTACCAGGTAGATGGCTAGGGGTGGGTCTCTTGGCTTGCCCTGCCTCAGTTTCCAAAGCTGCCAAATGGGTCAGATCACTGTGCTGGTGACCTGGGGGAGGTTTTAAGAGTATGCCTGGGCAGGGGCGGCGGTGGGGGGGGGGGTGTGGTAAACATTGTATGTAACAGCACCTTGAAGACGACCCAGAGCTGTGAACCCTTTCAGGGGCTCCTAGAAACTGGATTGGTGGAAAGGACTGGGGTGATGGTGGTGGAAACGGTGGGGTGGAACGACTCCCTCTGGATACATGCCAAGCCTTCTCAAATCTGTCTGCTAAGATCCTGAGGGCAGAGGAGAATGGACACCACTCCGCTGCCAGCGAGGGCACAAGAGGCTCCTTCCCTGTTTTATCTTAAATTCAAAATAACAATCAGGGGAAAATTGATGCTCCCTTGCACCTTTGTGAATGCAACCTGTTTGCCCCAATCCCAATTGGAAAAATGTACAAGAAAGAGAGAAGCTTTCCCTCATTCCTCTGGGGCCTGAGAGATCAGCTCCTTCCTTCTCTCTTCCAAGGTTCTGGACCACCAGAGACCAGACAATGCGTTCTGGGTGTCTTCCTAGCCCCGCACGCACCTCTGCCCATGGACACTGTCTCCTCTGGTCGTTTGTGTGCTCTTCTGGGGTCCAAAATCAGGGTTTGAGCTGGGCTATGTGATTTTTTTAAGGTTCTCACAACAGTCTCATGAGAAAGGTATTGTTTTCCCATTTTACAGGCAAAAGCACTGAGGCTTAGAGAAGTAAAGGGACTAACTTAAAACCATGGGGTAAGTAAAAAGTAAATCTAGGATTAGAACCTAGGTATGTCACTCCAAAGATGCCTGCCCTCGCTCTAGTGACTCCTGGCCCGAGGGCTTCTCCTTTCTGGGTGCCAACCCAGGCAATGCTGTCCGAGTGAGCGAGCGCCTTGGCCACAGCGCCCAGGAGATGGAGGTCCCTAGAGCACAGCTCAGAGAAGCCTGTCCGGACAAGGACCCCTCGGGTGGCTCTAGAAGTTGCATCTCACAGGGACCCAGCTCTGGCCTTTGGCTACCTGGCAGTAAAAACTACCACTCTTGGTGATACAAGGCCCGGCCCCGAATCCCTGCAGAGTGCGCCCCTCGCCCGTCTGGGAGCTCTAGAACCTCTTTCGAGCAGGAGGCACAACTTTCCTAGGTTCCGGGAGCCAGAGCTTTTGCACCCCAATCCCGCCCGGACGCTAGAAGTAAGAGGTGTAGGCGGCCCCGCCGTTACCGGGAGCGCAGCAAAGTTGCAAGCCAGGCGGGAGCAACAACGTACCCCACCCAGGAGCACAATCCTCCCGGCCTCTGGGCCCCCCACCGAGGGTGGCGAGCGATGCCGAAGAGTCCGCCATTACCGGGCTGGCGGTGGCCGTGCCTCTGCAGAGCCTGGCGCGGAGGAAAGCTGAAAGTTGAGATTGGGCAGGTGCAACGATCCCCGGGGACTGGCGTCCCCCAGCCTCCGGCTGCCCGCGGGGGGTAGCGCGCCTTGCCAAAGGGGCCGCCATTACCGCAGGCGCGCAGCTCCGAGCCGAGCGTGCAGCAGAACGGGGACGCTGGTCCCCGCAAAGTTGGAGCGAGAGCGCAGCGGGCGCGACGATCGCTGGGACCCGAGCCCGCCGGCCTGGGGCTGCCGGCTGGGGAGGAGATCGAGGCCACTGGGACCAAGTTGGGACGCAAGCAAGCCCCCCATGCCTGCCCGTGAGCACTGCGGGCTGGGAGCCCAAGGGGACACCGAGGGGACGCGGGACGCCTGGGCCGAGAACTCACCTGCTGCCGAGTCGGGCAGTGCCGAGGCTGCCTCTTTGCGAGGCGCACCCGCCAGCCCGCCGGCCCGCGAGCCTGCCCGCCTCCTTCCTCCTCCTCCGTCTCCCTTCTCCTCCTCTTTCTCCTCCTCCTTCTCCCGGGCTCCTGCAGCCACCGCGCTCCCGGTTCCAAACCCTCCCGGTCCGACGCCCCGCGCGGCTGTAAGGCGCCAGTCGTACCCGCTCACCTCTGGGTAGGAGCCGCGCGCATCCCTCCGCCTTCCCCGCCGCCTTTCCGATCCCTTCCCGCCCCCTCTTCCCGAGCCCCAACCCCTCCCCAAGTCCCCTCCCCTCCCTCCGCCCCTTGCGAACCCAAGTTCGGGACGGAGGCTGTGGGCTTCCCCGGCGCCGTGCCGGGGCGCCCCGCGCGCGCGCCCCTGGCTCACCCCGTCCGCCCGGCAGCCGCTCGCCGCCTGGCTGCCCCTCGGAGCAGCCCCGGGGCTAAGTAGCTCCTCGCCCAGAGGCCGGAAACGCGGCATAAATATGTAGGGGCAGAGCCGTGAGCTCAGCGAGGGTCGTGAGGGGGAATTTATTTCTTAATGTCCCTCCTTTATCCTATCATCGCTGAAACAAATTAGCGGTGACGTCCAACCCGGCTGGTTTATGGGTGTGGGGAGGGAAACGTCGCAACCCTCACTAAAAGAGCCTCTCTGGGCTCCAAAACATAGATCTTTTATATAACCTAATTTCCATCTTTTTTTCTATCAGGAAACACACGCACACACACACACACACACCCCATGACAATTTCTGGGAGCCTGGAGGGGGCTCCGTGCGGTAGCCACAGGGCAGCTCTCTGGGTAGAGAGGGCCCCGTGGAAAGCAGAGATGGTTATTTCTGCCTCTCCATCAGCCTTGGGGTAACGTTCCTCAACGGGACAGTGGGGTGCGCTGCCTTTCACTCTAGACAGGGCCAAAAGGCACCCCAGCCTGAATTCTGGCTCTGGCTCTTGGGTGGGCAGACAGGAAGAGAGGGGCCGGTGGAGGAAATGCTGCCTTGCTCTGGTCTTCCTCCCCTGAAGTAGCGGGTAGTCCTGACAGCTGGCGAGGGGGATGGACCCGGAGGGCGCCGGCTTGCTCACCTGTGGCCTGGAAAAGCTGCAGGTAAACCTGTGGGTTGGAGACGCCCAGGGCTGGGCTGGGAGGAGGGGAGGAGGCAGAGAAGCAAGCTTTCCTTCCTTTCTTAGGGGCCCTAACATATGGGTAACCATATAAACCCGGCTCAAAAGCTGTCTTTTCCCGGGCAGATTGCGAAGAATTTTGCATTTCACTGTTGCTGCTGCTCACACACTCTTGGGAAAATGGGAGCAAACCAGGGAAATAGAGAATACACACACACAGACACACACACACACACAGCACCTGGCTCTAGGTGGCTTGAAGAGGCAAAAAGGAATCCCCCAGTTTGTCATTAATAAATGCTTTTCGAATCGTTTTTCGCATCAAGCACCAGGAGAAGGGGGTGTGACCGGGCACAGGAAGAGGGGTGTGGGGATGAGGAGGGGGGGGAAAGAGTGAAGAAGCTGGCAGAGAGCTGGCTGCGCAGCCTTCTGCTGGTCTTCAACACACTGGAAGGAACACACAGGAAATTCCCTCTCAGCCCCAGGGCTCTGCCACCTCCGGCCTGTGCCACGTGGCGCTAAGTCCAGAGCCTGTTTTCTCAGTGGCGAAACGGCCCCGGGGTCGTTGTAAAGATGCCGACAGCGAGGTGATGCTGGCTGGGGAAGCTCTTGGCATAGAGCCTGGCATATAGTAAATGCTCAGTAAACAGTAGCTCCAAGTAATAACAACCATGATGAGAATCAGAACAGGAGCATAAAGGCTGGATAGGGTATCCCAGGGAAGCATTCAACCTGGGCCCAGCTTCCCCTGCCTGAACCATTTCAAAGTTAAGCGCTGGGCTTCAGTGCTATCAGAGTCAGACTCGGAATACTGCTCCCCTCAATTACCATGGCAACCGGGGAAAATCAGAAAGCCAGAGGAAGAGAAGCTGCTCTTCCACTGGGCTGGCCCTTCACCTGTTCAAAACAGCTACCATGTGCATGCCTGTCCATGTGGGGGTGGGGCCGGGGGAGACCCCAGGTGAGGGGGGCACCTCCTCTGGATCACCAGCTGCTCTGACTCGGGGAAACGGATGGTTGGTAGGAGACAGGCAGCCACAAGATGGTGGGGTCCAGGCCAAGGCTGGCTGTGCTCACAGAAGGCAGAGTTAGCCTGGGTTCAGGGGGAGGGGGACAGACCCCCCGCCCCCTCATCACCTGCTGTCCTCACCAGCAGGTGTCTGAGAGCAAAGCACAGGCACGCAGGTCCTGAGAGGAGATTCGGGAAGGTGGGCTTCCAAGTCCAGGGAGGGAGCCAGTTACCACCATGGGTTTTGTGAGTGTGTATGTGTGTGTGTGTGTGTGTGTGTGTGTGTGAGAGAGAGAGAGAGAGAGAGAGAGAGAAGGAGAGAGAGGTAGTGAGAGGAAACGAAGAGAGAAAGAAACAGATCCTCCCCTTCCTCTGGTTATTTCTGTAGGGACAAGGGGACTAGTAACAGTACTAATTGCGGCAGAAAGGATAATGACTGTCTTGTATCGAGTATGTCTCATTTTGCCAGTCTTGAGCCAAGCCTTCTCTAGGTGTATCTCACTGAATAATCACAGAAATTGAAAGGGGTGATTGCTTTCTCTTATTCCCGTTGTACAGAGGGGAAAGCAGAGGCTCTGAGAGGCAAAGTGACTCACTCCAGTTAGCTGGTGGTAAAAGCAGCTATTAGCACTGGTCCGTACTGACCTCAGAGTGAGGCTCTTCCTGCCTCCCCACCGCCGCCTTGTGGAGAAAGAGGGAGTGAAGATGTTGCTGTTTTTCCGGGTGGCAGGGGAGCGTCTGGCGTTTGGAGGCCCTTCTTGCTTGTGCCAGAGGGCTTCAAAAACTGGTGCTTTTAAGCCACGTGGTGGCCCTCGAACTGTGCAGAGGGACTGCCCCCCAGACGCTCCTCAGGTGTGGTACCCTGGGAAGTCTTTCCTTTTCCTAGGCTGCTTGGGGCTTTCCCTCTAAACGGATTCCTCAGGACCTCCTTGGTGTCAAGGGAGATGTTGATACGCTTCTCTCCCTTCACCCACAACCCCGCCCAGAGCACTGTAGTGCTCAAAGGCCGAGACCTAACCAGGGGTCAGCCCAGAGCAAGCTCTCCATAAATGGTCACCATGATAACGATTATTCTTGGATCATCTCTTGGGCCCACACCCTCCACCCCTGTGTGCTCGGCAGGTGGGTAAAAGTCTTCTCCCGGCTGAAGAGAGGGCCGTCCCCTTTACCTGCTCTCTGCCCCTCTGGACCCTAACCAGTCGCCACCCCAGCAGCTTAGAGGTGAGCCTTGGGGAGCAGAGGGCTCTGGGGTGGCCAAGGGGAGGAGAGGGAAGGAGGAGTTGGCCAGTGTGCTGCCACCAAGGGGGTAATACATTATCCAGGGCTAATGAAAACATAATTATCTTCTTTTGGCTGCAGAGAGGGTCTAATTTAATAGGCTGCGATCGAAAGGCATCTGCTGAATTCACCCAGCAGTGAAAACACTTGAAGGGCTGGGGCGGAGGGGGGGTGGGGGAGTGGGCAGAGCGCGGCTGGCTGGCAGAGCCCTGCAGCTGTGTCAAAGCGGTAGCTCTCCCAGGGGAGGGGAGCCTGGGGGCTGCAGGGCAGAAGCAGCAGAGAGGATGTGGCAGCTAGCAGGTGCCCTCATTACAAGCTGGGGCTCCTTTCTTGCTCTTGAACTTGGACCCGTCCTTTGCCTCTCTGAGCCTCAGCTTCCCCATCTGTAAAATAGGGCTAATCCTGACTCCCTCCCATTAACGGGGAGGAATAGATGAGAAATGAGAGAGGAGTCCTGGCGCCTACTCAGTAAATATTTAACGAAACCTCCCCACTCCCCTGCTGCTTTGCTGGGTCAGTTCTACTTAGCCTTCTGGTCTTAGCATAAACAGCCCCTCTTTGGAGAAGACCCTGCCCCTCCCCTCTCGTATCACAGCACACTCTAGAATGTTTGCTGGTTCACAGCTGGACTGTTACAGCTCCACAAAGGCACAGCAGGTCTGTCTCATTTGTCCCCGGAAGCCAGTGCTTCCCAAAACATGTTCCCTGGACCAGAGGATTCAGCATCTCCTGGGAATGTATTTGAAAGGCCTTGGGTCCCGTCCCAGACCTGCTGAACCAGATACTCAGATGTGGGCTGGGTGCTCTGTAATTTGCCCAAACTCTCTAAGTGGTCCTGATCCATACTCAAATAGGAGAACCTCTTCTTCAGCCCCAAACCCTCAAAAATGTTTGGTTGAATAAATGAATGAAGAGCTTGCTGGGATCCAGCTATGTAACAGCCTTACCTCCCTTATTAGCCATCAGCTGCATACCAATCCACCCAGGGACCCTGATTCTGGAAGAGAATTCAGCTTTCAGGCCTGCTGCTGGGGTCTTGGCTGGGGAAGTCGCTCAGATGTGCTTGTGAAGGATTGTGCCTGGTGGTCAGTCTTGAAAAATTAGAGTGAGAAGCCCCGGCATTGCGGCAACCTTGGAGATGACTGTTCTCAACCCTGGTTTTTTACACAGGGAAGTCAAGGTCCAGGGAGGTCTGGCAGCTCATCCAAGGGCAAGAGCCAGTTAGTGGCCCATCAGATTCCTGCCGTGGCTCCCAACTCAGAATCCCTGAGAAGGCTGGGATCCCTGAGAGTGTATCCCTAGAGGATCCCGGGATGGCAGGCCAGCAGAGCCAGGGTACAGGAAACAGAATTGTCTAGGAGCCTGGAACCCCCGGAAGGTGTGAGGGTGTCACAGTCCCTGGGATGGCTGCTCTGGTCAGATACCCTGCAGACATTTGCAGGATTCTGAGAGGGAAGAGAGGAGGAGGAGCCCTTTAAGGCTTAAAGAGGCAGCCTGAGCATAAGACGCACTACAGCATCTGACTCTCAGACTTGGCTTTGCCACTAGCCGGCCGTGTGAGTTTGAGCAAACCCCTTGGAATCTCTGGGTCTCAGAGGTGATCTTAACCCAAGGATAGTCAGCTCCCTGGAATCATGCAAAATCAAGCAGAAGTGTATTTTTCTGGGGTAGAGGATTCATAGTATTAAGTGGTTTTTTAAAAGAAGGCTGAGAGCTGGAAAAGGTTAATTGGAACTGAATCAAATGATATCTCGGGGCGCTTTAATGGGCAGAAAAAGGAGATATCATTGCTGAGGAACCTGGCGGGGAAGTTTGCCCGACACCCTTTGCCCCACGCAGCCTATTTGGCAGAGAGGCAGTTCCCCAAATGACCGACAGATGGCGCTAAACCTTCACTGTAGCTTTCCTGTTCTCCCCAAGACCTGCCTGGCTTCTGTTTACTCAGCTTTGGGGACCAGGGGCCTGGGTCCCTGCTCTGCGGGGCTGACTTGAGTGGGATGAGAGGGCTGGGCCACCTCTGGGCTGTTTGTATCTCCTGGTTGCCACCCTGTCTTGCAAGCGTCTGTCCACAGAGGAGGCATGGAAAAGGATATGAGTGTAGGGGCATTAGTGCATAGGGGAGGGGTGAGGGGAGGTCTCTGCCAGAGGAGACCACCTGAAAAATGGGAAGGGACCCTAAGTTTTGTGTTCATATCCCCTGCAACCCAAATATAGTCCCCCCTACACACCTGTGCTTCCCCGTTCCAATTCAACACATCCCAACTCTCAGAACCCTGTAAACCTGGAGCATCTGACGGTCTGTATGTGCACCTTGAAGCCAGTGCCACTGGGGAACAGAGGACGCTGGCTGGATCAGAGACAGCAGGGAGTGGTGGGGCCTGGGGCTAAATGGGAGGGAGTGCCCCCAACCAAAGGGCTTCACGTGCAAATGTTTCCAAAGCAACAGTTTCTACCAGACTAAACAGCTTTGGCCCACCTGTGGGAGAACTTTGAGCAAGAAAATGGACTTCAGCACCTGAGTGGAGGTGTTTGAATGCAAGGGAAGTCTTACTCAGAATAAAAAAAAAGCAGAGATCCTTAACCTGTCAGGTACACAAAAATTGCATGAGATGAGGGCTGCCGCTGCCTGGACTCTGCCTCCACAGAGTATGAATCTGTAGGTCTCAAGAGGTGGTATTTTTTTAAAGCAAACTCCTGGTGGAAGCTGAGGCAGGTGGCCTTCTGGCCCCATGTTGTCTACTCTGTGCCCGTCCGTCCACCCCAGTGAGCTGGGTGGGGCCTCATCCTCAGCCTGCAGGCACTCGGAGTTCAGTGACACAGCATCTTAGCAACAATGACACCCCCTCCCCCATCAAGTGGCCCTCTCGTAATTCTCCTCCTCCGCACCATACTGCAGACATGCACGGAAAGGATGACATACCTGGGCTTATTTCTAAGAACTAAGGAAAATTCTGAGACCAGTCCCTGGGAGAGGGCAATGGGGAGGTGGTAGAGAGAGGGCAGGTGCAATTCCAGCTCGGTATTCCAGAAAGCTACCCAGAGTGGGGTCATGGTGCGTGACTTCTCGTCTACTGTGTGTGTGACCTTGGCCAAGGTGCCTCCCCTTTCTGGGTCTCAGTTTCCCCTCCTATAAAATTAAGGGGGTTGGACTAGGGCAGAGCTCCCTCCTGTGTTCCAGGACTTCCCTGGGGCTCTGCAGCAGTGTTTTGGGCGCTGGCAGTCACGCAAGTGGAGGGGCAAGGGTGCTGGGGACTCTTCGGCCATTCCTGAGTTGACCGGCTTCTGTTCTGACTATGCGTCTAGCTTCCTCCTTTAGCTTTCATTTGAAAAACAAGTGAGAGCAACAGGTCCGGAAGCTTTCTGTGGAATCTTCCATTGTCCATTTAATAGGCATTCATTATTGCCTCCTCTTTTTTGGTGGGCCATGGGCTGGGCCAACTGAGACCCCCCCCCCCAATCTAGGCAGGATTTCTGGCTCCTGGAACACTCAGTCCAGTGGGGGAAATCAGACAAACACCCAGCCCATCAGCGGTGACAAGCCAGCCTGCTGGTGAGCTGGCACCATGCCGACTATACCTCCCCGAACCCCAGAAAGGGATCCTGCTGGCTTTACTCTGACTTTTAAAGCCATAATGAGAGAACCCACTTCCTTCTCCCCAGCCTGACAGCCCAGAGTTTCATTAGCGTCTTGTATTTTGGCATTTGATTTATTCAAACTGACACTCAAGCAAACTGTCTTATACTCCTCTCTAATTGTGGGGAAGGGAAGAGTCTGCAAGTTTATGGTGTGATTTCAAAACTTCAGAGTCAGTCTTGGGTTTTGCTTCTTGCTGGCTGTGTGACCTTAGGCAGATTAATTACCCTTTCTGAGTCTTGGGGACAATGGGGACAATGATAGTTCCTCCCTGATAGGATTGTGCTGATTAGATGAGATTGTGCTTGTGAAGTCCTTAGCAAGCACAGTCTTTGGCACTCAGTACAAGTTCAATTAATTGTAGTTCCCCCTCCTTTTGAAACTATTATTATATTATATATTATATATATTATATTGTGTGTGGTTCGTATCTCTGTTTTGAGATCAGAAGCTCTTTGAGGGATTTGGGCTGTATCTGAATCCATTTTTGATGTTCTCCAATATACCTAACAGTTTGCTGGCACATTCTAGGCACTCAATAGCTGCTGCTGCTGCTAAGTCGCTTCAGTCATGTCTGACTCTGTGCGACCCCATAGACAGCAGCCCACCAGGCTCCCCTGTCCCTGGGATTCTCCAGGCAAGAACACTGGAGTGGGTTGCCATTTCCTTCTCCAACTCAATAGCTAGATTTATCTAATTGCATGGAGGAATCAGGAGAAATTCTCTGTTACAGTGGTTCTCAAAATCGTATCCTCAGACCAGCAGTGTGAGCATCACCTGGGAGCTAGAAATGCAGATTTTCTGGACCCATCTCAGACTCACTGACTCAGCAGCTCTGGGAGGTTGTGAGGTGGGGGTGGCGGTCTGGCACTTTGGGTTTTTACAAGCCTCTAGAAATTCTGATGCATTTTTAAGTTTGAGAATCACCTTTCTACACTAATGACTTTCAAACTTGTTTTGAATCTTAGCAATATTAAAAAAAAAAGTTCCAAATGAAATCATATTCAAAAGTCAAGATATAATAGGTGAAAGAGAAGCTACTTAGGAATCATGGGTTAAGGCAAGACCCCTGCCTGCCTATCCTCCTAGGAGTCCTCAAACACTTAAGACTTCTGGAAATAGAGTTGAAAAAGTATGGCCTTATGATTTTTCATCCTCCTCCTCCTCACCTACCCGCCCATCTATCCACCCACTCATGCATCCATTTGTACACTCAGTATCACTTAGCACTTACTACATGTCACCATTTCAATATGTTACCTCTCACCTACTTGGTAAGTGGCAGAGCCAGGATTTGAACCCAGCAAGACTGGCTCCAAGGTCTATGCAATTAACCATTACATGATGGTTGCTGATACTGAGAAAGAAATGGGAAGAAGGAGCAGTTCAGGGCTTAGAAAGATAGGCTAGCAACTGACAAATAAGATAAACATCACTTCTTCAAGATCACCATGGTTACCATTTCCAGAGTGCTTCCTATGGGCCAAGCTAACCCTCCTTCATCTTCACAGCCACCTGGCAAATTGGATGTTACTGGCCTATTTTCTGGGGAAACTGAGGCACCGAGAGGTAGAATTACTTGCTCAAGGACACACAGCTAAGCAGTGGCAAACCCAGAATTTGAACCTAAGTTTCTTGGACTCCAACCCCCAGGTTCTTAAGGGGATTAAAAGGGTGAAGGGGAAGCCTTAGAAAGTTGGAGTGACCTCAGGGCAAGGGAGTCTGTTGACTGGGTTTGGGGACAAGGTTGGGCTGGCCCAGCCTTGGAGCCAAAGAGAAGACAGACAAAGAGGATGATCGAGAAAATCTGGGCCCTTCCTGAACTTTCTAGCCCAGAGTATCCACATCACAGTTGTATCCCGCCAGCTCACGTTATGAAAAAGTGTGTGGGCCCTGGAGCCAGGTGGTGGTGGGTTAGTCGCTCAGTCGTGTCCAACTCTTGGGACCCCATCGACTGTAGCCCACCAGGCTCCTCCGCCCATGGGATTCTCCAGGCAGGAATACTGGAATGGGTTGCCATTTCCTTCTCCAGGGGATCTTCCCAACCCAGGAACTGAACCTGGATCTCCTGCACTGCAGGCAGATTCTTTATCAACTGAGCTATAAGGGAAGTGAAGTGAGACTGGGCCAAATCCTGGCTCTGTCTCTTGCTGGCTGTATGACCTTGGGCAAGTTACCTAACATCTCTGAGCCCCAGCAACTACTTGCCTTTCAAAACTTTGAAGATCATGTTAACAAACAAGGCACTTGGGTAGGTAGTAGGCCTTCAAATAATGCCCTATTGCCAAATGCCATTCACTGATTGACTCACTGAGTAAGCACTGACTGTAGCGCCTCCTGTCAGTGCCCCAGCCAGATCACCTTGGTGTCCACCATTCACTCCCCTATGTGCTCACATCCCAACTCCCAGCTGTCAGTACCTGCAATGCTTTTGTAGAGGAGATAATGGGAAATTAACACCCCCACCCCCTGGAGTGCCTTTACCCAATACCTGATAGGAGTTGGAAGACTTCAGCTCCCTTGACCCCTGAGGAGGGTAACTCTGAGACGCATGGTCTACACTGGCTCCCAGGTGCCCCTACAAGGCTCAGCTGTGGTTGCCTACAGTGGTAACTTACTAGACGGTGCCCGCTTTCCTGGCTCCTCCCCTTCCCCATCCCACCTGCACTCTCTCCTCCTGAAGAAATTTCCTTGTACTCCAGCACCTCAGGTTCTGCTTCTGGGACACAAAAACTCAAACGAGACTAAGACGTTGATTACACTCCTACTGTGTGCCTGCCAGGTGTGATCCTATGCCTAGATTAACCAGACAGGGTCCCTGCTGTCAGCACGCTGCCTACCGTCAGGCCATCAGAGAAACAGACAGAGGATAAAGAAGCCTGAAAAGACTGAGCTGCTTTCAGTGTATGAAGCCCCAGAATGTTCAGGCTTCTTTCTTAGAGCACATCCAAGAATCACAATTATTTTTCTCCAGTCTGTCCCTGATGACCCAATGAATAAGCATTTTGAGGCCAGAATCCACACCTTCTTGTTCATTTCCTACTCCCCTGCGAATTGCCTAGCCCAGGGCTTGGCATTCACTTATCTGATAAAAATTCAGTGACCCAGGGTATGTTCTATGTTGTGGGGATACAGCCAGCAGTAAGCAAAAGAGACCCATTCCTAGCCCTCACGGAGCTGACCGAATGCAAACAAGTAAAGTGGAGAAGGAGATGGCAACCCACTCCAGTATTCTTGCCTGGAGAATCCCATGGACAGAGGAGCCCGGGGGCTACAGTCCATAGGATCACCAAGCGTCGGACATGATTGAAGTGACTTAGCACAAACAAGTGAAGGCAAACATAAAAGCCCACGCGTAGACAAAGACTGTAACGTCATTCTGTGAAGCATACGGTGGCAGAGACAGCAGGGCGAGGCGACAGCGAGGGAGCTGGGGCAGGGAGAGGGTCTTGGAGGATGTGCAGACCACTGGTGCTCAGTAAAGGTTGCTGAACACAGGAAGTACAAGCCTTAGCTTTTGCGGTCAGTGAGTACCACCACAATGAGAAGAGCATCTTCAACACAGAAAACTGTTCCAAACACTTCAAACCCTTCTGACGCCTCTCTGAGTTGATGCCACAGGAGAGATTTCAATGACTTCACTCAGAAATCTGTTAGGTCCCCAACACAGACAAGTACTTGGGCCAATTAACACCCCCGAGAGGAAGGCAGCCTTGATGTTTGATCAATACGAGTAGGAGTGCGGCCAGAATCAATGAGGGGCTGTCTGAGGTCTTGGGAAACCGCACGGCACTGGAAGAGCAGGTTCTGAAACAGTTGCTGCAGGAAGTCTCATGACCACGAAGTGGCTAAAACCAGCAGCAGTGAACCCTCACTTCCTGCTCCCTTGGCACCGGGCACATTGCTAAGAGTATCATAAGGGCCACAGCCGTTGGAGGCTCACACAGACCCCGTTTGCTGCTGATGTTTATTCACTAAGTCATGTCCGAATCCTGGTGACCCCATGGACTACAGCCTGCCAGGTTCCTCTGTCCAAGGCATTTCCCAGGCAGGAATACTGGAGTGGGTTGCCATTTCCTTCTCCAGCGGATCTTTCTGACTCAGGGATTGAAAGCAAGTCTCCTGCATTGGCAGGCGGATTCTTTACTGTCTAAGCCACCAGGGAAGCTCAAAGACCCTGTTAGGTGGCTACTACCATAACCCCGTTTTCCAGGGGAGGAAATAGAGGATGAGAGGAGGTTAAGGAACTCGCTCACGGTCACGCAATGACAATGCAGTCTGTTAAGTGCCACGAGGGGGGCTGCTAATGGGAGCATAGAGGAGGTGTGCCTACCCAGTCTGGGGTAAAGGAACTCCTATGCCTGTGGGTATAATTTCTGAGTTGAGGTATGGAGAAGGTTCAAGTTGATGCAGCAATGGTGGGAGGTAAGGAGAGGGAGAAACTCGTTCCAGTAACATCCAATGCTTGAAAGTGAGGGCAAGTTCAGGAACCTCTGGGAGGTAGAGCTTTGCCAAAAGGTAGAATTAACCCCTTGCCTTATTTTGTGTGGTTCAGGGTTTAGCCGAGTGGACATCACATTTACAGAGCTGTGCTTTAGTGCTAGGCTGGCTGGCACTCCCCAGAAGGGCTGTGTGGGTGGTGTGGGCATCTTAGGGGTGATTCTGGGGGATTCCCTACTCCTCCTTCAGGTGGTGAGGTTATCCTGTGCCCGTCTCCCTGGGCGCCATGGAGATCCCTGGGGTCAGTGATTGGACTCCACCATCCCAGCAGGATGAAGGCTATTTGTGCTGATTCTTAGATTAGCTTGTGGAGTCCACAGAGGTGATGAGCGATTAGGGGTGAACACAGCATCTGATGAGGTTGTCAGCACGTGCTGCTGCCCTTACCCAGGGTGGCAGCCTCTCACCCGGGCCCTCTGAGGGTGCTGTGGACCACCTTGAGCAGCTTGATCAGTGGTCGTCTATGTATAGTCTCCAAGGCTCTGACTGTGCCCTCAAGCCCCAATTGCTTGATGTGATCCTCTCTTTCCTTCTCTCTGACCATGCTCTAGTCCGAACTGCCATCTTCCTCATCTGGGACACTCCATCAGCCACAAGAGGCTTCCTGCCTGCTGTGATCCAGTCTCCCCACACAAATCAGAGTCACCTTTCCAAAACGCAAATGTGACTATGTCAAAGTCTCCAGTGCCCTCGAGTGCTTAAAGTCCAGATTCTCTAGCATTCCTCGGCTCATTAATTTTTCCATCCCACAAATGGTGATTGAGCAACACTGATTCTTCTGAGGTCTGATGAGGTATTAGCCTCTCCACTGACTTGGCTGTATTGCCCTTTTGGTAGGAGTGAGTCTTGTGAGGACATCTCTTGTTTTTGTGGGCCCAGTTTTCACTGACTGCCTCCCTTTCACATACAGTCCTGGAGCCCAGGAGGCACAGCTGTTTAGCCTTTCCTCAAAATCTGAGCAACTTCACTTTCACTTTTCACTTTCATGCATTGGAGAAGGAAACAGCAACCCACTCCAGTTCTTGCCTGGAGAATCCCAGGACGGGGGAGGCTGGTGGGCTGCCGTCTATGGGGTCGCACAGAGTCGGACACGACTGAAGCGACTTAGCAGCAGCAGCAGCAGCAAAATCTTAGAGCTGCCCTGAATTCCTCCAATACATTCCTTGTTTTGTCAGGCTCAGTGGATGGTGGTTGAAACCAAAGAAACCCTGATGGGTGGGCCGCCTCTCCTCTTTCAGCCTTAAAGAGCTGTGAGCTGGCTGTAGTTTCCCCAGGTCCACCTGGGCTCTTCTGTACTCTGCACGGTGCCCTTGGAGGCTGAACCAATCAGCCTAGTCCCTTGCATCCAGCTTGCAGGGGGATTCAGCCAATGGAAAGCATCACACAACAGTGTCCTCCTGGGCCCCTCCCTGAGGGCTAGAGGTGCAGTGGCTGTGCCCCTCTGTTAAAGGCAGTCTTTCACACACAGTTCCCTCCCCAGGTCCTGTTAATGGCCCCTTCCTCTTGCTCTTTGAGGCTCCCCCTAGTTCTAGGCTCCCCCTAGTTCAAACCAATCAGTCCTAAAGGAAATCCACTCTGAATATTCATTGGAAGGACTGATGCTGAAGCTCCAATACTTTGGCCACCTGATGTGGAGAGCTGACTAGTTAGGAAAGACCCTGATGTTGGGAAAGATTGAGGGCAGAAGGAGAAGGGGGCAACAGAGGATGAAATGGTAGGATGGCATCACAGACTCCATGGGCGTGAGTTTGAGCAAACTCCAGGAGATGGTGAAGGACAGGGAAACCGGGCATGCTGCAGTCCACGGGGTTGCAAAGAGTTGTATGTGACTTAGCAACTGAACAACAACAACTAGTTCTGGGTCTTGCACTGCCTCTTGCTGGTTCCCCTTGACCCTCCACAAATCTCCCCTCCAATTACATAGTTTATAAGCGTATCCTTTTCTTGCCAGGGCCTTGACTGTTTCAGGGGAGACATCTGCCACCATCTGTGCCTGCTTGTTAGAAACTGTGGAGTGTCTCCCGGGGTCCTGGGTGCATGGGGGGTTGGGTGGGGGATGGAAGGCCTGGGAGAAGACAAAGAGAAATCTCCTAAAGTACCCCTAAAATGGGAATGCTAAGAAGAGCTCCAGCTAGAACAAGCTCTGAGGTATAAGTTCACCATTTCCTTGCTGTGTGACCTTGAGAAAAACTGCTTCCTGTCTCTGAGCCACATCTTCTCATCTGTGAAATGGGAAATGATAATAGAACTTCCTGCGTTGGGTGCTGCTGGAGGGTCAATGACATCAAGGTATTCATCCATTCATTCACTGACTCACTCAACAAATATGTATTGAGGGACTTCCCTGGTGGTCCAGTGGCGAAGACTCTGCTCTCTCAGTGCAGAGGGCCCAGGTTTGATTCCTGGTCAGGGAGCTAGATTGCACATGCCAGAATCAAAAGAACCTGTATGCCACAATGAAGATCAAAGATCCCACGTGATGCAACTAACACCTGGTGCAATCAAATAAGTAAATAAAAGTAAATATTAAAAAATGTATCGAGCCCCTGCTATGTGCCTGGCAATGTGCTGGGTGCTGGGGACCCCAGTAGAGAGCACAGATACTGCTCTTACCCTCCAGCAGCTCCCAG